>NW_020192292.1:6239398-6853499 GCF_002263795.3 Bos taurus | reverse complement strand
GATGAGCTCACCTAGGGGGAGTGTGTCAGCAAAGAAGACACTAGTGCCAAGGCCCTCGGCCCTCAGTATTTAGATGATGAACAGAGAGGAGAAGCAGAAAAGGAAACTAAAAGGAAGTGCCCAGTGAGTAACAGGACATCCAGGAGAGTGGGCACTTCCTAGAAGTTAAATGGAAAAATGTTCCAAGTTGAGAAAGAAGGCAACAGTGGTCAGTCAGTCCCAATTACTGGTCAAACAGGTAGCAAGCAGAGAAGCTGAAATCAGAGGTTTCAGCTGTGCCTCTTAAGTAGGAAAACACGTACAGAGTATCTTAAGCATCAAATTATCACTGTGCTTTTTTTTAATTATCAATTTTAACACTTTGGAGGCTATGCTGTTCACTCAACCTATGATGTTCTATTTTGATCATCCTAATTGTTTTCACAGTTGTCCTCCAGTGACAAGGTAGTATTCCCAGAGGATACCTAGTGCTGTTTTTTTTCCAGAAGACTGATTCCATCTTATCCAGCTTCCTTCTCAGTTTTCTGTTACTGTCTCTAATCTGGAATGAAATGATACAAAACCTTATTTCAAAACCCTAAGTGCCAGAATAGTTGAAGCCCCAGTCTCGTGAATAAATGAGAAGAGGGGATAGGAGACCACAGCAGGCATCAAGAAAATGCCTAACAGGAAAGCAGCAGTATTCTGGGTGCATGAAGAGACATAAAAACTAAGACACATCTTTTCTCTTCCTGGCATCAGAAGAGATCCTTCAAGCAGAGGTCAAGAGCTGTGGTTGTGTTTAAGCATTCCAGTTTCAGTGTCTTTCTGTTACTCTGAGGCTCCACAAATGAACATTTTTCCTTTGCCCCCATGTTAAATGGAGTCACTGTGTCTGAAAAATTCAGCTGTCTAGTGCCCAAAGGAAACAAGAAACTAAGAGAGAATAGATAGACTTTTGCAAAAGTTATCCTCCTGAGGGGGACAAACTCTAACAACAATTTTAAAGTCTTTTGGACTTTACATTGGGGAGTCCTTCAATGAATCGTGTCTCGCGAAGCAAGTTTTGCCTCACACTTTTTAACTTAGTACAAGTGTTCTGCATGAGCAGGCACCCCACAACCTCACCAGTCCCATCTCTCCCCCAGTTTCTTTCATATGTACCCTCTACTCTGTCATCTTGAACCTCCTGCAGTTCAATGAATACTGTTCTTTCTTTCCTCACACTTCTGGGCTTTTGAGCATATACTATTTTGTTTTGCTCTAATGATAGCATATTGAAAAGCAGAGACATTACTGTGCCAACAAAGGTCCATCCTAGTCAAGGCTATGTTTTTTCCAGTGGTCAGGTATGGACATGAGAGTTGGACTGTGAAGAAAGCTGAGCCCCGAAGAATTGATGCTTTTGAACTGTGGTGTTGGAGAAGACTCTTGAGAGTCCCTTGGACTGCAAGGAGATCCAACCAGTCCATCCTAAAGGAGATCAGTCCTGGGTGTTCATTGGAAGGACGGATGCTGAAACTCCAGAACTTTGGCCACCTCATGCGAAGAGCTGACTCATTGGAAAAGACTCTGATGCTGGGAGGGATTGGGGGCAGGAGGAGAAGGGGACGACAGAGGATGAGATGGCTGGATGGCATCGCTGACTCGATGGATGTGAGTCTGAGTGAACTCCGGGAGTTAGTGATGGACAGGGAGGCCTGGTGTGCTGCGATTCATGGGGTCGCAAAGAGTCGGACATGACTGAGCAACTGAACAGAACTGAACTGAATGCCTATCTCTACCATCTCACCTCCACTATTACTACTACCACCTTAAATTTAGCTCAGTCTTCTTTATTTGTCAGATCTTTAGCTCATATTAAATATTCTCCAGAAAGCTCTGGTTGACTATCACCAGGACAGGTGCTGCTTCTCTGAACTCCCATGTTCCCACAGTATGACTCTTATAGCACTTATCATGTTATATCAAAATTGCCTATTTCTTTGTCTGTTTCTAAACACTGATATCCTTGAAGGCAGAGACTGTGTTTTGTCCCAGTCCATAATTCCAGACCCTAAAATAGATTTGGAGCAGAATAAATACTCAAAAAGTTTATTCTGAACCAAGGAATGAAGTCTATTGTTCGATTCAGCACTTTACTCAGACTTCATGACATTTTGTAGCACGTATTGTTCTGTGTTCTCCATTGGATATAACTTGTCTGGGACAAATTATCTGTTGTTAAAGTCTTAGTTTGTCCTTATGGCAGCTCCTTTTCTGTGTACTGGTTTTTGTCGCTTGTATGTTTGTTTTTAATTGTATTACTGCGGTAATATTCACATACCATAAGTCTACCTTTAAAAGTGTACAGTTAAGTGGGTTTTAGTACATGACTGATTTGTATATTCACTAGTATATTCCTGAATTTTAGAATATTTTCATCACCCCAGTACCCAGAGAAGTTATTTTCAATTCCCCTCTCACACCATCCCTATTCTGAACATTCTGTACAATGGAATCACACAATATATCTGTCTTCTTTCACTTCGTGAAATGTTTTCAAGGTTTTTCCATGTTGAGCCATGTATTAAAACATTTCTTTTTATGATCAAATAATATTCCACTGTATGGATATAGCACATTTTATGTATCCATCATCTAATAAACATTTCTATTGTTTCCATTCAGGTGCTGTTAAGAATAAGATTGTTGTAAACACTCATGTAGAAATTCTTGTGTGAACACACATCTGTAGCTCTCTTAGATGTGATACTGCAAGTGGGATTCCTGGGTCATATGGCAACTATATGTTGGGCTTTTGAGGAACTGTCAAACTGTTTCAAAAAGTGGTTCCACCAGTTAGCATTCCTACCAGCTCCACCATTTACCATTCCTATATGAGGGTTTTAATTTCTCCACATCCTAACACTTGTTATTTTCCATTAAAAAATATTTTTATAACCATCCTAATGGATGTGAAATGGTATCTCCTTGTAGTTTTGATATGCATTTACCTGATGACTACTACTGTTGATCACTTCTTTATGTGCTTATTGGCCATTTGCATATCTTCTTTTGAAAAATATATTCAAATATTTGCATACTTTAATCAGGCTGTTTGTCATTTTATTGTTGAGTCATAAGAGTTCTTGTGTATTCTGAATACTAGGTCTTTTTCAGATATATGGCAAATATTTTCTCCCACTCTGTGGGTTGACTTTTTACTTTCCTGATAGGATCCTTTGAAGCACTTTAGAGGAAAATTTTTGACAAAGTCCAATTTACCTATATTTCTTCTCTCAGTTGTGATTCTAGTGTCATATCTAAGAAATTGTTTCTGAATTTGACATCGAGAGATTAACCCATACATTTCCTTCTAAGAGTTTTAAAATTTTAGCTCTTACATTTAGGTCTTTGATCCATTTTGAGTTAATTTTGTATATGATATAAGGTAGGGGTCTTTTGCATATGAATATCCAGTTGTCCCAGCATCATTGTTGAAACGACTATTTTTTCCACCATTATATAGCCTTGGTATCCTTATCAATTGACCACAGACAAACAGGTTTATTTCTGGACTCTACTGCTGCTGCTGCTAAGTCGCTTCAGTCATGTCCAAATCTGCGTGACCCCAGAGACGGCAGCCCACCAGGCTCCCCTGTCCCTGGGATGCTCCAGGCAAGAACACTGGAGTGGGTTGCCGTTTCCTTCTCCAATGCATGAACTCTAAGTTTTAGTCAATTGATGTATATGTCTATTCTTAAGTCAGTATCAGACTGTTTTAATTATTGTAGCCTTGTAGTAATTTTGAATGAATCCTTCAACTTTATTGTTTTTTTCAAGATTGTTTTATCAGCACTCCTTGTATTTTCATAGGAATTTAAGGATCAGCTTGTCTATTTCTGCAAAGAAAAAAAAAGACACTTGGAATTTTGACAGATATTGCACTGAATCTATAGATCAATTTGCAGAGAATTGCAAACTTAACAATCCTAAGTTTCCTAATCTATGAACATAGGATAGGTTTTCATTTATTTACGTTTTCTCTAATTTCTTTCAATGATGTGTTTCAGTTTTCAGAATATGCTTTGCAATTCTTTTGTAAAATGTATCCCTAATTATTATATTCTATGTGAAATTAGATAGGAGTTTAGACTTTGTAAGCAAGAGCAGGTTACTGGAGGCTCAAAGTGAAATATAAATAAAATGGCATTTCTGGAAGTTATGGAGATATGCTGCCTGGATCTCTATTCAAGAAAGAACTCGTCATTCAGCTGTAAGGAATGCATTTATCTGACAGCCTCCACCTATTATTGCATTTGGGTTCTACCTCAGCTGTGCTTTTCATGGGCATCCCTCTCTCAATGACTGAATATAGGGTTAGGGCTTGGACATCTCTCCCCATTGTGAGATTCCTGTAATGGGGAGTTTTTGCTTACAAGATCTCCACTGGGTTGGATGAGGCTTTGTGAGATCTGACCCTCAGTTTGAGGCTTTCTCTATCTAATCCTATTTCCCGTCCCTTGTTCTTTCACAAGGATCACATCAGCATCACACTCTGAAATATTTCCTTACTGACTTCTGCTTAACCGCTTCCTTTTCCTTTTACAGACATTACCTCCAATAAACCTTTGCATTTTCAAACTCTGTTTCAGTAATTACTCCCCAGAGAGGGCCTAACTCACACCCAACTTAAGCCATATTGGTTGAAGAAAAACAATTAATAAAAGAATTTCATAGGAAAAAAAGACCTTTTAAAAATCTATTCTCTTGGGGGTCTAATACAGTCCCAGTCAAGATGATACTGTTATAGATAATAAAAGTCAGTTTAGTTATGCCATAGCTTAAAGGGTGACAGAATATAAGTATAAACTGGCACTTACCAGTGCCAGTTTGTTGCCAAATATCAAATGTAGATTAGATTCCCAAATAAATAAATGGTACAAATTGCTTTAGGAAATGTTTCATAAGCAGTTAGCCCTTCATTCAACTGATATTAGCCAACGTGGCTTAGATCCACAAATCCAGCACCTGGCACTTAAACATATGAATGAAAGTTGGGGGGACAAAACCGTCCATCCAGATATTTGGTGTGAGGTAGCCAAACACAAAGTTACATGCAGAATTGAGAGGACCATCTGATTAACTTGGGCCATAAACCCTATCATCTAAGATGCCTAGCTAACTGAGGTATCAGGCTTCATGAGGTAGAAGGAACCCAGGGACCACCAAGGAGGATGTCTACTCTCTATCACAGCACAGAAGCAGAAACTGAGGCCCAAAGGGAGGAAACAACTTGCCCAAGGTCACACAACAAGTTAGTAGTTGAGTGAAAATTACAACCAAAGTCCTTATAATTTGACAGTGCTCCTTCCCTCTCATTTTTGTGGTCACCATACTTGAAGTGTCACTGATTCTGACACTTCCTGTCACCAGGGAGCTGAATCCAATAAAGTATATTCATCCTCAGTTTTTACCCTGAAACCCAATTGAAAATCTTCTCTTTACATCTTTGATATGTGGCAGAATAGAAATCAACTAGAGGTTACACAATTTATTCAACTCCAAAGCAAGAGAAGGCCTTAAGTAACACCATCTGATTATACAACTTTGCTGTTGTAGAAAATTAATCAAATTCATCCTAGAGGCTCATCTGCTGCCTGACACACTTATTCCTTGATATCAAAACTCCCTAACAAATTTTAACATGAGATTTGCTCGACTTCTTTTCCTAGTAATTTCTGATTTCATTAAACCCCCTAAACGCCAGAAGTTGAAAATGTGTTGGTTATTAATCTTCACTTTTCCAAAATGTTTCATAGTCATGCTTTCTGCCTCCAAGATGTCAGTTCTCTGGCAAGATAAGTCAGTTTCAGGAAGGACAGCAAATTTATTGTTACCTTTGTAGGAAAAAAAGAGAGAGAGCAGATGGAATAGAATCAGGTGCAACTGGATATTTCTCCCAAAACCTCCAGGTTTGGTGATAATTGTACCTTTTGGTGATTCAATAGCTGGCACTTTCTCTTAGTCATTATTTAACTCATGTTTCAACAAGATATGAGGGAGTACAAGGCTCTATGAAGTACCAACCTATTGGCCAAGCCTAACTGCAGAAGGAGGAGGGGGGGACAAAGAATGACATAGTTGGATGGCATCACTGAATCAATGCAAGTGAGTCTGAGCAAACTCCAGGACATGGTGAAGGACAGGGAGCCTGGCGTGCTGCAGTCCATGGGGTCACAAAGAGTCGGACATGACTGAGCAACTGAACAACAACAGCAATCAGATATTGGGTCAGACGGTGGGATTATAATACTAAATAAAACAGAAAAGGTATCTGACTCCAGAGAACTTATGATTTAATGTATAATACACTATACAAATCCTGAAATATTTCAAATCCTGAAAGATGATGTTGTGAAAGTGCTGCACTCAATATGCCAGCACATTTGGAAAACTCAGCAGTGGCCACAGGACTGGGAAAGGTCAGCTTTCATGCCAATCCCAAAGAAAGGAAATGCCAAAGAATGCTCAAACTACCACGCAATTGCGCTCATCTCACACGCTAGTAAAGTAATGCTCAAAATTCTCCAAGCCAGGCTTCAGCAATACGTGAATTGTGAACTTCCAGATGTTCAAGCTGGTTTTAGAAAAGGCAGAAGAACCAGAGATCAAATTGCCAACATCCAATGGATCATCAAAAAAGCAAGAGAGTTCCAGAAAAACATCTATTTCTACTTTATTGACTATGCCAAAGCTTTTGACTGTGTGGATCACAATAAACTGTGGAAAATTCTGAAAGAGATAGGAATACCAGACCACCTGACCTGCCTCTTGAGAAATCTGTATGCAGGTCAAGAAGCAACAGTTAGAACTGGACATGGAACAACAGACTGGTTCCAAAGAGGAAAAGGAGTACGTTAAGGCTGTATATTGTCTCCCTGCTTATTTAACTTATATGCAGAATACATCATGAGAAACGCTGGGCTGGAAGAAGCACAAGCTGGAATCAAGATTGCAGGGAGAAATATCAATAACCTCAGATATGCAGATGACACCACACTTATGGCAGAAAGTGAAGAGGAACTAAAAAGCCTCTTGATGAAAGTGTAAGTGGAGAGTGAAAAAGTTGGCTTAAAGCTCAACTTTTAGAAAACTGAGATCATGGCATCTGGTCCCATCACTTCATGGGAAATACATGGGGAAACAGTGGAAACAGTGACTGACTTTATTTTTCTGGGCTTCAAAATCACTGCAGATGGTGATTGCAGCCATGAAATTAAAAGACACTTACTCCTTGCAAGGAAAGTTATGACCAACCTACATAGCATATTGAAAAGCAGAGACATTACTTTGTCAACAAAGGTCTGTCTAGTCAAGGCTGTGGTTTTTCCAGTGGTCATGTATGGATGTGAGAGTTGGACTGTGAAGAAAGCTGAGTGCTGAAAAATTGATGCTTTTGAACTGTGGTGTTGGAGAAGACTCTTGAGAGTCCCTTAGACTGCAAGAAGATCCAACCAGTCCATCCTAAAGGAGACCAGTCTTGGGTGTTCATTGATAGGACTGATGTTGTAGATGAAATCCACTCTTCCAGTTGGTGGTGGCTTATTAGTTCCGTGTTCCTACCAGGACCTCCTGTTGTAAAACAATTCATGCAATAGTTACTATGGTGCCTGGCCAGGATAGGTGGTTTCGGTCAATGTGCTTCCCCTAACAAAAATACAGGACTGTCAGGGAAACGTCAGAGTTGGATTTGTGACAATAATCTTAGTTAGACCACCTCCCTGAAAGAAGTAACTATTGCTAGAAACATGCATAGGCTGATGATTGAATATTAAGATTTAATGGATTACTTCTAGAAGATTCATGGATTACTAGAGAGTGAAAAAGAAAAACTATCAAATGAGAACAAGTGATAAATTAACCTACAGTATCCTGGAGTATAAAGGTGGGAAGAATTTCAAGGAATGGGTGTGTCAGCTAAAGCCAAAGAAGGAAGTTACTGTGTCCTCCAACAATGCAGTTTTACTTGCATTACTTTTCACTCCTCCCCAAAATGTACTATGTAGGGAAGTAAATGTTGATAGTTTTCTTGCAATATATGAAAACTGAGATGCAGAAACATGATGTGTTGACAGGTATTGAAGACAACTCTTTGATGTAGTCAGATCCTAAAGATGTGTCAACATTCTCACAGCCAGAAGATTTTTGGGTGCATCACCAGATCATTTCTTTGCAAAAGTATTTGATGTTTTGAGAATACAATTATTGATTTTATTTCACAAGAAGAAAGAAGAATATATTCTAGTAATCCCTTCTTTCCCATACAACAAAAGAAGTCATCTCTCTTTAGCAGAGAGATTCTGGCTCAATGGCATAAGCTTAGGATTCACAAAATGCTTCAGTAAAAGCCATGCGTAACTGCTAGTTATGTGTTCCTGTTAGAATTAGAACCCAGGAATCTGGAGTTCTGAATCATGTGCTTTTTCTTCTGGCAAGACTCTTAATATAAATCAAATTAAGAAGATATTAATCCTTAAAAGAGCAGCTTTCTTGCTTTCATTCTTTCCCAAAAGGTTAACATACCATTTGAATTTATAAGAGGCCATGACATTCTAGTGAACAATTCCTAACCTATCGTGAAACAGTGAGAGACTATATTTTGGGGGGGGCTCCAAAATCATTGCAGATGGTGACTGCAGCCATGAAATTAAAAGACGCTTGCTCCTTGGAAAAAAAAAAAAAAAAAACTATGACCAACCTAGACAGCATATTATAAAGCAGAGACATTACTTTGCCAACAAAGGTCCAACTAGTCAAAGCTATGGTTTTTCAAGTAGTCATGTATGGATGTGAGAGTTGGACTATAAAGAAAGCTGAGCGCCAAAGAATTGATGCTTTTGGAGAAGACTCTTGAGAGTCCCGTGGACTGCAAGGAGATCCAATCAGTTCATCCTAAAGGAAATCAGTCCTGAATATTCATTGGAAGGACTGATATTGAAGCTGAAACTCCAATACTTTGGCTACCTGATGTGAAGAACTGACTCATTGGAAAAGACCCTGATGCTGGGAAAGATCGAAGGCAGGAGGATAATGGGACAACAGAGGATGAGATGGCTGGATGGCATCACCGACTCAATGGACATGTGTTTGAGCAAGCTCTGGGGGTTGGTGATGGACAGGGAACCCTGGCGTGCTGCAGTCCATGGGGTTGCAAAGAGTTGGACACGACTGAGCGACTGAACTGAACTGAAGTGATCGGGAACCAGGCAGGCTGCTTGGTCCAGTGATCTTTGATGCCATGTACTAAACTACAGAAAGATAGGTGGAGACTACTACAATCCAAGTTTGCTTCTTTCACTTGATAAGCTACAACTTGTAGCTTAAGAAGCAGTACCTTATGTAAAGACATTTGTAAAATATATGTTAAAATTTCCCCATAACTTTAATGGCTGTGCCTCTACACATGTGCCTATTTGAATCTAGCCAACATTTGCAAAGGTAAAGGGAATGTACACCATTTCAACTAACTAATGGGATTTTTGTTTTTAGATACTTTATCTTCCTGTAGACGTGGCTGGATAAACAGATTTTCAGTGCAAAAAAAAAAAAAAAAAAAGAGTTAAAATGTAGAATACATGAGAACAAAGGAAGGCTAAAAGAATAAAAGAAAATCAAGAGAAGGTTGAGGCATTCTCTTAGGCTGTCTGACCTTCTACTTAGGTGGCCACTGGAAAAGGTCAAGCATCTTTCTCTGGACAAAAGGGAATCTGATTTAAACGGTGATATTGGACTTTTCAGTTCACCGCAGAATGACAATCATGCTATTCAAATGATTCATTTCTTTTGTTGACTCCACTTTGTCTTCTAATCTTTATATAACTGAATAGCAAAAGAAAGCTCCTTAAATAATGAAAGAAACTTCAAACATGCACAGGGACTATTTGTTTTTCTCTGCCCATTAGCTATAATTTTCACATTAACCCTAGCTAGCCAGCTATCAAAAATGCTCTACCAGTTATAAGGATGATTTGTGGGGAAAGGGAAAGAGTTTGGGTCTACTTTCTAAGTCCCTCTTTCTATGAGAATGATGCATAGAGGACATTGTCTACAGAGGTGGTACACAGGGAGGTTAAGGAGAGGAAGGTATAATAGATGTTTTATGTGTCCTCAGATTCCCACATCAAGAATGAGACATCCTAACTACAGAGTGTTGCCTTCTCCCAGCTGAATTTCTCTCTGAGAATCACCATCATTCAAAGAGAATTGCCTCACCCAAGGTGATTCTTACTCCCCAGAGACAGCCCGCATCCAGTGCCTGGTGATGTGTATATACAAATCAAGACCCCTTATGTTGGTTCAGGACAACTCAAAAGACCCATCCCAGCTCTAGAACTCCCCACAAGATCCTCCGAGGACTCTGTTGCAACTGCATCTCAGTAGACTCTCTCTGCCAAATCCTACTTCCTCAATTCCTTTACAGTGCTGTAGTACCCAAGAAAATACCTGCACACAAATTTTCACCTCAAGCTCTGTTTATTGGAGAATTTGGCCTCATACAGAGTGGGAAAGTAGAGATGTTGCTGGCTAGCAACAGAAGAAGGCCTCTAAGGAGCTGATGTTCTTCCTTTCTTCTGCCTTAGTGGTAAAATACCATATTCCTGACCTACTGATTTTCAGCCCTGGAGTTGGTGAGACTTTACCAGTACAGAGTAGATTTCTGATCTATTTGTATACTTGGCCATATCTAGCGTGACTCCACTGGGATGAGTGAAATACCTTCTGATATTTCAACTGAATAGACTAATCAATTCAGTTAAGATGGTAAACCCACTCAACTATGTAGATAACAGTCAAAGAAAAGTGAGTAAAATTGGACTGGGGAATTTAAAACTAATGACTAAAGACTGACATGACTCATAAATGTGAAACTTCTCAGTAGAGTGAGTGGTTAAATAAAAGGCTGATGTACGGAGAAAAGAAATGTATTAGTGGAGGTGCTGAGATAGGCATTATTGATTAATACATAAGCTATTACCCTTGTACTTTCAAGTGATCCAGGATGACTAATAAGGGACAGGAATGTGTTGTGCCTTAGTTTGGTCATTTTTTAAACAAGAGATTTTGACAAGTTCAGTGAGTTACAACCTTCTCACAGCCAACATCTCTTTAAAAAATTCCTTTCCCCACCCCCAATAATTCCATGGACTCCATGCTTTGAAATATTAAACCTACTATACAAACTGCTTTTTATTAACTAATAATTTATTTTCTTATATTTAAGTGGTTAGATATACAAGGATCTGTCAATAAGAGCCAGAGAAGGCGTTAGCACCCCACTCCAGTACTCTTGCCTGGAAAATCCCATGGACGGAGGAGCCTGGTGGGCTTCAGTCCATGGGGTCGCGAAGAGTCAGACACGACTGAGTGACTTCACTTTCACTTTTCACTTTCATGCATCATTGGAGAAGGAAATGGCAACCCACTCCAGTGTTCTTGCCTGGAAAATCCCAGGGACGGGGGAGCCTGGTGGGCTGCCGTCTATGGGGTCGCACAGAATCGGACACGACTGAAGTGACTTAGCAGCAGCAGCAGTCAATAAGAGCTTCTGATGAATGTGAAGTAACCACACATTAAACCACATTAAGCGCATAAAATTCCAGCCCAACACAATGACACTTGATGTTCTAGTTAGCTTGTGCAGCTTTATTTTGAGAAGCTAGAGCTTCCAATAGAAAATAAATCCAGATATCCCATTATTGGCTTAGGAAACCTACAGGAACCCCAGGACTTCAAATTGAAATATACTGTTTTACCTTGAAAATCCCTCTCAGGTCTAATGTTCTATGTTTTAGGAAATTTCCAAATTATGTTTCATTCTAGCAAGTTATTTTTACCCATTTTTGTTCAATTATGAAAAGTCACATCTGATTCTGAGCCTTTATAAATACAAGAAGTAATTTCCTTGTCAATTGATTATACAGAAAATTTTAGTATAATTTTTATAATTGTCTAATTAGAGGTGAGAATCAGGAGTTCATTATAACAACCTACAAGACAGCTGGTAACAACAAAGTTACGGTGACCTTCACCTCATTATAATTCACTGTGGTAAATCCATGTACCCCAGAAATCTCGGATTCATTATTCCAGCAACATAACTGATAGCTTCTAGTGTCTGAATCCTACCCACAAAGCCAATTCTTTGCATATACAGTCACATCTATCATCTGAGTTCCATCTGCAATTCCACCCGATTTCATAGGTTTCTGTGGTTGTAAATGAAAAAAAGAACGTCATTTGTCATCCATCAGGGTCAACATATTTTTTGTACAAACATGGAAAACATTTGGCCATGGCCTCATGGGAAAATGATGAGATAGATTATCTGTGCTTATTGGCAGGACTGGTGCAATTTACTGGCATGCCTGAGGAATTCCCAACCCAATATGCAAAATATCTCCATTTATGGACAAGATGGCTTTATCACACAGTAGCAGGGAAGCTTGGCTGAAAGGAAAGCCAAAGCCTTCCTTCGAGCTGCCTAGCTCCACAGTACAAACATCAGCCCAAGTGTGAATATTAAAATCTTATTTGATTCTAAACAACATTCCACTTTGGTGTGGGGAGAGTAGAAACATGTCACATGTTGAATAATGATGACATATTAATTATTCTCTCTTGGAAAAAAAATGACTGAAAGCACCAGACGGCAGAGGAACTTCCTGGGCTATTTTAAATATCTTAAAGTGATTTTAAAAAAATACATGACATTAAAATAAGGTGTATTTTGGGTTCCTCTCATTCTTGTCTATCTGAATTCATCAAATGTTAATGGGCCAGGATTAATCAGTTTAGAAATGCATCCAAAGCCATGATCAGAGACCAGTGCAGTCAGATCACATATGCAGGTTTCTGCCATTTTGGAAGTTACTTGACATCAATGCCTTGATTAATGCTTTTGCTACAATGCAGAGGTGGTACAGAATGCTTTTTGTGACTTTATAAGCACCACCTCTGTTAAATTGCTTCCTGTCTAGGTGCATTAGCTTTCTGGGAGACTATCACTGTCATTTAGACTATGAATTTAGTAATCTGGGATTTAGGAAGACTTACAGCTAACAGAACTGGGATTCTCTGTGCTTGAAAAACACCCAGACTTCTTCTTTACTTATTTATGTGATGCTTAGAGGGCAGCCTTCTTTATTCCGTTCTTAGGATTCAATCAGATAGCATCTCAGAGGTATTGAGGACCAGGCATCTTTTTTATTCTATCACAGTTTCAGCAGAAGGAGGGATAACAACTGTGGTGTACTGAAAGGCACACTGGAGTGGAAATTGAAAAAGCTGCTTCAGCATCAGTACTAACTTGCTCTCTGACTGAGGGCAATCACTTCCCTCTATAGGATGTGGTTCTCTGATCCATAAAGGAATAGGCCCAGGGAGATGGGAAGAGAAAATGGTTCCCTTTTATTGAGCATTGTCCATGTATTAGACACTGCAAATGCTTTAGGGTATTATCTCATTTAGTCCTCACAACTCCCCAAGGAAGTAGACACTAGCATTCTTCCCATTCACAAAGGAGGAAGATGAGGCTCAGAGAAACTAGAAGTTTATAATATCACTCAACAGAACCCTAAGGGTTCATAAAAATGCTTCTGGTACCCTCAAGGTAGTGATAAGTTAGTTTCAATCAAATCTATTTTTGTTTTTATAGGTTTGTTTTTATAGGTTGTGTATATTGAGCGTCCATGTAAATTTTTCTTTGTGTTCTAGATTCTGTCACAGAACGATGGTTGAAAATGTTGAGTCATCCCAAAGATGCAGGTTAAAAATGCTGAGTCATCCCAAAGATGTAGTCTGTCTCTAACATTCCACACAATGTCCAGATACTACAAGAAAATACGAAAAGATAGGCCTCTGCTGGGTGTTGTCATCAGAGAGCATCCATTTCCCAGGTTAGTTTGAAGTAGTCCATGCTGTTCTTGCTCTTGCAACAGAAACAGACATTCCTGAGTTTCCTATGACTCATGGTGTTTTGACTTCTACACAGAAAGCCAGGTTGGTCTGGACAGGGCCAGGGTGAAAAGCACATGTAGAGTGGCTGGATAAATGTCTGCCTTCAATTCAGTTACCCTGGGCAAAGCAAAGCAAAAGGTGATTTCAGAGGGTGAAATCGGGACTGTCCCCAATTTTCTAAATCACTGGAGGCAAAGGTGAACTACTAGGCTTGCCCCACTTAGATGAGGCCCGGACACCCTCCAATTCCCAAGCTAATTAGGCAGGCCCTACTACTCTGTGGAAGTTTCCAATACTCCATACTACCATAAATGTGAGTAAAGCACCCCATCTTGGCTGTGATCTCACTCAAAATTGCAGTTCAGTTTCACCTTAGCACTCTTTACCATCCATCTCTGTCCAAGTTTATTGCTAACAACAATGTGAAAAGAAAATCTCATAAGAAAATGAGATTTAAAGCCACCAAATCAACTTAAAGATGCTTTCCAGATCAATAAGGCTTTTTTGAAAAAGGCAAACAAAACCACCACGCAAATTAGAGTTTGTACCAGAGCTGGGAATGTCACCTGGAACCACATCAGTATATTAATTCCCCCAAATAGGCAGTGGATTCTGCCACCAGGAGCACCGTTGTTTTTGTGACTGTCCAACCCCTCACGGCCCAGGGTTCTTCGGTCTTCTCTGCTTCCCATGGCCCTATACCCTAGGTATAAGGTTGAGGAGTAAGAGTCTCCTCATTGGGCATCTGTAATAGTCTCTTGCTGTTCATGTTTTATAGTCTCCAGAACAGTATGGTAGCCATGTTTTTTCTCTTCTCTAGCAAATATTTCTTTTGGGAAGTGATAGATATGCTCATTATATCTTGAATGTGATGATGGTTTTGCAGATGTATACATATCAAAACTCATCAGATTGTATAATTGAAATATGGACAGTTTATTTTATGTCAATTATACCTCAATATATCTGTTAAAATATTTCTTGGATGCCTCCCCTGCTCCAGGAACTGTTCTTGATACTGGAAAGACAGAGATAAATAGGACCTCACAGTTTGCATTCTGTTTGGTTGAGCCATATGAAATAGCTTTGTATATGTAAAAAAATCAACATTGGTGATGTTTCAGCCTAACAATTATAATCACCATGTGATAGCCAATGTGGGCATTACTACCAATTTATCAGTGAGGAAACAGAGCTCATACAGATAAGGTGACTTACCAGAGGATAATTCCTCTGGAATTTGCATGACTTAGCCACCCCTTGTCTGGGGTCTTGGCCTGAGTGTACTGAGAAGGCTAACCATCCAGGGCTGACACATAGATCATTCGATCAGAGTTGCAGAAGTGTAAACTGTGGTTTCTGTGTTCCAAACGGCCCTCGTCAGTACTACTCCTGAAGTGACTCTAACTAGCCATTGGGCCCCAGGGACCTCTCCTGTTCTCCATGTTGACACTTTTGCTAATATATTCTCTTGTGCTTCGGAGAAGGCAATGGCACCCCACTCCAGTACTCTTGCCTGGAAAATCCCATGGACGGAGGAGCCTGGTAGGCTGCAGTCCATGGGGTTGCACAGAGTCGGACACGACTGAGCGACTTCACTTTCACTTCCCTTTCTCTTGTGCTTGGGATTTGTGTGCAGGTCTCAAGAGCTTGCCTCCATTTGTTGTAATTTCACATATTTTTTGGTACTTTAGTTTCTGCTCACCACCTGCTTTTTTACTCTATTTCCAAATGAACTTTCTTGGCTTCTGACTTTCATTTTTTAGTGGCCTGACTATAGTTTTCCTGCCCAATAATGAATAGAAACAGTGCCTTCAAGATCAGGGGCTGGAGGATCCTCAAGAAATCAGTGTCATAACTCTTTGTGAAATATTTTTTGAGTTCAGGAAATGGTTCTTTCCATCAGTGGATATTTATTATCTATTCTTATTGAGTTACTTTCCATAAAATGGGGACAATGATAGTCCCCTAATTCACAAAGCAGTTATAAGCATTAAATGAGACAATCTATGCAGACAACTTAGAACATTGCCTTGTACATAGTTAAGAGTCAACAACAGTAGCTAATACTACTATACACACAGCATTTATATTAAATGGTCAGTCCATGGACAGGGTTTGGGATGTAATAGGATTAAGGACAGAATAGAGACAGATAACGCAAAGCTACTGACTGCAAGGAACTTGCAATCTATCATCTAATTTTAGTATAAAGGGATAATATGACTATTAAAATATATACTAGAGGGAAGGTGAAATTCCAAGTTAGGAATAGGGGATTAGGGAAAATATCATAGAGAGCATAAGATTTGAGGACTTCCCTGGTGGCTCAGACAGTAAATAATCTACCTGCAATGCAGGAGACCCAGGTTCAATACCTGGGTCAGGAAGATCCCCTGGAGAAGGGAATGGCAACCCACTCCAGCATTCTTGCCTGGATAATTCTATAGACAAAAGAGCCTGGTGGGCTACAGTTCATGGGTTTGTAAAGAGTCAGACATGCTAAGTCACTTCAGTCGTGTCTGACTCTGTGCGACCCCATAGATGGCAGCCCACTAGGCTCCTTGGTCCCGGGGATTCTCCAGGCAAGAATACTGGGGTGGGTTGCCATTTCCTTCTCCAATGCATGAAAGTGAAAAGTGAAAGGGAAGTTGCTTAGTCGTGCCTGACTCTTAGCGACCCCATGGACTGCAGCCCACCAGGCCCCTCCATCCATGGGATTTTCCAGGCAAGAGTACTGGAGTGGGTTGCCATTGCCTTCTCCAAAGAGTCAGACATGACTGAGTGTTAAGTAGTCCCTGAAGGACAAGACAGCTTTTGACATGAGGGATGGGTAGGAACGGAGATGGTATGGAGGGCAAAGGGAGGCACTTGGGCAAAGACACAGAACTAGGAAAGTGTTCCTGGGCATCTGGAGGAAAATTAAAACAGGTATTATAGGAGGTGAAGCTACAGAGGTAAGCTAAGGCCATATTTCCAGTGGACTTTGGTGTGGAGACATAACGAGCACTTGTCATTCTGAGCCTAGTGTTAAGTGCAGCTGAGTGTTTGTTGCAACTAGTGATGACACTGATTCAGAAGCTAACTGTGATGGGTAACCCTGAAATTTGCTTGTGTTTGAGCAACATGATAAGATTCTGAGAGAAAAACACAGCATTGCATCGCGTGTGTCGTATTGCTGCTGCCAAGTATGTGCAACTTGAATCTAACAATGAGGAAACATGAGACAAACTCAAAAGGAAGAGCATTCTATAAAGTAACTAACCGGAAATATTTAAAAGTGATAAGATCTCAAAAGTCAAGGAGATTGAGGTGCTATGTAGGAAGGAGACTAGAAAGACATAACAACTAAATATAACACATGGTCTGCACTAGATCCTTTTACCACAGAGGGCATTATTGGGACAACTGTGAAGCTTGAATTTGACCTAAGGATTAGACTATAGATATGTATCAGTATTAATTTCCTTTATTTCCAATATTAATTTCAATGGCCAATTGCAGTTATATAGGAGAATGCCCTTGTTTATAGGAAATATGAAAGTATTTGATGGCAGTGGGACATCGGGATGGCAATTTATTTTCAAATGATTCAGGGGGGAAAAAAAACTCTTGTACTACATTTACTGCATTTAAAACTTTTCTGTAAGTGCTAGATTGCTTCAAAAATATGTATAAAATTACTAAAATAGATTTCCCAGAGGAAAATAAGATTAAAATAAAGTTAGCAAGTTATCTTTAAAAAATTTATCTTGACCGGCTGCCATGGTTTCCTTGAGAGGTCCCTTAGATTACTAGCCATCTGTCTGCAGGACGCAGTCCAGGAGGCCAACATGGTGGAGACTGCTGTGCCTTTTGAGGGACCACACAGAAAGAAGCAGAATCTGGGACTCATCTTCTGCTTTGGGCCCTTCAGTAATGTATTCTGAGCTTTGGCCTCAGTGCCCTCACCTGTAAAATGGGGATAACGTTCTCTACCTCATAGGTGGTGGCAAAGACTAAATGAGTTATTAGAGGTAAAGCACATTTAGAACAACCCCTGGCACATGGTAAATACATAATGGCCAGTACTATTATGTACCATGTAGGGAATGTGTCATGGAAAATGCTATGTCCCCCTGCAACAGTATCCAGATGATTCTAGCCTAACAAATTATGGTAATTCCAGTAGGCAAAGATTATGTTTTGGTCTCAACATCAGCATAATATATTTAGGAGTTCTGCTCTAGTCATTGTCTGTCTCCTATACAAAACAGAGAAACTTTTTCCCTGTAAGTCATTTAATGCACAAGTATTATGGAGAAACTATCACCTCTTTGAGAACTTAACTAAGAGTGAGACCATTACAAAAGAAATATGAGACAGGAGACCTGGCTCCAAAGAACCAACAGGCCAGTGGAAGAGTCTCAGTCAGTCAGTTCAGTCGCTCAGTCGTGTCTGACTCTTTGTGACCCCATGAATCGCAGCACGCCAGGCCTCCCTGTCCATCACCAACTCCCGGAGTTTACTCGGACTCACTTCCATTGAGTTGGTGATGCCATCCAGCCATCTCATCCTCTGTCGTCCCCTTCTCCTCCTGCCCCCAATCCCTCCCAGCATCAGGGTTTATCCAATGAGTCAACTCTTCGCATGAGGTGGCCAAAGTACTGGAGTTTCAGCTTTAGCATCATTCCTTCCAATGAACACCCAGGGCTGATCTCCTTTAGAATGGACTGGTTGGATCTCCTTGCAGTCCAAGGGACTCTCAAGAGTCTTCTCCAACACCACAGTTCAAAAGCATCAATTCTTCGGTGCTCAGCTTTCTTCACAGTCCAACTCTCACATCCATACATAGCCACTGGAAACACTATAGCCTTGACTAGACAGACCTTTGTTGGCAAAGTAATGTCTCTGCTATTGAATATGCTATCTAGGTTGGTCATAACTTTCCTTCAAAGGAGAAAGTGTCTTTTAATTTCCTGGCTGCAATCACCATCTGCCGTGAAGTGGAAGAGTCTAGGGTGGGACAAATAACAACGTGGACTGTTGGGCAGCACCTGATTAAGGCCTCAATGATATGGTACTTATTTGAAGAGACATAAGAGTTTAATAGACAGAAATGAGGTGAATTGGAATCAACATTCACATCTCAGCCAATTGATGAGAATATTCACTCCTAAAGAATTCAGCAGAGCTGTCTATTTGTGTGTCTACCAAAGCCAGCATCAGCCTAGCCTACTGGGCACTGGGGCAAATGTCACTTAGTCACCCCAAAATTCCCTACTACTTCTCAGAACTATTTCCTACCCAGCTACTTTCACTATTTATCTCCTCTAATATTTCTATTTTACATGCAGTAGAAGACAGCTGATTTGCACAAAAGTTAATATTTTGTCTACTTAACTGTGCCACACTCCAGAAAATTAATTTTCTGTAAACTAATTAATACATGAAGGGTTGAATTTATGAACATATAAATTAAAAGTGTATGTTTGCATTTTAAAAGCTTTTATAACCAAGAATTTGAAAAGTCATTTAGTTTTAATAACTGTGTTTTCATTGCATAAATAGTAAAACCACTTGACATACACCTCATGGGAACAGGGACTTTGTTTTATGTACTGCTGGGCTTCTAACACTCAGAACAGTGCCCAGCTCATAATTATATAAAATCTATTATACATTATCATTCAATAAATATTTGAATGAATAGAAGAAAGAAATTTGGGAGATAAAAATTTCTTATAATTTAACCATCTGAATGCTACAGTGATTAGTATTTTGATATCATTTATTTAGTCATTCCAATATT
Organism: Bos taurus; assembly: GCF_002263795.3. Lineage (NCBI taxonomy): Eukaryota > Metazoa > Chordata > Mammalia > Artiodactyla > Bovidae > Bos > Bos taurus. The sequence goes on along the minus strand of NW_020192292.1, from coordinate 6,833,728 downwards.
TATTAGGGATTCCCTGGTAGCTCAGTTGGTAAAAAATCTACCTGCAGTGCAGAAGACCCAGGTTCAATTCCTGGGTTGGGAAGATCCCCAGGAGAAAGAAATGGCAACCCACTCCTTGCCATTTCTTCCAGTCCTTGCCTGGAAAATCCCATGGACAGAGGAGCCTAGTGGGCTGCAGTTCATGGGGTCGCAAAGAGTTGGGCACAACTGAACGACTAACACTTTCACTTTTATGTGTTTTTTACTTAATAGCATTTATTACTATCTGACTGCATCATATGCATTCACTCATTTTGTTCTTGTGTGTCTCTCCCACTCGATTCTCAGCTCCTTGACAGTAGGAATTTTGTTGTTTTTGCTGCTTCATCCCCAGGTCCCATGAGAGTGCCTAGCTCAAAAAATATTCTTTGAGACAAAGGAATAAATCCTCACCATACCTGCTGTCTTCAGCTTTCTCCTTTGTCCTAAGGCCAGGCTGTCCCTAGTGCCGCTGCAGCTAATTATAATAGTGACTATTTACTGAGACTTCCTATGGGCCAGGGTGTAATATGTGCCACACAACCACCCCATGAAATCAAGAATGTTATTCTTTCCAGTTCACCAATGCTGCAACTAAGGCCAGGTGTCCAGGTTCACATACCTAAGAAGTGACAGGCTTCCAATAAGTGTTGACCTTATGCTCTCTGACTTTAATCTTATGACAAGCTCTAGTGGTATTGGGACATGTCCAGAATTTGAAGCAGAGGAGTAGAACCCTAAAGAGGCAGTAGCGAAGGAAGGGTGGATGAAAGAGTCAGTGGGTAGGTGCAATGGGTTGAATGAGGCCCTGCCCCTCTCCCAAATTCACCTGTTAAAGTCCTGACCTCAGTACTTTAGAATGTGAACTTATGTGTAAATAGGGTTGTTGCAAATATAATTAGTTATGATGAGGTTATAATAAAGTGAGGTGGAACCTAAATCCAATATGACTGGTGTTCTTATGAAAAGGGGAAATTGGGACACACACACACATGCACACACACACACACACACACAGAAGAATGCCCTGTGACAATGAAGGCAGAGACTGGAGCAGTTTCAGCAAACCACCACAAACTTGGAGAGAGGCATGGAATAGATGTCTTCTCCCCAGCCCTCTGGAAGGACCAACCCTGCCCATACCTTGATGTCAGATGCCTAGCCTCCAGAACTATGAATCAATCAGTTTCTGTTGTTTAAGCCCCCCAGCTTGTGGTATTTTGTTACAGCAGTCCTACCAAATTAATACAGTAGGAATAGGCAAGGAGAAGACTGAGAGAGAAAAATCTCACAGTTCCTGGTGGGCGTTCCTGCTCGTCTTCCATCCTTGCATCTTTTACCTTCACCCACAACCCAATCTGGCATTTTGAAGACATAGCTTCCTTCCGGCAAGCCGTCTGAAGGAACTGGTAATTTCCTAGGAGAGGAAAGTGAGCTTCCTGATTGTCCTCGTTAACTCTATTATCCAGGTGCACAAAGTGGATCACAGTGCATGGATAGTCACTTAGAAGTTGCATTGCCCCTTTATAAAGAAATCTGCAGAAACTTCACAGGCTCTTGGCCTCTCCAAGGCCCACATTGCCTCGAATTATCCCAGACCTTTGTATGAGGATAAGCTTCAGAAAACCCCATGAAGACAGCTTCCTCATAATTCACACGCTGGTTGCTCTGCTTGATGGGAAAAGTTAGAAACAGGACACTCATGAAGAAGAAGCATCCGTAGTGTCTATGCAGGATATTGATTCCATTGTCCTCTAACCCTCTGGCACTGGATTGATAGTATATTACTGGTAATGAAGAGAGAATCCTGCCAGGAATTGTTCAATGGTTGCAAGTCATTATAATAGATCTTTTCACAGTAAAAATAATGAGGGCTCAAGACTGATTTCAAAAAGAATGGCAAGAAAAAATGTTTATCTGCATCCTGGACCCAATACCCATCCCCATAAACCTATTCAGGGAATTTCAGCAACGTGTAGTCTCCTTTCATTTGCCAGCAATTTCTGTATTGGACAGAACTTCTCTGTAATGACAAAAGGAACCTTTCCTCATGAGTAGGGTTGGTGTTTGATTTCTATAACACAGAGTTCAGCAAACCTTTTCTGTAAATGATCAGACAGTAAATAATTTAGGCTTTGAGAGCTGTCACTGTTGCAACTGCTCAGTCGTGCTGTTGTGTGAAAGTGGTCATAGACCCCACACAAATGAATGGTTGTGGCTATGTGCCAATAACACTTTATTTAAAAAAATAAGCAGTGGCCAGATTTGGCCTATCAGTCATAGTTTGCCAACCCCCTGGTGTATAGCACAAAAGACTAGAACTTTTCGGCCAATGAAAACAGTGTTCCTGTTGCCAGGGTGTCTAGTTCTTTCCTGGGAAATGTCATCTCAGGCTCATATTCTTTTGCGTTGCTTTTATGAAACAGAAGAGAGAAATGAATGAATCTATCTCATTATTCCTCTCAGGGCTTCATATTGCCAACACTGAACTACAATGATTCCAACCTATGACCCTTTAATTTCTTCCCCTAGAATTTATCAGCTCATAAATTTTGTGATAAAGAACAAAGAAGAAATTGCCATGCAGAGTGTCTCCTGCGGTGATGAAATGGCTTGGATAGAAGAGGACTAGACTCTGTCTGGAGCCCTGACATTTTATTCCTGTCTCTGCCCCTGAAAAACCCAATGACCCGTCACAAGTCATTTCATCTTTCTGGTATGACAACTCCTTCCCTACCTACTTTATGGAATTGTCACAAGAATGAACTAAAAGGACCAAGATAAGAGATGTGAAAGCATTTTACAGAAAGTTAAACTGTCACAGATCTATTAGTTCAAGGAAGCCAGGAAGATGAGGGGGTGCTTTTCTGCAAAGATGGAAATGTTACATCTGAAATAGACCACTGAACCCCTGTGATGTAGAGGAACCAAAACAAAAGAGGGCCAAGGGCTGCACCTGAAGCTGTGGTAGTTTCAAGCCTTCCCGTTCGGCTGGCTGGCGGTTGTGTCATTTATATCTAAATTGATTCCTTTCACTTTTGGTTGTTTCCCAGCAAGTTTATTGGAAAGAGCAGGTGCTCATTATTGAATTCCCTTGTTTATTTTCCCCCAAATCTATTAAATCAGTCCCAAACATTCAGAATTCTCTGACACTAAAGCAAGTGATTTATTTATCTATAGCTATCTATTACCTCTGGCGTTGATAGGCTTTATTTCTATGTGCTAAAAGCACAGAGCCCTTTGAAAGTTTGGTTTTATTGCAGAAAAGAAAACTCAGCTATATAGAGGAACTTGGATAGGAGTGAAGAGGAGCAACTCTGGCTGACAAGTCTAAGTATCAATGCTTTTTTTTTTTTTTTTCAAGTGCGTCAAAATGTACAGAATCCGACTGTGGACCAAGAGGCCAGATTTTCATAAATCCTTTTAGGAAACTTTGGGTTTAAGCCTGGTTAGGGGGTGAGTAGTTAGGTGCAGAGGATAGCATGGTGAGATCAGGAACCTGGATTTAAGTCTGGGCTCAGCCACTAACTTGCCGTGTGATTTTAGCTAAGTTACCCAGTCACTCTTGACCAGTGACTCATTTGTAAAGTGAAGAGATTTTAATTTCAAGACTCCTTTTCCTACTCACTGTCTAGGAATTCAGAATTCAGTCACCAGGATGCATAAACCAATTGTAACTACTATGGATCTCATCATTCATCTGTTAAGGAAATATTTATTGAGATGCTACTATGAGGTAGCACTGAGAGTATAATGAGAGTCAAAGATAGGCTCCAATCCTTCCCTTCTTGTATCCCATGGAATAGTGACAATCACTCTTCTCCCTCCTTTGAATCATAAAAGTCAAAGGACTTTGATATTAATACTATCACTGTTCAATATCTATTTTAACCCATTCTTTTGAATAGCACAAATTTTACTGAAGCCTTAAGACAATACTGACCTGACCTAGAAACAGATTCTGCTGTGCTAGTGAACACATAGTTTAAGTATACACGTGGAAGATGCTTCTTGATTTAGGGCTTATCGGAAGCTGGTTTCCAGTTTGTGGTGTGAGCTGTCAAGCTTTTAGACCTTGTCTGTTCAGGGACTCTGGTTAACCCTGTAGCCTCACCAGATGCCTTGAGTTCAACATGCTCTAACCTGTGGGCTGGGCCACCAGGTGCATGGCTGGTAGCAATCTGCCTGGAGATAGAAGAAAGCAGCTTGAACAGGCTCTCCAGAGAAAGGGACAAACCCAGAGCTCCAGAAAGCATAGGACATGAACAAAATGGATAGGATACCACCGAAGTGTTCAAAAGGGCTGGAATGACTAGGGGAAATAGGTTAAGGGCTGGGATGAAGGAAAAGTTGGGCACAGTTTTCTGGGCTCATAATAGACAAGCAGAGTCATGCTGGGGCTACCACACAGTTGTGAAAGTTGACCTTCATCTGCGGCATGCCTAATACTTTGCTAGATTCTGGAGATGCAGAGATGAATTAGACTTGGTCCAAGCTCTCAGAGAGCTCGTGGAAGAGGCAAATGAACCAACGGCCAATTAGACTACAGACCCGAACTCCGTGAGGACAGTGTTCTAGTCTGATTCACTCACTGCTGTTTCTTCAGCTTTAGTATACAACCTGGGACAAGACATTGTTGCAGATCAGATGGTGGCTCAGAGAAAGTGGGAAGTGGAAGAATCGAAGAGAGGAATTCCTCACCACACATTTGGTGAGGAATTGGGGTGAAGGACAGAGGAAAGTCAGCCCCTGAATTGGACAGTTAAGAGGACAGTGACGCCATTTCCTGAGAGCGTGAGCACAGAAATTTGAGCGAAGGACAGAGACCGCTGGATAAGGATCGGGAGCCTGGTAAGTCATGACTTACTGTGAAGTCCAGAGGCAGCCAAAGCAGCTGATTGGTACTGATCCTTCTGTTTCTGACTTTGTTTCTGCCCCCAGGATGTCTGTTTGTGTGTCACATACTGAGAAAAAAGGAATTTGGGTCTTTTTGAAGACTGAGTAAAAACAGCATGGTCTGCAGTCTGACACAATGAGGGTTAAACCAGGTGTGTGTCCAGTAAGTAATGTCTAGTCCGTCTGTCTTCGGGAATTCTAATGCTTGAGCAACATCCTGAGGGTTCTGAAGGGATAAAAGAGAACATCTACTTGGGGCTATTTCACTGAATGTCAGTCATGTATCTCAGCTCATGGATGTGAGTACAGGGTTTGCCTTTCTACAAAGGACAACCTCATCTGTCACTCCTTGAAAATTTGAGATGATCATTCTTGTAGCAGCTCTTTTTTAGCAATATCATGGCAATTAAGTTCAGGCAGAATGGAGCCACATCCCCAAATATTATGTCAAGTAGTAAGATGAAAGAAGAGCACACACATTACCAGAGAAAAGTGCTTCTGTCTGGAATTTCCACTTGATGGTTTCCTTGAGGCCATAAGTTTGAGAATTTTATTAGTTGAAACTGACCACAACACAATACTTGGTATGTATTTATGTGTCTGTGGGGCAGGGGACCTGTACTAGCATGTTTTGACCTAGAAGTTCCAGTAACAGAATTTATTTACTTACTAAATTAAAGCATAGCTGATTTGCAATATTGTGTCAGTTTCAGGTGTACAACAAAATGATTCAGTTATATATATGGTAATACTATACAGTATTACAAGATATTGAATATAGTTCCTTGTGTTATACAGTAAATCCTTGTTAGTTATATATTTTGTATATAATAGTTTGTATTTGTTAATCCCCATATTCCTAATTTATCCTTCCCTCCTTTTCCTTTTCCCTTTGGTAACCATATGTTTGTTTTTTTATGTCTGTGAGTCTATTTCTGTTTTGTGTATAGATTTACTTGCATTACTTTTTAGATTTCATATATAAGTGATAGCATACAATGTTTCTCTTTATCTGCCTGACTTACTTCACTTTGGATGATCTTCTCTAGGTCCATCCATGTTGCTGCCAATGGCAATAGCTCACTCTTTTTTATGGCTGAGTGATATTCCATAGTATATATGTACCACATCTTCTTAAGCCAGTCATCAGTTGATGGGCACTTGGGTTGCTTCCATGTCTTGGCTATTGTGAATAGTGCTGCTATGAATAACGGGGTGCATATATCTTTCTGAATTAGAGTTTTCCTCTTTTCCAGATATATATCCAGGAGTAGGATTGCTGGATCTTACGGTAGCTCTATTTTTAGTTTTTAAAGCAATTTCCATACTGTTCTTTATAGTGGCTGAAGCAATTTACATTCCCATCAATAGTGTAGGAGGGGTTCCTTTTCTCTACATCCTCATTAACACTTGAGCCCCCTGGGTGACTCAGATGGTAAAGAATCTGCATGCAATGGGGGAGACCTGGATTGGATCCCTGGGTTGGGAAGATCCCATGGAGAAGGGAATGGCAACCCACTCCAGTATTCTTGCCTGGAGAATTCCATGGACAGAGAAGCTTGGCAGGCTACAATCCGTGGGGTCACAAAGAATCATACATGACTGAATGACTTTCACTTTCATTAACACTTGTTATTTGCTATCTTTTTTGAAATTTTAGTAACAATTTAAACCAGGGATTTTGTACAGAGCAACCAAAGTGAGTTAAGTGTGGAAGGGGCACTGGAGTGGGAGTCAGAAAACCTCTATTCTAGTTTTATCTCTGTTGTTCACTAGTTGCATGACCTTATGCAAGTCCTTTCCTTCTATAGATCTCAGTTTCCCCAGCTATAGAATAAGAGAGTTGGACTTAAAGGACTTAGTGTCTTTCAGCTTCACTGTTCTAGGAAAATGAACTGAAAATAAAACCAGTGTATAAGTAGTGGGTTGGCCAAAAGGTTAGTTCAGGTTTTCCATAAGATGTAATGGAAGAACCCAAACAAATTTTTTGCCCAACCCAATACTATAAACTACTATGAAATGAACTGAGAGTAAATAACTACTCTAGTCAACAGCTTTGCTGCAGAGCTCTTTGAAAAGGCAGTAACTGGTAGATGAAAAGAACATTAAAACAGCTTATTATTTTCATTAATCATGTTTTTATCCCAGAGATTAATCTAATGCCTTTATCCCGAAGGAGCTGGCCTAAAGAGCCAACTTGCAGTTCTGAGAAGTAAAGAACTCTGTGTTCCTTGGAGAGAACACACCAATTGGCCTTAGTTTAGCTCTAGGGTGCTGGCTTGGGGTAGGGCGGGGGGTGGGGAAGCTCTGCTAATACAGAAGGTGACTATAGAGTGGGATAAAGGTAATCAAATATTTCCAATCTGAGAGTCATGTGAGGGCTAGGGGGGGCCTGCACCCCCACCCCACACATACACACTATCCCTGAGTGCTCTTTTCCCTCCCCTGGAGTGGAAAGGTGGAGTGCCCCCATAATGCACAGGGCTATGGGGGCTGCCTCTCAAACAGGAGACACAACCTTTCTAAATTCATAAAGAAGCAGAGGTAGCTAACACCTCTGAAGTTTGCCTAGGGATTGTAGAGACTCATCCCCTAGAACTGTGCTAGGTGTCCTTATCACCTCTGGACACTGAGTCTCTGTGTCAGTGTCAACCCAGAGTTAACAGAATAAACACACTTAAAGGCAGAGGGTGGAGGGTGTGAAGCTAGCTGTGTTGGGTGGGAGATGTAAAATGCTCAGAGAGTCTGAATCACTTCACTGTATAGTAGAAATCAATACAACATTGTAGCTCAACAAGACTTCAATAAAATAAATTAAAAAAAATTTTTTTAAAAGACAGTGCTTGACAAGCAGTGTCAGATATTGGGCTTAAGCCCCCAAAGTTTCCCCCTGTTGCTCTCATTTGGGAATAGACCCTTTGATGATAGAATTATTTGTAGCTTCTGCTAACTAGAGCAGTGCAAGATAAAGAACATAAATGTTCTCACCCTGTGTACCCCACCAGTGCCTCATCAACCAGCAGAGGGTCCCAAGAGAGCTTTCTGATCTCCTCCCCCAATTGTTGAAGAACCAGGGTTGGGGGGGGGGTGCAGAGCCTCAGCAACTGGGCCAGAGACATGCCTCAGGTCACAGTAAGTTAATGGAAAATGAAAACTCAAAATCAAACTTCCTTTGATGAATAATGAACTATAACTCTTTTCCTTACCAGTGCTTCTCAACCAGAAGCAGCACTGTCTCCCAACCACCACCAAGGGACACTTGAAAACTGTGTGCAGGCATTTGGGGTTGTCAGAATGATTCAGGGTAGACATTAATACTCAGGGGCCTGCAATGCACTAGATCATCCCACATTACAGAATACTCTTAATGACATGTGCTGTTCATAACCATTGCAGGCCTACACCAGGCTGGATCCACTTAGAAAAATCCACTTAGAAGAATACAAACTCATGGCTTCTCCTCCTCTCCTTCTTCTGAGGAGAAAGCATGAGAGGGGTGAGAGGAGACCTTGGTTCTAGTTCTGGCATCATGTCACTGTGATCATGGTAATCTGGCATTACATCGTTCACATAAGCCTTCCTCTCTGGACCTCAGTTACCTCATTTGTAAAACAGTGGTTTTGCCAAGATGGTCATCAAGAACTCTTCCAGTTCAACATGCTGGACGTTCTTCTTTCAGAATATAGTCCAGGCATTACGTGGGCCACAGCTTTTTAAGAACCTGGATTCCTGGATCCTACTATAGACCTGCTAAATCAGAACTGATGGGCCACCGGGACCTGTATTCACCGTCCCCATGATGATCCTGAAGTAGAGTAAGTGTGAGAAGCAGGGTTCTAGTGTTTTCAAATGGTAGAGCTGCACTTACCAAGTATAAAGAGATCATTCCCACCTCCCATTCAGAGCGACAGCAGCATCTGTGTGCTGGCAGGCCTGTTCCCAGTGTAGTCCCAACACAACTCAAGGCCCTTTGTGGGTTTCGTGCCAGATGTCTAAGACCTGTGAGCAGGGGAGGGGGACGTCAGCTCAGGGGTTGGTGCTGGTGGAGGCAAAGGGTCTCATAGAATGCAATCTGACTTTTTGGTAAGGCTCTGGGGTTTACTTCTCTGAGAGCTGAGAGGAAACAGCCTGCCCCTGTTACAGCTGCCCACCCAGCACCTGCCTTCTCAAGCAGCTGTCCTGACAAAGATGCAAGCTCAGGCTCCAATCTCCGATGGCTGCTAAATCCAGAACTTCATCTGGTCTAAGTAGCGCCTCTGGAGCCTGTCGCCTTCATCCCAGCTCGGTGGGTGGAGCCTGCAGCGAATGTACTGTGTAGAGCCCCAGAACTTACACTTCTTCCTATTGGCTCATAGAATGCTTGGCTTCCTCCATCTACCAATCCAAGCTTGAAGGCCACCATCAGCGCTCAAAGCCAGAAGGCTAAGACATAGAGTTCACCTTTGGCTACTTTGGTGTGAAGAAGGTTGGTTCTTTGAGCTTGGAAACAAAGTGTCAGACTGCGTTTATTCCTCATGCGAAAGATGCAAGAGTTGTGTCCCAGGGAAGCTTTGAAGATTTATTACCTGGCATTCTCCATGACCTTCAGGCTGACAGGCCATCGGTAATCACCTTACTAAATAATGCAAAGCATGTTGGCCACAGTTTCCTCAGGGAGTCTCAGGGATTTCGAGTCCTCCCAAGAGAACAGAGGAAGGGAAGAAGTTAATGGCTAAACACAAGCTAGTGTCCCAATTCAGGATGCACCCTCACTCCTCTAGGCAGCAATCTGAGTTTATTTTGCATAAAGTCATGAAATATTGGATGAGGGGTTCTAAGTGAAAGTCAAAGTTAACATAGGAAAATTCCAACATAGTTTTCTTTCAAATTTCTTAGAAGTTAACCTCCTGTTTTCTCCTCTACTGTAGAAAAAAAAAATCACCATTAAAGTAGTGTTTATAGTTCTTGAACACTAGTTTTTGCCCACAGAAAATGCCAAAGAATGCATATGCCCATTATTCAACAGTTGGATGTAAAGATTTAATTACAAATAATTAATTTATTGCTAGTAAAAAAATAAAACAGAGGCCAAAAGACCATGCACTGTCAGTGAGGTTGGGCCCATTTTACACCTGTTGGAAAGCTTGCTAGTTATTCATCTGCAGTGACAGGAAGAAAGCATTTTTGTACCTGACAGAGTTGATGAATGTGGCGAACACTGGCCCTACATTTTAAAATCAATATGGAATGTTTTTCAGAGCAAACCCGGATCAAACTAGCATACCAAACATAAATGGCTAACAACCAGCATGGAGACTAATTGTTTAAAAGAGTTCCAGGGGACAAATAAAAATTACAAGAGGGAAAGACAGGACACAAGGCTGATAAAAAGGATATGGGCTCAGCTTGGGTCAAGGAAACTTTTCTCTAATAAAAAGGATTTTTGGAATGTGAAAGAGACTTGTTGTTATGGCAGAAAGCAGTAAAATGCAGGCAAGAAATGAGCAGGCATTCAGTGAGAGCTCTTTATAATTAGGGCCTGAAACTATGCAATTTGGACCTGAAACTATGAATCAGAATCATACAAAGCTCAAGTGCAGAGGCCCCTAATACAACCTCAGAAACTTCCAGGTTAGAAATAGCCAACTAACTGCAGCTTCTAATTTGCCTGGATTCATTTATTTTTTCAACAAGCATTTATAAAGAATTCTGGAGAGTCTTTAATGAATAGAACAGTGTCCCTGCCCTCAAGAGTTTCACAGTAGAATAAGACAAAGATATAGATGAAGTTCCAACACCAGGTCTTAATAATAGTGCTGTGACTGAGAGAGGCAAGGGGGCTTGTGGGAGAAGAGAGCAGGGAAATCAAGTCCAACCTGGCAGGAGGACAATCCAGGCAAACCTTCTTAGAGGGAGAGTGTGGAGTCAGACAGGCCTGAGTCCATACCCAGGTTCTACTGCCTTGTGCTTGTGTGTGACTCTGAGCATTTACAGATGAAGAATAGGAAGCTTAGGGAGTTTGACTAACTTACTGTGATGGTTAATTTTATGTGTCAGCTTGATGGGGCCATTATTTGGTTAAACCTTTGTCTGGACGTGAGGGTATTGCTGGGTGACATTAATGTTTAAATTAGCAGAGTAGAGAAGATTGCCCTCCATAATGTGAGTGGCTCTCATCCAATCCATTGAAAGCTTGAGAGAACAAGTTCATGGGACTTCCCTGAGAGCTCAGCTGGTAAAAATCCGCCTGCATTGGCGGGAGACTGGGGTTGGATCCCTGGGTTGGGAAGATCCCCTGGAGAAGGGAACAACTGCTGCTGCTGCTGCTAAGTTGCTTCAGTCGTGTCCGACTTTGTGCGACCCCATAGACGGCAGCTCACCAGGCTCCTCTGTCGCTGGGATTCTCCAGGCAAGAATACTGGAGTGGGTTGCCATTTCCTTCTCCAATGCATGCGTGTATGCTAAGTCACTTCAGTCATGGCCAACTCTGTGCGACCCTATGGACAGCAGCCCACCAGGCTCCTCTGTCCATGGGATTGTCTAGACAAGAATACTGGAATGGGTTGCCATTTCCTTCTCCTAAGGGAGTGACTACCCATGCCAGTATTCTGGCTTGGAGAATTCCATGGACTGTATAGTCCATGGGGTTGCAAAGAATCAGACACGACTGAGTGACTTTTACTTTCACTTTCAAGAGGGAGTGCCAGACCGACTGCCTTCTAGTGGAGATACAGTTTGTTTCCTTTTTTCTGCTCAAATTCAAACTAAAACATTGGCTTTTCCTCAGTCTCATGCTTGTTGGCTTTCAAACTGGAACAATACTGGGGGGCTGACCAAAATGACATTGGGAGCTTGATAATAATTTGCCTAAATTATTTTCTCATGAAATAAATAAAACTTCTTGCTTTTTTAAACTCATGTGGGGTTAAAATCACACAAACCAATTCCTTATGTTAAAATAGATTCATCCCCCTCTATTGATTCTGCTTCTCTAAAGAACTTTTGACTAGTATACTTGTTCAATTTACATTGCTGGAAAATAGCAGAGCTGACATTTCGGATTGGGTTCCTCTTACTGCAAAGCATATGCTTACCATCACTGCGCTGCCTGCTACCTAGGAGCTACCACCCTCCCCACCCCACCCCCGCCCACTTGGTAGAGCATTTTTGTAGACTGCTCATGGAAAGCTTGCTTTCCAGACCCTTTTCTTCTTTGACAAGGAAAGAAGTACTTGTGTGTGCTTCTGATTCCCCTTAGCCACACCCCATTCTGGGCTAATGTGTTTGTTACACACAAGACAAAGTCAGAATTCTTTTAGTTGTAGATATATGAAGTCATCTTTTTATGTGAAGATCTCAGTTGTCTACAGGTCAAATAACAAACACAGGAATCAAACTGCATGTAGAGCTGTCACTTGAACTTTTATTCAAATTGATCAAAATGACATTGGGAGCTTGAGTTATCCATAATTTGCCTCAAGTATTTTCTCATGAAGTGAATAAACCTTCTGGTTGCTTTTTTAAAACTCATGTGGATTATATCACTCCCATGAAAAGGCAAAGAAAAGTGAAGTTATCATTTGTTGAACATCTGTTGCATGCCTGACTCTGTCACTATAATGGTTAATTTTATGTGTCTTCTTAATTGGGCCACAGGGTACCCAGATAATTGGTCAAACATAATTCTGGGTATTTTTGTGAGGGTGTTTGCCAATGAAATTAACATGTAAGTGGGTGGACTCTAAGTAAGGCAGATTGCCTTCTTCAATGTGGATGGGCCACATCCAATTAGTTGAAGGCTTGAATAGAACAGAAAGACTGACCCTCTCCCTGAATGGGAGGGAACTCTCTAGCTGACAGCTTTGGACTTGTGTGCACCATCAGTATTCCTGGGTTTCCAGCTGACCAGAATCTCCAGTGCACATTTGGTCTTGCCAGTCTCCATAATTACACAAGCCAGTGCCTTATAATAAATCTCTTTATCTAAGTATACACATCCTATTGGTTCTTTTTCTTTGGAGAATCCTGGACAAATATGGTCATATTTTATTCTTTAAAAAACTTCTGTGAGATTTAAATATTATTATACACAGTTAATGGACAAAGCAGTGAGGCACAGAGAGACTACATGCCTGAGACTACAGGGTTAACTCATGCTTTTCAAGACCCCTATTTAAACTTCCCATTTGCACAGAGCAAAATGTTACCAGTGGCTTAGAAATGTTACCAGTGATACCAGTGTCACTGCTAGTTCCAGGTTGTAGTACATCCAGCCCAAACCCTAAAAACCCGTTGAAGGATGTGACACAACACAGACAGACATGCAAATCAGGCTAATGAATGCAAATAGAGTCATCAAGTGGGGAGTGTTCAGTGCTCACAAAAGCTCCTTCCTTATCCCATATGTGTTTCTCCAACCTGAAAGCCTGCTCTGCATTACAAAGACAGACCTCCAGGTAATTTAATTTTCCTCCAATGATGAGAAACTCCTAGTTTGCAAACCTCTTTCTCATTTGTTGTCAAGGGGCTGGATGCTGGATAGAGTTCAGCCTCTTAGGAAACTGCTAAACGAAAAGGACATCACAAGACACTGGATGGCAAAGTGGAGTCGGGAAGAACCAAGGGGAGGAGCAAGAGGTAGACAGGGATAGATTTAGCTGAACTCAGGTTTTCTGGTGAAAGGTTTATCATCCCACATTTATTAAGAACCTATGCTGTGCCAGGCACGGGAAGTCCAAAGACAAGTCAGACACTGGCTCTGCCTTCTAGGAGTCCATGATCTAGCGTATCTCGCAAGGTGACAGGGAATTCATTCATCTGTAGAACCAATACTTAACACCTGCCAACTCTGTGCCAAGCCCATGTGCCAAGTGCTAGGCATAGAGTGGGGAGTAAGTCATGTATTATAGACTCCTAGCTGTAATTAGGCTCATGGTCTACTGGGCCATTATAGCTGCCTTCAAAATTACCCTAAAGCCCCCCCTCAGATCTGCTAATTTCATCGGCAAACACCCTCACAAAAATACCCAGAATTATGTTTGACCAATTATCTGGGTACCCTGTGGCCCAATCAAGAAGACACATAAAATTAGCCATTATAGTGACAGAGTCAGGCATGCAACAGATGTCCAACAATGATAGCTTCAGTTTTCTTTGCCTTTTCATGGATGTGATATAATCCACATTGTTTCTGGATTTATCTTGAAACAATATGCTGTGTCTCTCTTTGTAGATTCTGAATTCACTCCCTCTCTCAGGAACAAAACCCCATGACTGGGGAGAGATTACTGTATTTTCAATTATCCAAAGCCTAATACTTTAGGAAAAAACACAAGACAGACAGACACTATATTCAGACATGCAATCTCCTCAGCCAGGAAACAAGGCAGCCAGAGGGAGCAGTGATGACCATCCATCTTCCCTGGCCCAACCCAAGAACAAACAATCTTCTCTGAATATTAAAGGCCCGAGAACAATTTAGAGAGAAACTCTGAACTTGCTTTTTCTCCCCTACCATATTCAATGAAATGCAATTCTGATGTTCAGAGAGGCTCTGACTAAGTAGATAATACAGCCACATTTTTCAAAGGGCCTGCCATGGCTTTTTATCCTCCACAGCATCTAATACCTGTCAAACATTTTAGATTAAAATGAGTATGAAAACACAGCCTCACTCAGCACTTCCTTTGCTCTGCAGACAAGGGACTGGGATGAAAATCAGCCTTGGGGCTGAAAGTCCATACCGGACACCCCCAACACCGTGTATTAAGCATCTACTATGTTCAGAAATAGTATATTAGAAATAGCATTGGCTTTGGAGTTGGGCATGCCACTGACCTGATATTGACCTTGGGAAGTCACTTCGGCTCTATGAATTTCAATTTCCTCACTTTGAGACTGGGAATAATAATCCTTACTCCCTTGACCATGGGTTATAATGAAGATCAAACGAAATCACATGCATAAGAACTCTGATACATCATAGGCACTCAACGGAGAGCTGCCCATCTCCTTCATGTTCCTGGTTTTGCCCTAAGGTTAGCTGGAGAAGTCTCCTTCTCAGGACTTATACTCTTGTTTTTGCCTGGGCTTCCTTTCTACTTCTTTATTCCCTTCAAGCAACTGGGAAATACCAGAGTTTCTCCTGACCTTATTTCCAGTTTTTACTGCTTCATTTTGGTCTCCCCTTTGCTGCTAATTAGGAGGTAAGTCATCCACACAGTATTTGTACAACACAATCAAATGAGCATGTCCTGTCATCGTGGAGAATCTGTATCATTTAACTGATGCCAATCCTCCAATAATGAGAAAGTTTCATGTTCCATATGAAACAAATCTCTGGTCATTAGCATCCTCTTGTCATCAGTGTGCTCCAACAGCTTGGCTGAATGGCCTGGGCCAGGGATTGGCAGCTCTCCAAGGCCTCAATCCATTGGGAGCTCAGGCCTGTTAGTAGTCTGAAAGGAAATAACTAAAGAAAGAGGGAAAACTCTCAGCACTTTTCATTTCATACCATAGGAGTGGCCTGACAGTCAGCACCCTCTGTGCAGAAAGCCCCAAACACTTTCTTGTCATTCTCACTTTCCCATTTAACTTTCTTTGGTCTATTGTGAATTCAGTGCAGGACTTGGGAATGTCTCCTTCCTTCTCTTTGTCTCAACCTTCTCTGTTGAATTGAGTAATCTATGGGAGAGCTAGGAGGAACTCTGGAATCTACTGGATTTGTATTCTTTGATTGTTTTTACCCCGTCCCCATGACTACCACCACCACCAAAAAAAAAAAAAAAAATCTTTCCAGGTAATGTCCAACCTAGATAGCATATCAAAAGCAGAGACATTACTTTGCCAACAAAGATCCGTCTAGTCAAGGCTATGGTTTTTCCTGTGGTCATGTATGGATGTGAGAGTTGGACTGTGAAAAAGGCTGAGCGCTGAAGAATTGATGCTTTTGAACTGTGGTGTTGGAGAAGACTCCTTGAGAGTCCCCTGGACTGCAAGGAGATCTAACCAGTCCATTCTGAAGGAGATTCAGCCCTGGCATTTCTGTGGAAGGAATGATGCTAAAGCTGAAACTCTAGTACTTGGCCACCTCATGCAAAGACTTGACTCATTGGGAAAAGACTCTGATGCTGGGGGAGGGATTGGGAGCAGGGAGGAGAAGGGGACGACAGAGGATGAAGATGGCTTGCGATGACATCACTCGACTCGATGGACGTGGAGTCTGAGTGAACTCTGGGAGTTGGTGATGGACAGGGAGGCCTGGTGTGCTGCGATTCATGGGGGTCGCAAAGAGTCGGACACGACTGAGTGACTGAAACTGGAACTGAACTGAAAAGGGGTTCTACACTGAATTCCAATTTGATGGGGATTGAGGAGGGGGGCTCACCACACCAATGAGCACTTTCCCAGACACTAGTTGGGCATTCTACAATCATCTCAGTTTTGACACTATCTACCCAAAGATTAGTGTCAGATTCCACAGGTTAAGGACTCAGTCTCCAAGGCTACCCCACCCCTTCAGCAGCAGTCACAAGCGCAGATTATCACTTGTGCTTCTGACTGAGCGTTGTAGATTTGAGGTTCCAGTGAATCCCTCCTTGGATTTGCTTAATTTGCTAGAGGGCTCACAGAATTCAGAGAAATATTTTACTTCCCTAGATCACCAGTGTATTATAAAAGAATATAACTAGGGAACAGCCACATGGAAGAGAGCATAGAGTGTGGTATATGGAAGAGGGCCCACCCTCCCAGCACCTCCGAGTGTTCTTCCAACCTGGAAGCTCGCCAAACCTAGCCTTTTGGATTTTTATGGAGGATTCATTACATAGGTATGATTGGTTCCATTCCTTGGCCATTGATAGTTGGTTCAGTCTCCAGCCCCTCTCTCATCCCCAGAAATCAGGGGGGATTCCAACTCTCTCTCATGGTTGGTTCCCCTGACAACCAGCCCCCATCTTCAGGTGCTTTCCAAAAGTCATCTCATTAACATAAACCCAGTTTATGGTGCAAAGGGTCTTGTTATGAATAACGAGACACTCATTTTCACCTTCATAGCTCTGAAGTGATTTCAGGAACTGAGGACAAGAGACCAAATATCATGACAAAAGATGTCCCCATTGCTCTTATTCCCTCATGCAATTACAAGGGTTTGGGGAGCTATGAGCCAGAACTGTGGACAAAGAACAAATTCATATGAGAAATGTATTTTGGTCCTCTGAATGACCAAATATAATTTTCTTATAAATCACAATATTGCAGTTCCTTAAACAACCAGCAACAAAGGGATATTGGGAAGCTTTTCAAGTGCAATGGGAGGCTGGGAGACAAGGCTAGGAAACAGAAAGCAAACCAGGATGGAAACAATTTGAGCTGAGTGCCTGCTGCTTTGCATGGATTGAATTTCAATCATGTATATTTTGTCTTCACTTCACTCTGCTTAAGATTGAAAGTGCTGGGATTTAGAATCTAGTTGTTTCTATTTAGGTCACCTGCTGGCCTTTTGAATTTGGAACGAGGGTAGGGCAGAAGGAACCTCCAGGAGCCTTTTTGACTTTCATCATGGGAAGGCAGGCTTCCCTGATTACCTCTGCAACTTCAAATATCATGCCCAAACTATTCTGTTTATTGACCCATTTGTTTAGTCACTAAGTTGTGTCCAACTACTTGTGACTCCATGGACTGTAGCCCACCAGGCTTCTCTGTCCATTGGATTTCCCAGGCAGGAATACTGGAATGGGTAGCCATTCCCTTGTCCAGGGGATCTTCCCAACCCAGGGATTGAACCCACCATCTCCTGCATTGGCAGGTGGATTCTTTACTGTTGAGCCACCAGGGAAACCCTTATTGACCCATTAACAACTTACAAATCTCTTAGTTTCGTATTTTGTAACCTGGGAAGCCTGGAGTCACATCCTTCCTTTCCTTTTCATCTCCTTACTACCTTCCTCCAGCTTTTATCTGCTTGTTTCCTTTATTTTCCCTATTCCCAAGTTTGATAAAATGTATGTTTTATTTGCAACCATGCTTGTTTTCTATACTTTTTCTATAAATTTTAAATTCATTTTTTCAGTTTTAAAGAAATTTAATGTTTATTATTTTTATTTATTAACTATTTTGTTTAATACATCAGTTGATGTCTCGCTAGTTGTTTTCGGTTGTCTAAAGCTCATTTTCTAGTAGATTCTTTAGGAAAGACTCATGGGGATAATAAACCCCTTAATTTGTTGGCATATTGACAACAATTTGTTGCCTCTCTCTTCTTAAAAGTCAGTTTTGCTAGATAAGAGTAGTTGGTGCCCACTTTTCTTTCCTAAGTAACTTAAAATTATTCCATTTTCTTCTGGCATAAAGTCTGATCATATATTTTTTTCATTTTATAAGTTAAATGCTCTTTTTTTCCCCTACATGTCCGAGGGATTTTTCTTTTCCTTTAAAGTCCATTATTTTTCACTAAAATGTGCCTTGGTGTTGTTAGTTTGGGGTCACTATTCCAAGATATGCAGTGCACACTTTCAATATGTAATTTTAAAACAATTTTTAATCAAAGAAAGGTTTATCCATTGTATTTACAGTATTCTGTTGCTTTGGCCTTCGTCAGCAATTTTTATTATGTATGTATTCACTATCCTTTCCTATAATCAATATTTATCATTTTTGTCTCTCAAACTCATTTTATCTCCATTTATTTCTAAGTTATTAAAATATAATTTACCTTCTTTAATGTTTAAAAGGCATCGTTGTGTTTTTCACCCCTTTATTCCCTCTAGTTAGTCTTTATTTTTTGAATGTTTCTTTCTTGTTTGTAATTCCTTTCTGAGTTCGGTTGCCTCCTTTCTGAGTGTTTTAAATTCTGATTTATATTGTTCTTTCACATACTATATGGATTTAATTAATATCTTGTAGTTTCTTTGAAATCATAAGTTTGAGTTTTAATCCTGTTTTGTGAGCAGATCATTCTGGCATACTTTCATTGTCTGTGGGATGTTATGTCTCTGACTTTTTTTTCTTTTAACAACTTTGTATTTGGCCTTGATAAACCTTGATTGTCTGTTTTTAAGGGAAATTGATTTTATGTTATTTGGTGTAATGTTCACAAACATCATGGCTTGCTTTCTGAGATTCCTGGCTTTCTTCTCTCCCCTACTTTATTCTGCACTTTCTCTTTGCTTTGTCTCTGGTTGTCCCTCTCCTGCTCAATTTGATTCCATTACCATTAATTTCTCCTCAATTGTGGGGCTCAAAGGAAGCCATGGGCTGATAGGTTTTCAGTTTTTGACAGTTCATAAGGACTAGAGTGCTTCTATCCCTTCTTCAGTGGTATGATTTCATCTATGAAGGCCTGGGTTGCCTGGTCATGTTTCAGGCCTACAGTGCTATCTTAGGAATTTCCTTCAATACACTCTTTGGAGTAGGTTTCAATATCTTATTTTTTATTATTCTATTTTGCTGGATTACATCTATAGGGAAAGCTTTAAGAAAGGGAGTTAGGAAGATGTGCTTTCTGAGTCCTATATGTTAAAAAAAAAAGTCTTTATTTTACTATTCTGTTTCAGTTCAGTTCAGTTCAGTCGTCGTCATGTCTGACTCTTTGCAACCCCATGAATCGCAACACGCCAGGCTCCTTGTCCATCACCAACTCCTGAGTCCACCCAAAACCCATGTCCATGTGTGTTGGTGATGCCATCCAACCATCTCATCCTCTGTCGTCCACTTCTCCTCCTGTCCTCATTCTTCCCAGCATCAGGGTCTTTTCCAAGGAGTCAGATCTTCGCATCAGGTGGCCAAAGTTATTGGGAGTTTCAGCTTCAACGTCAGTCCTTCCAATGAACACCCAGGACTGATCTCTTTTAGAATGGACTGGTTGGATCTCCTTGCAGTTCAAGAGACTCTCAAGAGTCTTCTCAACACCACAGTTCAAAGCATCAATCTTTGGTGCTCAGCTTTCCTTTATAGTCCAATTCTCACATCCATACATAGTCTACTATGAGGTTTGATTAATAGTTTCAGTGAGATAAAATTATAGTTTTCCTATAACTTGGTCTATATTTCCTGATTGATTCTAGTTTCCAATATTGTTTATGGGAGTTCTGATAGCAGTCTGATTCTATTCCTTTACAGGTGACCAATTTTGAATCTCTAAAAGTCTTGAGGGATTTTCCCTTTATCTTTGTTGTTCTGAATTTCTCAGTAATGTATGTGTGTGACAGAGAGAAAACAAGTCATTCTTTCATTATTTTTTTGAGGACTGGATGGCCCTTTTCATCTGAAGACTTATGTCCTTCCACTCTGGAAGAAATTGTCCATCTACTGTTTCAGGGACAATTTCCTTTCTTTCATTTTTATCTATAGTTTTATTCTGGAACTTTTTATCGGTTAGCTGTTGGGCCTCTTGGTGTTAGTTTTTAAAAAATCAATCTTACTGAATATTGTTAAGTAACAATAATGTGCACTTAAGTTGTCATATACCCATGTTACCACCACCACAATCAAGATATAGAATAGATTCATCATCACAAAATTTTTTCATGATTTTTTGCAGTTATTCCTCCCAGCTGGGGTCAACAGATGCTCTGCTTTCTGTCATATAGATTACTTTGAACTGTTCTGCAACATAAATAGGATTATACTGGCTTGTTTACTCAACCTGATATTTTTTGAAATTTATCCATGTTGTACTTACCATCATTATTTGTAGGTTACATTCCCTTGTACAGATATACCGAATTTATTTACTTGGATCTATATTTTATATCAGAGTTTAGCAATTCAGCATATATGCTCTGTAGTTTATGATCTCTGCCCTCTGGTGTCACACTTGTGGTCATGTTCTACTACTTGGTAAAAAAGACTTTGAAGTATTGCTAAACCAATCTTAAGATAAAAAGAATATTCTGCATTTTCTGGTGGCCCACTGTAATCACATGAAAAGCATAAGAGGGGCTTAGACTCCATGTGCCTTTGCTGGCTTTGAAGATGAAGGGAACCATGGGCCAAGGAATGTGGGCAGCCTCTCAAAGGTGAAAATGATCCCAGGCTGACAGTGAACAAGAAAATGGGAACTTCAGTCCTATAACCTCTTTAGTCCTATAACCTCAAGAAACTGGATTCTGTCAATACCTGAATGATCTTGGAAACAGATTATTCCTAGAGCTTCCCAATAATAGTCCAGCTGACCAACAACTTGATTTCAATGTTCTAAGACCCTAAGCAGTGGCCCTATTTGAGCCTGCCTGGACGTCTCACCTATAGAACTTCGAGTGTGTAAAGCCATGGAGTTTGTGGTGATTTGTTACAATATCAGTAGAACACTAGCATAGAGCCAGACTTTCCTGATTCAAATCCTGGCTCCACTACCTCGCAGCTATGTGACCTCACTGGTGAACTACAACACTTTGGATGATTATTCGAGTATGGATGTCTTCTCAGCCCTCAAACTCAGTCTCAAAGTACGTTTGCCTGTGCTTTCAAGTCTGTCTTTCCCTTGACTTTTTCTTTCTGTGAAATAATCGTTTTCCAAGTGCCACTGAAAGAAATTCTGCATTGTTTTTGCCTCATGCTTTTCTCATTTCCTGTATCCAGTTATACATCAGGCCCTGCTATGTCTCCCTGCACAGTGAGTCTTTTGTTGTTTAAAAAAAAAAAAACCCATTGTTTTATTTTCACCCCTACTGCCTCTGCCTTAGTACAGCCTCTCATATTGTCTCACGTGGATCATTGTTGTCTCTGCCTCTGATCTCAACCTCTTTAATTCAACACTCCAGACAGCCATGAGTGCTTTCTTGTCTAAAAACCACTCTCATCATACTACTGCCTTATTTAAAACCAACTAGCCAACTAACCAAACAACCAAACAACCTAAAAACATCTTATTTAGTTCCCAAAAGCTTCAGTACAAGTAAAAGTCAACTACTTATCCTGCCAGTCAGTCCTCCAGTCTGGTCCCTGTCTTCCTTTCAACTTTGTATTGTGTCTCTCCCCATAGGTACCCTTTCATTCAAGCCAAATGGTGCATTTGACATCCCTCTACTGATGATGTTTATATGACCTGAAATACAATTCTTTCATGTTTTCTTACCATTTATTAATATTCTTTCCATCCATTATAGTCCAGTTTGATTTTCATTTGCTCCATCCCAGAAGGATGCTAAGAATACAATACTAAAATTGAAAAGCCTTTTCATCCATCTCTTCCAAAAATTATCTATATCATCTTATAGAATCTCGTAATGCTGACACTGAAAATTCTCTCAAATATTCTTTAACTCAATTTATTCACTGTTCAGGAAAGTAAGGTCCAGTGAGAAAAAGTGTTCTATAACAGTGACATACTGAGTGGATGACTCAGAAATCTAGATTTCTGTCATCTCAAGCCAAGCCACTGTCCACTCCCCCTGTTCATTGCACTGTACTTTATCCTATGATTCTTATACGTTGCTGTCTTAGAATACAGATTTTTCAGTTGGTTCCCACATCCTTGATTAGTACTGAGTTTCAGAAAGACAGATGATTGATATTTCTCCTACTTCTTTGAATTCCCCATAGCACATAATCCATTGCTTTGGACACAACAGGCATTAAGCAAATATGTATTGATTGAATAAGATATGATGCATCAAAACCTGACATAAGCTATAAATTTTCATTGTCTCATTACCATATTCTATCAATTAAAATTAGTAGTGGCCTTGCGTCCCTGAACAGTTACAATGACAAAGCATGATATTCCAAAATAGTTGGGTAAACTAGATGGCCTAATGTAAATTTCATAAAGTCTTTGAAGGGCAGAGCTGGAACTGCTCTTGAAGGTCTTTTGACACAATAGTCCCCTTTATTCCCCCTATTTTATTGATGGGAAAATTGAAATTCACAGAGGAACAAACAGGACTTGCCCAAATGTTTTTGTTGATGTTCAGTTGCTTAATTGTGTCTGACTCTTTGCAACCCCATGGACTGCAGCCTGCCAGGCTTCCTTGTCCTTCACCATCTCCCAGAGCTTGCTCAAACTCATGTCCTTTGAGATGGTGATGCCATCTAACCACCTCATCCTCTGATGTCCCCTTCTCCTCCTGCCTTCAATCTTTCCCAGCATCAGGGTCTTTTCTAATGAGTCAGCTCTTTGCATCAGGTGGCCAAAGTATTGGAGCTTCAGCTTTAGCATCAGTCCTTCCAATGAATATTCAGGAGTGATTTCCTTTAGGATGAACTGGTTGGATCTCCCCTGCACTCCAATGGACTCTTAAGAGTCTTCTCCAACACCACAGCTTAAAAGCATCAATTATTTGGTGTTCAGCCTTCTTTATGGTCGAACTCTCACATCCATACATGACTACTGGAAAAAACATCGATTTGACTACATGGACCTTTGTTGGTAAAATAATGTCTCTGTTTTTAACATGCTGTCTAGATTGATCATAGCTTTCCTTCCAAGGAGCAAGCATCTTTTAATTTCATGGCTGCAGTCACCATCTGCAGTGATTTTTGAGACCCCCCCCCCCCAAAATAAAATCTGTCATTGTTTCCATCGTTTCCCCATCTATTTGCCATGAAGTGTTGGGACCGGATGCCATGATCTTTGTTTTCTTTTTTTTTTAAATATAAATTTATTTTAATTGGAGGCTAATTACTTACAATATTGTATTGGTTTTGCCATACATCAACACGAATCCACCATGGGTGTACACGTGTTCCCCATCCTGGACCCCCCTTCCACCTCCCTCCCAGTACCATCCCTCTGGGTCATCCCAGTGCACCAGCCCCGAGCACCCTGTATCATGCATTGAACCTGGACTGGTGATTCGTTTCACATATGATATTATACATGTTTCAATGCCATTCTCCCAAATCATCCCACCCTCGCCCTCTCCCACAGAGTCCAAAAGACTGTTCTATACATCAGTGTCTCTTGCTGTCACATATACAGGGTTATTGTTACCATCTTTCTAAATTCCATATATATACGCGTTAGTATACTGTATTGGTGTTTTTCTTTCTGGCTTACTTCACTCTGTATAATAGGTTCCAGTTTCATCCACTTCATTAGAACTGATTCAAATGTATTCTTTTTAACAGCTGAGTAATATTCCATTGTGGATATGTACCACAGCTTTCTTATCCATTCATCTGCTGATGGACATCTAGGTTGCTTCCATGTCCTGGCTATTATAAACAGTGCTGCGATGAACATTGGGGTACACGTGTCTCTTTCAATTCTGGTTTCCTCAGCGTGTATGCCCAGCAGTGCGATTGCTGGGTCATATGGCAGTTCTGTTTCCAGTTTTTAAAGGAATCTCCACACTGTTCTCCATAGTGGCTGTACTAGTTTGCATTCCCACCAACAGTGTAAGAGGGTTCCCTTTTCTCTGCACCCTCTCCAGCCTTTATTGCTTGTAGACTTTTAGATTGCAGCCATTCTGACTGGCTTGAAATGGTACCTCATTCTGGTTTTGATTTGCATTTCTCTGATAATGAATGATGTTGAGCATCTTTTCATGTGTTTGTTAGCCATCTGTATTTCTTCTTTGGAGAAATGTCTGTTTAGTTCTTTGGCCCATTTTTTGATTGGGTCGTTTATTTTTCTGGAGTTGAGCTGCAGGAGTTGCTTGTATATTTTTGAGATTAATTCTTTGTCAGTTGCTTCATTTGCTATTATTTTCTCCCATTCTGAAGGCTGTCTTTTCACCTTGCTTATAGTTTCCTTTGTTGTGCAGAAGCTTTTAAGTTTAATTAGGTCCCATTTGTTTATTTTTGCTTTTATTTCCAATATTCTGGGATATGGGTCATACAGGATCCTGCTGTGATTTATATCGGAGAGTGTTTTGCCTATATTCTCCTCTAGGAGTTTTATAGTTTCTGGTCTTACATTTAGATCTTTAATCCATTTCGAGTTTATCATGATCTTTGTTTTCTGAATGTTGAGCTTTAAGCCAACTTTTTCACTTGCCTCTTTCATTTTCATCAAGAGGTTCTTTAGTTCTTCATTTTCTGCCATAAGGGTGGTGTCATCTGCATATCTGAAGTTATTGATATTTCTCTCAGAAATCTTGATTCCAGCTTGTGCCTCATCCAGTCCAGCGTTTCTCATGATGTACTCTGCATATAAGTTAAATAAGCAGGGTGACAACATACAGCCTTGATGTACTCCTTTTCCTATTTGGAACCAGTATGTTGTTCCATGTCCAGTTCTAACTGTTGCTTCCTGACCTGCATACAGATTTCTCAAGAGGCAGATCAGGTGGTCTGGTATTCCCATCTCTTTCAGAATTTTCCACAGTTTATTGTGATCCACACAGTCAAAGGCTTTGGCATAGTCAATAAAGCAGAAATAGATGTTTTTCTGGAACTCTCTTGCTTTTTTGATGATCCAGCAGATGTTGGCAATTTGATCTCTGGTTCTTCTGCCTTTTCTAAAACCAGCTTGAACATCTGGAAGTTCACAATTCACGTACTGTTGAATTCTCAACAAAGCCTGGCTTTGAGAATTTTGAGCATTACTCTGCTAGCGTGTGAGATGAGTGCAATTGTGTGGTAATTTGAGCATTCTTTGGCATTGCCTTTCTTAGGGATTGGAATGAAAACTGACCTTTTCCAGTCCTGTGGCCACTCCTGAGTTTTCCAAATTTGCTGGCATATTGAGTGTAGCACTTTCACAGCATCTTCTTTTAGGATTTGAAATAGCTCAACTGGAATTCCATCACCTCCACTAGCTTTGTTCATAGTGATGCTTTCTAAGGCCCACTTGACTTCACATTCCACCAAAGTAAGAATCAGCAAATGTAGAGAAGAGTATTTTGAGGATAAGTTGCACCAGCCCCTTGAGTAATTGTGGCCACAGGGACAGAGATTCTAGGGGGATGCTGTGAACTCCAGGTAGAGTTCAGACAGGGCAAAGCTGGATATATGGACACCAGGGACATTTAACAGAAGTCATGGGAGGTGAGGTCTGATGGGAAGCATAGGAGGCAAGAGGAAGGAACCCATGACAGGGAGTCCAGAGTTCATACAGTGAAGTGCTCAGATATCCAAATAAGTGGTAGAAGGAAAGTGCTATTTACTGAACAGCTTCTGTACATAACAACGTACCACAGACACAGTGGTTTAAAATCAATATGCTTTTATTATCTCACAGTTCTGTGAGTTGAATATAGAGATGGCTTAACTGGACTCTTTGTTCAAAGTCTCAAAGACTACTGTAAGGGTATTACCAGGGCTGTGGTCCTGTCTGAGGCTTGGAGTCCTCGTCCAAGCATAATATGAAGTTGTTGGAAGCATTCATTACCTTGAAACTTGCTCAAGGTCAGCAGGAGAGAGACTTCTATAACTGATCTCCATTCTCTCCTATAAAAGGCTCACTTGAGTATCTCAGACCTACCTAAAATAATCTCTTTTGATTAAGTCACAGTCAAACTAACTAGGAATCTTATTACATCTGTGAAGTCCCTTCATCTTCACCATACAACGTAATCTGACATAGATGTGACATCCAACATATTCATGGTTTCTGCTCACATGTAAGGGAAAGGATTATACACCAGGAGACAGGAACACTGAGGACGATTTTTAGAATTTCGTCTACCACAGTCTGCCCTCTGGCCTCCAATGACTCACTTCCCTTCTAAGTACAAAATAAACTCACAATGTTCCCAGGAGTCTTATCCCATTATAGCATGAACTCAAAATCCAAAATCTCATTTAAAGCTCATCAGCTAAAATATCCAAATCTCGTCATCTAAATGATCTCTGTCAGGTACAAATGAGGCTTTCTCTCCATCTTTTAAGCTCTTTACATGCACTATTATACTTAATTCTGAGGACAATTCTGTGAATAAATTTTCATCATCCCCATTTTAAAGACAAGGAAACTGAGGCATGGAGAAGTTAATTAACTTGCCTTGGGCCATTTCGAGATTAACTTTCACAGTTAAAATTTGAGCCCAGTTATGTGGAATGTGATAACTGTAACTCAGTGTCTCTAGAGAAGCATGTTCTAGGACTCTCTTGGCAAGTAGGGGATCTTAAATAATTATCCACATCCCCTGTAGCCAAGCTTTGGGGGCTGTGAAGATTCTCAGACAGGAGAGCTAAGTGTCAGGTAGCATCAGTAACATTTTTAGTATGGATGAAATTCCCTGGTTAGGGTCCCACAGTGGAGATGAGAATTGGGTCACAAGAAGAGTTATGAAATTAATAAGAAGAATGAAACAAACATTAGTAGCTCCAATTACAGGATCTAAGACCCACAAAAAATTAAAATAAAAAAGGACAGGGAAATATGTGGATACTAGCTCCTGTCCTGCAATAACTTGATATATGACTTTGGGCAGATAGATTTTTCCTCTTTGAGTCTCAGTTTCTTTGTGAAATGAACATGTTGAGTGCTAGATGATCCCTCTAGGCTGATTTCAAAGGCCTGCACTGCTAACAAGAGAGGCAACCAACAATGCAGACAAATGTCATGATTTGGCATTTAGTAGAGAAAAGAGACCTGGTTATTTGAGTTCCATGACATTGTTCTTAAACAGGAAATGCTTAAACATATGGACACAGCCTTGACCTCAGAATGTGTGATACAGCCTCCCAAAATATTGCCAGGGAGGAGCCCAGGACCTTTGAGAAACAAAGGTGATATTTAAGCCATTGATGACTATTATTCATACTACTATATTTCTAAAAAGCAGAGTCCTGAAGAGCATCAAAGTGAACAGAGCCACTTGAGAGGTGGATATATCTTGGAAACACCCTGGATGGGGAAGGCCAGAGGGCGCAAATGCCTGGACAGAGGAGAGGAAGCTGTGTGCACGAGGATGCAAGGTTAGATGGGGAGAAAATACTTCCCTCTCATCACTCTACTGATTAACCCAAAGTAACCATTAACACCCTGCGATTCCCTTCCCTCCACTCATGAAGCCCCACCACTTGGATTCCCTCATTCCACAAATGCTGATTGTACAATGGCTATGTGCCGGACACTCTGGGGGGCCTATGACCATGATAAATGATGTAGTCTAGAATCACCCTATGCACTCTTTAATCATGATGTCCATCCCTTGATCTTCCACAGAGTGTATGAGATAACTATCCATCCTGTAAGGCTCAGGTCTGTGACTGCTCCCTGGTAGTCTGTGAGGAACCTGACAACAGCGTGTGAATTATGTATCATACAGTAGGTGCTCAGTGCTGCCAAGTCTTCCTGGGACTGCCCTTGTTCGCCTGTTTCAGAATCATAATCACGATCATCACTGATTCTAGGGACTGTACTGAACACTTCATATGCACCATCGAACTTCATCCCTATGATAATTGTACAGAGTACACTGGCTATTTTAAGTACAGTTCCTACAAGAACCCCAGTCTGCGTGATTCTCTAACCTATTAAAATACCATGCTAATCCACCTCCCAGAGTAGCCAGTGATGTACTGTCTTCCTTCTCTGGCTCCTAGAGATGTCATTTTAGTTGGAAGCTAGCTCTTTTCAGCTTTATTTCAGGTCAGTTCTGAAGGGGATTTGTATTTGCAAAGCCACAGCAACTGCAGGTTTGGATGTGGAAGAAGGAGCATGGAGGAAAGCAGGGGAAATTATCGATCAGGACCCCTAGTGTCTGTGGATATGATGAACAAAGAGTCTTGAGATAAGAGAAAGAGAGAAAACAGCCAGAGACAAAATGATGACATGTGACATAGCTACAGGTTTAGGTTTGCCAAGTGCTGACTTGGAGATTGTTTTCAGGGGAGAATATGAGAGGGAAAACCCGTTACCCAATATATTTAGTTCCCTTGACCACAGGAGGGAACATCAGAGGCTCTGTGCCTTGAAGCCACTCCCATACGTCCCGCTTCCTTTAGTCGGAGCCAGTGAAGGCCAGGGCTTCCCTGGTAGCTCAGATGGTGAAGAGTTTGCCTGCAGTGCGGTAGACCTGGGCTCCATCCCTGGGTTGGGAAGATCGCCTGGAGAAGGAAATGGCAACCCACTCCAGTATTCTTGTCTGGATAATCCCATGGACAGAGGAGCCTTGTGGGCTACTGTCCATGGAGTCACAAAGAATCAGACATGACAGGGTGACTTAACACACACACACGGTGAAGGCCAGACTTGGCTCCTTCAGTGTCACTTTCATGCCCTTAGCAGTGATAGACTCCACTTGACACAAAAGGTTTTTATCAGGTCCATGACACATAGATGTATTTTCGATTGAAAATGTAGAAAGTATTAGAAAATAAACTGGCCGTTATTTCTTTACAAAATGTAAAAAGCAGCTTTTTGAGCAAGCTTCACAATGACCCCTACACCTGAGCACTCTTTTTTCATTTTTTACTAGAAGATGAATTACTTCTTTATATATTTATAGTCAGTTGCAATAAACTCTGGCTTTACAAAATTCATTTATAGATTGCGTTTTTAATGCTGCATATCAGATACAAATTAAGTCCTCTCCCACTTTTCTTAATAGTTTATATTTCAAACACATTTCCTTGCTCATACTTTTGTTAACCATTTAAAATTTGTCTCTAGGGTGATTTTTAATAAATCATTTGGTGGTGCTCGGCCTGCATACTCCAGGGTTCTCTACACTCATAGATTCAGCCAGTCCGGAGCCGCCCAAGACCACTGTTCACACCTGAGCACCTGGGGGACTCCAGGGATGCTCCCTCTTCAAATACATGTTATCGGTTGCAGATAGATCAGCCAACGTGTAACACATTGGTAATATGTAAAAATGTATTTTCACAGGTCTATGCAAGAACATGTATCTATGTTTTTATATAAAGTTGCTTCCATTTGTCAGAGATGCTGAAAGATTGCCAGTGCTGATGGACTTTTGCATTCACCAAGGGCTTTAGAAGTTCACGTTCTCCAGGGTGCAAACGAGAGCCCTAGTAAGAGAAAGAGGTGCTATCCCTTCCAAATGGGGCTGCTGGCTCTGCAGAAGTAAGAGTAAATGACACTCCCAGAGGGCAGGAGGAGAAGGCGCCCTAAGAAATGAGGATGTCCAGCTGCTACACACTCAAACTTGCGTGTTCTGGAAGAAGGCAAGCTTCCTGGAGATGTAGTCACATTCACCCCTGCTCTGAGGGCAGGGACCCGGAAACCTGAGACAGCTACTTCTTTGAAGCTGGAACAAAGCCACCTGAGCACATCAAACGTGCTTGGAGTTCAGGGCGGTGGAAGCAGAGGAACACCCATGTGGAAGGGCAGGAGGAGGCAGAGATCCAGGGAGGCAGGAAGATGGAGGTGTTTGTCAGCAGGGTCCAGATCTTGTCTGAAGCTGGCTTCTAGAACAGGAGGTAGCTCAGTGAGTAAAAGCATACAGTCTTTGGAGTCATACAGATCTAGCTTAAATCTTGGCCTTGGGACTTAAGAGTGTGACTTTGGGCAAGATCCTTAACTCTGATTCTCAGTTACATCATATACATTGAACAGGTGTAATTACAGCAGTCACCGTCTAGGATTATGGTGAGGACTGAATTTGTTGGTTTAAGTTGCTTAGAGCAGTGCCTAGCCCAGAGTGAGTGCTCAATAAATAGTGCTCATTATTAAAAGTATACACTTAGACTTTAAAAGTAAGGTAGGGGAGAATGGAGATTTACTCTTACCTGGAGAGACTGGGTAACCAGATATCAGGCAGACCAGTGTTCAATCATAAGGTTTTAATCTTGGTTGGGGCGGGGTGGGGGGGGGTGGTGAGGGGCAAAGCCACAGGAAAAAAGCAGCTCAGTTGCTAGATTTTTGTTGTTGCATTCGAGAGGGACTTTATGATGAGCTCCCTGAAATGTTTACCCAAGACTTCCTAAGTCCCCCTCATCTGTTAGGCATAGTTCTCTGCCATAATTCTCTGGTCCAGCTACAATAAAGGAAGAAAGGTTGAGGTGACAAAACACAAGCTACTGCCCCATCTTGCAGCTGCAGCCAAGACGCTGACGGGGATGCTCAAAGCCAACTTATTGGCTCCTGTTGTTCTCAGAGCACTCTAATCCAAGGCAGCTTCAACTTGGCCCAGATTGTTACCACAGCTTCCAGAATAGTGTTCCTGCTTCCACCCTTGCTTCCTCTGCCCAAAATCTGTTCTCAAAAATGCAGGCCTAGTAATCCTGCTAAGTAGGGATAATGTCGGAGAAGGCAATGGCAACCCACTCCAATACTCTTGCCTGGAGAATCCCAGGGACAGAGGAGCCTGTTGGGCTGCCATCTACGGGGTCGCACAGAGTTGGACACGACTGACACAACTCAGCAGCAGCAGCAGCAGGGATAATGCACATTAGAATCATCTGAGGAACTTTTAAAAACACCCTATTCCAAAAGTGAAATCAAGAGCCTCCAATGTAACATTTTCTTCCATTACTCAAACCTTTTAGTGTCTTCTAGCACTGAGAGTAAGGCAACTTCTTACCCTAGTTTATATGATTAGTTCATATGCCTGCTTTTCTGACTTGGTCTCCCACCGTTTTCCTCCTTGCTCACTATGTTCCAGACACACTGTTCTCTTTACTCTTTTTTGAATGTGCCAAGCAAGCTTCTCCCTCAGATACTTTTCACTTTGCACTACCTCTGCCCGGAGTACTCTCTCCCAGACACACACATGGCTCACTCCCTCAGTCTCTTTAG
The DNA here is from genome assembly GCF_002263795.3 of Bos taurus. Classification (NCBI taxonomy): domain Eukaryota; kingdom Metazoa; phylum Chordata; class Mammalia; order Artiodactyla; family Bovidae; genus Bos; species Bos taurus. The sequence goes on along the minus strand of NW_020192292.1, from coordinate 6,802,239 downwards.
ATCTCTGCTTAAATGTCATTTCATCAGAAAGGGTTTCCATGCTGAGTCTGTCTGCAGTACCACTCCAGTCACTCACTGTCCCTCTGTCCTGCTTTATTTTTTTTTTCATACACTATCACTACCTGACTTTATATTAATATCTCAGATCAATTGGTTTCTACTTTCTCCACTAGAATGTAAGATCTATGAAGACAGGGATTTTTTTTTTTTGTATCATGTTCAAATCTGTATTTCCAGCTCTTAGAGCTGGTTCTGGCACAAAACAAGTAGTAAATATCTGTGGTTGGTTGGTTGAATGAACGAACGAGTGAGTGAGTGAGTGAAACTCTGTTCCACCAAGCTCGGCTCTGAGCTCATGGTAACAGCCAGAGGAAATTCCCTGGCCATGACAGTGCATATTCACCACATGGGTGGGTAGAATTGATATGCAAAATCTAAGCTGAAGACTACATTAATTAATTGAAAATCTATTAATAATCATTATGGCCAGATGGTTTTTGTTTCAATGGTCACAGGATGGATTTCTAGCCATCCTCAGAGCTTTTTGATATATAATCCGATAGGTATCACAAAGCCTTATCTAGAGTCTTGGAGTGGAAAGATTTCTGAGCTTAGCTCTAAAAATGTAGCAGATGGCTATGCAAATGTGGTAACTGATAGTAATACCACATTTGCATAAGTACTGTATTTTCAAAGCAATTTATTGCTTTACAAAAAGCTGGACCAGAAATGGTACATGATGTGTTTCCCATTAGCCCTTGAATGTGACTCCAGTTCAGATAACAGGCTGGGTGGCTCTGCATTGCTCGGATTTACCCAGTAAAGCCTTGTGAAGCTGCCAGGCAGATCTTGAAGTAGCATGAGACTTCTCCAAACTAGGTGTGGCCCATTTTTCGTCACTGAGGAGTGGCAGAATTGGCCCTCATTGCTGCGTTTTTGCTTTATTTCCACTTTACACAGCCTGGCCCAGCTGGACCAGTGTCACAGGAGCAGTCCTGCCTTGAGTGTTGCCATTTCTACAGCTGTGCTTCTGGAATCTTCCCTGCTGAGAAAATGCTCTACTGTCTTCTCAGCTGGTTTGAATTCTAGCCCCTATCCTGGGACAGATCAAATATCCCCTGCCCAGCAAGGTCTTCTCTGACCATCCCAGATCGAACTGATGACCCCTCTGAGCTCCAAGGTGGAGGGGGAACCACTGCTCATGACATCGACCAGGCCCTTCAGTAGCTTCATCTCTGGACCTCCCATTGGTTAGGAGCACACCATAGTTACAGAGCTAAAATAGCCCTGGACTTAAAACTACTCTAGATCCCACTTAATGAAGTTTTTTTTTTTTTTTTTTAAAAAAAAACCTTAAAATGATCAAGCTGATCCACAAGTAAAATAAATGCCTGCCAAAACAAGTTTTTCATTAAACAAAGACAATAAAATGTAGACATTCAATAGGTAATTTTCACAATGTGCTTCAACCAATCAAAAATTAATAGGCCTACAAAGAATCAGGGGAAATGTTAGCCAGAAAAATTAGACTCAGAAATAACATAAATGGAACTAGCATACAAATGTTTTCAAACAGCTATTTTAAGTATGTTAAATAATCCAAAGAAAAACATACACATAATGAGAAGAGATCAGGTCTCTAAAAATGAATTAAATAGAACTCCAAGAGCTAAAAAATAAAATAGCTATAATGAAATGTTCACTGGATAGTTGTAAGTGAAAGTGAAATTTACTTCAGTCATGTCCGACTTTTTGCAACCCCATGGATTCTGTAGCCTGTCAGGCTCCTCTGTCCATGGAATCCTCCAGGCAAGAATACTGGAGTGGGTAGCCATAAGAGTATATTAAACACTTCAGAGGAAAATATCATTGAACATGAAGATGTTGTTGTAGAAATTACATAAACCAAAGCACAGATTAAAATGATTGTAAAATGCAGAATGTTAATGATCTATGGGATAATATCAAGAGATAAAGCAAATGTATAGTCACATTTTTCAGAAAGAGGAAGAGCACAGAAAATTATTTTAAGAAATAATGGCCAGATATTTTCCAAATTTGATGAAGAGTATGAACTTACAAATATGAGTAGTTCATCCTAGCACAGGCAGAAAAAACATACAAAATTAAACCACATCAAGGCATGTCATAACCAAATAGCTGAACCAGCAATAAAAAGAAAATATTTGCAGTCAAGGGAATTCTCTAGCAACCCAGTGACTAGGATTCTGTGCTTCCACTACAGGGGACCTGGGTTTAATCCCTAGCAGGGGAGCTAAGATCCTGCAAGCTGCACAGCATGGCCAAAAAAAAAAAAGCAGTCAAAAAATAAACATTACAGATAAAGGAAGAAGATAAAAATAAACACTGAATCTCCATCAGAAACAATGCTGAAAAAAAAAAATCAATCTACCCTGTTTTTACAAACACAAGCTGAAAAAAATCAGCAGCAAAAGACTTGTACTCCATGAAATGTTCTTCAGGTTGAAGAAAAATAACATCAGTGGAAACTCAGATCTGCGTGACAACCCACTCCAGTATTCTTGCCTGGAGAATCCCATGGACAGAAGAGCCTGGTGGGCTACAGTCCATGGGGTCGCAGAGTTGGACACGACTGAAGCGACTTAGCACGCATGTACACAAAGGGACAGAATGCTGGAAATTGTAAAACTCCTTGTCATTATCTTTTAAAAGTAAATGAATATTTAAAGAATTAAAGATAACAATGCAGTGTGAGTTGGATAACGTAATGAAGTAAAATGTATGAAAACAATGGCGTAAAGTTTTTTGGGGTGGGATGTTGCAAGGTTCTTACAATACACATGAAAGTAAACTGTGAAAAGTTAAAGATGTATATTCCAAACCCTAGATCTAGAACTAAAAAGAGAAACAAAAATAAAACTAATAATCCGACAAAGAAGGAAAAAAACCTATTCTAAAACAAAGCAAAGCAAAAAAGCAAAACGAATGCAAAACTTTCAATCCAAAAGAAAGTAGAAAAAGAGAGGAGGAAAGGGGGAAATGAACAGATAGGATAAATAGATACAAATATTGATATGGTAAATTTAAACCTAACCATGCAGATAATTATCTCAAATGTAAATAGTCTGAATACACCAATTAAAAAGAAAACCTTGTCAAACTAATAAAAAAGGCAGACTCAACCATTGTGTTCTCTGTATGAGGAAAACCTTAAATATGCCCACCTGGATTAAAAATAAAAGAATGGAAAGAGATATACCATGCAAACACTAATCATAAGAAAGTTTGAGTAGCTATATTAATATCAGATGAAGTAAACTTCAGAATTAGAAATGTTACCAATGATAATGAGGTAATATATATTGTCATATGTAATGATAAAACAATAGATTTATCAGGAAGACATAACAATCATAAAAGTTTATGCTTTTAATTAAAAGAAACATCACAGAACTTAAATGAGAGTTGAATGAGACTACAGTCTTTGTTGGGAGATCTCAATGTGTGTGTTAGTCACTCAGTTATGTCCAACTCTTTGCGACCCCATGAACTGTAGCTCACCAAGGTCCTCAGTCTGTGAAATTCTCCAGGCAAGAATACTGGAGTGAGTTGCCATTTCCTTCTCCAGGGGATCTTTCCAACCCAGGGATCAAACCCGGGTCTCCTGCATGGCAGGCCGATTCTTCACCATCTGAGCCACCAGAGAAGACCTGCTCTCTCAATAGCTGGTTTTAAACAAGTAGAAAGAAATTGGTAAGGTTATAAAAAACCTGAATACTATCAAACAACTTGACCTCGCTGATATTTACAGACCACTACACTATTAGTAGCACCATATACATTCCTTTCAAAGGCACACGACACATTCAACAATAGGTCATATTCTAGGTCAGGAAACTGGTCTGTATAACTTACAGAATATGTTTTCTTTTCACAAAAATATTAAATTAAAAATCAATAAAAATTATTTGAAAAATCTTCAAGTATTTGGAAACAAGCAAAACACACTTCTAAATAACCATATGTCAAAGAAGATATCACAAGGGAAATCAGAAAACATTTGAACTGAATGAAAATGAGAACATACTATTTGTGGGATGCAGCTAAAGCAGTGCCTAGAAGGAAATTTCTAACATTGAATGCATACATTAGAAAACAATAAAACTTCAAAATAAACAATCCAAGCTTCCATCTTAAGAAGCTAGAAAAGAAGAACATATTAAGCCCAAAGTAGGTAGAAGGAAGAAAATAATAACAAGGGAGAAAGAAATGAAGTAGAAAATCAGACAAATAATGGGGAATAGGAATGAAACCGAATTTCTTTGAAAAGATTAATAAAAGTGATAAACATCTAGTCACACTGATATTGAAAAGGAGAAAGATCACAAATTCCCAATATCAGAAATAAATGCATAGACTCACTAGAGATCTTACCAATATTAAAAAGAAAATAAAAGTATATTGGAACAAATATATACCAATAATTTCAACTTAGATGTAATGAACAAACTCCCTAAAAGATACAAATTACCAAATCTGACCCAAGAAGAAAGAGAAAATCTGAATATTACTATATACATGAAAGGAATTGGATTTCTAATTTAGTACCTTTCAATAAAGAAACTATACCCCACTTTGCTTCTTTGATAAATTACATCAAATATTTAAGGAAGAAATAATATGAATTGTTCAAATTCCTTCTGAAAATAAAGACAGGAATATTTCTCAGCTCATGAGGCCAGAATTACTCTGTATCATTAGCCTGTATTGTTGCCACAGGCTACTAACTGATCTTCTTACTCCAGACCATCACACACTACCCAGCAGTTAGAGTGATGTCTTTAAAATGAAAATCAAAATGTGCCATCCTTCTTTTTCAAACCCTTAAGTGGCTTTCCATCATATATGCTTACAAAGCTTTATTTGGTCTGCCCTTAGCCTTAACCTCTTTGATCTCATCTCTCAATACTCTCTATACCAGCTGCCTATACTCTAGCTATCTCCATAAACTTCATTTGTGTTCCCTGATACCTTTTTCCAGCTCAAGAGTTTTGTTATCTGCCATTTTCTTTGCCTAGAATATCCTCATTCTCATTCTTGAAGTCTCAGTTGAAATGGCACCTTCTTATAGGCACCTTCCCTACCCATTCTTTCTCAAGTTAGCCTCCCTCAATTACTTGTTTATTTCCTCTAGAATTTTTCTAAATGTCTTTAATTATTCTGTTTATTCATTTGTTTATTGTCTGTATATAATGTAAGCTCCAAGAGAACCAGTGCTATATCCTAGCATAATACAGACACATTGGAGCCACTGAATGTATATTCGTTGAATGAATGAATGAAACACATTCATGGTAGAGAGCAAGGCACAAGAAAAGTACAGATTTGAAAAGCACTAAAGCATGCAAATACCTCCAGACTGCCAATCTCCCCCTGCCCACACACACAGAGTATGTAGTCAAATTACATGTAGATTAAAGCTTTGGTAAACTTGCACTTAATTTTTCAGAGCCTAAATTTTCTTTAAATGTAAGCTTTATTTAAATGTACTGACCACACACAAAAGATATTCAGAATTTCTTAAGAAAGTAGAGAGTGAGTCATCTATTTTTCCCCTTCTTTTTGCAAAAGGTAACCTTTATTTCCTACTGGGAAACAGTAAGGAAACCAGATTTTCATGAAATTCTCAGTTTTTTTTAACCCCTAATAAGAACCATTTCACTAGAAGTATAGCTTATGCTATTTTGAATGACTATGGCAGTCCCTTGGGGGTGGGTGTGTATACAGCCTCCCTGTAGGTAGAAACATCTCTTAAACCTACAGACTTCTTAAAATACCAGCACACACAAAGTTTTGTACATAACTATTTACCCAGATACAGAATCACATGAATATTGTCTTCAATTCAATTGTCATTTGTAGCTCAATCTCTCCGTCTATATAACAGAAACTGCCTAATCACTATCACTTTTGAGCAATCACAATTTTATTTTTAAAGAAATGAAAAACATTTTATTTGGAGATCAGCAAGAAGGCTTTATAGACTCCTAGAATATCACAAATAAGCAAGCAGGAAAGGAAATGATAAAACAAAAATACATAGTGGATGCTTAGAGCACAGTTTTAGAATTCTAAAATCACAAATTTTTCTAAGCTACCAAAAAGCCACTGGTCTGAACTTGCCAATCGATTCGATCTGGAAAGCATTGCTCACTCTGGTTGTTTTACCTTGAGGATGACAGCAGTGATTGTCAGACTCAATCTCAATGACTAAGCCTGTGGCAAAACCAGACTCAATCTCTGACTAAATTTAGTTTGAAAGAATTCTTTGACTCAGTTTAAAAGATGGCCTGTATCATTATTGTAAAGTAAAAAAAATAATAATAATAAAAAAATAAATTAATTAAAAAAAAGATGGCCTGAATTTAGTCAGCTGACCAGTGTTGGCTTAGTAAAGTTTTAACAACTAGCTCTCCAGGAAAAAAAAAAAAAAAAAGAGTATAAATGTATACATAGTTTGGGCTTCCCTGATAGCTCAGCTGGTAAAGAATCTGCCTACAATGCAGGAGACCCCGGTTTGATTCCTGGATTGGGAAGATCCCTTGGAGAAGGGATAGGCTACCCACTCCAGTATTTCTGGGCTTCCTTGGTGGCTCAACTGGTAAAGAATCCTCCTGCAATGTGGGAGACCTGGGTTCGATCCCTGGGTTGGTGAGATTGAGCGATTAAGCACAGCATACATAGTTTATTTAAATTTGGCTGATATAAAGGATGTGTATCACATGATTTACAAATAAAAATGAAAAATACAGTGCTCTTCATTGAAAACATTGACAGCTCACTCATTATACAATGCACTTGATATTTTTGCTGATCTCTTGTATCTCTAGCTATCTCATGGTTTCAGTTTAACCATGATTTGACAAATGCAGTTGAATCCTCATCCTCTAACTTTTTTCCCAAAGAAATTCTGGTTCTTAAATCTTATATGTAGACTATGTTAAACTATTTACCATGTATATATATATATATATATATATATATATATTTACATATATCATTAAACTAAAACTCCTTTCACCTTCAATAGCACTGGTTGCAATAGTGGTATCCCTTTGCTATGCTGAGTCATTTCAGTCGTGTCTGACTCTGTGCGACCCCATAGACGGCAGCCCACCAGGCTCCCCCATCCCTGGGATTCTCCAGGCAAGAACACTGGAGTGGGTTGCCATTTCCTTCTCCAACGCATGAAAGTGAAAAGTGAAAGTGAAGTCTCTCAGTCGTGTCCGACTCCTTGCGACCCCATGGACTGTAGCCTAACAGGCTCCTCCGTCCATGGGATTTTCCAAGCAAGATTACTGGAGTGGGGTGCCATTGCCTTCTCTGGGTATCCCTTTAGCTTTTCTAAATTTATTATTTTTATGTATTTATTTTTGGCTGTGCTTGATCTTTGTTGCTGTGTGGACTTTCCTCGAGTTGTGGCTAGTGGGGGCTACTAGCTTCTCTTGTTATGAAGCACATGCTCTAAGGCATCTGGGCTCAGTAGTTGTGGCATCTGGTTCCTAGACCACAGGCTCAGTAGTTGTGGTGCAGGGGCTTAGAAGCTCCAAGGCACGTTGGATCTTCCTGGATCAGGGATTGAACCCGTGTCTCCTGCATTGGCCAGTGGATTCTTTATCATTGAGCCACCAAGGAAGCCTTCTCTCTAGCTTTTTGTATAAGCTGTAAGATTTGGACTGTTCTTTGAGTCTACATTATTAAGTAAAAATTGTGTTTAACAACTGGCTCACAAAGTTCCTGAAAGTTTAAAAATTAGCTCTCACAAGCTGCTGAAAGCTGAAATCATGCATACCACTGCAATAACTAACCAAACAACTGTTTGTAATTAGCCAGATATATGTGTTTTAAATAACTGTTAAAATATGCCTGTGGGGGTATGTGCCTTTGTGTATATGTATGCTTATCTATGGAGAAGGCAATGGCACCCCACTCCAGTACTCTTGCTTGGAAAATCCCATGGACGGAGGAGCCTGGTAGGCTACAGTCCATGGGGTCGCGAAGAGTCGGACATGACTGAGCAACCTCACTTTCACTTTTCACTTTCATGCACTGGAGAAGGAAATGGCAACCCACTCCAGTGTTCTTGCCTGGAGAATCCCAGGGACGGGGGAGCCTGGTGGGCTGCCATCTATGGGGTCGCACAGAGTCAGACACGACTGAAGAGACTTAGCATCAGCAGCAGCATGCTTATCTATGGGCCTCCCTGGTGGCTCAGTGTAAAGAATCTGCTTGCTAATGCAGAAGATGCAGGTTCGATCCCTGGGTGGGGAAGATCCCCTGGAGAAGGAAATGGCAACCCACTCCAGTATTCTTGCCTGGGAAATCCCATGGACAGAGGAGTCTGGCAGGTTACAGTCCATGGGGTCACAAAGAGTCACACAAGACTTAGCAATTGAACAACAACAATACTTATCTACATGATTTCATTCCATCTCATTCTCACAATAAGATATTGCTGAATATTAATCAAAGTTTTCACTATCAAATAGCTTAGAGGTTAAGAATTTCTAGCTGGCTCTAGTAAGAGCATTCTAATATGATACATTCCCTACATGCTTTGAAATTGCAGCAGAGTTGACCTCACCACTAAACATCTGATATCCTCCCTTCCTTGTTTCCTTCATTTAGGATCTTTGTTTCTCTTTTCTAATGTGCATACATTTCTAGCAACTAATTCCTTATGTCTGTCCTTATTTCAGAGAAACCTCTTATTTCCGAAATATTCCAAATATTGCATGGAATAGAGATTTCTTCCTAGATAAGTATTCATCAAAGACTAAACTGGAAAAAAAAAAAAGACTAAACTGAAAAAAAAAAAAAAAAGACTAAACTGGTCAATATTGGGATTATCCAGCCACCTTAATAACAAGTCTAAGGACTGTTTGTCTATTTATAAAGCTTTAGTGTTTGAAATGAATTAAAGTAAATGACTAGATATCTGTCATTAGCAGGAAAGACATGTACTCAAGAATGATGATATTTTGTCATAAAACACACAAACTACTCATTAAAAAATAAAGTGGTGAGATAGAGGACTTTACCCCAGGTCAAGAAGTCAGCTTAAGGATAGGAAATGAATATTATAATTAAATAGGAACTACTTTGTATGCACAAATGGGGAGAATTTTTCTATTGTTCTTTTTCACGCTGTAGCCAGCTCTTACCTGCCCTTAAGATCCCAGTTTAATCATCGCTTTTTAGGGATGTCTTTCCTAACATCCCTGGGTTCTCTGCAAATTAAGTCAAACCATATAAAATTGTTGTTTACAAAAATATCTAACATTGACAAGATATGTTCAACCTAATACTTCCCCTATCTTACACTGGATTACAAAGCACCTGTTCACTTAATGTTTCAGCTTTGACTATGGTCTCTGTGACTTATGTATATCTAGCTGCTGCTGCTGCTAAGTCACTTCAGTTGTGCCTGACTCTGTGTGACCCCATAGATGGCAGCCCACCAGGCTCCCCTGTCCCTAGGATTCTCCAGGCAAGAACACTGGAGTGGGTTGCCATTTCCTTCTCCAGTGCATGAAAGTGAAAAGTGAAAGTGAAGTCGCTCAGTCGTGTCCGACTCTTTGAGACCCCATGGACTGCAGCCTACCAGGCTCCTCCATCCATGGGATTTTCCAGGCAAGAGTACTGGAGTGGGGTGCCATTGCCTTCTCTGTATATCTAGCTAGTAAATCTTTACTAGATATTTTTGAATGCATGAATGAGCTAACAGACAGCAGAGTCTCTTTAAGGGTAAACTCTGGCACTAGTATTTCTTATTAAAAATATTAATTTGGAAATAAGAGTAGCCAGGACAATTTCCAAGTTTGCATTGATGCCAAACCATTTTAGGTAAAAAATTCTAAGTCAATGAGAAGCAACTCATTGAAAGGGTTCTAGTACTCACAGTAGACCATTCTCTCTTAAGTACCGAGGTCATTAACAAGGACCTACTGTATAACACAGGGAACTCTGTTCAATATTATGTAACGATCTAAATAGAAAAAGAATTTGAAAGTGAATACATACATGTATATGTATAACTGAATCACTTTGCTGTACACCTGAAATTATCACAACATTGTTAATCAGCTATACTCCAATATAAAATAAAAAGTTAAAAAAATACTAGACGTTATGTGTAAGAGTCAGATACCTATGTAGACATTTCCTGCGCAGGAATAAAGTAGCAATTCTTAATTTATGTTTTCTTTTAAGTTAAGACCTGGATTGAACCCAGGTTGCCCACATTGCAGGCGGATTCTTAACCAGCTGAGCCACCAGAAAAGCCTCTTCTTTTAATTACCCTTAATCAAGTCTGGGCTTCCTTGGTGGCTCAGACAGTGAAGAATCCACCTGCAATGCAGGAGACCTAAGTTCATTCCCTGGGTTGGGAAGATCCCCTGGAGAAGGGAATGGTGACCCACCCCAGTATTCTTGCCTGGACAATCTCCAAGGACAGAGGAGCCTGGAGGGCTGCAGTCTACGGGGTTGTAAAGAGTCAGACACAACTGAGATGACTAAGCACAATCAAGTCTAGGGCTTCCCAGGTGGTGCTAGTGGTGAAGTACCTGCCTGCAAAGGCAGGAGACATAAGAGATGCGAGTTCAATTCCTGGGTTGGGAAGATCACCTGGAGGAGGAAATGGCAACCCGTTCCAGTATTCTCACCTTTAGAATCCTATGGATAGACAAACCTGGCGGGCTATGGTCTATAGGATCACACAAAGTCAGACACGACTGAAGTGACAGAGCATGTGATCAAGTCTAGATCAATGCTTCTCAAACTTTTGGTGTGTATGAATCACCTGTGAAAATACAGATTCTGATTTAGTATAGCTGCTAATATTCAGCGTACTAAACAAACTCCCAAATAATGCCCATGTTCCTGGTCCCCAGATCACACTTTGAATAGCAAAAGGGTAGAAGATATATTTACAGAAGCAGAAGATGGCTCTTCTGCTTCTATTCCCTTAGGATCTAAGTTATTCAGACTCAAGTTTAACAAAACTTTGTTGCACACCTATTAAGGGATATACAGTCTAGGCATTATACCAGGAGTTTTTCACTCTCATTTTATATGCAATAAGTAAATGTCTGGAGTGCTTATTATTATTGCACTTTCCATTTGAAAGTATCATTACAGTCTGGCCTGGGTATTGTTAATCTTTCCCCTCACTCATTTGCTTGACACATTTATATTAAATTTTTAATATGTTATATGCACTACACCAAACACTGATTTGAAATTAAATCCAGACCCATGTGGGTTACTAATGGGTAGAGACTGAAACGATGGAGGTGATTTGTAAGTACACATAATGAGCTTGGGCCTTGTAGTTCCTCAGGGTTCATCAAAAATAGGGTAGGTGGAGTATGCGGTAGGTGGAGTTGGTCTAAATCCCTATTACATGAAGAACAAATTGCAGACTGAGGACAGGGGCACCATATGTTGGGAATCAATGGAACTTACATCAGAATTAATTGGTCATATATGTAATGACATGCAAAATCATTATGGTGCTGAGTAGTAATTAGGCTTCACTGATAAAGCCATTTACCCTAATAACAGTAATGATCCTTTCTGGGGTCAGTCTAGGTAATGAGTAGTCTGAGGGACCCATTTGGCATCCTGTGTCACAAGAAGAAAGCCGACTCCATGGCAATTATTTGGCTAGACAGTTTGCCTCAAAGTGCTGCACAGAAAGAGAAGTAGGTTAGAGAAACCTGTATCAGGCCAATTAACCTTTGACATCCTATATATATGAGATTCAATTGTTGATGTTGCTAAAGGATTTGAATTAGGTTCCAAACTTCTACCATCCCCTTTCCACAGCTTCTAACAATTTTCCAGTATGGTCATCCTCTTCAACTGTCTTCCCTGATGAGGTTTGGGGCAGGACACTTGAGCAGCCCATTCTTAAACTGTTCAATAAAGCTTGCGCTGATTAGACCCATAGAAAGTCCTCCCCTGTCCCTTTCTCAGTCCTTAACCAGCTCTTTTTACTCTCTGGATATAAATATTTCCAGGTCATGTCAGAGCCAACCAATGTAAAAGTTTTTATAATCTTTTTTTCCCCTTTAATACTAAAAAGGTTCATTTTAGAAAAAAAAAGAGAATTGATGCATTTGAAATCATAAAAATAACTGAAAATTTATCATAAAGAAAATTAAAGTTTCAGTGATAAAATAGGAATTATTTACAACACACATGATAAAAAATAAAGCCCTAGATTATAAAGATCACTTAGAAATCAATAAGAAAAAAGTAAACAGAGAAAATAGGGAAAACAGATAGAGAAACAGATAAATAATATAATCTGGCAATTAAAAAGTATAAGTATAGCAGCAAAAAGTGTGAAAATGTTCAGCCCTAAAATAATCAACGAAAGGGTACTTAAAACGAGTTACTACTTTTTTTACCCCCAACTATATCAAGGTAACAAAACCAGTATATAGTTTTACCAATGCTGCATGAAGTGATGGGACCAGACGCCATGATCTTAATTTACTGAATGTTGAGCTTTAGGCCAACTTTTTCACTCTCCTCTTTCACTTTCATCAAGAGGCTTTTGAGTTCCTCTTCACTTTCTGCCATAAGGGTAATGTCATCTGCATATCTGAGGTTATCGAGATTTCTCCCGGCAATCTTGATTCCAGCTTGTGCTTCTTCCAACCCAGCACTTCTCATGATGTACTCTGCATATAAGTTAAATAAGCAGGGTGACAATATACAGCCTTGACATACTTCTTTTCCTATTTTGAACCAGTCTACCGTTCCATGTCTAATTCTAACTGTTGCTTCCTGACCTGCATACAGGTTTCTCAAGAGGCAGGTCAGGTGGTCTGGTATGCCTGTCTCTTTCAGAATTTTCCAGTTTATTGTGATCCACACAGTCAGAGGCTTTGGCATAGTCAATAAAGCAGAAATAGATGTTTTTCTGGAACTCTCTTGCTTTTTCTATGATCCAGCGGATGTTGGCAATTTGATCTCTGGTTCCTCTGCCTTTTCTAAAACCAGCTTGAACATCTGGAAGTTCACGGTTCACATATTGCTGAAGCCTGGCTTGGAGAATTATGAGCATTACTTTACTAGCGTGTGAGATGAGTGCAATTGTGTGGTAGTTTGAGCATTCTTTGGCATTGCCTTTCTTTGGGATTGGAATGAAAACTGACCTTTTCCAGTCCTGTGGCCACTGCTGAGTTTTCCAAATTTGCTGGCATATTGAGTGCAGCACTTTCACAGCATCATCTTTCAGGATTTGAAATAGCTCAACTGGAATTCCATCATCTCCACTAAATTTGTTCGTGTTGATGCTTTCTAAGGCCCACTTGACTTCACATTCCAGGATGTCTGGCTCTAAGTGAATGATCACACCATCATTAATATCTTGGTCATGAAGATCTTTTTTGTACAGTTCTTCTGTGTATTCTTGCCACCTCTTCTTAGTATCTTCTGCTTCTGTTAGGTCTATACCATTTCTGTCCTTTATTGAGCCCATCTTTGCATGAAATGTTCCTTTGGTATCTCTACTTTTCTTGAAGAGATCTCTAGTCTTTCCCATTCTGTTGTTCTCCTCTATTTCTTTGCACTGATCTCTGAGCAAGGCTTTCTTATCTCTCCTTGCTATTCTTTGGAACTCTGCATTCAGATGCTTATATTTTTCCTTTTCTCCTTTGCTTTTTGCTTCTCTTCTTTTCACAGCTATTTGTATGGCCTCCCCAGACAACCATTTTGCTTTTTTGCATTTCTTTTCCAAGGTGATGGTCTTGATTCCTGTCTCCTGTACAATGTCATGAACCTCCATCCATAGTTCATCAAGCACTCTATCTATCAGATCTAGTCCCTTAAATCTATTTCTCACTTCCACTGTATAATCATAAGGGATTTGATTTAGGTCATACCTGAATGGTCTAGTGGTTTTCCCTACTTTCTTCAATTTAAGTCTGAATTTGGCAATAAGGAGTTCATGATCTGAGCCACAGTCAGCTCCCGGTCTTGTTTTTGCTGACTGTTCCATCTTTGGCTGCAAAGAATATAATCAATCTGATTTCGGTGTTGACCATCTGGTGATGTCCATGTGTAGAGTCTTCTCTTGTGTTGTTGGAAGAGGGTGTTTGCTATGACCAGTGCGTTCTGTTGGCAAAATTCTATTAGACTTTGCCCTGCTTCATTCCATATCCCAAGGCCAAATTTGCCTGTTACTCCAGGTATTTCTTGACTTCCTACTTTTGCATTCCAGTCCCCTATAATGAAAAGGACATCTTTTTTGAATGTTAGTTCTAAAAGGTCTTATAGGTCTTCATATAACCGTTAAACTTCAGCTTCTTCAGTGTTACTGGTTGGGGCATAGACTTGGATTACTGTGGTTACTGTGGTATTGAATGGTTTGCCTTGGAAACGAACAGAGATCATTCTGTCGTTTTTGAGATTGCATCCAAGTACTACATTTCAGACTCTTTTGTTGACCATGATGGCTACTCCATTTCTTCTAAAGGATTCCTGCCCACAGTAGTAGATACAATGGTCATCTGAGTTAAATTCACCCATTCCAGTCCATTTTAGTTAGCTGATTCCTAGAATGTCGACATTCACTCTTGCCATCTCCTGTTTGACCACTTCCAATTTGCCCGGATTCATGGACCTAACATTTCAGGCTCCTATTCAATATTGCTCTTTTCAGCATCGGACCTTGCTTCTATCACCAGTCACATCCACAGCTGGGTATTGTTTTTGCTTTGGCGCCATCCCTTCATTCTTTCTGGAGTTATTTCTCCACTGATCTCCAGTAGCATACTGGGCACCTACTGACCTGGGGAGTTCCTCTTTCAGTATCCTATCATTTTGTCTTTTCATACTGTTCATGGGGTTCTCAAGGTAAGAATACTGAAGTGGTTTTCCATTCTCTTCTCCAGTGGACCACATTCTGTCAGACCTCTCCACCATGACCCACCCGTCTTGGGTGGCCCCACAGGGCATGGCTTAGTTTCATTGAGTTAGACAAGGCTGTGGACCTAGTGTGATTAGATGGCCTAGTTTTCTGTGAGGATAGTTTCAGTGTGTCTGCCCTCCGATGCCCTCTTGTAACACCTACCGTCTTACTTGGGTTTCTCTTACCTTGGACATGGGGTATCTCTTCATGGCTGCTCCAGCAAAGCGCAGCCACTGCTCCTTACCTTGCACAAGGGGTATCTCCTCACCGCCACCCCTCCTGACCTTGAATGTAGAGTAGCTCCTCTAGGCCCTCCTGCGCCTGTGCAGCCACAGCTCCTTTGACCTGGGGTAGCTCCACCCAGCCGCCGCCCCTGGCCTCGGACGCGGGGTAGCTCCTCTTGTCCGCGGCCCCTGAGCTCGGACATGGGGTAGCTCCTCTCAGCCTGGCCCCTGACCTCAAATGTGGGGTAACTCCTCTTGGCCACCGACCCTAGGGCAGGGGGTCCTCCTGGCTTCTGCCCCTGACCTCAGACTCGGGGTAGCTCCTCTCGGCCGCGCTCGTGCGCCGTCGCAGACGCCCGCCCTCGTGCGCCGAGACAGACGCCCGCCCTCGTGCGCCGTCGCAGACGCCCGCCCTCGTGCGCCGTCGCAGACGCCCGCCCTCATGTGCCGTCGCAGACGCCCGGAAATAAGAGGTGAGTAGGAGCCTGGTGGGCTGTCCTCTATGGGGTCACACAGAGTCGGACACGACTGAAGCGACTTAGCAGCAGCAGCAATTATTATCATATATATTTAACAAGACTATAAGTAAATAAATCTTTCTGGAAGGAAATATAGCATTTGTTAATAAAAATCATAGGATCACACTAATCCTTTGACTTAATAGTAATGTTCAGTTCAGTTCAGTCCCTCAGTTGTGTTCGACTCTTTGCAACCCCATGGACTGCAGCATGCCAGGCCTCCCTGTCCATCAACAACTCCCAGAGTTTACTGAAACTCATGTCCACTGAATTGGTGATGCCATCCAACCATCTCATCCTCTGTCGTCCCCTTCTCCTCCCTCCTTCAATCTTTCACAGCATCAGGGTCTTTTCCAATGAGTTAGTTCACATCAGGCGGCCAAAGTATTGGAGTTTCAGCTTCAGCATCAGTCCTTCCAATGAATATTCAGGACTGATTTCCTTTGGGTTGGACTGGTTGGATCTCCTTGCAGTCCAAGGGACTCTCAAGACTCTTCTCCAACACCACAGTTCAAAAGCATCAATTCTTTGGCACTCAGCTTTCTTTATAGTCCAACACTCACATCCATACATGACCACTGGAAAAACCATAGCATTGACTAGACAGACCTTTGTTAGCAAAGTAATGTCTCTGCTTTTTATTTTTAAAAATTTATTTTCCTTTTTAAAAATAAATAAATTTATTTTAATTGGAGGCTAATAATTTACAATATTGTAGTGATTTTGCCACACATTGACATGAATCCACCGCGAGTGTACATGTGTTCCCCATCCTGAACGCCCCTCCCACCTGCCTCCCCATCCCATCCCTCTGGCTCATCCCAGTGCACCAGCCCCGAGCGTCCTGTATCATGCATTAAACTGGACTGGCAATTCGTTTCATATATGATAGTATATATGTTTCAATGCCATTCTCCCAAATCATCCCACCTTCGCTCTCTGCCACAGAGTCCAAAAACTGTTCTATACATCTGTGTCTCTTTTGCTGTCTCACATACAGGGTTATCATTACCATCTTTCTAAGTTCCATATATGTGTGTTAGTATAATGTATTGGTGTTTTTCTTTCTGGCTTACTTCACTCTGTATAATAGGCTCCAGTTTCATCCACCTCATTAGAACTAATTCAAATGTATTCTTTTTAATGGCTGAGTAATATTCCATTGTGGATATGTACCACAGCTTTCTTATCCATTTGTCTGCTGATGGACATCTAGGTTGCTTCCATGTCCTGGCTATTATAAACAGTGCTGCAATGAACATTGGGGTACACGTGTCTCTTTCACTTCTGCTTTCCTCAGTGTGTATGCCCAGCAGTGCAATTGCTGGTCATATGGTAGGTCTGTTTCCAGTTTTTTAAGGAATCTCCACACTGTTCTCCATAGTGGCTGTACTAGTTCGCATTCCCACCAACAGTGTAAGAGGGTTCCCTTTTCTCCACACCCTCTCCAGCATTTACTGCTAGTAGACTTTTGGATAGCAACCATTCTGACGGGCGTGAAATGGGACCTCAATGTAGTTTTGATTTGCATTTCTCTGGTATGAGTGATGTTGAGCATCTTTTCATGTGTTTGTTAGCCATTTGTATGTCTTCTTTGGAGAAATGTCTGTTTAGTTCTTTGGCCCATTTTTTGATTGGGTCATTTATTTTTCTGGAATTGAGCTGCAGGAGCTGCTTGTATATTTTTGAGATTAATTATTTTTCAGTTGCTTCGTTTGCTACTATTTTCTCCCATTCTGAAGGCTATCTTTTCACCTTGTTTATAGTTTTATTTTTTGTGCAAGAGCTTCTAAGTTTAATTAGGTCCCATTTGTTTATTTTTGCTTTTATTTCCAATATTCTGAGCAGTGGGTCACAGAGGATCCTGCTGTGGTTTATGTCAGAGAATGTTTTGCCTATGTTTTCCTCTAGGAGTTTTATAGTTTCTGGTCTTATGTTTAGATTTTAATCCATTTTGAGTTTATTTTTGTGTATGGTGTCTTGTTCTTGACTTTAAGGGAAATGCTTTCAGTGTTTCACCATTGAGGATAATGTTTGCTGTGGGTTTGTCATATATAGGTTTTATTATGTTGAGATATGTTCCTTCTATGCCTGCTTTCTGGAGGGTTTTTATCATAAATGCATGATGAATTTTGTCAAAGGCTTTCTCTGCGTCTATTGAGATAATCATATGGTTTTTATCTTTCAATTTGTTAATGTGGTGTATAACGTTGATTGATTTGTGGATATTGAAGAATCCTTGCATCCCTGGGATAAAGCCCACTTGGTCATGATGTATGATCTTTTTAATATGTTGTTGGATTCTGTTTTCTAGAGTTTTGTTAAGGATTTTTGCATCTATGTTCATCAGTGATATTGGCCTGTAGTTTTCTTTTTTTGTGGCATCTTTGTCAGGTTTTGGTATTAGGGTGATGGTGGCCTCATAGAATGAGTTTGGAAGTTTACCTTCCTCTGCAATTTTCTGGAAGAGTTTGAGTAGGATAGGTGTTAGCTCTTCTCTAAATTTTTGGTAGAATTCAGCTGTGAAGCCGTCTGGCTTTTGTTTGCTGGAAGATTTCTTATTACAGTTTCAATTTCCATGCTTGTGATGGATTTGTTAAGATTTTCTATTACTTTCTGGTTCAGTTTTGGAAAGTTGTACTTTTCTAAGAATTTGTCCATTTCTTCCAGGTTGTCCATTTTATTGGCATTTAGTTGGGGATAGTAGTCTCTTATGATCCTTTGTATTTCTGTGTTGTCTGTTGTGATCTTTCCATTTTCATTTCTAATTTTGTTAATTTGATTCTTCTCCCTTTGTTTCTTGATGAGTCTGGCTAATGGTTTGTCAATTTTATTTATCTTCTCAAAGAACCAGCTTTTGGCTTTGTTTATTTCTTCTATGGTCTCTTGTGTTTCTTTTGCATTTATTTCTGCCCTAATTTTTAAGATTTCTTTCCTTCTAATAACCCTGGGGTTCTTCTTTTCTTCCTTTTCTAGTTGCTTTAAGTATAGAGTTATGTTTATTAATTTACTTTTTTCTCATTTCTTAAGGTAAGCCTGTATTGCTATGAACCTTCCCTTTAGCACTGCTTTTACAGTGTCCCATAGGTTTTGGGCTGTTGTGGTTTCATTTACATTCATTTATATGCATATTTTGATTTCTTCTGTGATTTGTTCGTTATTCAGCAGCGTGTTGTCCAGCCTCTATATGTTGGAATTTTTAATAATTTTTTTCATGTAATTGAGATCTAATCTTACTGCATTGTGGTCAGAAATGATGCTTAGAATGATTTCAATTTTTTTGAATTTACCAAGGCTAGATTTATGGCTCAGGATGTGATCTATCCTGGAGAAGGGTCCATGAGCACTTGAGAAAAAGGTGAAATTCATTGTTTTGGGGTGAAATGTCCTATAGATATCAATTAGACATAACTGGTCTATTGTATCACTTAAAGTTTGTGTTTCATTGTTAATTTCTGTTTAATTGATCTATCCATAGGTGTGAGTGGGGTATTAAAGTCTCCCACTCTTATTGTGCTATTGTTAATTTCCCCTTTCATACTTGTTAGCATTTTTCTTACATATTGCGGTGCTCCTATGTTGGGTGCATATATATTTATAATTGTTATATCTTCTTCTTGGATTGATCCTTTGATCATTATGTAGTGTTCCTCTTTGTCTCTTTTCACAGCTTTTATTTTAAAGTCTATTTTATCTGACATGAGTATTGCTACTCCTGCTTTCTTTTGGTCTCTGCGTGGAATATCTTTTTCCAGCCCTTCACTTTCAGTGTGTATGTGTCCCTTGTTTTGAGGTGGGTCTCTTATAGACAACATATGTAGGGTTCTTGTTTTTGTATCCATTCAGCCAGTCTTTGTCTTTTGCTTGGGGCATTCAACCCACTGACATTTAAGGTAATTATTGATAAATATCATCTTGTTGCCGTTTACTTTGCTGTTTTGTGTTTGAGGTTATACACCCTTTCTGTGTTTCCTGTCTAGAGAAGATCCTTCAGCATTTGTTGGAGAGCTGGTTTGGTGATACTGAATTCTCTCAGCTTTTGCTTGTCTGTAAAGCTTTTGATTTCTCCTTCATATTTGAATGAGATACTTGCCGGGTACAGTAATCTGGGTTGTAGGTTTTTCTCTTTCATCACTTTAAGTATGCCCTGCCATTCCCTCCTGGCCTGAAGAATTTCTATTGAAAGATCAGCTGTTACACTTATGGGACTCCCCTTGTGTGTTATTTGTGGTTTTTCCCTTGCTGCCTTTAATATTTGTTCTTTGTGTTTGATCTTTGTTAATTTGATTAATATGTGTCTTGGGGTGTTTCGCCTTGGGTTTATCCTGTTTGGGGCTCTCTGGGTTTCTTGAATTTGAATGACTATGTCCTTCCCCATTTTAGGGAAGTTTTCAACTATTATCTCCTCAAGTATTTTCTCGTGGTCTTTCTTTTTGTCTTCTTCTTCTGCGACTCCTATGATTTGAATTTTGGGGCGTTTAACATTGTCCCAGAGGTCTCTGAGCTTGTCCTCATTTCTTTTAGTTAGTTTTTCCTTTTTCCTCTCTGTTTCATTTATTTCTACTATTCTGTCTTCTACCTCACTTATCCTATCTTCTGCCTCTGTTATTCTACTTTTGGTTCCCTCCAGAATGTTTTTGATCTCATTATTTCATTATTCATTATCTATTGACTCTTTTTTATTTCTTCTAGGTCCTTGTTCAACATTTCTTGCATCTTCTCAATCCTTGTCTCCAGGCTATTTATCTGTAACCCCATTGTGTTTTCAAGATTTTGGATCATTTTCACTGTCATTATTCGTAATTCTTTATCAGGTAGCTTCCCTATCTCTTCCTCTTTTGTTTTGTTGGTAGGCATTTGTCCTGTTCCTTTAACTGCTGAGTATTTCTATGCCTTTTCATCTTGTTTAGATGCTGTGTTTGGGGTGGCCTTTCTGTATTCTGGTAGTTTGTGGTTCCTCTTTATTGTCGAGGTTCCTTGCTGTGGATGGGGTTGGACGGGTGGCTTGTCAAGGTTTCCTGGTTAGGGAAGCTTGTGTCAGTGTTCTAGTGGATGGGGCTGGATTTCTTCTCTCTGGAGTGCAATGAAGTGTCCAGTAGTGAGTTTTGAGATGTCAGTGGGTTTGGTGTGACTTTGGGCAGCCTGTATATTGAAGCTTAGGGCTATGTTCCTGTGTTGCTGGAGAATTTGCATGGTATGTCTTGCTCTGGAACTTGTTTCCTCTTGCTGCTACTGCTGCTAAGTTGTTTCAGTTGTGTCCAACTCTGTGTGACCCCATAGATGGCAGCCCACCAGGCTCCCCCATCCCTGGGATTCTCCAGGCAAGAACACTGGAGTGAGTTGCCATTTCCTTCTCCAATGCATGAAAGTGAAAAGTGAAAGTGAAGTCACTCAGTCGTGTCCGACCCTCAGCGACCCCATGGACTGCAGCCTACCAGGCTCCTCCATCCATGGGATTTCCCAGGCAAGAGTACTGGAGTGCGGTGCCATTGCCTTCTCTTTGTTTCCTCTTGGGTGGTGCTTAATTTCAGTGTAGGTATGGAGGCTTTTGATGAGCTCCTATCTGTTAATGTTTCCTGGATTCAGGAATTCTCTGGTGTTCTCAGGATTTGGACTTAAACCTGCTGCCTCTGGTTTTCAGTCTTATTCTTACAGTAGCCTCAAGAGTTCTCCATCTATACAGAACTGATGATAAAACATCTAGGTTAATGATGAAAAGTTTCTCCACAGTGAGGGACACCTGGAGAGGTACACAGTTACATGGAGAAGAGAAGAGGGAGGAGAGAGATAGAGGTGACCAGGTGGAGAAGAGGGGGTATCAAAAGGGGAGAGAGCAAGCTAGCTAGTAATCACTTCTCTGTGTGCTTTCCTCAGTCTGGACCCTTCAGAGATGTTCACAAGTTACACAGAGAAGAGAAGAGGGAGGAAGGAGACAGAGGTGGCCAGGAGGATAAAAGGGGGAATCAAAAGGAGAGAGACAGATCCAGCCAGTAATCAGTTCCCTAAGTGTTCTCCACTGTCTGGAACACACAAAGAGGTTCACAGAGTTGGGTAGAGAAGAGAAGAGGGAGGGAGGAGATAGAGGTGACCTGGTGGAGAAAAGGAGAGTCAAAACTGGGAGAGAGCAATCAAGCCAATAATCTCGCTCCCAAGTGAAAATGGGTACTGAAGACTGGGTTCTTAAAGGTACAAAATTGATAACAAATACCAAAAAGCAAAGATTAACAATATAGAGTAGAGGTCAGACTCTCAAAAATACAATATTAAAAAGACAAAACAAATTTCATATATATATATATGAAGTTTGCTTTAAAAATAGGGGTTTTTTTTGCAAGGTAATTGTAGGTTATAAAAGTGAAAATTAAAGGAGTAATAGAGGACTTAAAAATTAAGTTAAAAAATGATAATAGTAAAGATATATCTAGGACTTTCTCTGGAGCTATTGCAGACAGTGTGGGGTCAGTTCATTTTCAAATAGTTCCTGGATCCGGCTTATATTTCTCAAGATCTATTGGCCCCTTCCTATGTAGTCAGTGCTAACTACAGGGTTTTAATCTATTGCACCTGGAGAAGGCAATCACACCCCACTCCAGTACTCTTGCCTGGAAAATCCATGGACAGTGGAGCCTGGTGGGCTACCGTCTATGGGGTCACACAGAGTCGGACATGACTGAAGTGACTTAACAATCTATTGCACCTGTCAGTTAGAAAGCGGTTCCCTCTGTTTATTTTAGCTTCTTCTGTTTGCTGGTCTCTTCAGTGTCTAATTTCTGCTCTGACACAAGGGGGCGGTGGTGGTCACTCTTTTAGGCTCCCTTGTTCAGTCGTGCTGTTGGGAGGGAGGAACACTGCAAACAAATATCACTGGCATGTGTGGGGAATGCTCACAGTGTCTCAGCCACACTGGGTTTGCCCCCTCTCACAGCGTGTGTGCTTTCCCAGTCTATACTGCTCAGGCTCTGTGTTGCTCTGCCGGGAACTGTCTGAGGTGGGCCCTGGGTTGGGTGCACTTCCCAGGTCTAAGCTGCTCAGGTTCAGGTTCTCGGGTACTCCACAAAGGTGCAGACTTGGTTGGGCCTGTGTTTTGTGCCCTTACCAGGTCCGAGCAGCTCAGGTGGCCAGATGCTTGGCAAGCGCAGTCGCCCCCAGTTGGAGGCTGCATCTTATCACCTCCCCCGTCCCAGCCGCTCAGTTTTCTGGGTGTACAACGGGTGGGCCTTCTCGGGTGTGCCGTGTGTCTCTTATGGGGACCTGATCTCTGCCTGCAACCATCCCAGCAGATGTCAACTGTCCAGAATCCCAAGAGGTCTTGGTTAGCAACAAAGCCTGCTTGCAGTTTGGTAGAGGATGCCTCTCTTGGGCCGTGATTACCCGCTTCCGGGTCTGGCTGCCCTCACCTGCCTGTCTCCAGCAGGGTATGGCCTGGTCCGCAGCCGGCTAGCTCTGCTCAGTCCTTTGTTCTATGAGCGGGTCTGGCAGTGTCTTAGGTTAGGGATTTTTGAGGGATAGCTAGCCCACAGTCTGGGTTGCTACCTCAAGTTAGTTCCCTCAGATTGCCCTTGGGGCATTTAGGCCCGGTCCTTACCCTAAGCAATGCAGCCAGTGCCTCCCTGTCCAGCCCCTTCTTGCTAGTGGTGAATGCAACCTTCTGGGCTGCTTTTCCGATGGGAGTTGCCGTTAGGCACATACTCTGTGGGTTTTAATTATTTATTTATTTTTCCTCCCTGTTATGTTGCCCTCTGAGGTTCCAAGGCTTGGCACAGACCCGCCGGTAAGAGTGTTTCCTGGTGTTTGGAAACTTCTCTGTTTTGACTCCCTTCCTGGGATGGATCTCCATCCCTACCTCTTTTGTCTCTCTTTTTATCTTTTGTATTTTGTCCTACCTCCTCTGGAAGACAACGGGCTGCCTTTTGAGGGCCTGATGTCCTCTGCTAGCATTCAGAAGTTGTTTTGTGGAATTTGTTCAGCGTTCAAATGTTCTTCCGATGAATTCGTGGGGGAGAAAGTGGTCTCCCCGTCCTATTCCTCTGCCATCTTAGGACCGCCCCTCTCCACCCTTCTCTGCTTTTTAATATGCTGTCTAGGTTGGTCATAACTTTTTTTCCAAGCAGCAAGCGTCTTTTTATTTCATGGCTGCATTCACCATCTCTTTCCCCATCTATTTCCCATGAAGTGATGGGACCAGATGCCATGATCTTAATTTTCTGAATGCTGAGTTTTAGGCCAACTTTTCCACTCTCCTCTTTCACTTTTATCAAGAAGCTCTTTAGTTCTTCTTCATTTTCTGCCATAAGGATGATGTCATCTGCATATCTGAGGTTATTGATATTTCTCCTGGCAATCTTGATTCCAGCTTGTGCTTCATCCAGTCCAGCGTTTCTCATGGTGTACTCTGCATATAAGTTAAATAAGCAGGGTGACAATATACAGCCTTGACATACTCCTTTCCCTATTTGGAACCAGTCTGTTGTTCCATGTCCGGTTCTAACTGTTGCTTCCTGACCTGCATATAGGTTTCTCAAGAGGCAGGTCAGGTAGTATTGTATTCCCATCTCTTTCAGAATCTTCCACAGTTTATTGTGATCCACACAGTCAAAGGCTTTGGCATAGTCAATAAAGCAGAAGTAGATTTTTCTCTGGAACTCTCTTGCTTTTCAGTGATCCAGTGGATGTTGGTAATTTGATGTCTGGTTCCTCTGCCTTTTCTAAATCCAGCTTGAACATCTGGAAGTTCGCAATTCACGTACTGTTGAAGCCTGACTTGGAGAATTTTAAGCATTACTTTACTAGTATGTGAGATTAGTGCAATTGTGCAGTAGTTTGAGCATTCTTTGGCATTGCTTTTCTTTGGTATTGGAATGAAAACTGACATTTTCCAGTCATGTGGTCACTGCTGAGTTTTCCAAATTTGCTGGCATATTGAGTGTAGCACTTTCACAGCATCATCTTTCAGGATTTGAAATAGCTCAACTGGAATTCCATCACCTCCACTAGCTTTATTTGTAGTGATGCTTCCTAAGGCCCACTTGACTTTGCATTCCAGGATGTCTGGCTCTAGGTTGGTGATCACACCATCATTAATATCTGGGTCATGAAGATCTTTTTGTATAGTTATTCTGTGTATTCTTGCCACCTCTTCTTAATATCTTCTGCTTCTGTTAGGTCCATAGCATTTCTGTCCTTTTGTGCCGATCTTTCCATGAAATGTTCCCTTGGTATCTCTAATTTTCTCGAAGAGATCTCTAGTCTTTCCCATTCTATTGTTTTCCTCTGTCTTTTCACTGATCACTGAGGAAGGCTTTCTTATCTCTCTTTGCTATTCTTTGGAACTCTGCATTCAAATGGGTTTATCTTTCCTTTTCTCCTTTGCTTTTCACTTCTCTTCTTTTCACAGCTATTTGTAAGGCTTCCTCGGACAGCCATTTTGCCTTTTTTACATTTCTTTTTCTTGGGGATGGTCTTGATACCTGCTTCCTGTACAACGTCACTAACCTCCGTCCATAGTTCTTTAGGCACTCTATCTATCAGATCTAATCCCTTGAATCTATTTCTCACTCCCACTATATAATCGTAATGGATTTGCCTTAGGTCATACCTGAATGGTCTAGTGGTTTTCCCCACTTTCTTCAATTTAAGTCTGAATTTGGCAATAAGGAGTTCATGATCTGAACCACAGTCAATCCTCAGTCTTGTTTTTGCTGACTGTATAGAGCTTCTCCATCTTTGGCCACAAAGAATGTAATCAATCTGATTTCAGTGTTGGCCATCTGGTGAATCCATGTGTAGAGTCTTCTCTTGTGTTGTTGGAAGAGGGTGTTTGCTATGACTAGTGCATTCTCTTGCAAAACTCTCTTAGCCTTTGCCCTGCTTTATTCTGTACTCCAAGGCCAAATTTGCCTGTTACTCCAGGTATTTCTTGACTTCCTCCTTTTGCATTCCAGTCCCCTATAATGAAAAGGATATCTTTGTTGGGTGTCAGTTAGAAGGTCTTGTTGGTCTTCATAGAACTGTTCAACTTCAGCTTCTTCAGCATTACTGGTCGAGGCATAGACTTGGATTACTGTGATATTGAATGGTTTGCTTTGGAAACGAACAGAGATCATTCTGTCTTTTTTGAGATTGCATCCAACTACTGCATTTTGGACTCTTTTGTTGACTATGATGGCTACTCCATTTCTTCTAAGGGATTCTTGCTCACAGTAGTAGAGATAATGGTCATATGAGTTAAATTCACCCGTTCCAGTCCATTTTAGTTTGCTGGTTCCTAAAATGTCGATGTTCACTCTTGCCATCTCCTGTTTGACCACTTCCAATTTACCTTGATTCATGGACCTAACATTCCAGATTCCTATGCAATATTGTTCTTACAGCATCGGACTGTACTTCGATCACCAGTCACATCCACAACTGGGTGTTGTTTTTGCTTTGGCTCTGTCTCTTCATTCTTTCTGGATGCTTTCTTTCTCCATCTCTTCATTCTTTGTTCATTACCTCCACAATTGTTTGGCTCCAGGTAAATAACAGGGACAGAATGGAGCCCCATCCATGAACAGAAAATTGTATTAAAGATTTACTGAATGTTGGCTGAAATGTATTCTTAAGAAATAATCAAGAATATAAGCAAGTATTAAGTGATATGGGACTTCCTAGGGGGCTCAGTGGTAAAGAATCCATCAGCCAAGGTTGGAGATGCAGGTTCAATCCCTGGGTCATGAAGATTCCCTGGAGAAGGAAATGGCAACCCCTCCAGTATTCTTGCCTGGGAAATCCCATGGACAGAGGAGCCTGGTGGGCCACAGTCCATGGGGTCACATAGAGTTGGATATGACTGAGTGACTGAGCACGCATGCAATGGGTTACATATGGATGCCTATCTCAGTATTAACAGTAAAATGTGGGAAAAATAATAAAAATGTCCATTTATAGGGGATTGAATAAATATGTCATGGTACATACACATGGTAGAATTGTGTGAAAAATCATTCCAGTGAAAATTATTGACATGGGGAATTTTTTAACTGAAAAGATGATTAATTGTGGGTTTCAGGTAAGTTTTTAAAAATTAGAAATATGGATAGAAAAAATTTTGGAAGGATATATACCAAAATATAATTGAGGCTCTCTGTGGAAAAAAGATTATTTCCTTCTATTTTTCAGTATGTTCTTCAGTTAACAATATAACTTTGATTTTAGAGGGAAAATGTTTATTAAGAGTGGAGAATATGTATGTCAATCTTATCACTAATTCTACTTGGAAGAAAAGGGCTTTAGAATTTCATTATTTGCATCATCATTTGTGAAAATTATTAAAAACTTTCACAAACTGTTCTGCAGTAAAATGTGTTTTAAAAATTGAAGTATAATGTGCATAAAATCCCCAGATATTAAGTGTACAATTTGACGAGTATTGACAATTGTATGCAACCAGGTAACTACTAGTAAATCAAGGTATAGAAAATTTTTTTAACCTGAGAAAATGTCCTTGTACCCCTTCCAAGCCAATTCCCACCGTCCAGAATAACTATTTTCTTTGATCTATTATGGTAGATTCGTTTTGTATATTATATAATTTCATATACATGGAAATCTGAAATCTTTGCTCTTTTGTGTATGACCTCTTTTACTTTTCATAATGGTTTTTCAGAGTCATCCATATTGTTGCATGGATGCTCATTCCCTTCTGTTGCTGAGTGGTACTTTATTGGATGAATTACAACACAAATTGTTTTTCAACCTCCTGCTAATGAATTTTTGAGTTGCTGTTATTTTTTCATATTATGAATAAGACTCTTGTTCAAGTCTTTCTATAGACATGTTTTTTCATCTCTTCAATAAACACCTAAGACTGGAATCTCTGGATCATAGGGAATATATATGTCTAACTTTAAAAGAAATTGCCAGCTTTTAAAAGTAGTTGTAAAAGTGTGCATGTGTGTGTTCAACTCTTGGCGACCCCCATGGACTGTAGCCCACCAAGCTTCTCTGTCCATGGATTTCCCAGGCAAGAACACTGGAGTGTGTTTGCCATTTCCTCCTCCAGGGGATCTTCCTGGCCCAGGGATCAAACCCAGGTCTCTTGCATCTCCTGCATTGCAGGCAGATTCTTTTACCACTGTGCCACCGGAGACACCCAACTTTTAAAAAAAAAGGCCAGCTTTTTAAAAGTAGCTGTAAAAGTTTACACCTCTACCCTTAATGCATGAGCATTCCACTTGTTCCACATCCTTACCAGTAATTGTTGCCTCTCCCATGTATGAGATGGTATCTCATTATGGTTTTGTCCCTTGATTATTGATGTTGAGCACCTTTTCAAGTGCTTATTGGCCATTCATGTATCTTCTTTTGTCAGTGTCTGTTCAAGTATTTGCCCATTTTTAATTGGGGGTATTTGTTTTCTTATTGTTGAGTTATAGAAATTATTTATACATTCTTGGTATAAGCCCCTTATCAGATATATGTATTGCAAATACTTTATCCTATTTGGAGTCCTGACATGTTCTTAATAGTATGTTTTGTTGGGCAAAATTTTTAATTTAGGTGAAGTCTACATTGTGACCTTTTTTCACTTAAAATGTCTATGTTTTGCATTCAACACGAATATGCAGTAGTGTCTTCCTCCAACAAAGGCAGTTCCCTCACCCAACTAACAACCCAGATGGCTTACTCCTGTGCGTGCTAAGTTGCTTCAGTCATGTCCCACTCTGGTGATCCTATTGACTGTAGCCCGTCAGGCTCCTCTGTCCATGGGATTCTCCAGGCAGGAAAACTGGAGTGGGTTGCCATTTCCTTCTCCAGGGGATCTTCCCAACCCAGGGATCAAACCCTCATCTCTCATGTCTCCTGCAGTGGGGAATGGGTTCTTTACCACTTGCACCACCTGAAGTCCCAAAGTTACTCAGCGTAACATGAGAACATGTTAAAAATGCGTAATTTCAGGCTACACCCCAAACTGGCTGGATCAAAATCTACAAGATCCCAGAGGATAGGTAAACTCATTAAAATTTGAGGAGCACTGATCTATGTAAAATCCAACATCTCACAATTAGCCTAAAACCCATTGTGAGTTTCTTCGATCAATGCTATTTAAGAGATTCAACAAAATGCACAGCACTTTAACCTCCAACCTTTTTACCTTTAGGGTACAGTAATTTAGCAGCATGCAGAGGGGTGATTTTCATGTTCCTTTGTTCTTAGTCCATCAATATTTAGTTCAACTTCAGATACTTCACTGCGGCCAAGGAGTCTAAGTAGAACAGCTGGATTCATTTATATATTTTAGAAAACCTGTTTCTTGCCTTTCCTGAGAGACCATTGGGTGAAGCAATGCCTTTTCCCCCACCATCTGGTTAGGTCTTGTGCTTATTCATTTTGTCCCTGCTCTGAAAAGCTCCATTTGAAACTCATAATCTGGTTGAGCAATTGCTTTCTTTTCCTCCGTGTTCTTGGTTATTCTGAGGGACTTACTGAGAAATATACTTTTTTTGCCCCTTAATTTGCCCAACTGTCTTTAAGACACGTTGGCATAGGTAGTCAGCTAATTTATGCAACACCACGTTCTGCATAGGAAAGGACTCTAATTGCACGATGTTAAACTACGCTGACATCTGCACTTGAAGACATTTAAATGGATATAGTGCTATGTGAGGCAGTTATTTGACCACAGTGTTTGTTGATCATTGCCTGAGACCCACACTTGTATTCATGTATTCCATTGTGCTTCCAAACTGAGGGCTGATAGAGCCTTGAGTAACCCTTCAAATCTTGAGCAAGGTTGCCATATTTTCTGTAGGCAGCGAAATCAATAATTAAAGAATGTGCATAGTCAGTCAGGGAAACCTGGGCTGCAGGCCAAGTTCTTTTCCTCACTAACTATGTGAACTTGGGCAAATTACTTAGACTCTCTGAGTCTCAATTTCCCTCATATATGAAATGGTGATAAATAATATGTGAGGATCAAATTCAATAATGTTAAGAAAACAATTTGACAGTTTGCCTGGCCCATAGTGTGCATCCAATAAATGCATGCTCTAATCATTATTTCATAGAGCACAGCTAGCCTGGCCTCATGCATAGAATACCTTCCTTTTTCCAGCCTGGGAGTGAAGGTTGCCTTTTATGTAGTCTGCGTGTATGTATATGTGTATTTAAGCACATACGTGTGCACACATGCATGTGTGTATGTTTTTGAATTGGGATTACCAAAGAGACTTGAAAACCCACTGGGGATGGTTAGAATAGGCAATCAGACTTATTAATCATCACACATTCAATTTTTGTTTTACGTATTTGAACACAGACTGTGGGCAGAAGTGCTCCAGGATAGGACAGTTGCTTCAAATACCCCTGTTCATTAGCCCAGCTGAGAAAGGATTCAGGACTCACCATCTCTGCCTACTAAAAGAAAATGTCACATCATTTTTTGAATTTGCTGTATCAGAAATCCTTGGAGATCTCTGGACCTAGGCTAGAAAGGTGATAATTAAGCATGTGAAGAATTTTCTCCTTGCTAGGAAAAGATTTTTAAAAAAAAATGAGAGTGACTATTGGGTCAGATAGTATTCCACATGAAGAATTGATTGGTGAAAGCACAGAAAGAGTTTTCATTTTCTGATACCAGCTCTCTGAGCTGGGCTTATTTTTAAGGTTCCTTCAGTTCAGCTGACTCTTGGTCTGGATGGAAAGGCCTGTGGCAGCCTTCTTCATCTGGAATGATGGGCAAGCCCAGACATGCAGAAATATGGAAAGGCAATGGACTTTTTATTAGGACATTTATTAGGACAGGGAAAAGTAAAGACCGAAGGTGGGCTTCCTGACTTAAGAAGGACACAAGGCCTCCCTACCTTTATCCCCCTCCCTCCATCACCCCTCAGCTGGGACAGGGTGTGTTGGATGAGGCTCCTACATATAGGGATTTTATGTGAGCATAAAGTAGCGAGCTGCTATTGTAAAGGTAACAGTTTGATAGGCAATCAGCTTAATAGCTAAAGGTTACTCTTAAATATTACATTGCACATTTATTTTTATGTCCACCTTGCAAAAGTGCTTACCAAGGAGGTGTGTGCCAGAAAACATTATTGATTTGAGAGCCCTTTGCTACATTGTGGTATGTACTCTCATTAGGCCAGCATCTGAGACGTGAAGGACTCTCTTCCTGCACCAGGAACTATGTGAAAACAGCCAGGAAAATAGTGTGTTAATGACATCACACTCTCATTCCTGCTTTTCCAGTATTGAGTGCAAACTCCCTAGCCTTTGCTTGTGTTGTTCTTGGGAATTCTGAGGCCACTGGGAGGTGAGAGGATGCTTGAAGTGAAGTGAAAGTTGCTCAGTCGTGTCCAACTCTATACAGTCCGTGGAATTCTCCAGGCCAGAATACTGGAGTGGGTAGCCTTTTCCTTCTCCAGGGGATCTCCCCAACCCAGGGATCAAACCCAGGTCTCCTGCATTGCAGACGGATTCTTTACCAGCTGAGCCACCATGGAAGCCCAAGAATACTGGAGTGGATAGCCTGTCCCTTCTCCAGCGGATCTTACCAACCCAGGAATCAAACCGGGGTCTCCTGCATTGAGGGGATGTTTACCAGCCTGGATTCTCTCAGCATTCCCCAGCTACCCTGCCTTCCACACTTTCCTGAATCCACAATTGCCTCTTGCTCTCTTAGTGCTCACTGGGACTCTGGATGGAGGTGTGCCTGCTTCAGAGTTTTAACTCCCTTTTCTTAGAGGCAGCTGAAATAGTGAAAAAACTATAAAGGGAGACAGGCCTGAGTTTCACTCTGGACTCTGACACTCACCAGCTATGTGCCCTTGGGCTAATGACTTCATGTCTCTGAGCCTCATTTTCCTGATCTACGAAATCAAGATAATAAGAGCTCATTCATAGAGTTGACAGGAGAATTCAATGAAAGAACGTGTCTAACAATTGGCATGGTGCCTGGTACATAGTAGGCACTTGGCAAATACTACTCTTTACCTTTCTGTTAGCACGATGAGGTCCCCATGCCCTCCTGGATCCCTCAGAGGCTCCAGGTTCTCTCTCTTCCCCTGATCCACTCCCATGCTGTCTGTCTTCCCTCCTTGACTCTGCTCAGGTTCTTCCTGCTAAGACCTCCCCTATCAACCATGACCTGCTATTCCTCCTCTATCAGTACTCCAAGAGTTTACAGAAATTAAACACATCCCCTGTTCTCACGATCATTAAGAACCATTGGCCAGTAGCCTCCAGAGATTAATCTCTTCCTTTACCTTGAACCCTGTTTAATGGGACTGATGCCTTTAGTAGCTTGGAAACTGGTTTAAGCCTGGATTCAACCAGCAGATCCTTGATTCTAGTTGAGCTGGTACTGGGATGGGAGGGATACTAACTGACAGCTTCCACCAAACTCTGACCAAATGCCTCAAGGACAGGTCATGGCCAAGATCCAGCTTCAATGCAGGCAGAGACATTGGACTTTATTTTACTCACTCGACAACTTTATGAGCTTGAACTTGACAAAGGCACAGCTGGGACAGTGTCAGCCTCATGGGCTTCATGAGGGGAAGAATGGAACTTCTAATAGCAGCTGTCAGTTTTCTAATGCCTAAGCTCATGGAGCCTCGTGTTATATGCAGTGTAGGCTGCTTGTACCTGAACAACCTGAAGGCTCCAAGCTTCACAGAGCTAGGAAGAAGCAAAAGCATTCATGACTTTACTGAATTCCTTGGTTGTGTCTATGTAACATCAGGCAAGTGATAGAAAAACCAATCTAGTCAAATTAGTTCTTTGGAAGTCAATCCAGATGGTTTAGGTCAGAACTAGAGGGACTCCTTAGAGGTAGGTTCTCAAAGCAATGGCAAAGATGCCATTTATTCTTACAAAGCAGAATGATACATTGGAAGAGAGATGGGTATGGAACTACCTACAGATCATTTGATGTAGTGATGAGTTGCCAAACCCCAAGTCACATTGTTCTTGTATTTAGTATATTTACAGAATTATTTCCTGTAATCATCTGATCTCTTTGGCCATTCTAATTATAATCTGTGTTACCAGTAATCATCTGATCTCTTTGGCCATTCTAATTATAATCTGTGTTACCAGGAGATAAGGGAGAAGCCGCTTTACCCTTCTTATCCTCAGGGGAGTATTTTTGATATTCCGATTTCAGCAAAGACTGGGAGCAGACAAGATAGGGTGCTAGCTCTGGGCCCTCTGCAAGTCTGTCCCCCTCTCAGGCTCAGTTTCCTTATCACAGAACATATGCAATCATGTATGTTAACTCAGTGGATGAATAAATGAATCTAAATGGGGACAATAATACCCATCAGCTTATAGCAGTTTTGTGGGGAGTAAATGAGAAGCTCCATGCATTTAGCACTGTTCCTGCCACACAGCAGCGAGGGGCTGCAGTAGGTGTTAGCTCCCTCCCTCCATCTCCCCTGCTCCTTCTCCCTGGCACACAAAGAGCTCCACTGCTTTCCAGGCAGCCCGGTTCAGATTGCTGTAGCAAATATTTCATTTTAGGCTGCCTTCCTGCAGCACCTCTAGAGACTGCCTCCCACGCAGCTGGTGTGCACATTCAGATGGCAAGTGACTCAGGGACAGTGTCAACAGGGTGATGGAAACCATGACAGAAGAAGAAGGTAGTCTGAAGGCAGAAATAACTCCTGTGAGCCCAAGTGCCTACTGATCATGGTTCTCAGCAAGCTGAAAAGGTGCACTTTGGATGATTAGAAGCTTTGCTGAAACTAAATTTGTTAATATGGACTTTAGGATTAAGGAAATCAACCCTGAATATTCATCAGAAGGACTGATGCTGAAGCTCCAATACTTGGGCCACCTGATGCGAAGAGCCAACTCATTGGAAAAGACCCTGATGCTGGGAAAGATTGAGGGCAGGAGGAGAAGGTGGTGACAGAGGATGAGATGGACATGAGTTTGAGTAAACTCCAGGAGATGGTGAAGGACAGGGAAGTCTGGCGTGCTGCAGTCCATGGGGTTGCAAAGAGTTGGACATGACTGAGCAACTGAACAACAACAAAATTTGTAAGAATTTTTCAAGATGCTTAGTCATTTAGATACGTTGCCAATTAGATAAATCCCAACAGGAAGCAAACACAGCACCAGAGGTTTCCTTGAGAGCTGATTCGTGTTCAGTGAATGTACTAAGGAAATGGAGGATGTGGGAGTAGCTGCCGCTGCCATTGAAGACTCTTGTGGCCTACCTCACATCAATAAATGTTACTCTCTTTGGTGGTCTCATCCTCCTGGCCTTAGCAGCTTCTTGATATGCTTATTTTGACTCTCTCTGTGTCATATTTATATTTCTATCCTCTTCTTCCCTTTTCCCTCTTGTAAACTCACTTCTTACAGGTTGTTGATTTCTCCCCCTCTATCACATTGCCAGGGCTTCCCAGGTTGCTCAGCAGTAAAAGAATCTGCCTTTCATGCAGGAAATGCAGGAGACCCAAGTTTGATCCCTGGGTTGGGATGATCCCCTGGAGGAGGGAACCTACTCCAGTATTCTTGCCTGGAGAATCCCATGGATGGAGGAGCCCAGGGGGCTACAGTCCAGGGGATTTCAGAGAGTCAGACACAACTGAGCGATTGAGCACACACACATACATCACATTGTCCATTCGCCTGTGTCTGATGAGGCCTCCGATTTGATCTGCCAGATTATCCCAGGCATCTCATCAAAATTCAGGTGTACAGCTAGAAGGGATATCATTTGAGAAAATAAAACCGCCCAAGAATCAAAGTTGCATTAAAACAAATGGGCTTCCTAGAGAGGTTCCTAGATCCCATTCACAGGAGGTACACAGGCAGTGGCTCACTGGCCCATTGATGTAGATGTTGGAAGGGAGGGTTTTCGTATCTGATTGTGTCTCAAGAATCCAGCGATTCTAATATAAACCTTAGGCAAGACCAAGCCTCTCATTTTACAAATAAAAAAAATTAAGCTTAGAGTTTGAGGAGATGGATCCATTCACAGGGATAAGAGCCCAGATTTCCTGACTTCTCATCCAGGACTTTCCTTATGATAACATATTGGTGTCCCAGTCCTACCTTTGATCTAGCTTTCCCTGCAAAACTTTCCTGGATTAATGCATTTGGCCTAAATTGCTCTCAACCTCAAGTGTAACACCTTATCTTCCAAAAACATTCTACCACCATGACCCCCACACATACACCCATAGCGTGGGGAGGGCATTAACATTTTTATTAAGACATGTCTTTTGTGCCAAGCTACCAGATGTACCACTGCTGCTGCTGCTGCTAAGTCGCTTCAGTCGTGTCCGACTCTGTGAGACCCCATAGACGGCAGCCCACCAGGCTCCCCATCCCTGGGATTCTCCAGGCAAGAACACTGGAGTGGGTTGCCATTTCCTTCTCCAATGCATGAAAGTGAAAAGTGAAAGTGAAGTCGCTCAGTCATGTCTGACTGCTAAGCGACCCCATGGACTGCAGCCTACCAGGCTCCTCCATCCATGGGATTTTCCAGGCAAGAGTACTGGAGTGGGGTGCCATTCGTTCTCCAAGATGTACCACAACCAACAAAAATACTCAAACTTGGAAGGAGGAATCAAGGGGGTTAGGTTAATACCCTTTCCCTTTCAGGTGCTGTCCAGACCTCCCTTCTTGGTTATTTATGGTTACTTAGGCACAAAGACATAACTGAACCTTTAGGTGGCCCTGCTAAATCCAATATTACTAAGAAGGATGAAGACAAACAGAGTCTTGCCTTTGGTGCACTGATATTTGTGGGGGGAAGGTAGCACCCATATAAGAAACTATGTGAGGACCATTACAAGTTACACAGCAGCAAGGATGCAATTATATGCTTCAAGCTGAAACTGTTGGTAAGAACTTAGGATACATGAAAGGGATAGATTCCCACTATTTATCCATCAGTTTTTTTTTCCCCCCACAGTCATTGCTCTACTATCATCATGATCAATAAACTACACTGATGTTTGCCTGCCCTGCTGGAAGGGGAAAAGAGGCGGCATCAGTGGCAGGATAGAGATCAAGGCCACGCATCAGGCAGCAAGTGCTCAAGGCCAAGAATGTTCAGATACATAGGAGGTACATGCAGAGGAGGCAGTGAAAGCAGAGATCCCCAAGGGCCTGCAGAGAAAGGGAGGACTTTCCCCAAGAATGCTGGTCTCAAGCTGTTTCTTAAAAGAATAGCTAGGAAACAGGGAAGTACAATGTACGTCAGGCTGGGAGAAACAATAGAGAAAGGTTTAGTTTACTGCGAGGTTGTAGGAGATAACATTGAAGAAAGAGGAGCCCAGCTGTGAAAGACCACAAGGACACATTAAATAAGGAGTTTGTGCCTTAGCCTACAGCCACTTGAATACAACTGAGGAAGAGGAGAGGGGTAAACTGTACCGGAAAGTCTTTATTGTAGAAGGATTCATTTGACTTCCAGGTGTAGGCTGTTAGTTGTAGTGATCTTGGGGGAATGATCACATCGATGCGCATGTAGAGCCAAAGCCTGGAGCTATGGATTTCAAGAAGAAATGAGTAAACCACAGCCCTTGTTTTGGTGTGGGTATTTATGTAAAACAATACACTACATTTTAAAAGCAAAGATCAAAGGATGTTGTTTACTTAAAATCAATAGGCAAGTCTTTAGTGATTTGGGATATTTGACCCCTTCTTCCAATTTCATGTTTTAAAGGAAATATAAGAACAAGGCAAATGTTTATTTCTTCTTTTTAATTATGCATGAGTAAAACTATCTTATATGACTGGGAATCTCTTTTCTTTTCTAACCTAAGTATACCTAAAATACTACTTATTGCTAATTAACAATTCTACAACATTAAACTGAGCACTTAAAAATAAGCTCTTGTCCCTGCCAGTGCAATCCTTTTATTTTCCATATTCCCTTCCAGACTTAATTCTTATATATAAATTATTTCACATGATTGTCATTACAGTTATTTATGTAACTGTCATTCAGTTCAGTTCAGTTCAGTTGCTCAGTCGTGCCCGACTCTCTGTGACCCCATGAACCACAGCACGCCAGGCCTCCCTGTCCATCACCAACTGCCGGAGTCTACCCAAACTCATGTCCATTGAGTCGGTGATGCTATCCAACCATCTCATCCTCTGTCGTCCCCTTCTCCTCCTGCCCTCAATATTTCCCAGCATCAGGGTCTTTTCAAATGAATCAGCCCTTCGCATCAGGTGGCCAAAGTATTGGAGTTTCAGCTTCAACATCAGTCCTTCCAATGAACACCCAGGACTGATCTCCTTTAGGATGGACTGGTTGGATCTCCTTGAAGTCCAAGGGACTCTCAAGAGTCTTCTCCAACACCACAGTTCAAAAGCATCAATTCTTTGGTGCTCAGGTTTCTTTATAGTCCAACTGTCACATCCATACATGACCACTGGAAAAACCATAGCCTTGACTAAACGGACCTTTGTTGGCAAAGTAATGTTTCTGCTTTTTAATATGCTGTCTAGATTGGTCATAACTTTCCTTCCAAGTAGTAAGTGTCTTTTAATTTCATAGCTGCTGTCACCATCTGCAGTGATTTTGGAGCCACCCAAAATAAACTCAGCCACTGTGTCCACTGTTTCCCCATCTATTTGCCATGAAGTGATGGGACCAGATGCCATGAGCTTAGTTTTCTGAACGTTGAGCTTTAAGCCAACTTTTTCACTCTCCTCTTTCACTTTCATCAAGAGGTGCTTTAGTTCTTCTTCACTTTCTGCCATAAGGGTGGTGTCATTGCATATCTGAGGTTATTGATATTTCTCCTGGCAATCTTGATTCCAGCTTGTGCTTCCTCCAGCCCAGTGTTTCTCATGATGTGCTCTGCATAGAATTTAAATAAACAGGGTGACAATATACAGCCTTGACGTACTCCTTTTCCTATTTGGAACCAGTCTGTTGTTCCATGTCATTAACACCTACATATTAAATGAATGTGTTTTAATTGAAAACTCATCAAAATAACCCCCAAAGTATAGAGTTTAAAATAAAATGCTGTGCTGGCACTTTTGTTACCACTCCCCAAACTCTCTCTAAACTACACCTAAAAACATGTAAGGGGCTTCCCAGTTGGCCCTAGTAGTAAAGAACCAAGCTGCCAATGCAGGAGATGTAAGAGACACAGGTTTGATCCCTGGGTCCAGAAGATCCCCTGGAGGAGGGCATGGCATCCCACTCCAGTATTCTTGCCTGCAGAATCTCATGGATCTCTGTCCATGAGCCCAGAGGGCTACAATCCATAGGGTCACAAAAGTCAGACATAACTGAAGGAACTTAGCTCAAAATCATGTATTCTATTCAAAGGACTACTAATATTTAAAAACCTTTGATTTGACATCCCAAGAACATACACTGTTGATATATTTAGGATCATTACACTTTTCATAAGGATATAAAATAGTCTTTATGATCTGGACCTAATATGGGCAATACTTATTTAATGTTTCCAATAATTACAGTAGTTGTATTTATTATGTGTTTATCAATTGCCAGGCACAGGTGCTAAGCAACTTACACACTTTAATGATCTCACTAATTCCTTAACAGCATCCTAATGTTGTTGGTATTATCCTCATTTTACATGAAAGGAAACTAATGCTAGAAAGATTAGCGATGTAGACAAGATCACAAAGTTCAAAATAGCAAAGGGGGATTTCAGATTTAAGTTGGCCTCATTCCTGTGTCTGAATTTTTAAACTGGCTCTCAAGATAATATTTTTAATTTTAGCTGGAAAGGAGCTATTTTTTGTTCCTCTTATGTAGTGCCTCAGTCCCAGCTTCCAGGTAACGTTTTTTTTTTTTTTATATCCTTTTTTTTTTCTAATTTTATTTTATTTTTAAACTTTACATAATTGTATTAGTTTTGCCAAATATCAAAATGAATCCACCACAGGTATACATGTGTTCCCCATCCCGAACCCTCCTCCCTCCTCCCTCCCCATACCATCCCTCTGGGCCGTCCCAGTGCACCAGCCCCAAGCATCCAGCATCGTGCATCGAACCTGGACTGGCAACTCGTTTCCTACATGATATTTTACATGTTTCATTGCCATTCTCCCAAATCTACCCACCCTCTCCCTCTCCCACAGAGTCCATAAGACTGTTCTATACATCAGTGTCTCTTTTGCTGTCTCGTACACCGGGTTATTGTTACCATCTTTCTAAATTCCATATATATGCGTTAGTATACTGTATTTATGTTTTGTTTCAGTAGCAGCAACCCTATAGAATCCTTGATCAGAGCCATCAGTGGGTCGTGACAAACTCTGCGGCTAACACTAAAGGCATGCATCCCAGGGAAAGTGGGCGCATTAAGAAACTGTCCTGGCCATGCCTTTGGAGAATTCTATGTAGTAGGAAATTGCTTGTTCCTCCAAGATGTTGACCCCAGGTTCTGAGCTCCTGGAAATCACTTACATAAATTGTGCATTCTCAGCTCTCTGTAATACAATACCTGTTGAAGTTAGGGGATGGGGGAGGTATGTGACTAAATACAGTTTCCATGCTGTTAGTCTTTTGACAGATATTCTCTGAGTACCTACTATTTGTCTGCCCTCATACTTGATCAACTCTTGTCACTCTCATCTGTGTTTGCACAGATGTCTCCTATTTCTTTTATTGGAGGGACACTTATTCTTTTCATCTTACTTTTTGCTTATTTCCTTGGCAGTTTCTCGTAGGCAGTCTCTGGTCATTTTCCTAATGGAGTAGTCCCTGAGAAAAAATCTTCTGAACACTCACAGTTAGTGCTCTGGGTGGGGTCGGGGCCAGCCGCCAGGCAAGCAACCTGTGTTGTCACAGGGCCTGTGATTAGAAGGGCCCTGGACTTGGTTGACTGCTCAGTTCTTGATGTCTTGAAGTGCTTATGGATTTTTGAACAAGGAGCCCTGTATTTGCATTTTGCACTTGGCCTCACAAACTATGCATCTGGCCCACTGAATCCAGGGGGAGCTGTGCTCACATGCAATCCTTTCCAGTCCCCCTGCCCCAACCCCCACTCCTCCACCGATCCCACTTGTTGGACTGAAGGTGAATGTGAAGATGAATGGCCAGTTCACCTTGCTAAATGGTAGTCTGCACTCCAGTAACCAGTGTCAAACATCTGAGTTACATTTTGAAAGTCGCTCTGCGGTCAGACATCCTTTAGATATAGAATGGTAGAGTCAGAAACATGACTTACATTTAGCTCTACCACTTAGGAGATGATCTTAATAAGTCACTTAATGTCTTGGGGCCTCAGCTTTTTTTATCTGTTAAATGGAAAGAAGTATCTGCCTTACAGACAAGGTATCTGCCTTATAGAGACAAATGATAATGCATATTTGAATATATTTGAGTGCTATTTGGGCTTCCCAGGTGGTGCAGTAGTAAAGAATCCACCTGCCAACGCAGGAGGCAAAGGAGACCCAGATTTAATCCCTGGGTAGGGAAGACCCCTTGGAGAAGGAAATGAAACCCCGCTTCAGTATTCTTGCCTGAAAACCTCCATGGACAGAGGAGCCTGGTGGGCTACAGTCCATGGAGTCGTAAAAAATCGTATGTGACTGAACATGCATGCATGAGTGTTATTCAAGCTTTGGGGAGCAGGGTAACTTTATTCTTCCCAAGATTTATGTACAATAGCTAAAATTTTTCTATTTAACAGAATAAGCAGGAGTGATTATTTTAAGAAATAACTGTTGGAGCTAGGGAATCCACAAAGAAATAGATCAAAGGAAACATAAAACTTTGCAGAGAATGCGTGACATTTCTGCTGTTGCAAACTATCAAAATGATTAAATAACCACTATTATATTTTCAAGTTCTTGTGCAGTTCTCATTATTTTAAATAACAATTAAGATCTCAGGAGCATCATTTCTCAGCTACAAATCTATTGTCTTTCTGCACATTAGCCTAACACTTCAAAAATTAGACCTGGAAATATTAGGGAGGAATTTGCAACTATGTGTCTAACTTCCTAATTGCTTATCTTCATCTTTCTCTTGTCCTTCTATTTGATATTAAATTCTTGTCATTGTTTAAAAACAAGAAAAAAATTGTTTAAAATAGTATTGCTCCTGTGTGTCAGAAGCTGCTGTCAATCTTCCACCCCTCCCCCTCCATTTCTACCCAGATATGGGCAGTTACCCTGGCGTAACTTCTATTAAAAGCTTAAAAAAAAAAAAAAAAAAACTACAGGAAACTGTACTCACCAAAACTGCCAATCTTCTGTCCTGTTAGCTAGTATGAGGTGGAGAACCTAGCCATTTTTGATGGTTGTGCTCTTTTTTAAAAAAAATTTTTTTTGAAGTTTACTTGTTTCACAATGTTTTGTTAGTTTCTAGTGTAAAGCAAAGTGATTCAGTTATCTGAGTGTGTGTGTGTATACATATATTGGGTTGCATGTCGAAAAGAATATGAAAAGAATATATATGTGTGTATATATGAAAGTGAAAGTGTTAGTCATTCAGTCCTGTCCAACTCTTTGCGACCTCATGAACTGTAGCCCACCAGGCTTCTCTGTCCATGGAATTCTCCAGGCAAGAATACTGGTGTGGGTAGCCATTTCCTTCTTCAGGGGATCTTCTAACCCAGGGATCAAACCTGAGTCTCCTGCATTGCAGGCAGATTCTTTACCACTGAGCTGCTATGTACATGTATATGTGATGTATATTAGATTGGTCAAATATTTGTAACATCTTTTGGAAAATCCACAATGAACTTTTTGGCCAACCCAATATATGTACAGATATATGTGTGTGTGTATATATATATATATATATATATATATATAAATATATTCTTTTTCATATTCATTTCCATTATAATTAACCACAGGATATTGAACATAGTTCCCTGTGCTATACAGTAGGGCCTTGTTGTTTATCCATTCTCTATATAATACTTTGCATCTGCTAATCCCAAATTCCCATCCACTCCTCCCCGACTCCCTTCCCCCCTGAGAGAACAAAACGACAAGTCTGTTCTCTATGTGTATGAGTCTGTTTCTGTTTCATAGTTAAGTTCATTTGCATCTTATTTTAGATTCCACATATTAGTGGTATCATAAGGTACTTGTCTTTCTCTTTCTGACTTAGTATGACCTCTAGGTCTATCCACATTGCTC
Organism: Bos taurus; assembly: GCF_002263795.3. Lineage (NCBI taxonomy): Eukaryota > Metazoa > Chordata > Mammalia > Artiodactyla > Bovidae > Bos > Bos taurus. The sequence continues at coordinate 6,760,432 of NW_020192292.1, read as the reverse complement.
CAAATGTCATTTCATTCTTTTTTTATGGATGAGTAGTATTCTATTGTGTGTGTGTATATATATACATGTACATATATTTGAAGGTCATGCTCTTAAATAAGCTTTCTCTTATCCTCCATGGCTGTTTTAACCATTTTCTGGAAAGTTGGCTCATCCACTGATTTGAATAGTTCATTTTTGGGTGCATTTGCTATATTTCCAGAATAAAGTGCATAATGTGCATTCCTGATTTACAAGCTGGGCTTTGTATCTATTTCTTCCAAGTCTAGAATTTGCTTCTTGGTTAAAAACATCATATTTCCAATTTAGTAGAAAAATAGATGGGCCGTATGCTGCTCCAAAAGTTTAGGAAGGGGATATCTCACAACCACTGCTCGGGCTAGTTCATCCCCAAGCAGCTCATCTTGGAGGTGGGCAGCCTTGCCTAATCTGTGTACAAATGATCCCAACACCCAAGCAATACATACCATTTGGCCATTAAGATGGTCAAAAACATTGATCAGCCATTTGTGGTTCTGTTTTGCTTATCATATACACATGGCTACACAGCGTAAAATTTAAAGTTAAAAAGCAATTTTACAGTTCTTTATATTTCGTTTCATTTTGTCATATCACCAAGAACCATTCATAAATGAATCTTCATATTCCTATGGCTTAGCTTCTGGTCTTATCACAGATCCTGCCTTAGCACTTTGGCTATTTAAAAAAAAATAGGCAATAACCCTCCTGGATTAGTGTCCTGTGAGGTGTTTCACTAGATCTGTCAAACTCGCTTTCTCCCTCATACTCCAAGACTGAGAGATTGGAGTACTTTGGAAGGGGTTGTGCAGTCTTAAGCAAAATATACTTTCATTCACAATATTAATGACAAAAGGGAAGCAAAATGCAGTGATTCCATTTGCCTTCAAACCAGCAAAGGGACTTTGTTTCTGACTGGCTGCTACTGACAGCAGGGCCAGAATTGTGTTTGATGCTCAAGGAAAAGATGACCCCACCCACCCCAGGAGGCTGGCTGCCCAACGTCAAAGACAGACCAGAGTGCTGGAAATGCTGGGCTCTACCAAAGACCCAGGCAATCGGCTTCTCCTCCCCAGGCTCCCATTTTTGCAGCTGTAAAAGGAGGTCCTCAGAATGAGTGGGTGTTGACAGGGAGGTGACAGGTAAGAGACTGTAGAGAATTGTGGCAAAGAGCAGGGGCTATGGAGGCCGGTAGCCTGGGTTCACATTCTGGCTCTGCCATTTACTGGTTAAGTGGCCTGAGGGAAGGTATTTAAGCACTCTGTGCTTCAGTTTCTTCATCTGCAGAAACCGGGAGGTAGTAGTGCTACTTCACAACATTGTTAGGGGAGCAAAATGAACACATGCATGGAAAGACCTTAGCACATGGTAAATGCTCAAGAAATTATAGCTATTTATTGGTGGTCTGCCAGCTAAGAAAGATCTAGAATTTCTGATTAGGATGCTGTCTGATTCCAGGGTCCCAGAAAGCCCCAAATATCAAGCTTCCCTAGTGTCCCTCAGCCATCCCACTACTGAATACTAAGTCTCTCTCCTTCAAAGTTCCCTCTCCAGGCCCCATCACCATACACACCACACACATCCTACCCCCTCCCTTCACAGTGCTTTGCCCAGACAAACAGGACATCCACAGACACACAACACACACGGGCCCAGAATAAAACACTTCCACACTCTTACATCATTCCAAGGAGGCGCTCACATACATTTTCCACACCACACATTACACAAAGCTCTCTCTTCCCTTTGACTGACTGAGACCTCATTACCAGAAGTTCAGATCCCTTCTCTTTCCAACTCTAAAGTGAAATGAAAGTTGCTCAGTCGCGTCCAACACTTTGTGACACCATGGACTATACAGCATGGAATTCTCGAGGCCAGAATACTGGAGTGGATAGCCTTTCCCTTCTCCAGGGGATCTTCCCAACCCAGGGATCGAACCCAGCTCTCCCGCACTGCAGTCGGATTCTTCCAACTCTATATGGGCACCCAATAACAGAAAGAGTCCCTTTCCGGATCATAGTTGCTGCCATAATCTCTGCTTCAGAGGTCAGTGCAGAATTATAGCATCAAACACCTGTCATCCAGATTCTGTTTGCTGAGCCTCTAGGCAGCTTCCATGGCCAGTGTATACTGGGAGCTGCTGGAACACAGAAATCGTGTTCTTCCACGGGTTGAGGTCCGGGACTAATTATTGGGCCAGAAGAACATAACACGTGTGGAGCTCTAACTTATTTGGATAGTTTGAATTCTCCACGGCAGTGGTTCAGGTGTCAGGCCAGTCACGGAGAACAGTGGGAAGCCGGAAAAAGCAGCTAGCGCTGGAAATTCGATTTAAGCAAATGGGTCCCCTGTCTTCCAGCTGCCACCTTGCACAGTGACCATCTCTTCAAGGTTATGGAACCTGTATGGAGCACCCTCTAGCCTCAGATTTCCTCTCAGTCTGTAAAAGCTCTTCCTCCCCACTGCCCTGTCAGGTGAGGCACTAGAGCTGTGATGCAGGGGTCGTGGTGCTCCGGCAAAGACCCAGGCTCCTCTAGACCACAGTCCTGCTGGGAGACTTGTGCCAGACACATGTCTGCTTCTCTCTGGGTAGCACTTTGTCCATCAGCTATGGAAAATTAAAGGCCATGTTCTTGTACTTCCTCTTTGGTGATACTTCCTCTTTGGTGAGTTGTCTGAGATGATTATTTGAGCTCTGCTCACTTATTTCGAAGACCACACAAGGTTCCATCCTGGATTTGAAAAGTAGCCCTGACCTTGGAGCTGCCCCTGGACCTGTAATTATCCCCTGAAGCCAAGAGGATTCACTGATCAGAGCATTGAGTAAGGGGTGGAGCTTAAGAGCCTTTACCACTTATAATTGTAAAGCCACCCTGAAGAGATCAGATGTCACCTTCCACAACTAAAGACACCTGTAGGCAGAAGCCAGGACTAGAGAGCCCAGACCCAGCACAGAGGGAAGGGAGGGGATTGGACTTGTCGGTGGAGGGCTCAGCTTCTGGTCCTGCTCTGCCACCCATCTGCCGAGTGACCCATTCACATGTCGTCTCAGGACGCTTGGTGATGGTGGTGGTGGTTTAGTCACTCAGTCATGTCTGACTCTTTTGTGACCCTATAGACTGTAGCCTGTCCATGGGGATTCTCCACACAAGAATACTGGAGTGGGTTGCCGTGCCCTCCTCCAGCAAATCTTCCCCACCCAGGGATCAAACCTGCGACTTCTGCATTGCAGGCAGTTTCCTGCATTGCAGGCAGGTTCTTTACTGACTGAGCCACCAGGGAAGCCAGTCTCTAAGGTCTCTTCCAATTTTGAGATTTTTTTTTTTTTCTCCCTCAGGCTTTTACATAGCGTATAACCTATTCTAGAGTTATACACTCTGTCCCTAGTCCTGATCCAGTTTTTTGTTGCCAGGGGAAACAGGCCTGCAGACGTGTATGATGATCCTTACTGCCCACACCAGTCACCAAGTGCACATCCATCCTCCGTCAGCAGGGTCACCTTTGTGTCTGGACGACAGCACATTCACATTATTCTTGATGGGCTAAGAGCACCATTGACTACCTGACAGACAAAAGGCAGTGGGTCCTTCATGACTGCATTATGTGCTCCTACTGCCAAGGAAACTGACTATCTGATCACATGAGCTGGTGGATATGGAAGGGCTGTGTAAAATATAAAGTATGGTAGAAACGAGAGTTGCTACTAAAATAGTAAAACACTTATCCAGTGTTATGCTGTGGCTACTTCTTGCCATTCTTGTTGAAATAGGTAATTGATCTTAGCATCTACCTAACCACAGAAAGATTATTTGATGTGTTGTTTCTATAAGCTCCTTCTTACCTAAGTGAAAGGAAAAAAAAGTTATTTAGCATTTTTAATCCTGGGGCACTGAATTCGGTTTCAGTCAGTGTTTTTTGACCTTCCTTAATAAGAAAATGCCAGCTTTTCTAGCCTGTAATCTGGTTATCTAATACCTTGCTAAAGTGATTAAAATTGATTAAAATGAGGAGGGAATGCTCTTTTAAAAAAAGAAAGAAAACAGAAAATGATTGGATTTCTATGCCTTAGGTTATAGTTAAGGAAAGATTGAATTAACTTGATCTTGATTGAATAAAGGACACTCTAAACAATTTTAAACTTATTCCAGGTCTGAGCACTGTTTCCTGGAACGCTTCAGCACAAAATGTCACTGTCACTTTTATTTTGTAAGTGCACATATCTTTTAATGCATAGATAATGTACTTTATAGAGGCTCTGTGAAGAGCATTCACACACACGCATAGATATTTATTTACAACTGTTTTGCCAAACCAAAATAGAAAAGGCTTCCTTGACTTTCAAGCACTTGCATTTTCCAATTTGAAGACAGAGAATTATGACTGCAGAGCACCTCATTTACATAACCAAGAGGTGGCAGTATTACATCCATTATGTATTCATTGCACCATGTATCATTAAACAATAAAAAGGTGAAATCTGTAAATACAAATATGTGACAAATATTTTGGTCTTTTTAAAATGGCTGCTTTAGTGATAGCCACTAAAAACATTCATTAAAGTGTGATGTTTCCTTGTAAAGAACAATCACTGCCTCCTCCCCCCCCCCAAAAAAAAATATCAAAGCTAGAAACCACAATTTATTACTACCAGTGAGTTTATAGCAGCTTTGGGAATCCATACACATCCCCTTCAGTAATCACTTGTTTTCTGGTAAAACATTTACCTCCTTCCCAAATATAGATGAAAATCAATTTTAAAAAATCACACAATTCTCCAAAGTAAAAACTTCTATGTAAAAAAGCAATTTAGAATGAAAGTCAAAGAGTCGAATATAAACAGCATCCTACAAACTGGCTATTATTACAGAAAAATAACTATTTAAAATCAAACCTTTTGGTGACCTCCCAAGATTGTTTTGAGCATCTGCTAAATTATACTTTATGACTTGTGACTTGGGTTACAGTCCAATTAAATTTTACCTAAGCTACCTGAATCTGTTCTATTTTGGGTTTTCTATTTCCAACCAGTATAGGAGATTGAAAAACAATAACAACAGAAGTAAAAAAAAGAAACATTTAAAAACTGGAACTATTGGGTCACCAGTTTCTTATAAGACTACTCTCAGTAAAAATCAATACCATAAATATATCTGAGCAGTGAGGGATGGATATTTGGAATAGCAGTTCTTAGAAAAGTAGTTTAAATAGAAATTGAGTACATCCGGCCTTTTAGAACATTAGGCAGCTCAAACTTTCTGTCACTTGTAAGAAAATATGTTATTTTAAACCATGAACTACATAATGCAAGACCTCTAAATGCTCACCATCCCTAGAACTAAACCATTTGGAAATACCTTTATTTAATTTATATACTTATGCTACCTACTAGAATCAGCCCACAACCTAACATCTAGAATATTTTGTTGAACAAGTTCTAAAAGTTACCTAAAAATAAGTAAAGGGCATTTAGAGCCTTAATATCTGACACACACTAAAAATTACCAATTTCTAAAAGAAATATTCTAAGGAAGAGTCATGAGATCCACGTTTTAATTGTGGGCACTTGAATATTTTAGATCTGTCCTTTTTATTTCTTCTTCTGTATTTAATTTTTCAGCAATTGTGGTTGAAAATGGAGAGTACTGAATATTTTTTTTTCACATACGGCACAAACAGCAAACATTCTCTCAGTGTCTAGACTGAGAACCTAGTCTGGGACAATTCAATCTATGGACAGGATTCAAAGAGCACACATGAGGATTATGTAGTGAGATGATAGAGAGGAGTGGTGGTGTGCCAGTGGCCACATGAGTAGATCAAATACTCCCTTCCAATAACTTCAAAGTGGGCAAGGCTTTTACTTTCTGAAAAGGGCTGAGGGAGTTCATTTAATTCTTAAAGTCACCCCTAAGAAATCTTCCAGTTTCATCACTTTGTGGACGAATTTCTAGTCTTGATTTCATTTTTAATCAAATCGGATCCAATCTGTTGTCATTTCCTCCAAAATGAAAATTAAACTGTACTTTAATGTCATAATTGAATTTATATTCTCTTTTGTGGTTGCATCATGACATTTGATGTCTCATCAACCCCTCACTTTCCTGTGTATCCAGATACTCCCCACCCCAACCCCCTGCCTCTATTTTTCCTCCTTACTAAGAGATTTCTTATTCCAAGGAAAGATACATGTTGGTCAAGAGAAGAAGGAATCAACAAGAATACTATCAACATTTATTCATTTATTTACAGCATGTCAGGTACTCTACTAAAGAGCTTTACACTGATTTGCTTATGTAATCTTCACAAGGCCATTTCAGGTAGATATTGTAATTATCCCTCTTTGAAAAAGTAGAACACTGAAACTCAGAGATGTGAACTGACTTGCCTAAAGTCACACAGCTGGTAAATGCCAAAGATACAACATTATTCCTTTTAAAGGAGGCACCATCAGCACCAATAACTTCCATTTACTGAATTGCATTATGTGTCAGATACCGTCCTAAGCATCTTACTAGCATCAGTTTTTGTAATCCTCACAGGGGCTGACATTATCTCCACTTTGCTGCTGCTAAGTCCCTTCAGTTGTGTCTGACTCTGTGCGACCCCATAGACGGCAGCCCACCAGGCTCCCCCGTCCCTGGGATTCTCCAGGCAAGAACACTGGAGTGGGTTGCCATTTCCTTCTCCAGTGCATGAAAGTGAAAAGTGAAAGTGAAGTCACTCAGTCCTGTCCGACTCTTAGCAACCCCATGGACTGCAGCCTACCAGGCTCCTCCGTCCATGGGATTTTCCAAGCAAGAGTACTGGAGTGGGGTGCCATTGCCTTCTCCACTTTATCTCCACTTTAGAGATAAGCAAATGGAGACACAAAACTTATGTAACCTGCATAAGGGCAAATAGACTGTAACCTGGGATTCAAGCCCAGCTCTCTGTTGACTCCAAAACTCTTAAATGTCCTGCTCGAAAATACACAGAACTGCAGGTGGGCTCCAAGGATGACTCAGTTTATGAAAAGCATACTCAGATAATTCATGGAGCTCTTCAAAGATGCAAAATTTGACTTTATACTTCTGAGTGATAGCTCCCCTTCAAAAGTAGAGCCAGGGACTCTCTCTGCACAGAAACTCACTTTTCCCCTTTACTCAGTGTAGTGTTGCGTTCTGTCCTGTAAGTAGGAGTCAATCCAGAAAGAAACCTGCTCCTGTCAACCTTCTGACTCAGAAAAATCTTAATCGACCAGTTTCATCAAGAGAGTTGAAGATCTTGCCCATATAAATACCACTTATAGATATAAGTGATTTCTTGCCAACACTTACACCATCAAAGCACCATACTAGTAATGAATCCCTTTGGATTTCACAGATTCTTTGGAGTGGTGCTGGTTGAAGAAGGGCGTGAATATTTGCATATGAGGGGACAGATCATTGAAGAGTAAGATCTAAGAGATCCAGAGAAATGAATTAGAAATGGGAGAATTTCAGACACACTTTATGGATTGTAATGCAAACCTAGGACTACAGAGCATCTTTTTTCTCAGGAAAAAAAAAAAAAAAGGCTTCTTGGCACTAATGCATCATGAAGCAGAGCTATCTACAAAAGACCACAATTAAAAAATCTTTCTTTTACTTTGTACTAAAGAAATGATTTCTATCTTAGTCTCCAAAGATTAAAAAGGCTCATGTGCAAAGATAGAGACATCCATGTCTTGAATTATTAAAGTTGTCAGTCCCTATTTTTAAAAAGTCAAATTAATGTGCAGTCCTGGATGTCTGAGCCTCATTTCCACTTGTAGGAGACAGCAGGAAGGATGCTGGCTCCCTCTCTCCATTTCTTTGTTAAGTAATGAACAATCTGAAATGATGAATTATTTGTAATCAACCTGTCCATTAAAAAAAAAAGTCTAAAGAGGAACACAATCATCATCAGTTGAAGTTTGGGTTCAGTAGCACGCTTGTCTTTGGAAAGATATTAATAAGTATTAAATCTTATCTGTTGGTGTGTGCATTAGAAATTTATTGCAAGCTAGTCTGCTGGCTTTGCCCTATGCTATGCTGTATATTGCTGGTATGTATCATGAAAGAGCTTAGTGATATGGTCTTACCTCAGAGACTTTCTGTTTAAGCATTGTACCCATGAATATAGGCTATTTCAACCAGAGTAAGTACCATGAAGATAAGACTTTAAGTCAAAGTCTCTCTGACCTGGGGCAAATTACTTAACCATCGTGCCTTAGTTTTCTTTTGTATAAAATACAGTGTTTGATTCATTCATTCCACAGGGGTTTTGGGTAGCTATTATATGCTCAGCACTAAGGCTGTCCTGGTAAACAAGACAAAGACTTTGCCTTCATGCTGCTTGTAGTCTAAGTGGAGAGGAATCCAATAAATATATAAACAAATAATAAAATATATAATTTCACAGAGTAATATTTCTATGAAAAAATAAAGTAGAATAGAGGAATAGAGAAGGATGGGTAAAATGGATGGACTGTCTTTTTGATAGAATGTTCCACAAAGGCTTATTTGAGGTAGAGACTTCTGAGCAGAAGCCCAAATAATATAAAGAATCCAGTCATGCAAAAATTTAGTAGAAGAGCTTTCCAGGCAGAAGTAGACAGCGCAAAAACTCTAAGGTGAATTGCTTAATATGTTGGAGGTACAGGCTGGAACACAGGAAAGAAAACTGGGAGCAGTAGGAGATATGGCAAGATCATAGAGGGGCTTCTAGGCCATGGTAAGACTGTGGGTTTTTTTTCCAAGTGTGATAGGAGGTTGCTTGGGACTTACATTTTTTGGAGACAATTCTGTATGCTCTGCAGAGAAGAAACTATAGGGGAGCAAGGGTGGAACAGAGAGCAGTGGGGAAACTATTATAAAAATCCAGACAAGAAATGATGTTGGCTTAGACCCGGATTATTTTTAGCAGAGGTGGTAAGAAACAATCAGATTTGGGACATTATTTTAGAGGCAGAGCCAACACAATTTCCTGATGCTGGGAGGGATTGGGGGCAGGAGTTAGAAGGGGACAACAGAGGATGAGATGGCTGGATGGCATCACTGACTCAATGGACATGAGTTTGAGTGAATTCCGGGAGTTCGTGATGGACAGGGAGGCCTGGCGTGCTGTGATTCATGGGGTTGCAAAGAGTCGGACATGACTGAGCAACTGAACTGAACTGAAAAAAGATGTAAATGAAAAAGAGAAGAGATCCAAGGGCTGAACCTGGGTCACTTGTCCATTAAGAGATTAAGTAGGTCAGGTGTGAATCAAGAAAGGAAACTGGGAAGGAACAGCTAGTGAGGTAGGAGGAGAAATAAAAGAGATTAGTACTTCACAAGGCAGGAAGAAAGCAATAAATTGTGCCAAATTTTGCTAAGAGATGAAGTAAAAATGAGAAGTGGGAATTGACCAACAAACCTAGCCACATGGAGATTACTGAGAAATATTGAGTTGGCCAAAAATTTCATTTGGGTTTTTTTATTTGTAAGATAAGAAAAAGTTCATTTAGGTTTTCTCATCTTACAAAAAACTCAAGTGAACTTTTTGGCCAACCCAATATAATACTAGAACGTATTAATTATATATATTAAAGGTGGTTGCTGAAGAATGTTTCACAAAAGCCTATTAGAGTTGGCTGAGGAGACAGTGGAAGGCAAAGGAGAGGCAATGAGTATAGACAACTTGTATTTTTAGAAAATTTGCTATGAATAGCAGCAGAAAAATGATGTACTGGTGATGCTGCTCTCACTTGATTATAATGAAGGTGCTTTGCAAACTTAAATTGATATACCAGTAATTAGGTTTATGATAAAAGGTAATTACTTCTTATATCTATAAACTAGCAAATTCACTTTATGTGTCACTATGTACTCACTCTTTGCTAGGGTTTATTAATGTTTTTAATTGGCCACTCTCATGTTTACTCTAAGCACACGACAGTCTTAACTGAGTTAGGCACCCCTTAATATGAAGCACAAACCTTTCACCACGTGCTCATTGGTATTGTGGATGCCTTAATTCACTGAGAGACGGAATCTAAGAGAATATCTATCATTTTCCTATCAGCTTATATCTTCTGACATATAGACTACCCAGAAGGACTACACTTTCTCTTCAGTCTTCCATAGGAGCATAAGATCTGTGAGGAAAATAAAATAAGATGAGTCAAAGTTCTGGAGAGTGGCTTGTGGTCAGTGTCTCCATTATGGAAAGAGATGCATCAGATTAAAGAACAAAACATATCTTGATTTCATTTTTTTGTGAGACAATGATGGAAAGGAAAGGGAAATAAAACTTGCATTGAAATGAAACTTTCAAAAAGACCTGAGGGATAGACATGTGATTGTAATTTTTTTTCATTTCAAGGTGTTTAAGAAGTTCTTTAAACCTGATTCCATTCACTTAAAAAATAGAGATAGAGGAGGAATTTATGCCAATAAGTGGCTGACAGTATTAATTAGTTCTGGAAGTTCTGACTATCACCAATATTCTCTGTATTCTCAAATGATACTTAGAGTGAAAGAGAAACAGAATTTGACCTAAGGCAAAGTAAATATTGACTGCCATTTCAAGGGTTTATCTGGCAGACTTGATAAAAGCGAAGGATGCCCAGTGTACCAAGGAGAGAAAGAGCTCCTGACTCCAGGTACAAAGTCTGTAGTCACTACCCACAGCCATTCAGGTCAGGAAAGGGAGCTGTCAGTTTGGAAAACAACCTACAGTGTGAATTTCAGCCTACCTACACACACACACACACACGTGCCTATGCGCGCGCAAGCACACACACACACACACACACACACACACACACAACCTTTGTGCAGCCTAGTAGCTAAAGATCAACTCTGGATAATGTTCTTCATGGAGAGAGCAGTCAGCAGATATACAAACTCTGTTTGTTGACTTCTTTATTCTCAGGGCTGATTGTGTTAATTTCCAAAAACTCTTGCCTTGATGAGAGCTAGTGGGGAGAAAAAGGAAACAGACTCTGTGGCATTGTATAATTATATCCACATTTAAAATTTTCTTTTTATTTCTCATCAAGATGCAAGGCTTACTATATGTCACTGTGCACTGACAGCGCTAATAGAAGAAAAATAAAGCAAACAATTAGCCTTGGGGAAAAGAGAAACTAATGCACAATTCATGAATTTGCTACTCATTCATACCTGCTGTGATTCTAACAGAGTTGATGAAATACAGCAGTGAGTGATTTTGAACAATTTTGATTTAATCTTCTGTTTAAAAACACTAGTGTTGTGATTATTTAAACTGTGACTTCTTATGGATTATATGCAGAATAGCCTTTCTCTGACAGAGATCACATTTTATAGTTTCATACAACCTTCCTAAGTAGGCCTTAGATGAGAGTCAGGGCAGCTTCATTACTGATTCCAAAGCACCCCTTGATGGGATTCAGTTTCACAGAGAGTTTCCCTCTGCAGTCAGAATTTAGGTAGATTCCAACTGCAGCCAGCTTATGCCAAAATGAGAATTTATTGGTCTAGGTTACCAAGTAGAGAAGAAGGAAGGCTATATATAGCTGGTTGTCAGCAATACCTGGAGCCAGGAGCTTCCCTACACCCTAACTATTCTCTTCTTCTCCATTGTCAATCCACTTCTGTATCAGTTTTATTCTCAAATTAGCTTTTTAAATGCTAGGGAAGAGATCTTATTGATCCAACTTGGGTTAGGTTCCCGTTGTTATACCAGTGAATAGTCCCTCAAGAGCCACCCCTGGGAAATACAAAACTATTCATGCTCCCAAGAAGCTTGCCAAAGTCCTTAGAAAAGTGGTTTCTGGGGGGATGCCAGTCACATACCATTACCTGGACTAAGACCAGAAGTAGTTACTACCTGCCTACAGATTTGGAGCTATTTCTATCTCAGACAAGATTAATGGAAAATCAAATGAAAGAAAGGGAAAGAATTCACAATCATATTTACCCCTCCAATAAATCAAATGGGTTTAATTTTGCTGGGACTCCCTTCTAGGTCCGTGGGCATGGGTGTGTTAGGATTGCGGGGAGTTCATTACTCAGCCTTTTTTTCTTCTCTCTGAAAGCGGTCGAGAATTAGACACAGGAACCCAGTGAAACTTATTTGTTTATAGTTGGTAAAGGATTGGAAGAAGTGGTTTAGACTAGTTACCAAAGTGGAGGTTCCATTTGACTCCCTTTCAAGTCAACTAACATGAGATTTGCATATGGGAAGAACTGGGTCTGCAGACCAGGCATTTCCCAGGTAACCATGCAGAAGGTCATACCCTGGATAAGCAGGAGGCGGGGGACAACAGAGAGGGAGACTTCTAGTCTTGCCTTTGGAAGCTAGGTCCTGAGCCCTGATCCAGCTCTCCTTATCATACATGGAAACAGAGGTAGGGAGAAGAGCAAATGCCCCCAAAGAGAACAAGCAATAAACATATGTATGCATGTACCCAGTGACCCTTTCCCTAGCTTGTTAATCAGATAAATCGTTTTTCCTCCCTAGGAGAGGAAAAGTAAGAGATAAAGAGAAGGGCTAAAAGGCTTCTTTGATACTACTTCCTCCTGAAGAGTGGAGCAAAAGTTCTCTCATGGGACTATGAGGACAGGGGAACTGGGTCCACGCCAACAAAATATTATAACCATGACTATACTAGAGTTATATTCTTTATCCTTTATTTTTCACTTTTTATGTCTTAAGTATTTTCTGTGTTATTTACCTTGTCTTCCAAATCATAATTATAATGACTGCATAATGTCTCATCCTTTAGACTATTACTGCTTCACCAGATACTTTACCTTTATTAAATATTTAGATGGTTTCTTATTTTTCTACCCTAGCTAACACTTAAATGGACATTTTTATGACTATGGTTTATTTTCTCCTTTTGGATTACTTCCTGAGGTTGAATTCTCAGAAGCAAGATTACTATGCCAAAGGCTATACATATCCAAACCCAAAATGTTTATCCCAGCCTACACTGCCACCAGTGATTTAGGCATGTGCCAATTTTACCACAGCATTGTGTAGTCAATAGCATTTTGGTTTGACTAGTTTAATGGCTATAAAAAGTACTTCATTAATGTTCTCTTTTTTACTTTGTTTCTTGCTAGAAGGTTTAAACATTTTCCCATATGCTTGTTTACTAATAACACTTCCTTTTATAAATTGTTCATCTACATTGCCCACTTATCTATTGAGTCTCTTAATGTTTTTCTTAGCAATTTGTATGAGCTTCTTAGATTATAGTCCTTTGTCATATTTACTGGTAATTTTTTCTCATCTGTTTTTTGCCTTATTATTTTAACCATTTTTATGTATATGTAGAGGTTTAGATGGAGAAGGCAATGGCAACCCACTCCAGCACTCTTGCCTGGAAAATCCCATGGATGGAGGAGCCTGGTAGGCTGCAGTCCATGGGGTCTCTAAGAGTCGGGCAGGACTGAGCGACTTCACTTTTACTTTTCACTTTCATGCTTTGGAGAAGGAAATGGCAACCCACTCCAGTGGTCTTTCCTGGAGAATCCCAGGGACGGGGGAGCCTGGTGAGCTGCCATCTATGGGGTTGCACAGAGTCGGACATGACTGAAGTGACTTAGCAGCAGCAGCAGAGGTTTAGAATTTATGGAGTCTACATCAGCCTTTTCTTCATTGTAAATTCTTCAATGGTTTCAAAGCTAATAATTTTATCAATCTCTTGTTCTGGTATCTCTTGGGGGATAGAGTTATATTAAAAAAAAAAAAGACATGTCACACTTCCAAAAAAGTTTCATAAGGATCAAAGCAACCTTGAACTCAACCACAGTTTCTAAAGGAATTAGTTAAGCTTCAAGTTGATTTTTCCTTATTCATGCTGAAAAAGACTTTTTCTCTTTAAGCAACCAAATATGGATCACAGCGGGAAGTATTAACTTCTAACACTTTCTGAAGAGCACAAACCTTCTGTTATTCCATTCACATAAAATACCAGTTGACAGATGGTATTTGCCAGAAAATAGGGGAGAAAAGCATTTGAGCAGAGATTTATAAATTGAAAATTCTCTCAAGAAAAGTACCTGTCTATTTAGTTGGATATTAAAGAGATAATAAGTCTGAGGTCAGTGTAGGAAAATGTAAAGATAGGAGGAAAGGAATTTTGATCCTAAGCCTACTTTTAATTCTTAACTAGCTATGTGACTTTCATTAACTATTTACCCTCTCTGGGCCTAAGTTTTCTCCTAGATTTAATAAGGAAACTGAACTAGAACATTTATTAACTCCCTTTTGGTGCTAGCATTCTATGATTCTTCATTCATTCTTTCATTCATTCAGTAAATGCATCTTGAACCCATAATTATGTGGCAGGCACTCTGCTCATTGCTAGGAGTATAATGTTAAATAAGAAACAGTCCTTATATTCACTGACCTCTAGTAGGGAAAAGAGAGACATAGTAGAACATTGACAAGTCGTGTGGTCAGTTCTAGAATGGTGGTGGAAAGGAAGAGTTATGCACTGGGGTAATACCTCATCCTCATGCCTTCCTCAGCACAAGCTGGGCTGGCAAGGGAAAGATTTCTGGGGGCAGTGACACCAAACTGAACCTTCAAGATGAATGGGATTTCATTAAGGAGAGAATAGGTGTGGGCCTAGGAGGCAGTCTATGCAGAAGAATCGGTAGGAACAAAAACTGAAAGCATAAAATAGCAGGAAGCCTGTGGAGAGCTACAAGTTCTGATGTTACGGGAACTTGGAATTTTCAGCACAGAGACAAAGCTAGAAGATAAGGCTCAGCTCATAAAGGACCCCTTGCATAAAGCTAAGAAAACTGGAATTTATTCTCAAAGAAATGGAGAGCAATCCTAAGACTTTGGGCATGAGAACACCAAGGTCAGGTTTGTGTTCTGGCAGAAGCAGGCACGGTGTACAAGTAGGGGCAGGATCAGATAATTCAGTGAAAAGCTATTGTCATAATCTAGGTATGATCCCATGGCTTAAATGAGGACATAAGGGTGGCTGCATATGGTTGTTCAGGTTTTTCATTGCACAAGAGTGCAGTGAAAAGGGGGCAAATGGAAGCTGGAATCTAGTCTGGGCTCCAGTCACCAAGAACTTCAGTGAGAGGCCTTACCCTATTTGAGAAAGAGACAACTGTGTTCTAATTCACACAAAGAAGTCATAAAGGCTGGTATTAACCTTGAGGGTAGTGGTCATAGATATGGAATAGATCTGAGAAATATTTAGGATGGATGTAAGCAGGACTCTTAAAAATGCTGTTAATATTAAATATAATTATTTGGTATTTTTAGAAATATCTTATTATGTGGCATTGATCTTTCCCCTCATTAACTTTGCAAGCATAAGTTCTGAACTATAAAAATTAAGTTTATTTAAGAAAAACTACCAGAGTTAACAGAAGTTGTCAGTCCAAATATTAACCCTGCCATGTGTGGTACATAAATGCTGTCACATGGGGTGGGCTATGAAAGATGGAAAACAAAATCTCTTATGACCATAATGCTTCATGGTCTCTTGGTCTATTTATTTATTTTACTGAGTTTGATTTTCACACAAATCTTCTAAGGGAGGCAGAACAAATAACGTTTTTCCATTTTTGTAAATGAATAAACCTAGGATCAGAAAAGCTAAGGGACTGGGCTGTGGTCACACATGTAGACTCAGATACAAGATAAGAACCCAGGTTCCCAGGCTACCATGCCAGCTCTTGTCATTCCTTCACACTGGCTAGCCTCCATGACTACTCTGCCTATTACAGTCTCACTGCTAAACTAGTCTGAGAGATGCAATAGCTGAAAAACCTATATTAATTTTCAGTAATCATCTTGCAGAAATTATACTGATACTTAGAGTTCATTAGTTAAAACCATTTATTCAACTAGAAAAAAATAGTGTCATTCCCATTAGAGTAATGAAGCTGACAGAATTGGAGGAGGTACCTTTTCTCTGGCATCCATTCCAGCATCTGGGCCTTTGGCTCCTGTGGATCGAGAATTTAGAAAGAGGACTGTGAGAATAACTTGTCTCTGTTCCACAATACCTGAGAGGGATTGAGAGAGACTGATTTATTATATGAAATTGGTTTACACAATTAAGAAGGCTGACAAAGTCCCATGATAGGCAGTCAGCAAACTGCAGACCCAGAAGAGTCCATGATGCAGTTCTAGTCCAAGTCTGAAAGCCTGAGAATCAGAAGAGCCAACGCTATATGTTTCAGTCCAAAAACCAGTAACTCAAGACCCAAGAAGACCTAATGTTTCAGTTCAAGTCTGAAGGCAGGAAAATACTGATGTCCCAGCTCAGTGGTCAGCAAAGAGGAATTCCCTTTTACCCACAGGAGAGTCAGCATTTTTGTTTTATTCAGGCTTTTCAACTAATTAAATGAGGCCCATTCACATCATGGAAGGCATTCTACTTCACTTGGTTCAGATTCAAGTTAATCTCATCCATAAATACCCTTGCAGAGTTGCCTAGAATAATGTTGACCAAATATCTGGACACATCATGGCCCACTCAAGTTGACACATAGAAGTAACCATCAAAGTAGGTATATCATAATTATTTATGAAATAGGTGAATGAATTCAACAAACAGTCCTCTGCATCTACTCTGTGCCAACCTCTATAGTAGGTGCTAAGGACACTATTGAGACACAGTCCCCACCCTTGCAGGTCTCACAATCTAGTGAGAAAGGCAAATAGGCAGGAAAAATAGACTATGATGAGTGCTTTGGTTGGGGTAAGCCCAAGGTGCTCTGGAAATACAAAAAATGTCCTGAAAGTAGTCAGGCCCATAGGATCACCAGTCCTTCTTTCTCCCTGAGCTCTAAAGTCTTATGTCTCTCTTCTGCACTGCAATAATCATATTTTGTATATTTATAGTTCTTCTTCAGAGTAGGACATAAGCTACCCTTCAAGAGAGGGGCCTCAAATCTCCCTGAAATGATCTTGGCTCAGAAGCCATTTGAGGCTGTAATGGAAGAGGGCACCATCTTGGATCAGCTCTCATGCACAATCTCAGGAGTCTATGTCTTATTTCCCATTTAAGCTTCTGGAGGTAAATTTTCTCATCTCAAGCCCTAAAGAATATAATTCTGTTCTCTAGTGGACATTTATGTTCCCGGCCAACAACTTGTTAGATATGCTAGGGAGAGAAAAGGGGGTGGGGTGGGGTGCTGAGGTGGGTAGGCCAAAGGGACAGGATATCCTGAAACATTTCATTTGCTTTAAGCTTTTTTCCTGTCATGTCTCCTCCTCCACTGTATCCCCAACCCCATTATGGTCCACACAGCATCAGTCTCTCAAACACACCGTTATAATTGAGGAGCATTTTACTATTGTCTGAAGGCATTAGGAGTTGGCTTAACAGCTCGGCTATTATATTCAACAGAGACTATTCAAATTATAAATAATGCTCATCACCAGCTCTTTTCATTTTAATTTCTCGCCCATGTATGGTATCTCTGCTTGCCAGAATGACAGCTCACTATCAGTGAGCCAACATGGATAGAGAAAGAAAACACCCAAAGAGAAGAAGAGAATATGAAACTAGCTGAGAAGTTCAGCATACATCCTTCTCTGCTGAGTCTGATCTTGGAAGAGAGGAGAACACTTTCAGCGAGAGCTGGAAATCTAGGACAATGTGTCTCTAAGAAATGGAAATCCCAAATCCTGTAGCTAGTCTGCTTCTCCAAACTGGGAAACTGTTTCATGCCGCTGCAGTTTTCCCAAGGGACTCAGTGTACTGAGTGTCCTCTGTGGAGTTGCCTCCCCTGCCTTGTCTACCTAGCAAGCCTCTACTTTTCTTTCAAGACTCAAACCTCACTTCCTCTTGAAAACTCCCCAGTAATATTCAAAGGTTGGCTTTATTTTCATGTGCTTATAATGGCACCCCACTCCAGTACTCTTGCCTGGAAAATCCCATGGATGGAGGAGCCTGGTAGCTGCAGTCCATGGGGTCGCTAAGAGTCGGACACGACTGAGCGACTTCACTTTCACTTTTCACTTTCATGCATTGGAGAAGGAAATGGCAACCCACTCCAGTGCTCTTGCCTGGAGAATCCCAGGGACGGGGGAGCCTGGTGGGCTGCCGTCTATGGGGTCGCACAGAGTCGGGCACGACTGAAGCGACTTAGCAGCAGCAGTGTAACAGTTTTACACTTTTTCTTTTGAAATACTTTTATATTTACAAAAGAGTTGCAAATGTAATGCAGTTTCCACAAATCATTCACTTAGCTTCTCTAATGTTACCGTCTCACGGATTCATTACATATTAATTAAAACTAAGAAATAAATTAGCATTGGTACAATACTACTAACTCAACTATAGAACTTACTTGGATTTCACCAGTTTTCTTTTTTTTTTTTTCTATAAAATTTAATATATTTCAAATAAATATATATACATTTTGTAACCTTCAGTAGGATCCATTATTATTACATAAAAAACACTGATATGTATATCTTTTAAGCATGTAAAAATTACATAGTTGTTGACTACTCTAAGGCAAGTCACTTATCACACATTAAAGAAAGCATTAAAAAATTCATTTTATAATCTTATACAAATGTTTTATATTTACCAAAGCCTACCACAATCCATAGGGCACAAATATTGGCCAACTAATTCTAACTTTTATGTTATACATAAAGTTGTTGTTTTATACCACTACGTTATCTAAGAAAATCAACTTTATAGAGCTTAGCTTTTCTCAGGCATCTGACTTGTGGGAGGAGAGAGGGAAGTCCAGTGAAGTACAAGGAATCACAATGATAACTTTTCTAGAATGAAAAAATAAACACATCTCATTTGCTCACAATACATTTACAAGTCAAATGGCCTCTAAACCAAATGTATATGGAGAGGTTTTGAAGAATAAATTGGATATCCCAGGGGAGGATCAGCTGCTTGTATTGTAAGGTTTCTTAAAAGTAGTGGATGAGCTTGTATACTATAACGTTCCTCATCATCATTTGTGGCATAAAGCAATTCCCATGAAAGATTGGCCCACTGACCTCTAACAGCTTCAGCATTTAACTTCCCAACATGGATCAATAATTCTTGAAGGGTAAGTACTCTGCCAGTGTAAACTCCCATATTAGGATCATATCCCAGAGAAAACAAGTATGGTTTTTCTTGTAAAACTGCTTCCTTCCACTTTTCATCAGATACCAAACCTATGTACCAGTCACTTTCGTATTCTTCAAGGCAGTTAATCAACTCTTTACAGTCTTCTATTGGACCCAAACTTGCTTTATCGACCATTAGTTTCAGAGTGTACCTGAAAGCTTTCAGGGCTAGTTGGAACAGGTCTGGTTTTTCTGTGAGCCAATCCAAGGCAAGAGACCAAGGTAAAACACCACTGTAAACTCTCAATATATGACCAGGACTAGGAATCATATTGTCTACCCCAAACAAACTAAAGTTTGTTTTCCACTGATATCCTTTTTGTGTGCCAGGAGCCAGAGCAAGATCCGACATTGCATTTAGCTGTCAATGTCTCTTTAGTTCTCTCCCATCTGACAGTTTCTCTCTCTTTCCTTATTTTTAACCTTGACACTTCTGAAGAGTACTGGTCAGATATTTTTCAAAATGTCATGTTTTTCCACTGTAAAGTTATTATCGTTCCTTTTCCATACTCTATTCATTAGAAGTGAGTCACTAAGTCCAACCCACACACAAGAAGAGAGGAACAGAGTTATACTTCCTGGAAGAAAAAGCAGCAAATAATTTGTGGACATTTGTTAAAACTACCACAGTAACTAATAAATATTTTGGGGAATACTTTGAGGCTATACATTTATCCCATTTTGACTTAAAGTTTCACCTATTAACTTTAGCATTCCTCATATCTTGCCTGCAGTATTTATCACTATAGTATTCTAACAGTGATTTTATATTTCTCTCATCCTTCCACATTTTAATTAGAATTATTCTATAAGGAAGATTTATCCCTTCTACTCATTAATTTATTCAATCATTCATTTTCCATTTGGAATTATGGGAGTTGATTATACTTTGGGTTATAACTCAACACTAAAACAATTTATTTTGGTGTTCAAATTTTCAAGTGTTAGATACAGGAGCAATTTTACTTTGGTTCTTGGGTCACTTCAGCATCACCTGTAACATTGTATTACAACTTGCCAATCTCATCCAATAAGACAATAAATCCTTGGAGACAGAAATGTCTTATGTATCTTTGCATTCCTAGGGGCTGAACACAGGGCCAGACACATAGTAGGTCCTTGATTAAAACCTGTTGAATGAATGAGCAGATTTTTCTCACTTTATTAAAGAATCTATCACTTCAGCCCTTCACAGGCCCATCTGAGGCCAGAGGACTCTTGGATCTGAGTTGTTTTCAAAGAGTTCATCGTTTTCATTTGGACATCATTTAACACAGCTGTAGACCAATTTTGTGAACAGAATCACTGCAGCCAAAGAAGGGGTGTTGTTGAATAGGTGAGCAGAGATAAAGTGTCTGAAACAGTGAGAGTGCTCCCAGAATCCTGGCCTTCCAGGTTGGAAACGTGCTTTGTGAAAAGCACTTGGAAGCCATCTGCTCCCTGAACATGAGGCCCACACACTCTCCTTCTGACTGAAAAGTTGTCACCCTGACACTCCAGGCAGGAGCAGGAGAGCTATACAGATTTTAAAGTAAGGCTATTCAGGCAAATCTTTGGCTGAGCAATGTAACACTTGAAGATAACGTCTTCTATATCTCAGCATTTTTGACATTTATTTTCATTTTCTGATTTACATTATTCTGGGAGAAAAAGCCAGCAAGTGGCAGAATTTTAGAAAATCTATGAGTCTTACTCATTTTTGTCTTTAGTAGGGATCACCAATCCAGGTTTCTTGATAGAAAGCCCAAAGCTCCTGCAGGCAAAGCTGGTCTCTGCCCAGGCATCATAGAGCTAGAAAAGGCTGCCCTTAGGCAAACCACAGCTACTCTGGTCTTTCAAAGACCAGAAGAGGAAGATAAGCCATGATCTTTGTGGCAGGGTAAAAACCTTTCTCGAACAGCAGCAGAGTTGGCTAAGGAGTCCATCAGACTTGAGCTGGAATCTTTTCAACCTCTTTCTTGCTGTATGAACTTAAACAAATGACTTCTCTCTCCAAACCTCAGCTTCTTCATTCGTAAAATGGTGATGATAATAGCCCCAACCAAATAAGTGGGTATAATGAGATAGTGGATGTAAAGCCCCTAATGGAGTGCTTGACTCACAGTAGGTGTTCAAGAATAACATCTGTCATGAATGTGTCCCCACAGCTCCAAACACTCACATTCCTCAAGCACTTCTTCTTGCACTTTCAAGTTCTTACCTGGTCGGCACTAACTGAATACCTGATGCTGCTCTGTGTTGTCCCCAGAGTGAACACAATTAGCAAGTCTTCTTCCCAGGCTCCAGCCTGCAACCTCACCTTCTAGCCTTTGATAGTGTTTATAGAGCTCCCCAAAATGGATCCCCAAAAGTTTCCAAGAGTTACCAGCTTCCAAAGTCTCCAAAAGCAACCTCCTGCTTGTATTTACTGCCCTTTCTTCAGACCATCCCATGGCTCTTTTGACAGTATACCACGTTCTAGTAACGGGGGATGAAGTCTCTTGTGTGTGTCCCTAGGTGGCCATGTTGCTTCTTAATCAAGGGTTGCAGCATTTTTTGGTTTTTTAAAAAAGGAGACGGGGGAAAATTCACTCCCTGTCAGCCATAATCCCAAGAAAAATGCTCCTACACGAGAATTGATCATCACCTGGAAGACCTGATTAGAATGCAGTGGTAGAGTTTGGAATGGGCACTTGACTTTTGAGTAGCACGATCCTAAAACACAGACCTCTAGCACATGTCTCAGCTGCCTGTGCAGCCAGGCTTCCTCCTGCCCTGTCAGGCTGATGGAGATGGATCTCTGAGAACAAGGCTTTAGGTCAGGCCAGCACAGCACTGAACATTCTATAAGCTGACAATAAATAATACCAACATATTACAAGCATCTATAAAAATGATATGGCCTGACCTCCTGCAGTGCAAGATATAACTCGGGTAATCAGGAGCTAATTGGCCACTTTTAGGGCACTAGTTCCCTGCCATCAATCTCCTGCCTCCAGGAGTGTGATTTGATCTGTGCCGTTGAGAAGAAAGTTGGTAATCAGGCAGGTTATTTGTCTCTAAATATCTGAGGAGAAACCACAAAATGAAGAGCCAAAAATTATTCACTGTGGTCAGGGGGAAGAAAGAGATTACAGAGCTTAAACTGTTTTTCCAAGCATCAGGCTAGCCACATCATTAACGAAAACAGCATGTAACAAAAGGTGAAACAGAAGGCATTCTTGAGACTCATCATTAAATCATTTTACTGCCTGATATTTGTAGGCAAGTTAGTCAGGGATAGAAGGCTACAAGCCTCCTTATGAGTCTCCAGAATTGAGGGACAAGGTCAGGCAGTGTCATTCTGATTGGGATAATAAGAATTGAAAATGAAATAGATGGGGTTAGCCATCTGTGGAAATCTTTTCAGAAGCAACCAACCCTAAGAGATGACTTGAAAATGTGTTGCTAATGAAATGAAGGCCAGTCCCTAAAATTTCCTCAGAAAGATGCCAATCAAAATGTCACGCATTTAGGATCTGCTGTGATCTCAGAATTGTTGATTAGATTGGGAGTCAATAACAGCTGGAATCTTACACTTGAGTGACCTTGGGTGAGTTCTTGGACCTGTCTGAGACTTGGTTTCTTCATCTGCAACATGGTAAAGGCTAATACCTACCTAATAGAATCGCTGTATTATATGAAAACATTCATTAGAAAGCACATTGTAAATGATACCAGCCCTAAAATATTAGTTTGATGATAATGATGAAAGTGATGAAAGTGCAAGTGGGCATGGGCTATAGAAAAGGGACCACTGCCGTGTATTGATATATTCCTTTTAACTGATTGTGACTAGGCCTTTCTGCCTGGTTTAGGAATATCTTAGGATGGAACTGTGCTCTACCTATCTCCTGTAACTGTCACAGCTCCAATTACCAGTGATTTGTCCTCCAAAAGCCCCCACACATCTCAGAGTTGTTCTTCCCACCTGGAATCATGTATCTGCCCTTACTTTGAGGAGCAGCCCCCTTTCCTTCCTTTCTTTCTCCTATCACTTTTCTTTTGCTCATTATTCCCTCAAATACACACATATATGTGGGCTTCCCAGATGCCACAGTGGTAAAGAATCCACCTGTCACCGCAGGAGATGCAAGAAATGTGGTTCAATCCCTGGGTCAGGAAGATCTCTTAGAGAAGGGAATAGCAACCCACTCTAGTATTCTTGCCTGGGAAATTCCATGGACAGAGGAGCCTGGTGGGCTGCTGTCCATGGGGCCACAAAGAGTCAGACATGACTGAGCACACATACGTGTGTGTGTGTGTTTGTGCATGTGTATCAGATCAAAAGTAGGTGCCTTTGATTAGATCAATAATCTTAGCTTTTGATCTAAAGTCCCTTTATCCCCCAGTGGAGTAAGGACCATATTGGTTCATTTATTTTGTTTGGAGTCTAGCCCAGAATTCCAAAATATTTGGGGGTTAATGGTGCTACAGTCCTAGGAGATCACCAAGTCTCTATACAATGATATATTTTATCACATCATTCTGCAATTGATTTCAACTACACAGATATCTTCTACTCATGCCTCCATCCCCACCAGTTCTTCTGTCAGTGCTACAGACTCTACTGTTGATGAATCAACATTGTATTCTGCACTGGCTATGCATTGTCAGTACACATAATATCCCTTGATTATTTTGCAAAGCATTGGATATAGACTTCTACAGCAGAGGAACATTTCAGTGAGGAATCAGGAAAGCTGGGTTCAGGTTCTCAGGCTACCATTAACTAGGTTCGTGATCTTAGACAAGTCATTGTATTTGTTGAATCTCAGTTTCCTCATCTGTAAAACTGGGATGATCACTGCTTCTCTGTTTGTTTCACAAGCCATTGTAAGGATTTCAAAGCATTCTACACTTATACCTCTAATAATGTCTATTACATTGTGCTTTAATTGTTTACTTTCCTGTGTCCTCCATCAGAGTAGCAGTTTCCTGAGAGCAGGGCCATCTGTATTGCCAGAATCTGGCAGAAACTCAGGCACGTAACAGATTCTCAATGATATTTGTTGAAAGAATGAGCACATGAATAAGTAAGATCATGATTGTGAAGGTGCTCTGTAAATATGAAAACGTATGCAAAATTATTTCAAAATGTCCTAGTGAGGCAAGTATGTCAGTATTTGCATACCCATTTTACAGATGGAGGAAGATATCGAGGGATAAAGTGCATTGTCCAAAGTGACATGAGTTGGTCAAGGAGAAAGGAAGAGCTCCCTGTGTCTTGACACCTGTCCAGCTCATTTCCCACTGTAGTTCACTGTCTCTAACTTTGCTATCAATGTTATTCTTACTGGTTGGAGTTTTTAGGTATTCTAACCTGGGCTGTGTGGAATGAGGTTGTGGTAGTACCCAATCTAGCTTGGATCTTTCAGAGACATTACAGAGTATAAAGTGGTTGGTTGTATATAAATCCCGTTCTGCAGCTTTTTTAAAAAAATTGGTTTGATTGCAAGGCAATCTATTAGGCCAGTAAAGTCAGCATGAAAGGACACAACTTTTCAGCAGAGTCCAGCTCAGTAAGAAATTGGTACCAAAGAACTGGAGTTAAAAATATTTGCAGGAGTGATTATTTGTGGATAATTAGACAATTGACAGGAAGCCTGGCTCCCCTAAAGCTCTTTAAACCGCCTTTTCTTTCCCCCCTCAGGAAACCAAGTAACTTGCTTTTATTTTATTAAGAAATTGTTACCCTAGGATTTTTCCAGCTAGAATGGATGCTAAAGGAGCAGCAATCACCTTTATGAAACAAGTGTAAGACAGCTTTCAGGAGCCCTGCAATTGCAGTGTGGTGTCTCAATCAATTATATTGAAATAGCAGCAGCTGCAGAGGCGTTGTTACCATAGAAACACAATAAGCATAGCTTATAGAAGTGGACAACAGGACCTAAGCCCTCCCCACCCAGGCACTTCTGTGTGAAGATGTTTCAGTAATTATGCCAACTCATGGCACACACAAATGCCCATTTTAATACATAGAGCGCAGTCCCTGAAACCTTCCCTAAATTTCCCTTTGGGGATTGTATTACAGCAAATCTGAGTAACCAAACCTAGTCGCGCTCCAAGAAAACTCTGTGTTTTGCTTCAGTTCCATGCTACAAGCTACAGCAGTCATCCTTTCTGCTCTACCGTTATCTTCCTGCCCTAAGCAGGCCCTTAACTTTTCTCAGCTGGGCTTTTGCAGTAACCCCTCATGTGGTCCCCTGCCCTATTTCTGGATCACCCACAATTCTTCCTTTACATTGTTTCTAGGGTGATCTCTCTAAAATTCAAATATTTGATTGTGTTATTAATACTATCTTATGAAAATCCTTTCCAGTGGTTTTCCATAACCTCAGTTACGTCTCCAAAAACGTATTCTGGGGTTCCATCATCAAGTATGTTTGAAAAGTGTTTCTTAAATATCCCTATTTCTGGCCATTCACTGTATATTCTGGTGTATTGAGAGCTCTGAGAAGAGTAATACAGGAAAACTGATTTGGTTAAACCCAATGCTTCCATACTTGTTTGCCCATAGAACTCTCTATTGTACTACTTTTATCAGCATGTCGAGAGCACTAATTTACTCGTTTATCAGTCTCTTCAGCATCAAAACCAAGTACCACTTTCCAAAAAAT
Source organism: Bos taurus (assembly GCF_002263795.3). NCBI lineage: Eukaryota > Metazoa > Chordata > Mammalia > Artiodactyla > Bovidae > Bos > Bos taurus. The sequence continues at coordinate 6,734,666 of NW_020192292.1, read as the reverse complement.
GGTTGGGTAAGGTGTCAGTAGTTGAGAGATTTCTTATACTTCTGTTCTTTTTTAGTTACAAGTTACCCAGAAAACTTCCAGTTCTTTTTTTAAGCTCATTGACCTGGATATGTTACTAATTAATAAGCTTTATTTTATAGAGAAGTTTTAAATTCACAGCAATATTCAATGGTAAGTACAGAGAGGTCCCACACACCCCTGCCACCACACATGCACAGCCTCCCCCTCTATGGACATCCTTCCCACAGTGATACATCAGTTACAATTGATGAACATTATCACCCAAAGTCCATCTTTTACGTTAGGGTTCACTCTTGGTGTGTATCTTAAATTTTCACTATGCATTAAATTCCTTATCAATTTTTAACTTCTATTGGGATTGCTCTTTTATTTAAAATAGGAGCACCAAGGAATCTATTTTTAAGAATCAAGTTTTCCAGTATTGAGGTTACTATGAAAACTAAAAGTAGAACTATATGTGATCCAGTAATTCCACTCCTATGCAGGATAAAAACTGAAAACATGAATTCAAAAAGATACATGTACCCCAATGTTTGTAACAGCATTGTTTACAATAGCCAAGATATAGAACCAACCCAAATTATGTATATAATAGAATGGAATAGAATATTAAATACTGTTATTTATATATTTTATAACTATATTATAATAAATAGTAATATATAATATAATATACACTATAATAAAGTGATTATATTACATATAATTTATATATTATTATACAATATATAGTATATAATAATAAATTTTATATATTGTATAATATATATCATATATAATTTATATAATTTTATATGATATATAATAATATATAATCTATATATAATATGTATATTAGATGTATAATGGAATATTAACCATAAAAAGAATGAAATTCTGCCATTTGCAGTAATGTGGATATAGCTAGAGAATACTATGCTTAGTGAAATAAGTCAATCAGAGAAAGATAAATACTGTATGATATCACTTATACATGGAACCTAAAAAATAATACAAATGAATGTATATGCAAAACAGAAACAGACTCACAGATATGGGAAACAAACTTATGGTTACTAGAGGGGAAAGAGTGAGGGAGGATAAAGTAGGAGTATGAGATTAACAGATACAAACTACATAAAACAGATAAGCAAAAAGGACCTATTATATAGCTCAGGATATTATAACCATTATCTTATAATAACTTATAATGCAGTTGTTGTTGTTTAGTCACTCGGTTGTGTCGAACTCTTTGTGACCCCATGGACTGTAGCCTACCAGGCTCCTCTGTCCATGGGATTTCCCAGGCAAGAACACTGGAATGGGTTGCCAATTCCTTCTCCAGGGGATCTTCCAAACCCAGGGATCGAACCATGTCTCCTGCATTACAGATGGATTCTTTACCACTGAGTCACCAAGGAAGACTTATAATGGAGTATATTCTGCCAAAATATTGACTCACTATACACTGTACACCTGAAACTAATACAATATTGTATTGTAAATCAACTATACTTCAATTTGCAAAAAGAATCAGACTTTAAAGATTCAATCAGTTCAGTTCAGTCGCTCAGTTGTGTCCGACTCTTTGCGACCCCATGAATCGCAGCACGCCAGGCCTCCCTGTTCAACACCAACTCCCGGAGTTGACTCAAACTCATGTCCATCTGGTCGGTGATGCCGTCCAGCCATCTCATCCTCTGTCGTCCCCTTCTCCTCCTGCCCCAATACCTCCCAGCATCAGAGTCTTTTCCAGTGAGTCAACTCTTTGCATCAGGTGGCCAAAGTATTGGAGTTTCAGCCTCAGCATCAGTCCTTCCAATGAACACCCAGGACTGATCTCCTTTAGGATGGACTGGTTGGATCTCCTTGCAGTCCAAGGGACGCTCAAGAGTCTTCTCCAAAACCACAGTTCAAAAGCATCGATTCTTCGGTGCTCAGCTTTCTTCACAGTCCAACTCTCACATCCATACATGACCACGGGAAAAACCATAGCCTTGACTAGACGGACCTTTGTTGGCAAAGTAATGTCTCTGCTTTTTAATATGCTGTCTAGGTTGGTCATAGCTTTCCTTCCAAGGAGTAAGCGTCTTTTAATTTCATGGCTGCAGTCACCATCTGCAGTGATTTTGGACCCCCCAAAATAAAGTCTGACACTGTTTCCCCATCTATTTCCCATGAAGTGATGGGACCAGGTGCCATGATCTTAGTTTTCTGAATGTTGAGCTTTAAGCCAACTTTTTCACTCTCCTCTTTCACTTTCATCAAGAGGCTTTTTAGTTCCTCTTCACTTTCTGCCATAAGGGTGGTGTCATCTGCATATCTGAGGTTATTGAGATTTCTCCTGGCAATCTTGATTCCAGCTTGTGCTTCTTCCAGCCCAGGGTTTCTCATGATGTACTCTGCATATAAGTTAAATAAGCAGGGTCACAATATACAGCCTTGACGTACTCCTTTTCCTCTTTGGAACCAGTCTGTTGATCCATGTCCAGTTCTAACTGTTGCTTCCTGACCTGCATACAGGTTTCTCAAGAGGCAGGTCAGATGGTCTGGTATTCCCGTCTCTTTCAGAATTTTCCACAGTTTATTGTGATCCACACAGTCAAAGGCTTTGGCATAGTCAGTAAAGCAGAAATATATGTTTTTTTCTGGAACTCTCTTGCTTTTTTGATGATCCAACGGATGTTGGCAATTTGATGTCTGGTTCCTCTGCCTTTTCTAAAACCAACTTGAACATCTGGAAGTTCATGGTTCACATATTGCTGAAGCCTGGCTTGGAGAATTTTGAGCATAACTTTCCTAGAGTTGAGATGAGTGCAATTGTGCAGTAGTTTGAGCATTCTTTGGTATTGCCTTTCTTTGGGATTGGAATGAAAACTGACCTTTTCCAGTCCTGTGGCCACTGCTGAGTTTTCCAAATTTGCTGGCATATTGAATGCAGCACTTTCACAGCATCATCTTTCAGGATTTGAAATAGCTCAACTGGAATTCCATCACCTCCACTAGCTTTGTTCATAGTAATGCTTTCTAAGGCCCACTTGACTTAACATTCCAGGATGTCTGGCTCTAGGTGAGTGATCACACCATCGTGATTATCTGGGTCATGAAGATCTTTTTTGTCAAGATTCAATAAAGGTTCTTTATAAAGAACTATACTATACCATGAACTTGTTTGTACATCAACACCTACCTTAGGAAATCAGTTGTTTTCCTTAGCAAGATTTCCCACAGAACTAGAAGCTAATCCTTTCCTATCATCAATAGTATGACACCAAGAACAGTATACAAACAGAAGAGATGTGTGCTGAATTTTGAAGAGGGGATAGAAGTTTGCCAGTTGAGAGGTGACAGAGTGGCATCTGCTATGGACTGGATTGTGTCCTCCCCAAATTCCTATGTTGATGCTCTAACCCCCCACCATGTGACTGTATTGGAGAGTCTTTAAGAAGGTGATTAAGGTTAAACAAGGTTGTAAGCATAAAGCTCTGATCCAACAGAACTGGTACCTTAGTAAGAATGGGAAGAGTCACCAGCACTCTCTCCCACAGAGAGAAGGTGGCTGTCTGCAAGACAGGAAGAGATTCCTCACCAGAACCCCACTGTGCTGGGACTATGATCTCAAACTTCCAGCCTCCAGAATGGTGAGAAATACATTTCTGTTGTTTAAGCCACCATGTCTATGATATTATATAGTTTGTGGCAGCTCCAGCACACTAAGACAGCATCCAAACAGAGAGAATGACATCATAAGAAGAGAGTTTGCAAAGAGTAGTAGGCACTGAAGCCAGATTGTTAAAGCCCTTTATATCGCACTAAGAGTTTTCAAAAGGATTAAGTCCAATGTGTGTTCTCCTCAGCAGTAGTCATGGTGTTTTAGGAAAATGTACAAGAATAGTAAAACCAGTCTAGAAATAGGGCTTGAAACAGTGAAAGCTCCAGGAACTGAAAAAGCAAGATTGATAAAGGACTATCTGATTTTCAGGAATGGAATCTTCAGTGCCCACGTCATTTCTGAACTGAATTATCATAATAACTTCTTAACTGTTCTCCCTACATCCAATCTGGGCTCCTTCTACCTCCAACAACCCATTTTTTCTGTTGCAGCTAGAGTTGTAGATCAACAATTCTTAAAATTGGGTGTGCATCAAGATAACTGGGAGACTTGTTAAAGCAGATTGCTGGGCCCCCTCCCAGGGGCTCTGTATCAGCAGGTCCAGGTTAGGGCCTGAGATTTTGCACTTTGGACAGCTGCCAGGTGATGCTTTTGCTGTGAAACCTTGGACCATACTTGGAAGGCCACTGATAGAAAAACAAATCTGATCAGTCTCTTGCTAAAAACTCTTCAATATCTCCTTACTTCCCCAGGATAAAGTCCTTACTCTGGCTAATGAAGTTCTAGATTGTCTGGCCTTTGCTTTTGTCTTCTGCTTCATATTTCATCCCTTCCCTTGTTGAACTGTGTGATACTCCCTATTCTTGCTTTCTGCTTAATGCTTCTATGATTGTGCATATATTTTTCCATCTGTCTAGAGCTTCCAATAAAACCCTTTCTCCATCCAACTACTTCCTATTTATCTGTAAAAACAGGAGGGAGGTTCAAAAGGGAGGGGATATATGTATGCTGCTGCTGCTGCTAAGTCACTTCAGTCGTGTCCAACTCTGTGCGACCCCATAGACGGCAGCCCATCAGGCTCCCCCGTCCCTGGGATTCTCCAGGCAAGAACACTGGAGTGGGTTGCCATTTCCTTCTCCAATGCATGAAAGTGAAAAGTGAAAGTGAAGTCGCTCAGTCGTGTCCAACTCTTAGCGACCCCATGGACTACAGCCCACCAGGCTCCTCCATCCATGGGATTTTCCAGGCAAGAGTACTGGAGTGGGGTGCCATTGCCTTCTCTGGATATATGTATACCTATGGCTGATTCATGTTGAGTTTTGACAGAAAACAGCAAAATTATGTAAAGCAATTATCCTTCAATAAAAAATAAATAATTAAAAAAACTTAATATACCTATAACCTGTAGAAATCCTCCACTGAACAACTAATCTGAAGGAGTTGCCCTTTATCTGTGCTGCTAAAGCAATCTGTAGAAAGATCCATTGTTGTACTTACCACATGGTATTGTAAGAATCTATTTGCTTGTTTGTTTTTCTCCTTTAGAACATAGCATGTTGAAGGACAGGACCTTGTATTATATTTCATTCATTTATCTGTTTTCCCAGTGCCTAGCCCAGTGCCTCCACATACAGTAAGTGGAGTGTAAGATAAATAAGAAAATAAATGTGGGCATGGGCTATGGCTTCAGTAAAAAACATAGCCACTGCTGTAATTCATCTCTTCGACCACCTTGGAGATAGATTTGAACAGAACACCCATTGTACAGATGAGGAAACTGAGTCTCAGAAGTCAGTCTACCCATAGTCATACAGCTAGTGAGTGGTGAATCATGACAAACTACTAATACATATGTCTAACTCCAAAGTTTGCACTTTTAACCACTATCCTATTCCATACAAATGATTGGCTATATAGAAATCAAACATCCTGTGAGCTGCATCTACTTGCAAATATGTAGGAAGTAGAACATGCTGTTCTCTAAACCATGTATGAGAAGTCATGCTCATCAATTTGCTTCCTTGGTAGTTCAGCTGATAAAGAATCTACCTGCAGGAGATCACCTGAAGTGCAGGAGACCCTGGTTCAATTCCTGGGTTGGGAAGATCCACTGGAGAAGGCCTAGGCTACCCACTCCAGTATTCTTGGGCTTCCCTGGTGGCTCAGCTGGTAAAGAATCCACCTGCAATGTGGGAAATCTGGGTTCGATCCCTGGGTTGGGAAGATCCCTTGGAGAAGAGAATGGCTACCTACTCCAGAATTCTGGCCTGGAGAATTCCATAGACTAGTATAGTCCATGGGATCACAAGGAGTCAGACATGACTGAGCAACTTCCACTTTCTCAAAGTCTCTGCTAAGAGGCCCTTGCAACAGGTCTGAGAGATTTGCCTTTCTATCATCCCTTAATGTAGTGTTTAGGGAACGTATGCCTATCCATGAGACCCCACAGCAATTCTAGGGGAAGAGACTCAGCTTACCCTTGTAGGACATCAAAATCCAGTGTATACACACACACACACACACAGTGGAAATGTTCCTCATAGTTTTCCATTGGTCAGACTTGGAGGCTTATAGAGAATTGTAGGTAATTTTTTCCTAGCACTCTCACTGTTGCATTCAGACAAACCCTTTTTGAGGGTACATTGCTGTTCATAGTTGAAAATATCAAACATAGAAAGGTGGGCATAAATTTAATCAATCAATTCATTAGTTGGGGGCAGGAAAGAAGTCAGATCTCTGGCTCATTAATTCAACTCAAACATTTCAACCATAGCTTATTATAGCCCCTGGGTATGTTTATGCATTCTCAGTAACATTTAAACACAGCTATTTTAGAAAGTAAATTTTATGCATAGTGTTAAGAACTGGCAATGGAAACCTAAGACCATGTACCTGAGAATCCACCAACTTCTTTTTGATATCATGAGGACTAAAAGAACATCATGTCAATTTGCCTCTTGTCATCCTCTCACTAGGGCTTCCCTGGTACCTGAGATGGTAAAGAGTCTGTCTGCAATGCAGGAGACTGGGGTTCGATTCCTGGGTCGTAAAGATGCCCTAGAGAAGGGAATGGCAACACACTCCAATATCCTTGCCCAGAGAATTCCATGGACAGAAGGGCCTAGCAGGCTACAGTCCATGGGGTCGCAAAGAGTCCAGCACAACTTAGCAGCTGAATATGTACACACCATTTGCCATTGCTCATGAGTCTCTACTTATATTCCAACCCCTAACCACTTCTACTTCCACAAAAGGTGAACAGCCAAGTGTAGCTCCTGAAACTCCATCCTTTGGGAGATTTTCCCCTCACTGTTGTCTTTCCTGGCCTTATGACAATGAAGTTATAAGGCAATTGCCATCCATTTTTAGTTTTGTGCTCGTCTACTTAGCTGAACTATCTGTAAAACAGGCCTGAGATTTCTCAAAACTCTAGCATCAATTGATCACATGGAAATCCTAAGATGGCCATAGGCATGTCTGAAGAAGAGGTGATAGTATAAATGTAGTAGATGACACTGGGATATAGCCTACTATTTCCTACAGCTTGTTGGGTACCTACACTTACAACTGATCAATCAGACAGAACCCAATTCCTAATGGGGAATTCCAGATGCACAGTCTCTTGGTGTCCTACAGTTAGGTAATCTCTCACTCTACCAGTGTCCAGTACCATAACAAGAGTTGTTTTTCAAAAGGCTTTAAATTCTCTAGTGCTTATGGCATGGCCTTCCTCCAGAACTCCAGGGACTCATGTTACAATTCTTCCTTCAAGCTTTCCACAAACTCAGTGTAACTTCTTCTTCCCCCTCCCCAATAACTGTAAAACCAGAGGGTCTGCAGTGTCATATAGCTTAGGCAGCAGGGCTGTTTGTACCTTGACCTGCTGCAAAGCTCAAAGCTCTTTCCTGTTCTGTGTCCCCTCTGATAGCTTTATTTTTACCTGGTATATGGGCTCAAGCAGTACTGGAAAATATGAAATGCACAACCTGCATAACCTAAAGAGGCCTACCAGGCACAATGCTTCTTTCTTTGTGGTGGAGCAAGTCCAACAATTGGTCTTTAACTTTGCTGAGAAGGTCCCAGCAGTCTACTGACAGCTGGACTCCTAAAAACTATAGCAATCTGTCAGACTCCTGAATCTTTCAACATTTATCTCCTGCTTCTTGGAGCAGACAGCGGGTCTTTTACCAAGGTCTCCAGCAGGTTCACCATTTCTTATTGCTACATTCCAATTAGCAGGAGCGCATTGATTTAAAGTATCCATGTTCCGATTCCTTCAGATTACTTTATGTCCAAGGATCAGAGATTTCTCATCACACAAGGTCAAAACTGCTAATGCATACCAATTTTCCTCCTTGAGAATGTGAGCTGGTTTTGATCCTCTTGGGGACAGAAAATAAAGAATTTGCCAAACCTGTGGCCACATGTCATATACCTGAGATCATATTAATGACTTCTAATGAGCATATCTGACTCTGTGGTTATGATTTGAGCTACCACTTTCTTGAGTTGATGGTACTCTGATCATCATCTACAATCTATTCCTTTTCTCCAGGGACCAGACCAGTGGATTAGATGGAAATATGATGGAAACTACAGCTTCTGCATCCTTCACCTCCTTAATGTGGTAATAATTTCTCCCATTCCTAGAATGTGATATTGGTGTGAAATTGATTGACCTTCATCTGGGTCAGGGTGGGGGCAACTCTAACTCTGCAGGCCAAGGTTCCAGTGTGTGTGTTATTCTAGCTTCCAATTATACATATGGGACCAGGGAAATGACCATTGGATGGGTTCATGGACGCAGCTGACCCATAGCAAGCAAATCTTGGCCAGGACTTTGTTTATTTTCTGGCTTCTAGTATTTATCCACCCTGACAGAGGAGTCATGACTTTAGATTTTATCTCATTTTCCAGAACTGGCTCACATAGCCACTCCTAGCTGCAAGAGAGGCTAGGAAGATGACTGTTTTTAGTATGATGAATGACTAGGGAAATTGTCAACACAAACAATATCTGAGTTCTGTAGGTAAGGAAAAAGTGGAAAATGGATGCTGAGTAGGTAACTAACTAGCTGTATCTGCAACAGCAATACCTATCAGGGCTAAGATTTTATTTTTGATATGCTATATTCCTTTTTTCTTGTGGTTTACATAAGCATTCTAGGAGAATTACAACAATATTCAGCATTATCACTCTCTGTGATAGTAACATGCCTGCATGCTAAGTCACTTCATTAGCATCTGACTCTTTGTGATCCCGTGGACTGTAGCCCACCAGGCTCTTCTGTCCATGGGATTTTCCAGACAAGAATACTGGAGTGGGTTGCCATGCCCTCCTCCAGGGGATCTTCCCGGCTCAGAGATCAAACCCAGGTCTCCTGCATTTACTGCTGAGCTACCCGGGAAGCCCCCTGTGATAGTAAGCAAGAGGCTATAATCGAAGCAAGTGCTGATGCCCCTGTTCCATTTTTCCCCCATGGATCTGTGCACCCGCAGAGGACCAGGTGATCAGTGCACATGTGAGGGTCATCTTACTGTTGAGGGAGTTCAGAGCAAAAGGGCTCTGATACTTTTACAGACCCTGAGGTGGTATCTGGGAGAGGTATATGAAGACCTCAGAGAAGAAAAGTACTGGGATCTCTTGGTATCAGTGGGACCGTATCCTCAGAGTAAGTGCCTTCATGACTCTGAACTATATCTCTATCTCCAGCTTTCCAACTTTCCAGAATCACATTCTCCCCAAGTTAATATAAATTATTTAAAACATTTTCTGTTTTGTACCTTCTGTAAGGGAGATAGAGAGGGCCAGTTGTTCATTAGTCTTTCCTGCTTTTTTGATGATAAAATTACCTCTTTTATTAAGTGAAGATAATAATAGCTGGTAACTGGATCATAATTAATTTACCTAAAATCCTTATTTGGAAAATTTAATTAAAAAATAATTTGCCAAATATATGTGGGATCAGAATTTTACCCTTAAGAGTAAAAATGGAGAGTGATGCAGACCCTAACCAAACTGTCTTTCTGTCAGATAATACACAAATACCTGTGTAACAAAAGTGTCCTCTACTTCTGGTTTCACTGCATATTTCAAATCATTTGACATCCATAGAATAAAGACTGTCTCCTCTATATCATTCAACTCATTCCAAGTTTCCTAATAGACGTGAGATCTTTATTCTCTTCTCTCAGCTTACCCCATTCCACCAACCCTTTCCCATTGTAGAGAAACCTCTTCCTTTGGAAACTACTCTCTCATTTCTCTCTTTTGAGGCCACTTAAACCCACTGATTTTCCTCTTGCCTGTGGAAAGGGTAATCAAGCATTCTGATCCTTGGACACTTGATGGATTGCTTAGTGTGTTAGAAAAGGGGGAGTTTTTGATTCTGAGCAATAAAAAGTGAAAGTACAAAAGAAGCCATTGCCTTCATTTGCCTTCAGAATGAAGTATTTACAAAACAATCGGATATTTAACGTGCCTAAGATCAAGCTATTCTTAGCACTTTCACCCTGCATTATTCAACTAACAGAATTCAAGTTCTCTCTCAGCATGGAGTTATAGGACCAGAGAACAACTTTAGTTATCCTGGGCTAGATATGCTCTGTACACCAGTAAGGATAACAGGAACAAAGGGGAAAAATGCATCCCATCACATCCATATCACTCCCTGCCATGAACTGATTTTTAAAATTTGATGAGTCTAATGAACTCCAGATATATGATAGTTAAATTATAGACATGTACCATATAGGTATAATCATCTCACATCTAGATGCCAGTTTAAAGTTAAAAGACCTGCTTTTACACATTACTTCATTTGATTTCCCTTGGACTCTTATGATGGTACCTGGACATGGTAGTCATTAGCCCTGATCACAGATGTTTAGGCTTCCTCTCCTTGGCACATGGAAAGATTGCACTGCCCTGACCCCTTGAAGGTGTGTGTCGTTATATAACTTGTTTTGGCCAATGAAATGTGAGCAGAGATGTGTCATTTCCAGGTGGATTTTTTTACAGCCGGTTTATACTTTGACATACCCTCTTTTCCCTCCATTAGTGCAACCAATCTCTATCTCCATTTTTATCTCTGTTTCTGTCTCTGTCTCCATCTCTATCTCACTCATTCTCTTGCTATTACTGTCTCTCTCCTAGTCACACATGTACACACATCACATGTGTTTCTCTCTACACCTCTGCTTCATTCTTTATTGCTCACTGATCTATTTGCATATGGCCCAGCATGCCTGCCTCCAGCAAATGGCAGCCCTGGACCCCAAGTCTACATGATCAAATTTCCATAAAGGAGAATCTGATTGCCTGAGCTTGAGATAGGTTTTCATCCCTGGATCATGTAGCTAGGGGTACAGGGTCATATGGGAAGTAGCTGCTCACTTTATGCTAAAGGCAAAGCAGATTCTCTAAGAAAGGGAATAGGCATGGTGAAATGATGGGCATTTAAAGCACGTGAGTAAAAGCTTGTAGGTTTCAGACCAGGAAAGAGATCTCAGGTGTTCTGACTTATAGTTGAAGATCATTTTCTACCACACTCCCTGTGTCAACCTCAAGTTACTGTACAATATTTGGAAGAAATGAATGGGCCTAAACTTTATCTAAACCCATGCAATAATATTTTTATAATAGGACATTACTATACTTTTTTTAAAATAGACATATATAGCAACACAAAAATAAACTGGTATCTGAGAGAAGACATTTATTTTTCATTGAACAAAAATCATAACTTCCTTGCATTTTCAGCTGTAGAATATTTATTTTAAAGACTTTTCCCCCTTGTCTTTTCCCAGATCCTTTTCCCAAGATCTTTTTGTGCTAAATTCATCTAAAAACACTTGTCTTTGATTCTCTTCTCCAACTTTCATAGTTCTATGTATTTTATGTCCAGATAGTTTTGGCTCAACTTATATCTTCCTAAGTTAACATGAATTCTTTAACTGTTGGTATTACCTAATGAATTTATAACAGCTTGAAGATGAGCTGAGTAGCTTGTGTTTCCCTCAAATGAATAAATATATTACTTTTATGACTCCTCTGGTGTTACTGTGACCATACACATAGTGTTTACAGGTTCAACAGGCAAAAACTCAATCTCCTCTGAAGGATTTTTGTGTAATTTGGGTAAGCTACCATACAAGTGAGCAGTGGCAAGTTAGTCATGATGCTGTGAATACAACTTCTCCTCATAGGGTTAGTTCATCCAGAGGAAAGATGACCATTCTTCTATCCTCAGTAAAGAAATAAGAGATTTAACTTCTTCATTCACTTGTCTCCACATAACGTATCATATGTATATCTGTATCTGATTATAGTGCAAAATATTTTAATCAAATGTCCTCCTTAACAACCAATAATTGGGCTATGTTTCTTAAATCCAGATATCTGCTTAACCTCAACTTTGTTTTTGAGGCAGAATGATGTGGTAGAAAGAGCTCAATCCAGGATTGAGAAACATGGATTCTAACCTAATAGCTTTGTTCCTTTATTAATAGTGGAGAACATTCTGCAAGCCAACCAAACCCTGAACTTCTGTTTCCCCAGTTAGAAAGGATTTGTTATAATGCTCTTCAACCCATTTCTCAGGCTCACTGAAGGCTCAAAGGTGATGTACTTGGCAATTGTTTTAGAAACTGAGACACAATATACAAATGTGATTTATCATTAATACTCTTTTCTGTAAAAGTCTATCTCTTAATGAACCTTTTGAAATCAACATTCAAAGAAAAAACTTAAGAATAATCTTAAATAGGAAGATAAGCAATCCCTGACTTAAGAGCATCTGAGTCATACATGATCTGTATATGCAGATTGCCACAGTTATTCCAACTGTTGCTATTGATGTAAAAACAGTGGAAACTTTTAGACAAGCTATAGGTTCACAAATAGAAGGAGTGAAGACACTGTTCAATATGAAATCAATTAAGAAGAGACCCAACGACAGATTCATAGTCACACCATGTAGCTGATGCCGAAATCCAAAATTTCACACGCCCCCTCAAATTTTTTACTGTGAGAAATCCTTCCAATTATAGACTTCATTGCGTTTATATGTATCTTCTTTGAAAATGTGAAAACTTCCTCTTAATCCCTGCTCTGTGAGGATGGAGATTTGAGTTGAGATGAAGAAGGTAGTTTTGTGGCCGACTATACCTTGTGGAGTATCAACCTGGGTGAGCTTCCCTAGTGGAGGACTAAGGGAGCATGAAGGTATTGGGCTCCAACTGTAAGGACAGGAGGAAAAAAATGAGAGGATCATAAAGTTAACCTTCATATATTGAAACAAAGCACTTAATGAAAGATCTGTCATCAGAAATGGAGGAAACTCTTCCTCCACTACTTTCTCTTCCTCCTGCTCCTTCCCCATCCCTCCCTGTCCTTCTTCCTCTTCCTCTTTTTCCTCCCCCTCCTCTCCTCCTCCTCCTTCTTCTAACAATGAGCCCTGTCAGGATATAAAAGTTGTGTGATTCTTGATATCTAAAGGAACTTCCTCACCTCTACATTTCAGGACTGCAGTTCTCAGGATCCACATATCAGATTAGTGACATCATCTAAAGTTCCACTTCCAACCATAGTTTGATCTCTGCTGCCTTTCAGATGAATCCCCTTTGACGGATCAGTCTACTGCCTCTTAGATCAATCTGCTAGTCTTATCACTATCTGATTATGTATATGGGAAAGATGAAAGTGAGTGATGCCAATGATTACATTTATATGAGGCAACTGAAGAAAATAACTCTGCTTTTCCATTTAAGATCCTATTTTTATTGAGGGCAAATTAGATTCTTTATTTCTAACTACAAGCAAAAACTTAATTCCTCGAATAAGCATTTATTGAGCACCTGCTGTGTGCCAGGCACTGTGTTAGATAATATGGTACAAGTAGAGAAGAATAAGTCACTATCAATACCTTTAGGAAGCTTGCTGTCTAATGAGAGAGAGGATATCAAATTATAATACAATATGATAAATACTGTGTTGAGGAATAAACAGGCTTTTAAAAAAATATATATATATATATATTTTACTTTAGAGTATTGTATTGGTTTTGCCATACATTGACATAAATCTACCACGGAGGTACATGTATCCCCCATCCTGAACCCCCCTCCCACCTCCCTCCCCATCCCATCCCTCTGGGTCATCCCAGTGCACCAGCCCCGAGCATCCTGTATCACGCATCTAACCTGGACTGGCAATTCATTTCACATATAATATTATACATGTTTCAATGCCATTCTCCCAAATCAGCCCACCCTTGCCCTCTCCTACAGAGTCCAAAAGACTGTTCTATACATCAGTGTCTCTTTTGCTGTCTCGCATATAGGGTTATCATTATCATTTTTCTAAATTCCATATATATGTGTTATTATACTATATTGGTGTTTTCCTTTCTGGCTTACTTCACTCTCTATAATATGCTCCAGTTTCATCCACCTAATTAGAACTGATTCAAATGTATTCTTTTTAATGGCTGAGTAATACTCCATTGTGTATATGTATCACAGCTTTCATATCCATTCGTCTGCTGATGGACATCTAGGTGGCTTCCATGTCCTAGCTATTATAAACAGTGCTGCAATGAACATTGGGGTACTCGTGTCTCTTTCAATTCTGCTTTTCTCAGTGTGTATGCCCAGCAGTGGGGTTGCTGGGTCATATGGCAGTTCTATTTCCAGTTTTTTAAGGAATCTCCACACTGTTCTCCATAGTGGCTGTACTAGTTTGCATTCCCACCAACAGTGCAAGAGGGTTCCCTTTTCTCCACACCCTCTCCAGCATTTATTGCTTGTAGACTTTTGGATCGCAGCCATTCTGACTGGAGTGAAATGGTACCTCATTGCAGTTTTGATTTGCATTTCTCTGATAATGAGTGATGTTGAGCATCTTTTCATGTGTTTGTTAGCCATCTGTATGTCTTCTTTGGAGAAATGTCTGTTTAGTTCTTTGGCCCATTTTTTGATTGGGTCGTTTATTTTTCTGGATTTGAGCTGCAGGAGTTGCTTGTATATTTTTGAGATTAATTCTTTGCTAGTTGCTTCATTTGCTATTATTTTCTCCCATTCTGAAGGCTGTCTTTTCATCTTGCTTATAGTTTCCTTTGTGGTGCAGAAGCTTTTAAGTTTAATTAGGTCCCATTTGTTTATTTTTGCATTTATTTCCATTACTCTGGGAGCTGGGTCATAGAGGATCCTGCTGTGATTTATGTCAGAGAGTGTTTTTCCTATGTCTTCCTCTAGGAGTTTTATAGTTTCTGGCCTTACATTTAGATCTTTAATCCATTTTGAGTTTATTTTTGTATGGTGTTAGAAAGTGTTCTAGTTTCATTCTTTTACAAGTGGTTGACCAGTTTTCCCAGCACCACTTGTTAAAGAGATTGTCTTTTCTCCATTGTATATTCTTGCCTCCTTTGTCAAAGATAAGGTATCCATAGGTGCATGGATTTATCTCTGGGCTTTCTATTTTGTTCCATTGATCTATATTTCTGTCTTTGTGCCAGTACCATACTGTCTTGATGACTGTGGCTTTGTAGTAAGAGGCTGAAGTCAAGTAGGTTGATTCCTCCAGTTCCATTCTTCTTTCTCAAGATAGCTTTGGCTATTTGAGTTTTTTTGTATTTCCATACAAATTGTGAAGTTATTTGTTCTAGCTCTGTGAAAAATACTGTTGGTAGCTTGATAGGGATTGCGTTGAATCTATAGATTGCTTTGGGTACTATACTCATTTTCACTACATTGATTCTTCTGATCCATGAACACAGTATATTTCTACATCTATTAGTGTCCTTTTTGATTTCTTTCACCAGTGTTTTATAGTTTTCTACATATAGGTCTTTTGTTTCTTTAGGTAGATATATTCCTAAGTTTCATTGCAATGGTGAATGGAATTGTTTCCTTAATTTCTCTTTCTGTTTTCTCATTATTAGTGTATAGGAATGCAAGGGATTTCTGTGTGTTGATTTTATATCCTGCAACTTTACTATATTCAGTGACTAGCTCTAGTAATTTTGTGGTGGAGTCTTCAGGGTTTTCTATGTAGAGGATCATGTCATCTGCAAACAGTGAAAGTTTTACTTCTTCTTTTCCAATTTGGATTCCTTTTATATTTTTTTTTCTGCTCTGATTGCTATGGCCAAAACTTCCAAAGCTATGTTGAATAGTAGTGGTGAGAGTGGGCACCCTTGTCTTGTTCCTGACTTTAGGGGAAATGCTTTCAATTTTTCACCATTGAGGATAATGTTTGCTGTGGGTTTGTCATATATAGCTTTTATTATGTTGAGGTATGTTCCTTCTATTCCCGCTCTCTGGAGGGTTTTTATCATGAAACAATGTTGAATTTTGTCAAAGGCTTTCTCTGCATCTATTGAGATAATCATACAGTTTTTATCTTTCAATTTGTTAATGTGGTGTATCACATTGATTGATTTGCGAATATTGAAGAAACCTTGCATCCCTGGGATAAAGCCCACTTGGTCATGATGTATGATCTTTTTAATGTGTTGTTGGACTCTGTTTCCTAGAATTTTCTTAAGGATTTTGCATCTATGTTCATCAGTGATATTGGCCTGTAGTTTTCTTTTTTTTTTTGTGGTATCTTTGTCAGGTTTTGGTATTAAGGTGATGGTGGCCACATAGAATGAGTTTGGAAGTTTACCTTCCTCTGCAATTTTCTGGAAGAGTGCTTGTGATGGGTCAGCAATCCCACTGCTGGGCATACACACCGAGGAAACCAGAAGGGAAAGAGACACGTGTACCCCAATGTTCATCGCAGCACTGTTTATAATAGCCAGGACATGGAAGCAACCTAGATGTCCATCAGCAGATGAATGGATAAGAAAGCTGTGGTACATATACACAATGGAGTATTACTCAGCCATTAAAAAGAATACATTTGAATCAGTTCTAATGAGATGGATGAAACTGGAACCTATTATACAGAGTGAAGTAAGCCAGAAAGAAAAACACCAATACAGTATACTAACGCATATATATGGAATTTAGAAAGGTGGTAACAATAACCCTGTGTACGAGACAGCAAAAGAGACACTGATGTATAGATCAGTCTTATGGACTCTGTGGGAGAGGGAGAGGGTGGGGAGATTTGGGAGAATGGCATTGAAACATGTATAATATCATGTATGAAACGAGTCGCCAGTCCAGGTTCGATGCACGATACTGGATGCTTGGGGCTGGTGCACTGGGACGACCCAGAGGGAGGGTATGGGGAGGGAAGAGGGAGGAGGGTTCAGGATGGGGAACACAGGTATACCTGTGGTGGATTCATTTCGATATTTGGCAAAACTAATACAATATTGTAAAGTTTAAAAATAAAATAAAATTTAAAAAAATAAAATACTGCAGCTGGGGAAAAAAAAAAAAAAAAGATTTTCTATTTCTTCCTAGTTCAGTTTTGGAAAGTGGTACTTTTCTAAGAATTTGTCCATTTCTTCCAAGTTGTCCATTTTATCAGCATATAGTTGCTGATAGTAGTCCCTTATGATCCTTTGTATTTCTTTGTTGTCTGTTGTGATCTCTCTATTTTCATTTCTAATTTTGTTGATTTGATTTTTATCCCTTTGTTTCTTGATGAGTCTGGCTAATGGTTTGTCAATTTTGTTTATCTTCTCAAAAAACCAGCTTTTGGCTTTGTTGATTTTTCCTATGGTCTCTTTTGTTTCTTTTGCATTTGTTTCTGCCGTAATTTTTAAGATATCTCCTTCTTCTAACCCTAGGGTTCTTCATTTCTCCTTTTCTAGTTGCTTCAGGTGTATAGTTAGCTTTTTTATTTGACTTTTTTATTGTTTCTTGAGGTATACCTGTATTGCTATGAACCTTCCCCTTAGCACTGTTTTTACAGTGTCTCACAGGTTTTGGGTTGTGTGTTTTCATTTTCATTTGTTTCTTTGCATATTTTGATTTCTTCTGTGATTTGTTGGTTATTCAGCAGTGTGTTGTTCAGCCTTCATATGTTAGAATTTTAAATAGTTTTTATCCTGTAATTGAGATCTAATCTTATTGCATTGTGGTCAGAGAGGATGCTTGGAATGATTTCAATTTTTTTAAATTTACCAAGCTTACCTTTATGGCTCAGAATGTGATCTATCCTGAAGAAGGTTCCATGTGCACTTGAGAAAAAGGTGAAATTCATTGTTTTGGGGTGAAATGTCCTATAGATATCAATTAGGTTTAACTGGTCTATTATATCATTTAAAGTTTGTGTTTCTTTGTTAATTTTCTGTTTAGTTGATTTATCTATAGGTGTGAGTGGGGTATTAAAGTCTCCCACTATTACTGTGTTATTGTTAATTTCCCCTTTCATACTTATTAGCATTTGTCTTACATGTTGCAGTGCTCCTATGTTTGCTGCATATATATTTATAATTGTTATATCTTCTTCGTGGATTGATCCTTTGATCATTATGTAGTGTCCTTCTTTGTCTCTTTTCACAGCCTTTATTTTAAAGTCTATTTTATCTAGTATGAATATTGCTACTCCTCCTTTCTTTTGGTTTCTATTTGCGTGGAATATCTTTTTCCAGCCCTTCACTTTCAGTCTGTATGTGTCCCTTGTTTCAAGGTGGGTCTCTTGTAGACAACATATATAGGGTTCTTGTTTTTGTATCCATTCAGCCAATCTTTGTCTTTTGGTTGGGGCATTCAACCCATTTACATTTATGGTAATTATTGATAAGTATGATCCCATTGCCATTTACTTTATTGTTTTGGGTTCGAGTTTATACACCCCTTCTGTGTTTCCTGTCTAGAGAAGATCCTTTAGTATTTGTTGGAGAGCTGGTTTGGTGGTGCTGAATTCTCTCAGCTTTTTTGTCTATAAAGCTTTTGATTTGTCCTTCATATTTGAATGAGATCCTTGCTGGGTACAGTAATCTTGGCTGTAGGTTATTTTCTTTCATCACTTTAAGTATGTCCTGCCATTCCCTCCTGGCCTGAAGAGTTTCTATTGAAAGATCAGCTGTTATCCTTATGGGAATCCCCTTGTGTTTTATTTGTTGTTTCACCCTTGCTGCTTTTAATATTTGTTCTTTGTGTTTGATCTTTGTTAACTTGATTAATATGTGTCTTGGGGTGTTTTGCCTTGGGTTTATCCTGTTTGAGACTCTCTGGGTTTCTTGGACTTGGGTGATTATTTCCTTCCCCATTTTAGGGAAGTTTTCAACTGTTATCTCCTCAAGTATTTTCTCATGGTCTTTCTTTTTGTCTTCTTCTTCTGGGACCCTTGTGAGTCGAATGTTGGGGCATTTAATATTGTCCTGCAGGTCTCTGAGCTTGTCCTCATTTCTTTTAATTCTTTTTCCCTTTTTCCTCTCTGCTTCATTTATTTCCCCATTCTATCTTCTTCCTCACTTATCTTATCTTCTGCCTCCTTTATTCTACTGTTGGTTCCCTCCAGAGTGTTTTTGATCTCATTTATTGCATTATTCATTATCTATTGACTCTTATTTTATGTCTTCTAGGTCCTTGTTAAACCCTTCTTGCATCTACTCAATCCTTGTCGCCAGGCTATTTATCTGTAACTCCATTTTGTTTTCAAGATTTTGGATCATTTTCACTCTCATTATTTGGAATTCTTTATCAGGTAGATTCCCTATCTCTTCCTCTTTTGTTTGGTTTGACGGGCATGTATCCTGTTCCTATATGTGCTGGGTATTTCTCTGCCTTTTCATCTTGTTTATATTGCTGTGTTTGGGGTGGTCTTTCCGTATTCTGGCAGTTTGTGGAGTTCTCTTTATTGTGGAGTTTCCTTGTTGTGGATGGGGTTGGACAGGTGGCTCGTCAAGGTTTCCTGGTTAGGGAAGCTTCTGTTGGTGTTCTGGTGGGTGGAGCTGGATTTCTTCTGTCTGGAGTGCAATGAAGTGTCCAGTAGTGAGTTATGAGATGTCAATGGATTTGGTGTGACTTTGGACAGCCTGTATATTGTAGCTCAGGGCTATGTTCCTGTGTTTCTGGAGAATTTGCATGGTATGTCTTGCTCTGGAACTTGTTGGCCCTTGGTTGGTGCTTGGTTTCAGTGCAGGTATGGAGGCTTTTGATGAGCTCTTATCTATTAATGTTCCCTGGATTTAGGAGTTTTCTGGTATTCTCAGGATTTGGACTTAAGCCTCCTGCCTCTGGTTTTCAGTCTTATTCTTACAGTAGCCTCAAGACTTCTCCATCTATACAGCACCATTGATAAAACATCTATGTTAAAGATGAAAAGTTTCTCCACAGTGAGGGACACCCAGAGAGGTTCACAGAGTTACATGGGGAAGAGAAGAGGGAGGAGGGAGGTAGAGATGACCAGGAGAAGAGGGGGAAACAAAAGAGAAGAGAGAAAGCTAGCTAGTAATCACTTCCCTATGTGCTCTCCACAGTCTGGATCCCTCAGAGATGTTCACAGAGTTACACAGGGAAGAGAAGAGGGAGGAAGGAGACAGAGGTGGCCAGGAGGATAAAAGGGGGAATCAAAAGGAGAGAGACAGATCCAGCTAGTAATCTGTTCCCTAAGTGTTTTCCACAGTCCAGAACTCACAAAGAGATTCACAGAGTTGGGTAGAGAAGAGAAGGAGGAGGGAGGAGATAGACGTGACCTGGTGGATAAAAAGGAGAGTCCAAAGGGGGAGAGAGCAGTCAAGTCAGTAATCTCGCTCCCAAGTAAAAATGGGTACTGAAGATTGGGTTTTTAAAGGTACAAAATTGATAACAAATACCAAAAAGAAAAGGTTAAAAATCTAGAGTAGAGGTTGGATTCTCAAAAATACAATATTAAAGAAAAAAACCAAGTCAAAAAATTTATTACATATATATATATATATATATATATATGAAGTTTGCTTTAAAAAATAGGGTCTTTTTTTTTTTTGCAAAGTAGTAGTAGTAGTAGGCATTATAAAGGAAATCAGTCCTGAGTGTTCTTTGGAAGGACTGATGCTAAAGCTGAAACTCCAGTACTTTGGCCACCTCATGCGAAGAGTTGACTCATTGGAAAAGACTCTGATGCTGGGAGGGATTGGGGGCAGGAGGAGAAGGGGATGACAGAGGATGAGATGGCTGGATGGCATCACTGACCCGATGGACATGAGTTTGAGTGAACTCCGGGAGTTGTTGATGGACAGGGAGGCCTGGCATGCTGCAATTCATGGGGTCGTAAAGAGTCGGACATGACTGAGCGACTGAACTGAACTGAACTGAATAGTAGGTTATAAAAATGAAAATTTAAGGTGTAATAGAGGATCTAAAAATAATTTTTTTTAATTAAAAAAATGATAATAGTAAAAATATATCTAGGACTTTCTCTGGTATTTTTGTGGACAGTGTGGGGTCAGTTCGTTTTCAGATAGTTCCTTGATCTGGCTTATATTTCTCAAGATCTGTAGGCCCCTTCCTATGTAGTTGGTGCTAACTACAGGGTTTTAATGTATTGCATCTGTCACTTCCAAGGAGGTTCCCTCTGTTTGTTTTAGTTTCTTCTCTTTGCTGGTCTCTTCAGTGTCTAATTTCCGCCCTGACACAAGGGGGCGGTGGTGGTCACTCTTTTAGGCTCACTTGTTCAGTCGTGCTGTGAGGAGGGAGGGACGCCGCAAACAAATAACACTGGCGTGTGCTCACAGTGTCTTGGACACACTGGGTTTGTCCCCGCTCACGGCATCTGTTCTTTCCCTGTCTACCTTGTTTAGGCTCTAGGTTGCTCTGCCAGGAACTGTCTGAGGCTGGCCCTGGGTTGTATGCACTTCCCAGGTCTAAGCCACTCAGGTTCTGGTTGTCAGGTACTCCATAAAAGCGCAGACTTGGTTGGGCCTGTGTTTTGTGCCCTTCCTAGGTCCGAGCAGCTCAGGTGACCAGGTGCTTGGCGAGCGGGGTCGCTGCAACTTATTGCCACCCCTGTCCCTGCCGCTCGGTTTTCTGGGTGTACAACTGGCGCACCTTCTCAGGTGTGCTGTGTGTCTCTTCTACGGAGCTGATCTCTGGCTGTGACCCTCCTGGTGGATGTCAACCATCCAGAATCCCAAGAAGTCTTGGTTAGCGATGAAGCCTGCTTGCAGTTTGGTAGAGGATACCTCTTTGGGGCTGCAATTGCCCGCTTCCGGCTCTGGCTGCCCTCGCCTGCCTGTCTCTGGTGGGGGATGGGCTGGTCCACAGCTGGCTAGCTCTGCTCAGTCCTTTGTTCTGTGAGCGGGCCTGGCGGTGTCTTAGGTTAGGGCTTTTAGCCGTATAGCTATCCCTCAGTATGGTTTGCTATCTCAAGTTAGTTCCCTCAGATTGCCCTCGGGGCATTCAGGCCTGGTCCTTACTCTAAGCAATGCAGCCTGCGCCTCCCTGCCCAGCCCCTGCTTGCTAGTGGCAGATGTGGGCGTCTGTGCTGCTTCTCCACTGGAAGTTACCGTTGGGCACGTAATCTGTGGGTTTAAATTATTTATTTATTTTTCCTCCTGGTTATGTTGCCCTCTGAGGTTCCAAGGCTCGCCACCGACCTGCTGGTGAGAGTGTTTCCTGGTGTTTGGAAACTTCTGTCTTTTTTTAAGACTCCCTCCCTGTGACGAATCTCCGTCCCTATCTCTTTTGCCTCTCTTTTTATCTTTTATATTTTTTCCTATCTCCTTTTGAAGACAACAGCCTGCTTTTCTGGGTGCCTGATATGTTCTGCCAGCATTCAGAAGTTGTTTTGTGGAATTTACTGAGCGTTCAAATGTTTTTTTGACGAATTTGTGGGGGAGAAAGTGGTCTCCCTATCCTATTCCTCAGCCATCTTATCATAAACAGGCTTCTATGAGATATCAGGAAAGACTTTCTGGACAATGAGTTTTCAGAGAGGTAAGGACAAATTTGGAAGAGCGTTCCAAACAGAGGAAACAGAGTATGCAAAGTTTACGACTGAGATTAGGCATCATGCATTTGAAGAAGTGCAAATAGTTCAGTGCGGCTAGAAGATAAAGTTAGCTGAGAAAGTGAGAAGATTTGCTTAGCAAGAGACGAGGCTGTCTTTTTAAAAAATGAAATAATGCTATTTGCAGCAAAGCAATATGGATGGACCTAAAGATGGTCATATTGAGAGAAGTAAGTCAGACAAAGCAAAATACCATATGATATGGCTTATATGCAGAATCTAAAAGGAAATGATATAAATAAACTTATTTTAAAACAGAAATAAGCTCACAGACTTAGAGAACAAATGAAGTTATGATTATCAGGTGGGAAGGGTGAGGAGAAAGGATGGTTAGGGAGTGTGAGACGGACATATACGCACTGCTATATTTAAAATGGATAACCAACAAGGATGTGCTGTACAGCACAGGGAACTCTGCTCAATATTTTTTAACACCTAAGTGGGGAAAGAACTTGAAAAAGAATAGATTTATGTGTATGTATAACTAAATCACTCTGCTGTACACCTGAAACTATCATAACATAGTTAACCAACTATACTCCAGTATCAAACAAAAATTTTAAAAAAAGAGAGAGAGAGACCAGGTTGTGCAAGAGAGCTCTATAGATTTTATTAACATATTACTGTGGTTTTCCAATTATGTGAGAAACTTTACAGCACTGAGGATCAGAGATGCATACTTACTGAATGCAAACTGTCTCATAGGGAAAGAGCCCAGGACACAAGTTGTCAGATGTCTTGTAATAAACAACCACAGCCACAATAACAGTAAAACTCATCCAGGTGCACCATAGTAAACACAGAAGATCCTAGAACTTCCAAAAGTAAAAGCAAGGGGGAAAAAGTTGAATAACAAAGGACCAGTAATCAAATTGGCATCAGACCATTGACCAGTGATCTGTGCCTCTGCATCTACTGCTCAGCATTGAGCATCCTGTCCCTGAACCTCATGAACTCTGGGTGATGCCTGTATCATCAGCAAACATCAGTCACCAGGGTCCTAGTTTGACCACTGTTTCCTAGATTCTATGTTCTTCCTTCTTAGGGCATTAGCTCATTTTGCTGGATCACACAAATAAAAAAAATTAAGAAAGGAGGAATGAAGGAATATTTGCACACTTGCATATTTGAAAAGATCTTTATTCTGTACTCAAACCTGATTGGTAATTTCTGAAAAGAATTCTAGAATGTAGATGATTTTCCCTTAGGATTTTGCAGGTGTCACATCATTGCATCTTCTAGCATCTAGTTGTTGCTCTCTCTAGCTTTGCAATGTCTTTTTGAAACTCCAGGTAATCAAACAGTGGAACTCTTGGATTAATTCTCCAAGTCTCTCATTTTTCTAACAGATTTGTTTCTTTGTCTACTTGTTCTACATTGTGTGAAATCTCCACAACTCTTTTATTATTTTCTAAGAGCTCTTTTTAGGTCTTTGATTGTTTTTGCTTCTCCTGGCTCTTCTTTTCATGTTGCTGACTGTCCGCAACTAGTTATTCTTTGCCCTGTGTAGTTTAAGATTTAGAAATATAAAAGGTGACCAGAGACTTTGCACAAGCAAGAAGCTTGTTGACTCACACATTTTGCTTTAAGGAGAGAAGACTATTGCACAAAGTGACTCACTGAAGCCACAGCATTTTGGAGGTGCTCACTACTACACTAACTGCTCTAGTGCCCTCAGTTCAGTTCAGTTGCTCAGTCATGTCCAACTCTTTGCGACCCCATGGACTGCAACATGCCAGGCTTCCCTGTCCATCACCAACTCCTGGAGCTTGCTCAGATTCATGTGCACTGAGTTGGTGATGCTATCTAACCATCTCATCTTCTGTCGTCCCCTTCTCCTCCCGCCTTCAATCTTTCCCAGCATCACTTTTCAAATGAATCAGTTCTTCACATCAGGTGGCTAAAGTATTGGAGTTTCAGCTTCAGCATCAGTCTTTCCAATGAATATTCAGGACTGATTTCCTTTAGGATGAACTGGTTGGATCTCCTTGCAGTCCAAGGGACTCTCAAGAGTCTTCTCCAACACCACAGTTCAAAACACAGCATTTAACTTCCTTAAGAAAGACCCTTCTCACTTTGTTTCCTTGTTTGCTCCCCTGGGCAAGAAATTTCTGGCATTTGTTGGTGGAGATTTCATAAGCTTGAGTTTTTTGAGGTCACATTTCTCTTTACTCACTTGTTAGTACTATAGGGTCATTCAATGATTCTGCAATTTCCTCCACAGCTGTGGAATATAACTTTCTCTGTCTCATTCATCAGTCACTCTTTTTCCAGTCACTCTAGAATATCTTCTAGGCAGTTGTTGAAATCTCTTTTTGCTAGTGGTCTTCTCTTCTTATCTTTATGGTTCTGGATTAAATGGGACCTGAGGAGAAAGGGATTAAAAAGTGTGTGTTCTTCACACAGCTTAATAGCAAAGAACCCAAACTGACACAGAAACAAAAAAACCTAAGCAATCTGATTTAAAAATATGCAAACTTGAATAGGTTGTTAAGAGATACATGTATGTGTGTGTGTGTGTGTGTGTGTGTGTGTGTGTGTGTGTGTCTGTGTGTTAGCTGCTCAATGATATTCAACTCTTTGCAATCCCATGGACTGTAGCCTACCAGGCTCCTCTGTCTATGGAATTCTCCAGGCAAGAATACTGGAGTGGGTTGCCATTCCCTTCTCCAGGGGATCTTTTCCACCCAGGCATGGAACCCAGGCCTTCTACTTTGCAGGCAGATTCTTTATCACTCAGCCACCAAGGAAGCCCCAAGAGATATATACATAAGTGATAAACTCTGAGAAACACAAGAGAGTGTTTTTGTTTTTTAATTCATAAAGGCAAATCTGAGAAGATAAAGGTGGACACCAGGGAGAAGGAGTACGCTATTGACATCTAAAGTGTTGGTAATAGTCTAGTTTCAACTGTTTCAACTGTTTCTACCAGTATATCAGTTCTGTGTGTAGATGATGTAGTTCATAGTTTTAAAATGTAAAGGAATAAATTTTTACTTTGGCAAATATTTAGTAAGTGCCAGCCACGTGCTAAGTGCTAGGAATATGGTAGTGAACAAAAGGACAAAAATCCTTGTTCTTATGGTAATGACAGTCTATCGGAGAAAGACAAACAATACATAAGATTACAGTAATCAGTAACATCATTTGTATTTTAGAGAGTGATGGGTGCTAAGGATAAAACATAAATCAGGGAAGGAGTTATGAAATGTTGTGGAGGATGACAAGGAAACCCTCACCAAAGAGTGAGGGGATAGAAGAGGTCTGAGTAGTGGTGGGGAGTCAAATGAGATAAGGCCAGATGGTGAGGACTTTGCCCTTGACTCTACATGAGAAAGGAAGCCATTGGAGGGTGTTGAGCAGAAGAGTCAATATGATCTGACTTATATTTCAACAGAATCATGGTTAAATAATGCCACAGCAATAGCATAACATAAAATAGGTCTCATAATTGTTCCCCTGCAGTGTTACCATGAGGATTAGAAATAAACTACTGAATACAACAAGGCCAAAACCCTAAAACATGGTAACTATGGTTACATTTTAAAGGTTTCGAGCACCATGGTAAAAGAAAAGGAGCAAAAATATTTAAGACATATTGGTATGGAGGCTAAAGTCCAGGGAACAAGTTTGGCAGCTGTTATAACAGTCCTGGTGCAAGACGGGGTTGACCCTGTGATCAGTGGCATAGCACAGCTTCAGGGCATTTGCTGTTCGAGCCCATCTTCATGTTTGCATCAGGTTTCTCACTCACCCTTTTCTGGAAAACTTTTCTTTTCACCTCCAAATAATTCCAAAAAGAAACGACTGTCAAGAACCCAGGTAGGAGCTACATATTGTCATGTACAGATCTTAGTTTCTGAAGTGGCATTACCTGACAAACCACACAGCTACTCATTCCTCAGACCCTGAGAATTCTTTCTGTAGCTGAAACACTAAAAAAAGAACATACCTGAAATGTATGAACCAGACAAAGATGTCCTTGCAGAGAAGTTTGAAGAATAACTGCAGGAAAATGGTACCATTGTCCACTAATATTTCAGTCATCCTGTCTGAGCACTTTCCCAGGCCCATGGAAGGAAAAAAACCCACAAAGAGATGTTAAGATTTATAGACTAAACTACTTGTTTACTTCCATTTTAGAGGATATGAATATGTGAAATTTTATATGTGAGAAATTTGGGAAAAATAAAAATGAAAATATTTATAGTATGAGTTCACAAAATATAATAATTCATATTAACAAGCCTATGCTTTGCTATGCATAGTTGCCATAATAATCGACTCTGTTTATTTTTCTTTAGAAAGTTTTATGAACTATATCAGGACTTCCCTGGTGGCTCAGACAGTAAAAAGTATGTCTGCAGTACAGGAAACCCAGGTTTGATCACTGGGTCAGGAAGATCCCTTGGAGAAGAAAATGGCAACCCACTCCAGTATCCTTGCCTGGAGAATCCCATGGACAGAGAGGAACCTGGTGGGCTACAGTCCATGGGATCGCAAATATCAGTAGACATAAACAAGACAGGGATTTAGCATTTTCAAAATCAAGTGTGATTCTGATAAATGATAAGATTCAATGAAATGACACATGGAAAAATATCAAATATGTGGAGGGAAATTTAAGGAGTAATTTTCATTGATTTGTTTTCTGCATATCTAAACTCAGATACCAGGTTCAGAAAGCAGGGGAACTGACATTGAGACGTTAGGGCAAAGTAAAGATAAATAAGACATTTCTTCATTCCCTAGGAAATTGCTGCCTACATAAAGGGGCTTTTGTCTCTGGATCTTGGTTAAAATCAAGCTGGTGCTAGTCACTGCTGCTCCTAGGACTCTGGCCACACTCCTTCTTTGTACAAGAATTGGAATGCACTTAATATCACTTAGAATACGTGAACCAGAAATCTGGGCTGTGTCGTCTTGTTACACAGAAGTTTATATCGTGTGTGTGTGTCTGGAGGGGGCAGGTATGAAAAAATAAAATCTGAGTGTTCCTTTTTTTAACTTGTGATATGGATTAATTTAGGTTGAACATGTTTCAATAGGGACTCCCTTTTTTTTTTTTTTTTTTCAAAAAAGAATAATTCACTCACCAGTGAGTCAGTCAGAAGCACTGTATGACAAACAGCCCTTCAGTACATAGAAGTTGCAGAAGAGCAAGGAAAAACTGACTAATATTGGATCTATGCAAGGCCCAGTCCTCATCCTTCAGGAAGACTTCTCCCAGAGGCCAGAAGCCATGGGTCTCGCAGTGTTAGGAAAGTGTCAGGGGAAAGTCAGCAAAAGGAGGTTTTGAGTAACAGAGTGAGCAATGAAATAAAGTAAGCTGGACACTGAATGCTACAAATACTTAAGCATGCTTAAATTGACCAAGAATTGGCTGAAGGAGGAGGTCAAGACCACCTACATCAAATAAGTTTAGAAAGAAATTACTGTTCCTTTTTTGTGTTTATTTTTGTTCTTGAGTTGGCAACTTTATTACATTAAACATGTAACACTGTGTTGAGCATTTTGTTTGTCCATTCTATGAATATTTATTGAAGAACTATTAGGTGGCAGATACTTTGCTCTGTGCAGGTATAAAGTGATGGACAAAATAGATATGGCCCCTGTCGTCACCAATTTAACAATCTAGTAAAACAGGCAAGTATTTTAACTAGGCAAATAGGCTAATTAATCCAGAAATACATGAATGACTGTATACATACAAACTGAGATAAGCGCTCTAAAGGGAAATAATTGTGTGCCACAAGGAAAGTGATGCATTTCATTTACAGTCAAATAACTATAAGTGAAAGGTGTTATTACCTCTATTTTACAAACAAGAAAAGAGATTTGTAGTGAATAAGGTAACTCAGCTGATAATTGGAAGAAATGGATTCAAGCCAGATCTGCCTGATACTACCTTTCATGCCGAACTCCTAGCCTACATTGAGCAACCAGGTTGAGAAGCAGGTATCTCTGAGTTTCTCTGAGCTGCTTGTTCAGGTTACATGTGTTGTCAGGCAACAGTCCTGTCCATGCCACCTACTTAACCACCAGCACCACTTTCCCTTCTGACAGTGAGCAGGGCACATCGTGTGGGTCCCAAGTAACAAAGAGACAGCAGACCTAACCCTAAAATTGCTCAAGATTTGCAGTAGGATGCTCTGTAATAGCATTTGATTGCTGTGAGATAGTCCCTCTATATTTGAGGTTAAACTGTTTTTTTTTTCCTACATAAATCTGTTTTCAAAGCTGTAGAGCTGTGAAACTCTCTCCACCTTTTCCAGAAAGTTGGTTAAAATAGTGTCAAGCTAGGGGCTTCCCAGGTGGTGCTAGTGGTAAAGAACCTGCCTGCTAGTGCAAGAGACATAGACCTGGGTTCAATCCCTGGGTTGGGAAGATCCCCTGGAGAAGGAAATGGCAACTAAGGAAATGTAAACCCACTCAAGTTTTCTTGGCTGGAGAATCCCATGGACAGAGGAGCCTGGTGGGCTACAGTCCATAGGGTCACACAGAGTCAGTCATGCTGAAAACGACTTAGCACGCATGGATGCAGGCAACTTATAGAAACTGTTCTTGTTAATAAGGCACCTAGGTGTATACCAATCAAGCATTTGATCCAAATAGTAAGGAGAACATCTGAGGAAAATCAGAATAGCAGAGAAAAAATTAATAGAAGGACCAGAGGCAAAAATGAATAAACCAACACCAAAATCATAGAGAATATTAACAAAAGCAAAAGCTGATCCTTTGGAGGGGAAAAAAAATAGAAAAACAGGTAGCAAGAGCCAGTATCATGCCCAGGAACTTTTCTCGATATTCTTCATTGTCAAATGTACCATCTTAGACTAATTTCATTTTTCTCACCACAAGCAAAAGGTAGCTGCACTGTTATTTCACACCAATGCCATGGCTTTTCTGTATTGAAACAATATATGTTTTCTTTCCTCTGCAATTTCCTAATGCAAGGTATATAGCCACTGGGTTACATCATTACTCTGGACCCCAAGCCTGTGGCTGAGAGCCATCTTGGCCAGGTGAAATGGTGGGACCACACATGAGCTGAGACTCCACTGTTGCCATCTGAATTCACTTACAAGACACAATTATTAAGAATTTCAAAAAGAGTGGACATATGTTTACGTATGGCTGATTCACTTGCTGGGCAGGCAGAAACTAAGACCATAGTTGTAAATCAATTATATGCCAATAAAGTTAATTTAAAAATATTTCTAGACTGCAACCAAAGAACTTCAATCCTCAAGTGCAAGGTCCCTTTGAGCACAGGGCCGTGTATGACAGGCTGATAACATGCTCACGAAGCCAGCTCTGGTGATCACATGATTGTTTATTACATTGAGACTTTTGCAATTAAGCTCTTATAGCTTTAATAAGCAGAAGTTCTATATATATATATACAGTATATATACTGTATTATACAGTATATAATAAATTTTATCTATTGTATAATATATTATATACAATTTATATAATTTTTACTATGATATATAATATATAGTCTAATTATATATAATCTAATATGTATATTGGATGTATAATGGAATATTAACCATAAAAAGAATGAAATTCTGCCATTTTGCAGTAATGTGGATATAGCTAGAGAATACTATGCTTAGTGAATAAGTCAATCAGAGAAAGATAAATACTGTATGATATCACTTATACATGGAACCTAAAAAATAATACAAATGAATGTATATGCAAAAACAGAAACAGACTCACAGATACAGGAAACAACTTATGGTTACTAAAGGGGAAGAGTTGAGGGAGGATAAAGTAGGAGTATGAGATTAACAGATACAAACTACATAAAACAGATAAGCAAAAGGACCTATTATATAGCTCAGGATATTATAACCATTATTTATAATAACTTATAATGGAGTTGTTGTTGTTTAGTCACTAGGCTGTGTCGAACTCTTTGTGACCCCATGGACTGTAGCCTACCAGGCTCCTCTGTCCGTGGGATTTCCCAGGCAAGAATACTCGAATGGGTTGCCAATTCCTTCTCCAGGGGATCTTCCAAACCCAGGGGTCAAACTGTGGTCTCTGCATTACAGGCAGATTCTTTACCACTGAGTCACCAAGAAAGACTTATAATGGAGTATATTCTGCCAAAATATTGACTCACTATACACTGTACACCTGAAACTACATATATTGTATTGTAAATCAACTATACTTTCAATTTGCAAAAGATCAGAGCTTTAAAGATTCAATCAGTTCAGTTCAGTTGCTCAGTTGTGTCTGACTCTTTGCGACCCATGAATCGCAGCACACCAGGCCTCCCCTGTCCAACACCAACTCCCAGAGTTTACTCAAACTCAACATCCATCGTGTCGGTGATGCCATCCAGCCATCTCATCCTCTGTCGTCCCCTTCTCCTCCTGCCCCCAATCCCTCCCAGCATCAGGGTCTTTTCCAATGAGTCAACTTTTTGCATCAGGTGGCCAAAGTATTGGAGTTTCAGCCTCAGCATCAGTCCTTTCAATGAACACCCAGGACTGATCTCCTTTAGAATGGACTGGTTGGATCTGCTTGCAGTCCAAGGGACGCTCAAGAGTCTTCTCCAACACCACAGTTCAAAAGCGTCAATTCTTCAGCACTTAGCTTTCTTCACAGTCCAACTCTCACATGCATACATGACCACTGGAAAAACCATAGCCTTGACTAGATGGACCTTTGTTGGCAAAGTAATATGTCTGCTTTTTAATATGCTATCTAGGTTGGTCATAGCTTTCCTTCCAAGGAGTAAGCGTCTTTTAATTTCATGGCTGCAATCACCATCTGCAGTGATTTTGGAGCCCCCCAAAAATACAAGTCTGACACTGTTTCCACTGTTTCCCCATCTATTTCCCATGAAGTGATGGACCAGATGCCATGATCTTAGTTTTGACAGAGCTAATTCCACCAGATGGTACATTCTCAAGACTGTACCAGTAGAATAACTTTTTCAACTAAAGGTTACTTATTTCATTTTTTTTTTTAAATGGAGCCATTGAGCAATCAAATCAATCACCAAATACTTGAGCTCCCACTGTGCTGTGGAGGAAATCAGTGAGGGTAGAGACAAGTTTCCTGTCTTCCAAGAGCTTACAATCTAATTGGAGAGGCAGAAACAAAAGATGACTAACAGATGCATCTCTAACTTATTTTTTAATAGCTACATAATTTCTCATAATATGCCACAACTTAGTGTTCCCCTACTGATTGGCTCATACTGTTGCCAGTTACATGTTAGCTTTTAAAAAAAAAAAAGCATCCATTAGCTCTTGCTGTGTTACTAACCACTCTCTCTAGTTTAGTGGCTTAAAGAGCAATCATTTACTAATTTCTATGGTTCCATGGATTGACTGGGAAAATTTTCTCATCTGAGTCCAGCTCAGCTCAACTCTGCTGGACTCGCTCTCATTTGTATGAAGTTACAGAAGGTTACAGCTGTTCAGGCTGGCCTCAGTCATATCATCGACAATTGGCAAGTTGTTGGCCACAGTGACAGGACTGACAAGTGCACGTGTCTTTTGTCACCAGCATTCTGGCTAGGTTAATTCACATGGCAATCTTAAGCTTCCAAGAAAGCAATTAAGTTTCAATGCACAGGCACTTTTGAAGCTTGTTTTATCACGCTGGCTGATGTCTTATTGGCCAAACAAGTTGTATGGTCAATCCAAATTAAAGGAATACAGAAATAGAATCTACCTCTTAATGGAAAAAGGATTGATCACTTTTACAATAAATCACCTCAGCTTTTTGACCCTAAATAATATGCTACTATAAATATATCTATATAATTATGGTGGCTTTATTTCTATGCAATAGAGTTCCTGAAATGGAATCATCCAGCCAATGGGTATGTGAATTTTTACCTTTAATAGCTATTACAAAATTGTTTCTAGGAAGAATAGTAATTTATAGTTGAATAGCAATCAGTGTTCTTTATCCTGCCTCCTCACCAGGAAAAGATGCTTTCACTATAATTTTTGACAATCAAATGAGTGAAAAACAGTATCTCCCTGTTGTTTAATTTGTGTTATCTTGACTGCTAATGTGTAGTAACCTTCAGAGCACTGTTATATCTGCTGAAAGGTTATATGTTAAGGTGACTGAGGACAAGGAAGGAGGAATGCTCAGGTGATTTACACACTGTGCTTGCTGGTAGTTTAGTTGTTGAGGTAAGTCATGCATAGAAGTCCAACAGTTGGACTTCCTGTGAAACACCATAACAGAAGTACAGACAGAGTACATGTAATAGAAGTATTGAGGGAGTGTTTTCTGACTGGGGAGATCGGGGAGGTTCCTGAATGAGGTGATAGACAAAGTGTCATTTCTCGAATCATGGGCACATTTTATCACATGTTTTGCATATCCATCTTATCTCCACTGTTCCGTTTTGTTCTGGTTATGAGAGTCAGGAATGAGAGAATATAATACATACCAAAGGTGGTTGAAGCGAAAGTCACTCAGTCGTGTCCTACTCTTTGCGATCCCATGGACTGTAGCCCACCAGCCTCCTCTCTCCATGAAATTCTCCAAACAAGAGTACTGCAGTGAGTTGCCATTTCCTTCTCCAGGGGATCTTCCGAACCCAGGGATCGAACCCGTATCTCCTGTGTCTCTTGCATTGCAGGCAGATTCTATGCCTGCTGAGCTACCAGGGGGTGGTTTGACAAAGCAAAACATAATGAAAATTTTATCAGAATAAAAGTACACATGGATGACCAAGATGATTAGGTGTTTCAGTAGTATGGGAATTAGTATTTAGATAATTGATCCCAGAATAATTAATTCTGTCATTTCTTATTTTTTGCACCAAATACAGGTTCTTTCTGATATAGGTGATGGGGTAACTATTTGTTGATGAATTTCTTCTCATCTTCAACCTTGTGGTTTAGTTGTTGATGCTAAGTTTTAAAGGCAGGTATCAGAGAATTCAGAGCATGCATGATCAATCATATCCCCCATGGACTGTAGCCTGCCAGGCTCTCTCTGTGCATGGAATTTTCCAGACAAGAATACTGAAGTGGGTTGCCATGTCCTACTCCAGGGGATCTTCCCGACTCAGGGATGGAACCAGGGTCTCCCACACTGCAGGCAGATTCTTTACCTTCTGAGCCACATTACATATTTAGCAGTTCAGGGCTCATCCCTGGAGGATTCTGAGAGCTGGCCAGAAGAGAAAAACACAAGCCAGCTTCAGGAAGTATGGAAGGAGAGAGAATACTCTCAGGCCTGGAGCAAGCTGAAGTAGTACTCCTGGGCCCTGGGATACCAGCAAGGGGAGTGTGTACGCTCACAGGTGTCCAGAGGCCTTGCTCCAGGGCATGGGGTGACATGGTATAGCTCACACACTGACTCAGACCTGACTGCTGCCAGATGGACCCTCCCACCAGCCACTGGACCTAGGTACTACACCCTGGAGGGGGAAGCATTCTGGAGAAGTCCACTTAGGCGTCTTACCAATCCATGGCAGACAAGTGACTTTCAAAGATCTTTAAACCTCTACCTTGGGCTGTATGTGGTACTTGGGTTGGAGGTGAGTAGGTGAGTGGCTTCCCCCACGCAAGATGCAGACCCAGGCTGGCCACCCACTAGACAGGCCCTTGTGCTGGCAGCCTGGGGTGATATGGCCCCGTCCCCAGATGTCTTGAGGCGTGCACAGCCAACTCCCGCTCTCCCCGCACCTGCACCCAGGTTCCTGTTCAGAGAAGAGGGAAGCAGAGCCCAGGCAGAGAAGACATACCTAGCAGGGCATAGGGTGCCAGAGGGTGGGAGAGCAGGTTGCCAAGAACCAGTCCTAGGGATGTGGCAGGGTGTGAGATGTCATGCAAATCAAGACTCCAAGTCTCGGGTGCAGGTTCCAATGTCCCAACTGACCTGCAAAATACGTTTTTAAAGACAAAATTACTTTTAAAATTTAAGAGAGCAACTGCAGAGCACTTCTGAACATGGAGCCCCTCTGCCACTGCACTGATCACATGGTTCTGAAGCTGGTCCTTGTGTCAGGAATATAAAAGGTTGATACAGAGGATGGGTGGATCTTAAAAATGGGTACAGTTAGGGACTTCCCTGATGTCCAGTGCTAAAACTGAAGCTCCAATACTTTAGCCACCTGATGCAAAGAACCGACTCATTGGAAAAAACCCTGATGCTGGGAAAGATTGAAGGTGGGAGGGGAAAGGGACGACAGAGGATGGGATGGTTGGATGGCATCACCGACTCAATGGACGTGAGTTAAAGCAAGCTCCAGGAGATAGTGAAGGACAGGGAAGCCTGGTGTGCTGCTGTCCATGGGGTCGCAAAGAGTCGGACATGACTGAGCAACTGAACAACAACAACAAAGATAAATCTAGAGTCAGCCATTAGCATAGTTCTTAGTCTTAAGGCACAGACTTTCTGGTGTCTCACCTCAGGATGTTACTGAATTTTTTTTTTTTAACCATGCTGTGTGGTTTGGTGGGATCTTAGGTTCCTCAACCAGGGATCAAACCCAGGCCTTGACAGTGAAAGCACTAAGTCTTAACCACTGGACTCCCAGGGAATTTCTTGTTTTTAAAAGGACATTATTGAAATTTTTAATGAGGACTTTATACAGGCATGCCTCATTTGTTGCACTTCACAGATACAGTTTGTTTGTTTTTTTAACAAATTGAAGATTTGTGGTAACTGCATTGTCAAATGATGGTTAGCATTTTTACCAATAAAGTATCTTTAAGGTATGTTACATTATCTGATAGACATAATACTATTGCACACTTAATAGACTATAAGCATAACTTTTATGTGAACTGTGAAACCCAAATATTCATCTAACTTGCTTTACTGTGATATCCATTTTACCGTGGTGGTCTGGAACTGAATATGTAGTGTCTCCAAGGTCTGCCTCTACTCTGGCTAGATCAGACTTCCTGTGTTCCCAATGCCAACCAACCTCTAATATCTCTGTTCTCTTCTCAACTTCATAAGCAGGCTGCTCTCTAGTAAGCACTCTGTACACTCAACCAGTACTTGCCCAGGTCAGTCTAGAACTCATGGACTACTCTTGACTTAGACTCCTGGTGCCTTCTCTCTATGCAAAAGTCTGAAAACTGTTGCTTTTTGTATTTTATCCTGTTTTATTGTTGCTTATGGTGGGGAGGCTTATCTGGTACCCGTTACTCCCTCCTGTTTGGAAGCCATATTGAACTGACTTCCTAACTGGTGTCTGCTTGCAGTCACCATGCTTTTGGGCAGAGACATGGGGTGTAATTCTGGGGTCTGCTTCTAATATACTTATAATCACTTTATATAATTACAAGGACTGAATTAGTAGAGTGATGGTTAAGGAATCAGTGTTGTTATACTAAATACAGCATCATGAAAGGGCCATCATTTGTGCTGCTGTTTAATACTTCATCAACTAGCAGTTATTTGCAAGATTGGTTACTTGTTTTTCATTATGCCTCCCATTTCCCTTCACATTAATGAGCTTTCTAGTTTTTCATACAAGTAATATTTATTGACCCTTTATTATGTGATACACACACACACACTATACTGTGTACTGTGGATACAGAGCTTAAAGTGCACTCCTTAGAGAAAATTACTATCTAGTGAGGAAAACAGACAAGTAAACAGATTATTACCATAGTGCCTAAGTTGTTGCAATATTTAGTGTAATATCTGGAAAAAGACAAATAGGGAAATGTTGATATCTTTCTCACTGTTCTGCTTTAAATGATCCATTCATTTCATTATTCCTTGACCTCTTATTTTTTTCATCAACCCATGCACAAACTTGTGTCTCATTCGAAACCATTCCTGGGTTTTAATTTAGCATCTACAAAATCAGTCCCCTTGCTTCTTACTATATTGAGTAACACGGTAGAAATGTTTTCAGGTATCTTATTTTAGAGACAAATTTAAATTGAGTTTTAAATAGATGTTTTGATCAAATCTTATAAATATGAAATTACATTAGTAAGAAAAATGAAATACAATTTTATTGCTCCTTTTTCTATGTTGGAAAAATGATAAAACCAAAATCAATATATTGTACATTTCATGATTAACCCACAATCAAGGATACTATACTTGGCTTCTTCAAATGTATGGTGACACAGAAGGAATTGAGAGGAAGCACATGAAATACCTATCCCCTCTTTATTAAAAGGCAAAGGGCTGGAATAGTTCTTTTTGATGGGTTAAGTACTGACCTACAAAAGTGGAGAAAATAGGCCAGAGAAGAAGAGGTAAGCCTGGTGGAAAGAAGTTGAAGTGTGGTTGCTATAGAGTTATAAAACTCCTAGACCTGATCAAAGAGAGGAAAGCCAAAGGGGTTCTTTCATGTGCTAGAATAGGATGTCTCAGAACATTCTTATGAAAAATAAGCAATGATCTTGCTTAACTGCTAACTGGGCTTCCTGGAGACTTTTCCTGTCCTTTTATTCCAACATCAGCAGTTTAATCAGGTTTATAAAGAGAGAGAAGAGCTTGTTAAAACCTCCTTCTTTGACTTTTCTTTTTTTCCCTCTCCCCTGAACACTGTTCAAAATCAGCCAATAAGTGAAAAACCTACATAGTAATATCTCAGTTCATTAATGTGCAGGAAAATGTGAGGCATATTGAATAACAAATAAGCCAACCAATCTTAAAAATAACTGATAATTGATGAAGTGCAAATGGTGGCCCTTTCATAATGCTATATTTAGTATAACTGAGATTCATCCATAAAAACTTCATTTTAGAGGAGACAGGAAATTTAAGTTTTAGAAGAGCAAAACATTGGTTTTCAAAAATGAAAAGGAAATGAATGCAAAATATCCAGATGTTTAGGAAGATGGTAAGACTATATTTTCAGTGATAATCTACTAGTTTCTCATTTCCCTGAAGTTTTATATTAGAGTGTCCAGGTTCTTAATATTTTGAACATAAAAGCTGCATTAGATCAGTAGCAAACATTCAGCATCAAAAGAAAATAAAAATTACCGATCACTTCTTGTTTTTTTGTGGCACGGGATAGGAGAAGAAAGAAGAAAATGAATGTCTTCTCTATTTTGATTGCTAAATTTCAATGCAAACAACAAGACTAGTACATATTTTTTATGGACAGAAATATACAAGCATTTTTAGACATACCATGAGTGACCGCTTAATCACAAGGTCAAAGTAGACTTTTTTAGATACAGGTTTCTATATGGTCTTATAAGATTGTGTGAAAATTTATCTGTGGAGACAAACTATTTGGGTTTCACCTCACTTCTCTCCTATTTATTAATTTAATCTCTCCATGCCTAAGTTTACTTGTTCTTTTAGCAGGCAGGGAATAATATCTACCCTTTAATGTTGTAAAGACTTAATGAAGTTATGTATATAAAGTGTCTAAGATCAATTTTGGCATAAAAATGGATCATAAATAAGGGGAAGTTATGTTATTCACCAAAATTGAAACTCCATGATGGTATAATCTATGCATTATCTATGATTGTATCTCCAATGCCTTTTATATGTGCCAAGCACAGAATAAACACAATAAGTAAATTTTTCAATAAATGAATGAACCCCAGCCTCCCAGTGCCATAAAATCAAACATAAATTGGGTTGCATCAATGAGAGCATTGGCTGCTATTAGTGAATTCTCATTGACCACAATTGGTGTAGTCAACAACAGAGTCCCCTGTAGGGAAAGGTTATTCTCGCTCTGCTCCTATGTAGTGCAGGTGCTTGAATTGAAATACAGGACCACCAGAGGCCAGAGCAATGGCACCCCCACTCCAGTACTCTTGCCTGGAAAATCCCATGGATGGAGGAGCCTGGTTGGCTGCAGTCCAAGGGGTCTCTAGGAGTCAGACACGACTGAGCAACTTCACTTTGACTTTTCACTTTCATGGCATTGGAGAAGGAAATGGCAACCCACTCCAGTGTTCTTGCCTGGAGAATCCCAGGGATGGGGGAGCCTGGTGGGCTGCCGTCTCTGGGGTCGCACAGAGTCAGACACGACTGAAGCGACTTAGCAGCAGCAGCAGCAGCAGCAGAGGGCAGAGAGGTGGCTCTCTGACATAGAGTTGGAGTAAATAAGGACATATAGTTTGGATCTTAATCTTTGGCATTTCTTCTTTAAATTATTTCACCTTTTTTGATACTTAATAATGTCTCCAATAGGTAGTATGTTTCTGGAAATGCTCTTCCTGGATACCACGATTTAGCCTATGTTGATTTAAGACTACTGGATATAACAGAAATATTCACTAAAGGCATTCAATTTATTCTTTTTCTTTCATTGAAGTGTTAAGCATGTTCATTTGATCATCATTGATTTATTAATATATCCTCATATATTTTATTAATATGCTCATACATATATTGATACTACTCTATGCCCTTGCACATTCTAATCCTTTTTTTAGTTGAAACAATTTGTCTTAAAGAGTACAACATAAATGAATATTTCATAACTTATCAATAGTCAAAGAAACAACAAGTGAAAGGAGAAAAGACAATGTATAAGCTGATAGTGCAAATCCTAATTGCACAAGACTATGGTGAAGACCCGGAGAAGGCAATGGCACCCCACTCCAGTACTCTTGCCTGGAAAATCCCATGGATGGAGGAGCCTGGAAGGCTGCAGTCCATGGGGTCGCTGAGGGTCGAACATGACTGAGCGACTTCACTTTCACTTTTCACTTTCATGCATTGGAGAAGGAAATGGCAACCCACTCCAGTGCTCTTGCCTGGAGAATCCCAGGGATGGGGAAGCCTGGTGGGCTGCCGTCTATGGGGTCACACAGAGTCAGACACGACTGAAGTGACTTAGCAATAGCAATGGTGAAGACCAGGCTTCCCAGGTGATGCTAGTGGTAAAGAGCCCACCTGCAAATGCAAGAAACATAAGAGACAAATTCAGGAGACATAAGAGATCTGAGTTCAATCCCTGGGTCTGGAAGATCCCTTGGAGGAGGGCATGGCAACCCACTCCAGTGTTCTTGCCTAGAAAAATCCCATGGACAGAGGAGCCTGGCGGGCTACAGTTCACAGCATCACAAAGAGTCAGACACGACTGAAACGACTTAGCATTCATGCATGCATAGTAAAGCCCTCATTTAAACAGAAGCAGAGATAATCAGCAACCCTCCAACATGTACATATCATATGGGTAAGTGAACTCTGGTTTATATAGTAAGAAAAGTAAGCCAACTCGGAGCCTTTGAAGATTACCATAGTGATAACATTTGGATTTTATCTCAAATTCATGCCATTCTTGCTAGAGTTAGGAAACGATTTCCTTTTTCAGTATGCTTTCAAATCCAGTGACAAAATAAATGTTTTAGTCTTTCCATTAAATAGAGATATCTACAACTTATTAATAAAAATACATAGTTAGTTTTCTGATTATGAAATTAACTTCACTTAGTTGGGAGGCTATGTACTACAGCAGAT
This sequence comes from Bos taurus, assembly GCF_002263795.3. Classification (NCBI taxonomy): domain Eukaryota; kingdom Metazoa; phylum Chordata; class Mammalia; order Artiodactyla; family Bovidae; genus Bos; species Bos taurus. The sequence goes on along the minus strand of NW_020192292.1, from coordinate 6,694,735 downwards.
TGGAAGACAGGTGTTGGAGTCAGGAAGACCTAGAATCAGAACCCATAGTTGTCATATATGACCTTCAACAAATCCCTTTCTGTTTCTGTACTTCAATTTGTTCATCTGTAAAATAGGAAGAAATAATACCCAGATAATACAAGTTTAAAGTGTTATCTTTAGGATTTTCCATGTATAGGGTCATATCATCTGCTAACAGTGACAGTTTTACTTCTTCCTTTCCAATTTGGATTCCTTTTATTTCTTTTTCTTCTCTGACTGCTGTGGCTAGGACTTCTAAAACTATGTTGAATAAAAGTGGTGAGAGTGAGTATCCTTGTCCTGTTCCTCATCTTAGAGGAAATGCTTTCAACTTTTCACTAAGTTGAGTATGATGTTAGCTATGTTAGTATGATGTAGGTTTGTCATATATGGCCTTTATTATGTTGAGGTATGTTCCTCTATGCCCAATTTCTGGAGAGTTTTTAATCATAAATTAATTTTATCAAAAGCTTTTTCTACATCTATTGACATGATCATATGACTTTTACTCGTCAATTTGTTAATAAGTTTGTAACACATTGATTTGTGAATATTGAAAAATCCTTGCATCCCTGGGAAAAATTCCACTTGATCACGGTGCATGATTATTTTAATGTATTGTTGGATTTGGTTTGCTAGTGTTTTTTGAGGATTTTTACATTAATGTTCATCAATGATATTCGCCTATAATTTATTTGTGTGGTATCTTTTCTGGTTTTGGTATTAGGGTGATGCTGGCCTCATATAATGAGATATCACCTCACACCTGTCAGAATGACTATCATCAAAAAGAATACAAATAACAAATGTTGGAAGGTTATAGAGAAACAGGAGTCCACGTACACTGTTGGTGGAATGTAAATTGGTACAGCCACTGTGGAAAACAGTATGGAGATTCCTCAAAAAACCAAAAATAGATCATATGACCCAGGAATTCCACTCCTAGGTATATATCCAAAACAAAATACCAAATCAAAAGATGCATGTACCTCAATGTTCATAACAACGTATTTGCAATAGCCAAGATATGGAAGCAACCTAAGTGTTTAAATGTAATAGATATTCACAATGGAATACTACTCAGCCATAAAAAAGAATGCAATTTTGCTATTTATCACAATATGGATAGAATTAGCATTACGCTAAGTGAAATAAGTCAGATGGAGAAAGACAAATGCTATATGATATCATTTATAAGTGAAATCTAAAAAATACAACCAAGTAGTGAATATAGCACAAAGAAAAAGCTGACTCACAGATATAGAGAACAAACTAGTGGTTACCAGTTGAGAGGGAGATAGGGGCAATATAGAGGTAGGGTAGTGGGAGGCACAATCAACTGGGAGTAAGATAGGCTACAAGGATGTATTGTACAGCATGGAGAGAATAGCCAATACTTTGTAAAACTGTAAATGGAGTGTAACCTTCAAAATTATGTAAAAACTTTAAAAATTGTGTTATGTCAAACCCTTTCTTTTATCCATTCTAAACCTATTATGTGAAGTTGAGAGACAGAGAGGTGCAGCTTACAGATATTTCTGAGTTTTAGATATGCAAATTTTGACATTCCTTTGTTGGTTGCTAGTCAGTATAATTAATTACATTCCACTGCATACATGGGGCTTTTCCAAAATAGTAGAGAAAGTACTGAGCATTGTCATTGCATTTCAGGAGAAAAGTAACACATTAACTGCAAAAAAATGTTTGCCAAAATGATGAAATGTTCTTTCTGATTGAAATATAAGTAATATACTCAAGTAACTTTCAGTGAGTAGAAAAATCTAGCTGTGTCACTTGGTTTAAAGAATTCTAGCTATTCTTTTTGAGATTAGAAGTGTGTTAGCTAGGACTTTATCCTGCCTTTCAAAACTATGCCATCTATGTGTAAGGGAAGTGGGAATGACTAAGCTTATTTAGATAGGCACACAGATGTCTGTCGATCTGTGACCCATCTTCCCTCAGGACCAGTGAAATTGGAGAAATTGACCTCTTTTCGTTTTAGGCTACATTAAGAACCAGGAACAGATACGGAGCTATAAAATGTACAAATGAGATTGGGCCAAATTGAGGGGAGGGCAAAAAACTGAAAGGTTCAAAAAATCTAGAAAATTGCTATCCCCTTATAGAAGACCAATGCAAATAACTTAATTTTTAACAGTCTGATTGAAGTATAATTCATGTTATAAGATTCAGTAGTATAACATAGAGAATTCAGTGGGTTTAGTATATTCATAGTGCTGTGCAACCATCACCATCATCCAGTTTTAGAACTTTTTCATCACCCCTAAAGCTGTCAATCCTCATTCTCCTCTTCTACTCTCAGACCCTGGAAACCACTAACCTACTTTCTGTTTCTATACATTTGCTTGTTCTAAACATCTCATAAAAGTGGCTTTCTGTATCTACTTATTTAATTTATCATAATGTTTTTAAAGTTTATCTATGTTGAAGCATATATCAGTAACATTCCATTTTATTGGTTCATAATATTTAACTGTATAGATATATCAAGTTTTATTTAATGTAAATGTTATGAACATTTAGGTTATTCCCACGTTTAGGCTTTTATGAATTGTGCTGCTATAAGTGCTCATATACAAGTTTTTGCATGGACGTATGTTTTCATTACACTTGGATATATACGTGCTTACTTGCTCAGTCATGTCTGACCCTTTGCAACCCTGTGAACTATAGCTTGTCAGGATCCTCTCTGTCCATGCGATTTTTCAGGGGGAGAATACTGGAGTGGGTTGCCATTTCCTCCTCCAGGGGATCTTTCTGATCCAAGGATCAAATCCAGGGATCTTCTGTGTCTCCTGCATTGCAGGTGGATTCCTTAGCTGCTGAGCCTAGGAGTAAAATCCCTGGGTCACATGATTCCCATATATTTAAACTTTTGAAGAATTGCCAGGCTGTTTTCCAAAGTAGCTATACCATTTTACATCCCCCTGAGCAGTGTTTGAGGTTTTCAATTTCTCCACAGCCTTGCCAACACTTACTGTTATTTGTCTTTTTGATTATAGATATCCCGATGGGTATGAAGAGGTATCTCATTATGGCTTTGATTTGCATTTTCTGGTTGAATAATGATATTGAGCATCTTTCTGTATGACTATTGGGCATATGTATATTTTCTAAAAGGAAAAATGTTTAAGACTCAATTTTTAAAATTTGTCATTTTATGAGTTCTTATATTCTGAAAATAAGTCTTTTATGGGACATAATTTGCAAACATTTTATCCCATTCTATGGGTTACTTTTCACTTTCTTGAAGATATCTATTGGCACACAAGTTTAAAATTTTTCGGTCAAATCCAGCTTATCTGTTTTTTTTCTTTAGTTGCCTGTGCTCATGTCGTATCTAAGATATGCTTATGTTATGTCTAAGAAACTGTTGTTGTTGCCTTATCCAAGATCATATGATTTATTCCTATGTTTTCTTTTAAAGGTTGTATGGTTTTAGCTGTTACATTTAGGTCATTGATCCATTTTGAGTTCATTTTTTAATATGGTGCAAGGTAGATGTCCAATTACAGTCTATTGTATGTGGGTATCCAGTTGTCCCAGCACCATCTGTCGAAAAGACTATTATTTTCCCATTAGATGATCTTGGCACCATTGTCAAAAATCAATTGCTCATAATCATGGCTTTCTTTATTACCCAATAACCTTTAAAATTTATTTTTTACTAGATTTGTTTAGGCAGTTATATCAATTACAAAGAGATATTATTTGTCCTGAATATTTATAATGATTATTTTGTTATTCTTATTTTAATAGACTATAATTTCCAGAACAAGATTTAGGATTAGTGGTGATAACAAGCATCTAGTTATTTTCCCCAACTTAATGGAAATCACTTAGTGTAATGTTTGCTCCATGTTTGAAATAAACACACATTGTGTGGTTCACTTGTTTCCTTCAGTCCCTATTTAGTTTTTATTTTATTAACAATGCCTGCTGGATATTGTCAGATGCCTCTTTGGCACATTGATGTATTTTGCTTCCTGAATTTATTAATGTGATAAGGTGAATTTTAGTCATTAAGACAGCCTGATATTGATGCAAAACAAACAGGCAGACCAACAGAACAAAATAAAGAGCTCTGAAATAGAAAAACTCAATTACTCATAGATGTATGGGTTTATTTATAGATTCTTAATTCTATTACATTGATTTATATGTCTACCTTTAGGCCAGTAGTGCAGTATATTTATTGCTGGGGCAGTGTAGTAAGTCTTTCACAGATTGTTTTGCCTATTCTGGGTCCCTTACATTTCTATATGAAATTGAAGATCAACTTGTTAATCTTTGCCAAAAAAAAAAAAAAAAAAGCAGGCTGGATTTTGATAGGCATTGTATTGAACCTGTAGATCAATTTGAGGATTGTTGGCATCTTAACAATATTAAGTCTTCCAATGAACATGGGACATCATTCCATTTACTTAGCTTTTCTTTAATTTATTTCAATCTAATAATTTTGTAGAAGGAACTTTTTTTATGGGGTGATCTTTGGCAATCATCCATGTCCTATCACACTGTGATGCCTCTTTATGGCATTAATGGTATCTTTAGGTATTTTTCTTGGAAAATATAATAGAGTTGATATTATAAATGGACTTGGGTTTAATGCAATCTCTGTCACTTAAGAACTGGGGGAATCATAGGAAAATTAAATCACTTTCTGTGCCCCAATATTATCTTTTTTAAAATGGACAAAATGCCTGTTTCAGGATTCCTGTAAGGAATCAATAAGTATTGGAAAATGTCTGCATCCTTCTGGCACATGGTGCTTATTTAATAAATGCTACTCTCCTTTAGACCTCTGGCTGACGTACAGAAGAAATCTTTCCTTAAGATGAGTGCTAATGGATAATGGGAAAAGCAATCGCTGATACTGTGTTACCCTTGGAGATAGTAGATACAATTTTCTTAATAGTCACATCAAGAATCATTTGGGGGAGATTTTAGGACATGTGCCTTTCCAATCACACACTACAGACTACATGCATGCAATTAATTGTATGAATCGTTTACTACACACATAAGTTAGTTAAGAATTACAGACATGTGAAAGGTAAAAATAACTCTTTACCTAAAGATAGTGCCATCTGAGGTGAGGAGGCAAGAAATAAAAAAATAAGTAATTTATAGCTGTCATGAAGGTCATACCTGTTAGTATCTTTTCAAGAGAATTACCCCCAAATAGATGACATGAGGCTTTAGAGGAAGAAACGATCGAATATGGACTGAACTGATCTACAAAATGAACTTTGCCTTGGAGTTGGGTAGCCTTAGATAGGAAGAGTAACTGGGGAGGAAAGAAAGGCACTGAGTAAAAGAGAGTTTGTGTGAGTTTTCAGGCCCAGCCATAGGCAGTTACAAAGCTTTCCCTGGCTTCATGGGGTAAAGCTTCCCTCCCCACGCTAGACTCAGGGCTCAGTCACAACACCACAGCCTCTGAGGGGAGCAGCGCTCGATGACAGATCCCTCTGGCCAGTCACCCACTTCACGTGTTTGTGTTTCTAACCCTGTACTTTCATTCCTAGGTCCCTTTATCTCAGGCCTTGGACAGAAGTCCTCTTCAGGAGCTCTTGCCCATGCCTCCTTATCAGGAGACGAGGGGAAAATATTAAAGACACTTCCCCACTCTGACTTACTACCCAAGACTTCTCCACTCTGAGCTCTTCTCCATACCTCTCTCCTGCATCACCTCAGGGTCTGTAAAAAATGTCAGAGCCCTTTTGTTCAAGACTCCCTCCACAGTAAGATGACCCTCACATGTGACCCTCTGTGGGTGCATGGTTTCCATGGGGAAAAATGGAATGGGGGCATCAGCACTTGCTTCGATTATAGCCTCTTGCTTATACTATCACAGAGAGTGATGAAAGGCTGAATGCTTTCATTTGGGGGCTCATGGCTTTAATGGGTTACTCCAGCATCTAGCAGCTCAGCCGTCTCTCCAAGCTCAGCTGAACTCTTGATAATAAGAGCAACTTGTCCTGACAAAATGTGCAAAAGAGAACATTTCTTGGAAGGATGTGATATAGCTTAGAAAAGTTAAGGAAATGCTGTGGAACCAAACTTCCAAAAGGATAGAGGGCAGAGAATCCTAGGGAGTACGATCTAATTAACAGTATCTCAGGGATCACTTTTTGGATGAATCAGGCCCACTCTTTGTGTTTAGTACTTATATAACTTTATTCTGAGTGAAAACTCCAGACAGAAAGGGTTTGGGCCAATTAGAGCCACATTCCCACTTTGAATACCTTGTCTGATGGTCTACCAATCTTCTATTCAATAGGGGTTCGATTGTTCCCCAGAAAAAGATTGATTGGCTACTGGAAGAGGAATGGGCTTCCCAGGTAGCATTAGTGGTAAAGAACTTGCCTGCCAATGCAGGAGGTGTAAGAGACGCTGGCTCAATCCCTGGGTCAGGAAGATCCCCTGGAGGAGGACATGGCAACCCATTCCAGTATTTTTGCCTGGAGAATCCCATGGACAGAGGAGCCTGACGGGCTACAGTTCATGGGATGACAAAGAGTCAGACAAAACTGAAACGATGTAGCACACATACACCAGAAGAGGATGACTGGATCCTAGTAGCAAAAAAAGACCTGTGTATTGTAGGGAGGCATTTGGAGGAATAGTAAAGGATTCCAGTTTTCCAGGGCCAATGGGATTTGTGTAGAACAGTAGGGAAAATACTAGGAGTATCAGAGACATTGTGGGGAATCTTACAAGTTAGACTAAGGACTTTAATGTGTATCTCACAGCCCCAGGGAGCCCATTTAAAATACTTTGTGAAGTATTTTATCATGTGAAGCAACATGATAAAACTAATCATTTAGGAACATTTCCCTGGTAACATGAAAATAAACTGGGGAGGAAAGTGAAAGTGAAAAGTAAAGTCACTCAGTCATCTTCGACTCTTTGTGACCCCATAAACTAGGAGGTTACTAGACGAGAACAGGCACGAAGTATTGTTAGCTCCTGAAAGAGGATGAAAGTGAAAGTGAAAAGTGAAAGTAAAGTCGCTCAGTCGTGTCCGACTCTTTGTGATCCCATGGACTGTAGCCTACAACGCTCCTCCATCCATGGGATTCTCCAGGCAAAAGTACCAGAGTGGGTTGCCATTTCCTTCTCCAGAGTATCTTCCCAACCCAGGGATCAAACCTGGGTCTCCCACATTGTAGGCAGACGCTTTACCATCTGAGCCACCAGGGAAGATAGCTGAAAGAGGATGAATGGAAAGAAATAGCTAGCCATTGCGAAGGTAGGTTTTGGCAATTCAAGATGAAACCTGACCAAGAGATATATTGGGAAGTGAGAAAGAAAACCCTGTTTTAGTTGAGAAGAAAACCTCAGCTTCTCCATCCATCAAATAGAGTGAGAACTAGATCTTTCAGGTGACTTCTCACTCTCAATTTTTCTGATTATACGAGTTTTGTTTTAGACACATCTGTAGATATATTAGGCTTGTGCATGCAGTATTTAAACACATAGGCTTGTTCTCTGAGGGTTAGGACTGGCTCTATGATTCAGTCATTCATTTTGCTTTCTGTCCCTAGACAGTTCTTGGTCAGGAAATGGTTGTGCTGCTCCCTGCTATCCCACAGGAAGAGGGGCATGGTTCCTTACATTTGTGTATCTCTTTGCAGATGGAATACTCTTCACATTCATAATGTATGATGCATTTCACTCTGTGTGGTAAGCAGGATGGTAATATAACCATTTTTTTGATGGCTAAACTGAGACATTATTAGATGAAATGACTTGTCCAAAGCCACACAGTCAGAAGGTGGAGTTAGGACTAAGATTCAGTTATTCTGCTTTAACCCAGGACAGTTACACTATACCAGCTATGAAAGAGTCATGGCCTTTGAAGAAATTAAGACTTTTTGAAGAATTTAAATTTGAAGAAATAAAGGATGAGCTGGCAGAATGCTATAGCAAATGAAACTATTATAAGCATTTGTGCCCTTGAAAATCAGATCTGCCTGCTTTCTTTTCAAAAGTCAGAATGTGGATTAAACAGAAGAGGGAGATGTGTACATCATAGAATGATTTCTGTGAGCTAGTTTCAATAATTTACATTCTATTTCACTTCTCCCTAACACAACTGTATAGTTCAATGAAATTAAGCACACTTCAAAATTGGGCATTTAAAAAGAAGCTTTATTGAAAGGACTGATGAAAATGGAAAGATATAAGACAAACTATTCAATATTTCCATCTCTCATTCATTATCCTTTGGCTGAAGTATGGAACACTCTTATGGTTTGGGCACATGCCACCACACAGATGAATTTTGCTCCTGGTGGACAATGTCAATGGCTCCTATTAAACCATGGCTCAGCTGCATTAGTACCCTGATAGCCCCTGTTCCTCATTTTTTGGTCTTTTCCAGGGAGCATTAGTGTGTAGTAGAGTTGATGCTCAGGGCATTGATGTTTGTAATACTTTTTACAATTTCTGCCTATTGCAGTAGAGCCAGCTTTCCACTAGTCTTTCTCCCCTGAGCCTGGAACTCTCTAGAAGTGGAGAGAAGCACTTATGATTCATTGATGTATTGCCTCTTAAATTACAGACAAAGGAGAGTGAGGGTTCAGCTACATTGTCTTCTTTAAGGAGAAAATTTTTTAAAAACTCAAAACGTTCCTCACTGGGTCATGCTGACCTGTACAAAGTTATCTTTTGAACCCTCAGGTGTTTTGAAAGGACACTTCAAAAAACATACTAATAAAATCTAAGCATCAGTTTTCCCTTTATTTGTTACAAAAGAGGGAAACTCATGTACAGAATCTCAAATATGCTTCCCCATTCTTTACACCAACCCTTAAGATCAGATAATCACAAATAGAGCTTTCAGAATCGTCCACTACTGTCCATCAGTCCATCTATCTCATAAAGGCAGAGGCAGAGCAATCGTCCTCTTGAGCCACTGCTTTTATCTTCAAATCTCACAAATTCTGGCTAAGAAAAAGGCCAACAGAACAAACTAGGTGTCACAGAATGCTGATTATACGTGTGTTTACCCTTAAGTTGTCTGTCTTTGTGTATGGTAGTGGTGGAGGCAAGGAGTGAGTCAATAGATATAATATTTTCTATTCTAATTATTTCTTCCCATAATTTTTTTTTCTTAAACCTCTGGCACTTGTTACAATATGTCTGCTAGCGAGTACTCATAGATAACAAAAATGAATTAGCAAAAGTGGAAAACAGGTACTAACTGAAAAAACGCTAACAAAACCTTATCCACAACAACTCAAACGACTGCAGCTTTGAAGAGTTTGGTAAAATTTTCCAAGTTCCTTTCTCAGGCAAGTTTTTCCTCGACATACGCATTTATGATTACTCTTAGCTTGAAACCCTTTTGAGAACGTTCATCAAAGTCAGTGTCTTATCTTCTGCTAAAGCTCTAGCCTAAAAGAAAAGAGTGAGTATTTTGTCCCAAATATTAGCAGTCTGAGTCTGATTAACTAATTTGAGGAGTAGAAATGATACTTCACTTAAACTAGGCTTCTGCATTTCTTTATTAATTTATTTAAACCTATCCCCAGAACTTGAGTTCCAATTAACTGAGCCCATATGAAGTGCCAGGCTGGTTGGTGGAAATATAATAGAACCCCAGATAGGGCATGGCCCCTATGTTCAAGACCCTCAGTCTACTGGGAAATACAGAAACAAAAGCAAATAATTGTAATACAGTGAAAATGATACCTCTGAGAACAGAGATATGTTCCAAGCACTATATATACAAAACAGAAAAGGTACAAATCTACTTACATGGGAGTAAAGAAGAGCTTTTCTGAAGAGGGGATATTTACTTGGGGTGTTGAAATATGATTAGGAGCTTTTCAAACAAAGCAAATTGAGTAAAGGCAATGTGAAAAGAGTAAAAACTGATATGAAGTTAAGAGCCAAATATATGGGGCAAAATAAAAAATTAAAAAAAGCCCACTGATTTACAGCTTAATCATATGAGCACAATGAATATTTAGAGACTGTATGATATAAAAAGAACAATCAGAATAAGCTATTATGTCTTCCTGAATCTCATTTAAAACCTAATTAGATCTGGTGGGAAGCTGGCAGAGTCCTGTCTGAGTGGAAGGAGATAAATCTGTCAGTATTAAAAAAAAATAATAACGAAAAGTCAGCTTCTTTCTCTACATGCCCAGCATTTATCTTTAAACTCCATTTTGCAATGCTAGGAGAGTAGACACTTGTGTTAGAAGAGACATTCTGGTTCATACATTTTTTTAGTGTATTTTCATCTGATCCATACAACTACTCTTTGGGGTATTAGCAAATAGAACAAGTATTCTTATCCATTTTACTCATATATTGAGTTGGTTCTTCTGTAAGATATTATGGAAAAACCTGAATGAACTTTTTTGGATAACCCAATATAAACTAAGCTCAGAGAAGTAAAATCCTTATCAGATGTCAGAGCATGTCAGTTTGCAGAGTCAGAACCAAAGCTCAGATCTTCTGATACTAAGTTCTCTGCTATGCCACATACTTTATTTATCAAAATCTGCAACCAATGTACAGAGCAAATTATGCCATAAAATTGTAATTGTACTTATATTGTTCTTCAATTACATCAATTAATTAAAATAAATTAGTTCACTTCTTCACAGTAAACCTATTTATAATCACATCCACCTTGAGAGACATGCAGGCATGAGGTAACTTTTTTTCCATGAAGCCATATAGTGGAAAATTTAGTATTCTTTTTCTACCTTGCTTATTACCCTGGGGGGCTGACTTACGTAGACTTACATCAATAAACTCCCTTGCCTTCAACTTCTTGTTGGGTTTGGCCAATGGGAGACAATGACAGGTAGGAGAAAAGATGAAAGTGATATTGGAGTGTATTCCCTTGCTTTCCTCACTACTGGCCAACAGTGGGATGACAATGTCCCTCTATGAAAGGCCACAGCTCCTGTCACATGACCCTCTCCATATTACTACAGGCACACCTCATTTTATCATGCTTCACTTTATTGTGCTTTGCAGATACTACAGTTTTTTACAAAGTGAAGGTGTGAGGCAACCCTTCATCCGGCAAGTCTATCATCACCGTTTTTCCAACAGCATTTACTCACTTTGTGTCTCTGGTTCACATTTTGGTAATTGTCACAATATATCAAACTTTCTATTATTATTGTATTTGTTATGGTGATCTGTGATCAGGGATCTTTGATGTTACTTTTGTCATTGTTTTGAGTACACTAACTATGCTCATATAAGATGGTGAACTTGAGTCACATGTCTCTCACTTTAGATCAAAAACCTAGAAATGATTAAGCTTAGTGAGAAGGGCACATCAGAAGCCAGGAGGCCGAAAGTTTGGTGTCTGTGCTAAATAGTTAGCCAAGTTGTGAATGCAAAGAAGAAGTTCTTGAAGGAAATTAAAAGCGCTACTCCAGTAAACACACAAAGGATAAGAATATGAAGCAGCCTTATTGCTAATGTGGAGAAGGTTTTACTGATCTAGATAGAAGATCAAAGCAGCCACAATATTCCCTTAAGCTAAAGCCTGATTCAAAACAAGGTCTTAACTCTCTCCTGTTCTATGAAGGCTGAGAGAGGTGAGGAAGCTATAGAAGAAAAGTTTAAATCTAGCTGAGGTTGGTTTATGAGGTTTAAGGAAAGATGCTTTCTCCATAATATAAAAGTACAAGGTGAAGCAGCAAGTGCTGATGTAGAAGCTGCAGCAAGTTATCCAGAAGATCTAGTCAAGATAACAAAGGTGGCTACACTAAACAACACATTTTCAATGAAATGAAACAGTCTTCTATTGGAAGAAGATGTCATGTAAGACTTTCATAGCTAGAGTTGTTGTTGTTCAGTTGCTAAGTGATGTCCGACTCTGTGATCCCATAGACTGCAGCACACCAGGCTTCCCTGTCCTTCGCTATCTCCTGGAGTTTGCTCAAACTCATGTCCATTGATTCGATGATGACATCCAACAATCTCATCCTCTGTCGCCCCCTTCTCCTCCTGCCCACATGAGTTTGAAGTTGACTCCAACCCACATGGATGACTCTGTGGGGTTCAAGACTTCAGTGGAAGGAGTCACACAGATGCGGTGGAAATAACAAGAGAACTATTAGAAGTGGAGCCTGAAGATGTGACTGAATTGCTGCAATCTCATGATAAAACTTTAAAGGATGAGAAGTTGCTTCTTAAGACTGAGCAAAGAAAGGGGTTTTTTAAGGTCGTAACTACTCCTGATAAAGATGCCATAGAGTTTTTTGAAATGACAACAAAGGATTTCAAATATTACATAAACTTAGTTGATAAAGCAGCAGCAGGTTTTGAGAGGATTGACTCTGATTTTCAAACAAGTTCTCCTGTGGGTAAAATGGCATCACACAGTGTTGCACACTACAGAGAAATCTTTTGTGAAAAGAATAATCAGTCAATACAGCAAACCTCACTGTTATCCTATTTTAAGAAATTGCCACAGCCACCCCAAACTTCTGCAACAACCACTCTGATTGGTCAGCAGCCATCAATATCAAAGCAAGAGCCTCTTCCAGTAAAAGATTACAACCCTCTGAAGACTCAGATGATGGTTAGCATTTTTTTAAGCAAGAAAATATGTTTAATTCAGGTGTTAGCAGATATAGAGAGGGTCGAAGGGGACACTCCCTTGTGGTCCTCAGCTCTTGGTAAGGACACAAAGAAGAATCTGAGGTCTTACCTGTGGCAAAAAGGGAGAGTGGGCCAGACCAAAAGAGGCACTGGCACCAGAATGATGAGGTACAGGGGTTTTCAAGACAAGGCTTTTACGTATTCATCTAGGTGGGCGTAGACTGACAGTTTTTATTGACAGTTGCAAGTTACATAACAACAGGCTCTATTGCACATGTCTTTTTCAGAATTCAGTCTGTTATAATCAGATGTATATATGTATAGAGTATTTATGAACCCTTTGAGGACACAGCTGTGTGTTAAGAGCACATGTGTGGGAGTTGGAGAAGCCCCTGCGGTTAGTTTGTATCCACTGTGTGCCTAGGGCGCATGCGCTGGAGTTGGAAACGTGGGAAAGTCTCTGTGGTTATTTTGTAGCATATCTGTGAGCTTTCCCATGGCCACTGGGGCGTGTCTGAAGTGGGTTTTAGAGACCAGCTTGAATCTTTTTCAATTAAGCTGCCTCTAGTTGCTCAGGCCTGACTTCCTACCTAACACAGGTATGTACTTTTTTTTTTTTTTTTTTAAGACATAAAGACGTAATGCTATGGCTACAATATGGCATAAACCAAACTTTTACATGCACTGGGAAACCAAAAAAATTCACGACTCACATTATGGCGATATTTGCTTTATTGCAGTGGTTTCGATTCAAACCCACAATATGTCTGAGCTATTTCTGTATGCTTTCTTGGTACCAATCATCATTCTCTCCTTTACCCCTTCAAACCTAGGGTTGGTAACAGCTCCTGTTGTTATCCCTGGGGTATTTCACAATTCTGTGTTGCTCTTATTAAACCCTCCCATACTTTTGTAAATAGTCCCTATGCTAATTCTTTCTCACATTATCCAAGAAGAGTGTGCCATCTGCTTCCTGCTTGGACCCTGGCTGATAAAGCCCCTAACTTTTCTTGTTTCTTCGTATCCGTCTTTTCATACAAGCTCCTGGTTTTCTAATAACCATCCTATATTCACTGAGGCATTCTTCTCCTCACTGTCGCCCCAGATCCCCATGTTCCAGTCAGTGCTAGCAGTTAGTTATGGAAGCATTCATATAAATATTTCTGTCAGATGTGTTTAATGTTTAAGGGAGTACGCCCTGAGTCCCTAAAGAGCTATGGTGTTGTTGGTGCTTAAAATGTAATTGCACTAGAGTCGTGGCAAGACTCATGACACATTTCACAAATATGACATATTTGTGATAGACATATCTATCTCAGCTGGACATAGGTTTGTTAACAATTTTCAGCTTTAAGTGGTGATAGTGCACTAGTAAGTCCAAGCTGTACTATTTAATTATGATGACCATGCATCCTAGAAACTGATTTTGTCACTTGGACACGGTGCCTGTCTCAACACAGGTTATTTTCTTGAAAGAAAGAGAAAACCAACAGTAGATTCTTAGGCAAAAATATTCACAGATGGGGAGAGAGCTGTTATTTTAAGTGTTAATATTGCCAGGGACTCGCAGCATAAATTGACTTCTCTGTGGCTACATTTTCCCCCTACACTTAAAACTAGAACCTTTTGAATATGGGTTACTGTGTTGCAAGTTAGCACCTGCTGCTCAGGCAAAAGAATCTCTGCAACAATCAGAGAGCTAGTGGGAACAACTATCTATGTAGTAGAGTAAAGCCTGTATATGTTCTTGCCCATGGAAGAGCTCAAATGAGCATGAACTTTTGAAAAATGAGATTTTGCTGTCTTAACCCTGAATGGTATTTTTTTTTTCTTTTTTTTTTCTGGATCAACTGCTGGAATTCAGTTTATTTATTTATTTTTTTTACTTTACAATATTGTATTGGTTTTGCTTCAATTAAAAAAATACCATTCATTTCAATATCATATAAGAAATGAATGGTATTTTTTTAAATTGAAGTATAGTTGATTTGTAGGAGACCCGGGTTCAATCCCTGGGTCGGGAAGATCCCCTGGAGAAGGAAATGGCAGTCCATTCCAGTACTATTGCCTGGAAAATCCCATGGACAGAGGAGCCTGGTAGGGTACAGTCCATGGGGTCGCAAAGAGTCGGACACAACTAAGTGTCTGTCACTGGCAATCTATATATCTTACTGAGTGAGCGACTTCACTTTCACTTGCACTTTCATAGTTGATTTGTAATGTTGTGTTAGTTTCTGATGTACCTCAAAGTGATTCAATTACACATATATATTCATTTTCATATTCTCTTCCATTATAGGTTATTATATAAATATAGTTCCTTGGGCTATAGAGTAGGACCTTGTTGTTTATCTATTTTCTGTATAGTAGTGTGTATATGTTAATCCCAAATTCCTAATTTATTCTTCCCCCTCCCTATCCCTTCTGGTTACCATAAATTTGTTGTCTATGTCTGTGGGTCTATTTCTGTTTTGTACGTAAGTTCACTTGTATCATATTTTAGATTCCACATATAAGTGATATCATACAGTATTTGTCTTTGTCTGACCTACTTCATTTAGTATGAAAATCTTTAGGTCCGTCTGCATAGCTGCAAATGGCATTATTTCATTTTTTAAAGGCTAAGTAGTATATATATACCACATCTTGTGTATCCATTTATCCGTCAGTGGACACTTAAGTTGCTACCATGTCTTAGCTAATGTAAATAGTGCTTCTACGAATGTTGGGGTGTGTTTATTTTTTCGAACTAGAGTTTTATCCGGATATACGCCCCAAAGTGGGATCATTGGATCGTATGGTAACTCTGTATATAGTTTTGAAAGGAACCTTCATACTGTTTTCCATAGTAGCTGCAGCAACTTACACCAACAGTGTTCCACCAACAGTGTAGGAGGATTCCCTTTTCTCTACATCCTCTCCAGCATTATTTGTAAGCTTTTTTAAAAAAATTATTTATTTTAATTAGAGGCTAATTACTCTACAGTACTGTATTGATTTGTAAGCTTTTTAGTGATGGACATTCTGACTGCTCTGAGATGATACCTCATTGTAGTTTTGATTTGCATTTCTCTGATAACTAGCGATGTTGAGCATCTTTTTGTGTGCCTATTGGCCATCTATGGAGAAGGGAATAGCAACTCATTCTAGTATTCTTGCCTGGATAATCCCATGTACAGAGGAGCCTAGTGGGCTACAGTCCATGGGGTCACACAGAGTCGGACATGACTAAGTGACTGTCACAAGCTAACTCTATGTCTTACTGAGTAGTGTTTCTGAAATCTTACCTCAGAATACAGAAAGTTAGAGCAAATATGTCAAAAACAAACATACTTGTTTAGTATTAGAAAACATCAGTTCTTTTTTTAAATTAATTGTTTATTGGCCTATGCTTGATTTACAATGTAGTATTAGGTTCTGCTGTACAGAAAAGTGAATCAAATATATATCTATGTATATATACATATATATATGATAGATATATCTCCCCTCTTTTTTAGAGTTTTTTCCCCATATAGGTCATTACAGAGTATTGAGTGGAGTTCTTTGTGCTAAACAGTAGGTTCTTACTAGTTGCATCAGTTCTTTTTGTTGGATTTACCCATCAGCTCTGTGAAACAACCTCTCAACTGATTCAAATAACTCTTAGGTTTTGCTGTTATTGTCCACTACATTGACCATTTATCCAAATTACTAGTTGTGGAGGTTTTCTGTAATAGAGGTTAAGTTCTGGCAGACTCTAGTGGGTGGAGGAAAGCAATGTCATTAGCTTTGTAATGAACATCCACAAACGATCACCAGAAACAAAGTGTCTAGTATGGGATGGTAAAGAGATTCTTAAACCATTGTCACAAACTGTCTCTTGAAAAATAGCATAACATGCAAACAATTTGGTCATAACTTCTAAAACTGTCCTTGAAATAAGGCAACTTTCATGCACAGAAATAAGAAAATTTGTTGCCGGATGTTTGTAGTGTCTGCGGATTTAAAAAATAAGTCTCAGTTTTAGTCTCAATCAAGAACAGCTCGTTATCATCATCAAAAGGAATATTTGGTTCTGATGTCTTACATATTTACTGTTTGTAAAGTTTAGCCAGGGGATTGCAGTTCCTGACGTTTACATTTATCTAATTTATTGTCCACAGGCTTTGAATTGCTTATTTAATTTAAATTAATGGGCCATGTTCAAATCAAATAAAGCTAAACTAATTAAGGCAAAATAGTCTAATCTGGCACTTTAAACTCTAAGATTTATTACAGACATTCAAGATTTGAATTTGATTGCATTTATTGAATCAAGCCAGGAAGCTATTTGACTGTAATGGTTGGGCTAGGTTAATTTATAATGAAGTCAAACCTAAGATTAGAGGTGGGAGTTCAATTCAGTTCAACATCTGAGCATATAGGTAGTGGGTACAGGGGAGAGAGGGAGGGCAAGGCCTTATACCCTACTATCAAGGAGCCCATGGTATATTGAGAAGAATTAAAGGAGAGGGATAATATCACAAAGGATGAATTCTTCCATCTTCTCTCAATTTGAAGCCCACCATTTTGAAGACTTCCAGAGATCCATTCAGTTCAAAAATGTTTTCCTAAGCATCTACTACTACTCTGTGTCAGAAACTGGTACCAGTGCTAGCAACTGGGAGCACATAGAGGATTTTTTTTTAAATTTGTAATTGAGATGTACATGGAAAAAACAGAGAAAAGAGATAAATATTTACAATAGAGTAGGACTAGGAAGATACATGGGCCCTGTGAAGAGAACCACAATTTGTTCTCAAAGAATTAAGGGTTATGAGATGTTGCCAGCTGATACATTCAACAAACATTTAATAAGTGCCCACTATGTGTCAGATCATGAGGGTAAAAAGATGAATAAGGAATATTTCTTTCCCTGGAGGAGCTCACCATTCAGTGGAGCTATATATTGTGAAGTTCTAAAAATGTCTGCATCAGATGGATTATTATACCAACAACAAAAAATATAGAATCTTTAACTGTCTGAAAGATATATAACTGACAACGTAAAAAATAGAAAAATCCTGTGGACAAAATAATGAACAATGTACATTAAAAGACTCAGAATTATCTATGAGATGGTTAACAGTTTATTTTACTGAGTTTTATTGTGTATAAAAAATATAAAGCTGAAGTTCCAGAATGATTCACAATGCAATTATGATTTCCATAAGTTAAATTACATTAAGTTGCCTCAAATATTTCCCTTGGATTAAATTCCAGTTTATGACACTAGGTTGTTTATAAAAGCTTAAAATCACTGGTTGAAAAATGTAAGACTTGGTTAACTAGCTTTTATCTACTTTATGCTAAATGATTTAAACGTAACAACAATAATTTTCAATAAATATAACAATGTTCAAACATTGATTCACAAAATTTTTGCCTTAGTATATTCTGTACAAGCAAAAACTGTTGAATCAATTGGGTACAGAACTTTTTACAGTTACATAAAGCAGTTTGTTTGCATTTATAAAGGGCATATACTTTTTAAGTTTTCAAAATTCACAAATATTAAGATTGCAGACAATTTGCCCTCTAAAACTCCTGTTTTATGGCTAAGAATAATAAATTTTGGAGAAATTTTCTACATGTGTCACCAACAGTTGACTTTCTTGTGGGGGCTATTTTTACCCACACAGGTTTTTATCACTTAGAATTATGTGAGGTTGACTAGGGAACAATCATGCCACTTGCAGAGGAAGTGGTTGCCAACCCACCAGCTCTACCTGCCAGCTAAGTGACTCCTGATGGTTGCTAACAGGGTGGGAGAGAGACAAATTATTATATCATCAACCTAAAGGGTCACTTGAAATTATTTTAAACTTTCAATATGAAATCTATGAATGCTGTATTGTATATGAAAAGTCTTATCCTTATACTTTTAACATACATGCCTGGCATTATTCCTAACTCTTGCCAAGCAATACAAAGATGATAGAATAACTCCAATATCACCTCTCCTATCTTCCATATTTTTGTTTTCTAGTATTACAGTCCCACCCTCTTTTTAATCACATCACCCTAAAATTCATCATTAATATAATTGTTTGTACCCAAATCAGTCATTAACATAATTGGTCATTGATTTGATGTTAGCAAGCATGTTCTGTAAAGATGAGATAGTAAGTATTTTCAGCCCTTGTCAAAACAACTCAGTTCTGCTATAGTATGGAAGTGGCCACAGACAGTAGGTAAAAGAATGAGAGTAGCTGTGGTCTATAAAACTATAGGTACAAAAGTAGGCAGTGGGCTGCTTTTGGCCCGAGGTCATAGTTTGCCAAGTTCTGATTTATACAATCCGAGCTTTGTTGAATTTTAATTTCCCAGTCCCTCCTTCCTTTTTTTACCTTTCACATCCCACTCTTTGTAGGTTCAATTTCTTTCTTTCTGAAATGAATCCTCTCCTAGGTCTCTAAAATGTAACCACTCTTTGACAGTGAGAAATTTTTGAAGCCCTTCAGTCTAGAGCTCTTAATCGAATTTGACTTTCAAGGATTTTAGGCTTTGTGTAAAAAAAAATTCCTAGTTCCGATAATTTTCTTTGAAAACTCCTACTCTAATACAAAATTCAATCTACCTTACATTTAAAACTATTTAATCATGATATGAATATGGATAAGGACTGAAATGGAACATGAGAAAACAGAAACAGTGGATTTGATAGAAGGGTAGGGTTGCTAGATGATTCTTTTTATTTCTAGTTATGTGTGTGGGGTGGAGGATGTGTTAGTCACTCAGTTGTGTCTGACTCTTTGCGACCCCCAAGGACTGTAGCCCACCAGGCAAGAATACTGGAGCGGGTTGCCGTTTCTTCCCCCAGGGGATCTTCACAACCCAGGGATCCAACCCGAGTCTCCTGCATTGGCAGGCAGATATTCTTTACCCACTGTGCCACCTGGGGTAGCACGGAAGTCTTGCTTTCACTATTATCAAGCATTTTAAGAATTCTCATTTTGTTTGCCACCTTCCTTGTCCTCTTCACTGTTCTTGAATTTCTATCATCTACTTTCTTGGTTTTTTGTTTGGATGCCATTCTTATCCAAACTTACACAAATTTATAGTTACTGAAAGTTTTCTATCACTGAGCAAGGCATGCATGCATGTTAAGTTGCTTCAGTTGTGTCCAATTCTTGTGACCCCGTGGACTGTAGCCCGCCAGGATCCTCTGTCCAGTATTCTCCAGGCAAGAATACTGGAGGGAGTTTCCTTTCCCTTCTCCAGGGGATTTCTAGTTATGTTTGTTCAGTAAATAATTTTTATAATATATATATATATATCAATTATATATATAATATCAATTTCTAAATAGAATGGCATTGATTCCCCTTTGTAAGTTCCCAGTTCCTCAAATAATACCTTAGGGAAAACTTTTGACAATTCCCTGTAGTTGTATTGTCCCGATGACAGAAACGCTTTGAACACTGATTCCCGGAAGTGTATGCTCGTTCCTTCTCAAGAGGCCTGTGTGCCGACCTCATGTGCTGGCAGTTGGCATCCTCTTGGCATGGCAGTTGTACTGCATAGTGACAGCCCAGCTTCTATACATCTGAGTAGCATCTGAGTTGCTGCTTTAATCTCAAATGTACGTTGATTCTAATGCCCTTGGCAAAAACTATGTAGAACCTGTTATTAACATTACAACTAGAACCACTCTAATCTTATGTGTCTGTTAGTCACTCAGAGTCATGTCTGACTCTTTGTGACTCCGTGGACTGTAGCCTGCCAGGCTTCTCTAGGCAGGAACACTGGAGTGGGTTGCCATTTCCTTCTCCAGGGGATCTTCCCAACCCAGGGATTGAACTTGAGTCTCCTGCATTGCAGGCAGATTCTTTACTCTCTGAGCCACCAGGGAAGCCCTTTTAATCTTATACTCACAGCCTTTAATGATTACTGTTATAGTGTAATATAATGTAATATTCTGAATCGTTATCAATCACTACATAATAAACTACTTCAAAACTTAATAGTTTAAATGCATAACTATTTCTTATCTTTCAAGATTCTGTTAGTCTTCTAGGATATTTTTCTGATCTTGGCTGGTTTGCTTTCTCTCTGCTGGGCTCATTGATGTGTCTGTGGTCAGGTAGTAGGTTGAGTGGAACCTGGATGACATCCTAGGCATCCTCTGTAGTGAATACTATGGCATGCAACCCAGATCCCCCTCTGTAAGGCCAAGACATTTTTCCCACAGTGACTAGTTGTCTGTTGACAACTTGCTGGTGAACCTCTACCTCCATAATGCCAAAAGCAGCTACCTAGCCCTAGATCACACTCCCTCCTTAAGGGCAGCCCTCATCCAATGACTGGTTGATGCAGACATCAAAGTGCCCAGCCCCTTTGCCTTAATGTGAATCAACTTTGAAGAGCCATCTCGGCTTCAGAGCTCCCTAAGGGATCAGCTGAGACCTCTGTTCCAACTGCGCTGCAGCCTAACTTTCCCCATGATCAATCCTACATGTATTCCTGCCTCACAGTTGTTGCTAAAAGCACTCCCCAGTAAACTTTCTGTTCGAAAATCTCCATCCCAGAATCTGTTTTCTGGGAAACAGGACTGAAGACATCCTCCATGTGACCTCTCATGGTCCAGCAAGCAACCTTGTGTTCACTCATGAAGGTGGTTACAGGATTCCCAAGACCATAAAAGTAAATTGCAAATTCTTTGAAGGAAGTGGGTTCAGAACTTGCACAATTTATTTTCTGTCATTTGATTTTGGTCAAACATAACAGTTATTAAAATAAGTGTGAATGGGCTGTGTGTGTGAGTGTGTGTGTGTGTTTATGTGCTCAATTGTGTCCAACTCTTTGTGACCCCATAGACTGTAGCCTGCCAGGCTCCTCTGTCCATGGGATTATCCAGGCAAGAATACTGGAGTGGGTTGCTATTCCCTTCTCCAGGGGATCTTCCTGATTCAAGGATCAAACCTCGGTATCCTGCATCTCCTGTATTGGCAGGCAGATTCTTTACCACTGAGCAACCTGGGAAGCTTTATTAAATAACCTTAATGGCAATGGTGATGATAATGCCTTTTCAATGTTTACTTCATGCTAGGCACTGTTTTAAGAATTTATGTATATAATACCTTCTTTAATACCATAACTTTGTGAGGTAAGTGCTGTTGTTATCCTTTTTTTTTTAACAGCTGAACAAAGAGCAGTTTCATCAACTATTTCCCCAAACAAGCTAATCTGCTACATTAAACCTGTGAAATACCTCTGATCCTAAAACGAGGATGGGTGACACAACTCTGTGATGTACTCTGTGATGTATCATTCCAATTGGCTGATTTCACTCTGGGGCTTTAATCATTGAGCAATGCTGATGCTAGTGAGAAGTTTCATAAATTTCAGAATTTTATCAAATGACCAAGACTTGGGTGAAGCAGGGACACTGAAAATTTTTGGACTCTTCATATGTTGTGGCCTTCAGTTCACTTGTGCTCATGGACCTTTACTGTATTTTATTTACTAAGGGATTCCTGTGCCAAAACACGTTCAGTTGAAGGATTAGTCTGGTGCAGTCAAACCCCTTGCTGTGCATCAGCGCAGACATTTTAAGCATCAGTCCAGTGCATATTTGAGAAGAGGTAGATTTAGTGACTGACCCCATGTATTTATGCTGTCTGCCTTTTATTTTAATGACTGCTTTTCTCCAACATCCCCTGATAATCAGAAACTCTTTATTTATGGCTACCCAAATGCTACAGCAGAGAAGGCAATGGCACCCCACTCCAGTACTCTTGCCTGGAAAATCCCATGGATGGAGGAGCCTGATAGGCTGCAGTCCATGGAGTCGCTGAGAGTCGGACACAACTGAGCGACTTCACTTTGACTTTCCACTTTAATGCATTGGAGAAGGAAATGGCAACCCACTCCAGCGTTCTTGCCTGGAGAATCCCAGGGATGGGGGAGCCTGGTGGGCTGCGGTCTATGGGGTGGCACAGAGTCGGACACAACTGAAGCGACTTAGCAGCAGCAGCAACAAATGCTACAGAGGCAGAAGGATTTAGCCTAGAACTTTTTACAGCTAAGAGCTAACTAACCGTCCCCTCACTCCTCTAACTTAACCATTTCTAAGGGAATGTGAGAGCACTGTTGTTACACCATTGTCACCCCACGGATAACTGGATGGATGTTTGTCTACCTGGCTGGACGTGGATTCACTTTCTCCCTTACTACTTGGCACAGACATAACAAAGAGGCTGCTCCAGTTATAAGAATGCAAGTTGCTACCCTCTCATACTAGAATTTCCAAACAAGCACCTATGTCCATGGGATTTCCCAGGCAAGAATACTGGTTAGCCATTCCCTTCTCCAGGGGATCTCCCCAACCCAGGGATCAAATTCAAGTCTCCTACATTGACAGGCAGATTCTTTACTACTGAACCACCTGGGAAACACCTAAAGTGTAGACATTGACTTAAAAAAATTATAACCATGCCCCTGGTGTACTTAGTAAAATCATTAATGAAAGGTGACAGCACCAATCAAGTTTGAAAGGTTCCCTAATGAATAGCTGCTAACTGAATCAGAATATTAATTTTTGTTTTATTGTAATATATCACTTGTTGAGTGTATTAAATAAGCAGCTCAGTGTTAGGCTTCTTGACCTCAGTATTACTGATATTATTCACAGAAGTAAGATTTTTACCAAGGGAAATTATTTTGACTAATTTTTCTGTTTTCTAAGGAAAGGTTCTATCTCATTTCTGACTCATAAAGTTACTATTTTGTTCACTTCAATTGGCAACGGAAAAGAGAATTCTCTGAAATTACCAGGCCACTCATGTCCTATTTTGTGTCATACTTGGAGTTATCTACTTCCAAAAGTAGGAGAGGACTATAACCTTGACCACAGAGTTCCCGGAGTTCCGGACTACCCTCCACAGGCCATAGGGCATTGTGTGCACCTGACTCAGGGCAAGTCCCACCTCACTAAATGTTAGGGCCAAACTTCTCAGAATGAGAGAACGCTAGCATTTTCATTCATACACTAATGTGCTAAAAACACTTTCAGCAAATGATATGGTATAACTGAGTTTAAAATGTCTACAACTTCTTGTTTTCTTTCAGCTGAGTCTCTTTATTTTTGCCTAATATGACAGAGATGTCAATTAAGAGGTAGGGAAGTGATTTTTTTATTTGCCTCAGATAAGAACAAATAAAGGCCTTATCGAAGTTTGTTTTCCTTAGATCTTCCCAACTCCACCAAGACATCCTGTTTCAAGAGAATTAAAATCTAATCAACAGTTAATTGTATCTACATACACAGATATTTTCTTCAATGTGCAAATCCCTTTGAAATTGTCTGCCCTTTAGCTCTTAATTTCTTATTAAGTGTGTTTTCAGTACAAGCCTGAAATCATCATTAAATTGCCACAGATGGCTCTGCCTTGATCGTATTTTTCCTCAGTCAGTCTTTCCCTTGATGTAGCTAAGGAGCTAGCTTTCTGCTTTGATTTTCCTGAGATCTTGAAAACTAGAAATGCAAATGTCATTTTACACCATAAACTGGACCAAGTTTCTTTTCCTCCTCATAATTCCTTGGAGGATCCTTTTAATATTGGTTTAAGTTGTGTTGCCATTTCTAACCATGTAGGATATGGGTTATTTCCCTGAAATTGGTTTTATCTGAGTTTGTCTTCATGATCAACTGAAAGCATTTATCAAAATCATTCCAATAAATCCACTTTTCATTCAGTAATCTATCTAGATGTCATAGACAGATGTATTTAAGATCAACATTTCAAGCCACTTCCCCTAGCTTTACACTTTCCTATCCCACTGTAAACCCAAGTGCCAATAGTCCCTGCTGCTGCTGCTGCTGCTAAGTCACTTCAGTCGTGTCCAACTCTGTGCGACCCCATAGACGGCAGCCCACCACGTTCCCCCGTCCCTGGGATTCTCTAGGCAAGAACACTGGAGTGGGTTGCCATTTCCTTCTCCAATGCATGAAAGTGAAAGTGAAGTCGCTCAGTTGTGTCCGACCCTCAGCGACCCCATGGACTGCAGCCTTCCAGGGTCCTCTGTCCATGGGATTTTCCAGGCAAGAGTACTGGAGTGGGGTGCCATTGCCTTCTCCTGCCAATAGTCCCTAGCAGTAGCCAAATGTCAAAAAAAAAAAAAAAAAGGATTTGCAGATGCCAATGCTGGTGTCTGTAACCAGTTTTCCCAAGTCCATGTGCAAAATTATGTTTTATGTTCTGGTTAGATAGTAGAATTCTCCTCCAAATATATGTAGACAAAGAGCCACCTTTTAATTCAAGCTGTGAGTTCTTTAAGGATGGAGAGACCTCATTAACCTTGATTATGGACCTTCAAGAGCCAGCCCAGTGCTGTGGGCTCTGTGAAGATTCTTGGTGAATTACAGACTGATTACCTGAAAATCACAGGCTGTGAAGAGACTGTTAATTAGGAATGAAATTGTAGGATTGATTAAATAATATTTTATACATTCTAAGAAATTTAATTGAATCTAAAGGATATGCTAGAATGCTATAAAAAAGATTAACACTATAGAAACCATAATTGAAGGTAAACATGAATGCAAACAGTTCAGAAAAATAAGTTCAAGCAGCATCAAGCATTGTGACTTACACTGCCCCTGTACACACACATACCTCACATGTACCACTCCTTCTTTGTCCTTTCACATTATCTGGAGAAGAGTTAAACTAAGGGCGATCACGTGGAGGTGATATTGTGCTTATCTTCCTTGTTCACTTAATGTGCTTATTATTCTTGTTCACTTCTGGTTTACCTTGTTCCTTTTAAGTATTTATATATGTGGGAAGTAAATAGTAGTAACAACATAGAACTCAATTATAGCTTAAAATAACTGAATCTCTATTACTGTGACCCTCAAACAGTTGCAGAAAATGGGTGGGTCTGGTTTTGTTCAACTTGAATCTCCTCCTGAATATCCAAGTGTTGATGATGTTAAAATAAAGGAGATAGTTTATAGTAGTTAATTTGAATTTCCTCATCTCTTTAGCAACCCATGTGAAGCAAGAAGTGGTGTCCAAGGACAATGTCATGTTTTTGTTCCCTCTTTCTCTACAAGTCACCTCCAAGTTAGGGTTGGCAAAAAACTGCCTTTAGTGGCTTCCCACAGTCTAGTGCCCCAAATGTATGTGTTCCTTTGTGCCCTTCTGTTAAATCCCTAGTCAAATATTTAATGTATTTTGTAGAAATACTATAGAATATTAGCAATCAATCCTTTTCACTTTACAAGTAAGGAAACCAAAGCTTAGGGAGGTAAAGTAACATGCTTGACATAACCAACTAGTTGGTTACACCCAACACAATACAATTATGCCATAATCCAGGACCTGGAAAGCCTGTTATGCATCACTTTTTGAAAATACAGTTATATTCCTCCACTAAAACCATTTTTAATGGTAGTATTGATGAAATGAGAATTTTGTTAAGATGAAGGATGGAAGCAAACCCATGAAATATAGAGTTGATAGCTTTCTTCATTGTGTGTGTGTGTGTGTGTGTGTGTGTGTGAGTGAGATAGGCCTGTATGGAATGACACAGTAAGTATCGTAAAGACAAAGGATACTTAGGTTATAACTTCAGCACTGTGTGAAAATAAAATAATCATGCTTCCAACAAATCATAATTTCCTTATTTACCTTTGTCCTTTTCTGTTATTGTAAAATTTGCATATAGTAAATGCACATATTTTAAGTGTACCATTGGATTAAATTTGATAGTTATAAATACCTGTGTAATTATTACATAGTGAAGAACACAGACTATACCCATTCACCTCAGAAAGTACCCTTGTTCCCCTTTCCAGTTAATTCCTATGCTGTGCTTAGTCGTTCAGTGGTGTCTGGCTCTTTGCAACCCCATGGACTGTAACCCGCCAGGCTCCTCTGTCCATGGGGATTCTCCAGGCAAGAATACTGGAGTGGAAGATACCCCTCTCCAGGGGGATCTTCCCAGCCCAGGGATCAAACTCAGGTCTCCTGCATTGCAGGGGGATTCTTTACTGTCTGAGCCACCAATACAACCATGTTTAGATTTTTTTTTTAAGGGTTAATTTATTTTATTTTTAAACTTTACATAATTGTATTAGTTTTTTTAGATTTTATTACCATGGATTATTTTCCTCCTTTTGACATAATATAGATGAATCATAAATGGTTTGCTTTTTTATTTTTCTGGCTTCTTTAACTCAATGCTTAGTGAAATCAAACTAAATTTTGCATATAACTGTTCATTTTTTAAAATTCCTATCTAGCATTCCACTGTATGACTCCCACATTATCAACATCCCCCACCAGAGTGGTACATTTGTTACAACTGATGAACCTGCTTTGACACATCATTATCATCCAGAGTCTAAAGCTTACATTTACTTTCACTCTTGATGTGTACATTATATGAGTTTGGACAAATTTATAATGACATATATCCACAATTTTGGGCTTCCCAGGTGGCACAGTCGTAAAGAAACCACCTGCCAGTACAGGTAGACATAAGAGATGTGAGTTCAATCCCTGGGTCTGGAAGACCCACTGGAGGAGGACATGGCAACCCATTCCAGTATTCTTGCCTGGGAAACCCCGTGGACAGAGGAGCCTAGTGAGCTACAGCCCATGGAGTTGCAAAGAGTCACACATGACTGAAGCTACTTAGCACACACACAACACACACACACACCACACACACACCATTTTAACATTATACAGAGTAGTTTCACTGCCTTTAAAAATCCTTAATGCTCTGCCTATTCATCCTCCTTCCCCCTCTAAGCCTTGGTAACTGCTGTGTCAGTTTTGCCTTTTCCAGAATGTCATATAGTTGGAGTCAAACAGTAGGTACCTTTCCAGTTTGGCTTCTTTCACTTACTAATATGCATCTTCCCTCGTAGCTTAAGTTGGTAAAGATTCTGCTTGCAATACAGGAGACCTGGGTCAATGCTGGGTTGGGAAGGTTCTCTGGGAGAGGAAATGACAAATCATTCCAGTATCTTTCTTGGAGAATCCATGGACAGAGGAGCCTAGAGGCTACAGTCCTGGGGTCCACAAGACAGATACGACTTAGCAAATATACCACCTCAAGGTTCCTTGATGTCTTTTTTGTGACATAATAGTTCATTTATTTTTTAGCACTAAGTAATATTCTATTGTCCAGACATACCATAGTTTATTTATCCATTGTTTATTTTTTTAACTGTTTCTTTAAAGAGCAGAATATTTAATTTTTAATGCATCACATTTATTTTTCCGTGTATAGTTAGTGCTTTTTGTGTCTGGTTTAATAAACCTTCACTTACACCAAAGGTTGCAAATATATTCCCTTAAGTGTTCTTCTAGAAAATGTATACATTTTACATTTGGATCTATGATCACTGTCACTAGAACTGGTGAGAATCAATATGCTTGCCTTGGTCTTAGAAGAAAAGAATTCTATATTTCACTAGTGTGAAATTATACATTTCACTAGTTGGTGTTATCTATTACTGTTTAACAATCTAACACAAACTTAGTGGCTAAAAACCATACTGATTTATTGTTACTTCACAAATCTGTGTATCAGCTAGGGGCTTCCTTTGCTAGTTTTTTCTGGGAAACTCACGTGGATGCTTTCACCATAACATCCAGTTCAGGATTTGGCTCAGCTGGGGTGCTAGAGCAGCCAGGCCTTTCTTCATTAAACCTCAGGGCCTTTCTCTGCACATTTTCTCCCATCTTTCAGTAAGTCGGCAAGACTTTCTTACAGGTCTAAAGAGCATTTCAAGCAAGCCAAAAACAGAAGCTGTAAGGCCTCTTAAAGTCTAGCCCCAGAAGACATACAGGAACACTTATAATACCAAATGTATTGTTCAACGAAAGCCACAGTGCCAGCTTAAATTTAAGGAGAGAAAATAGGCCACACCCTTTTCGGAAGGAGAATATGTATTTTAAATAAATGTGAGAATTGTAGGTGGCCAACTTTGCAGAAAAAATCTACCACATTACCTGTAGATTTTTAGATAGATGTCATTTCTATTACAGGGAAATTCCCTTGGATTCCTAGTTGGCTGAGGAATTTTTTATGATGAGAGAGGGTTGAGTTTAACCAAATGACTTTGTTATATCTGTTGAAATGATCAATATAGCTTCCCTCGTTTATTCTGTTAATGTTCTGATTTATATTTATTGATTTTCAATGCTAAAGCAGCTTTAATAGCTGCTATTTATTAGGGACCTACTAGGTGTCAAGAATTTTATATGGGATTATTAACTCCTATTTATCCTGAAAAGTAGGCATTATCTTCCCATCATATAGGTAAAAAAAATTGAGTTTCAGTGTTGAAGTTACTTGCCCAGAGTTTACTGAGGCCAGTGAGTGGAAAATCCAGGACTCAAGTATAGGTAAGTTCAGTTCAGTTCAGTTCAGTCGCTCAGTCGTGTCTGACTCTTTGCGACCCCATAAATCGCAGCACGCCAGGCCTCCCTGTCCATCACCAACTCCTGAAGTTCACTCAGACTCATGTCTATCGAGTCAGTGATGCCATCCAGCCATCTCATCCTTCATCCCCTTCTCCTCCTGCCTCCAATCCCTCCCAGCATCAGAGTCTTTTCCAATGAGTCAACTTCACATGAGGGTTGGCCAAAGTACTGGAGTTTCAGCTTTAGCATCATTCCTTCCAAAGAAATTCTCAGGCTGATCTCCTTCAGAATGGACTGGTTGGATCTCCTTGCAAGTATAGGTCAGCTGACTCTAAAATCTAATATCTTTCTTCTAATATTCTGGTAGCAGAGTACTTTAAAAAAGAAGGTGGAAAATTTCTGGAGGCCAATTCCTCTAGTTTCAATACATATTTATATGTATGTCTAATCTTTGAACTTCTTTTTTTTCTCTTCATGTTTAAATTAGAAAGCATAATAACTTTACGGGATACTTATAGTTCTTCTATATATTATAATTATTTTCAAGTACATAAATTAATATTTTTATTGGAGTTTCAATATCAAGCTCTCAAAATTAATAGGATGAATATACAGAGAAGTGGAAGGATATAGTGGACCTGAAAAGCACTATGAACCAATTCAACATAATTAAGATTTGTATAATTTTCACACAACAGTAAAATACAAATTCTATTCAAGTCCCATAGACTATAAGCTAGGAGACACTGGAATATATCCAAGGACATAAAATAAGGTGGACAAATTCATGGTCCAAAGGTATTGAAAGTTTTTCTTTATATATGGATCTAGTGTTGTCCACTTCAGCATTTGACAGTGCAGATTTTTTTTAAACACTGAAACTCAAAATATTAAGTAAAACTGGAAATGACTAAAGCTGGAAGATTTTTAACTTTCCTTTCAGACTCTAGTCAAATTAAGTCGAGAAATATGTGAACAAACATTACATGACAGAACATTCGACCCCAAATTCTATTGCTGCTGAATCCCAAATGTTATTAGACGGGATGAGAACACCCAAAATAGTATATTATGTTTCCATCAAACACAGCAAATGATCTTAGCTATGATGAAACTGCCAAATTATAGTGGACCTGTGACTCAAAATTGCAGCTCTTCCTATACTACTGTTCTACTTAAAAATACACTCTTGGGACTTCCCCAGTGGTCCAGTGTTTAAGAATCTGCCTTCCAATCCCGGGGGTGCTGGCTTGATCTCTGGTAGGGGAACTAAGGTCCCACATGGCACATGGTGCTACCGGCATACACACATATATATTTTGAAAATTCTCCTTTGTCATACAGCACCAGGGAAATAACATTCTGTCTTTAGGTCATACTGAGTGAATTTAGTCATATTGAGCCATATTGAGAAGTTATCTGTAGTCCATCAGAATTTCCCCACTGCACAAGACATATTTTATAAGCCACAGTACAAAAGAAGTCCTTTCTGGTGTAATAGTTTAAAGTTCTGTCTCTATGTTAGTCAGTGTCTGTAAATAAACAAACTCATGAATATAAGACATCATAATGAATCATATTTAGAAACAATGCTCAGATACCTAAAACATATGTTCATGTCTTTTACTGTGCAATAGCTATTTCTCCATTTAAAATATTTCTATATATTACATCTCTGTAATGTTCTGAATTTACAATTCTAAAGAAAACGGTTGGGCCAATATTAAGAAGTGGCCTTATTTAACTCAGATGTCACCAGTGGTATAATGTGAAGAATGATATTTTCTTCTGTCCAGAATTATTTCTGCCACATATCCTCACTAACTTATTATTTGCCCATTTGGATTGGCAATCTCTTTTAAAATGTAAACAACCTAAGGGTCAACAGATTAATCCAATGATAAACTGAAGTAGCAATTTCTAAGATATCTATAGTGCTCTGTATTTTGTTAAGAATAACTATACTTTAGAAATTACAGTTAGGGAATTATTTCCACCTCCTTTAACTTATTTTGATTTTCATTCAGAACCATATGATTTAGTTGGTTATAGAAGATCCCATGGAAGGAAGAGCCTGGTAGTCTGCAGTCCACCTGGGGTTGCTAAGAGTCAGACACGACTGAG
The DNA here is from genome assembly GCF_002263795.3 of Bos taurus. Classification (NCBI taxonomy): domain Eukaryota; kingdom Metazoa; phylum Chordata; class Mammalia; order Artiodactyla; family Bovidae; genus Bos; species Bos taurus. The sequence goes on along the minus strand of NW_020192292.1, from coordinate 6,663,566 downwards.
CGACTTCACTTTCACTTTTTCACTTTCATGCATTGGAGAAGGAAATGGCAACCCATCCAGTGTTCTTGTCTGGAGAATTCCAGGGACGGGGGAGCCTGGTGGGCTGCCATCTATGGGGTTGCACAGAGATCGGACACGACTGAAGTGACTTAGCAGCAGCAGCACCAGTAGCAGTAGTAGTAATAGTAGCAGCAATAATAATGATTATTAATGATGAAACCCTTATATACCACATACTATGAGCCAGTGTTTTAAGTACTTTATGTATATTTAATTCATTTGATTATCCCATCAGCCTTACACAGTAGCTTCTATTTATATTACCATTTTTAAAGATGATAAAGCCAGGTCATGGAAAAGGTAAGCACCTTGCCCAAGGGCACTGGACTGGTGACCAGTGGGGGGGGGGGAAAAGCTGCTCAGTGGTGTCCAACTCTTTGCAACCCCACGGACTGTAGCCCTCCAGGGCTCCTCTGTCCATGGATTCTCCAGGGCCAGAAATCTGGAGTGGGTAGCCATTCCCTCTCCACAGGATCTTCCTAACTGAGGGGTCCAAACCCAGGTCTCTTGCATTGCAGGTGGATTCTTTACCGTCTGAGCCACCAAGGAAAGCAGTGAACCAGGATTCAAATCCTGGCAGTCTGTTTCTAAGGGCCTAAGCTCTTAACCACTTACGGAAAATAATTTATTTTTTTATTTACTAAGCGGTTATTTACTGAGTACATACTGTATACCAGATGCTCTTCAAGGCCTTGGAGATACAGCAGTGAGCAAACAGATTTTGTATCTCCTCACAAAGAGCTTTCATTCCCGAAGCAAGAGACACAAAAAAATAGAAATTTCACTTCATTACAAAGTTATACAAGAACAGCAGAGGGAAATCCCTGGCAGTCCAATGGCTAAGACTCCCAAGTTCTCACTGCCAAGGGCCCTGGTTCAATTTCTGGTCAAGGAACTGAGATCCCACAAGCCACACAGTGCAGCCACATAAAATATAATAGACAAGGTTATGTGAAAGACAGTGGTGGAGACTTAGCTGCTTTTGAGAAGAAAACACTGGGGCTGAGAATCAGTTCAGTTCAGTTCAGTTGCTCAGTTGTGTCTGACTCTTTGCGACCCCGTGAACCGCAGCACGCCAGGCCTCCCTGTCCATCACCAACTCCCAGAGTTCACCCCAAACTCATGTGCATCAAGTCAGTGTTGCCATCCAGCCATCTCATTCCTCTGTTGTCCCCTTCTCCTCCTGCCCCCAATGCTCCCAGCATCAGGGTCTTTTCCAATGAGTCAACTCTTCGCATCAGGTGGCCAAAGTATTGGCGTTTCAGCTTCAACATCAGTCCTTCCAATGAACACCCAGGACTGATCTCCTTTAGAATGGACTGGTTGGATCTCCTTGCAGTCCAAGGGACGCTCAAGAGTCTTCTCCACACCACAGTTGAAAAGCATCAATTCTTCGGTGCTCAGCTTTCTTCACAGTCCAACTCTCACATCCATACATGACCACTGGAAAAACCATAGCCTTGACTAGACAGACCTTTGTTGGCAAAGTAATATCTCTGCTTTTTAATATGCTATCTAGGTTGGTCATAATTTCCTTCCAAGGAGTAAGCGTCTTTTAATTTCATGGCTGCAATCACCATCTGCAGTGATTTGGACCCCCAAAAATAAAGTCTGACACTTTCCACTGTTTCCTCATCTATTTGCCATGAAGTGATGGGACCAGATGCCATGATCTTCGTTTTCTGAATGTTGAGCTTTAAGCAATGTTTTCACTCTCCTCTTTCACTTTCATCAAGAGTCTTTTTAGTTCCTCTTCACTTTCTGCCATAAGGGTGCTGTCATCTGCATATCTGAGGTTATTCGTATTTCTCCGGCAATCTTGATTCCAGCTTGTGCTTCTTCCAGCCCAGCGTTTCTCATGATGTACTCTGCATATAAGTTAAATGAGCAGGGTGACAATATACAGCCTTGACGTACTCCTTTTCCTCTTTGGAACCAGTCTGTTGTTCCATGTCCAGTTCTAAATGTTGCTTCTTGACCTGCATATAGTTTTCTCAAGAGGCAGGTCAGGTGGTCCTGGTAGTCCCATCTCTTTCAGAATAAACAAGAGGAAAACAGCTGCCCTGTGTAAGATTTCATGACAGAGTTTATTCAGGAAGTAAGAATAGCAATAGCTCTAAGGGGAGAATGACTTTGAAAAGAGAGGAAGTGAATGTGAATTTGAGTTAGAATTGGAGAATGGGGAGAGCAAGTATCAGAATAGGAGATGCCAAAGGGGCTTGTTTACATGGATGGACTATGGATTTTGCTCTGAGTGAAATGGGAAGTCATGGAAGGTTTTAGCAGAGAAGCATCAAATATATTAAAAAGCAGAGACATTTACTTGCCGACAAAGGTCTGTCTAGTCAAAGCTATGGTTTTTTTCAGTAGTCATGTATGGATGTGTGAGTTGTTCTATAAAGAAAGCTGAGCACCGAAGAATTGATGTTTTTGAACTGTGGTGTTGGGTAAGACTCTTGAGAGTCCCTTGGACAGCAAGGAGATCCAACCAGTCCATCTTAAAGGAAATCAGTCCTGAATATTCATTTGGAAGAACTGATGCTGAAGCTGAAACTCCAATACTTTGGCAACCCAATGTGAAGACTGACTGATTAGAAAAGACCAAGATGCTAGAAAAGATTGAAGGTGGGAGAAGGGGGACAGAGGATGAGGATGGTTGGATGGCATTACCGACTTGATGGACATGAGTTTGAGCAAGCTCCGGGAGTTGGTGATGGACAGGGAAGCCTGGCGTGCCGCAGTCCATGGGGTCGCAAAGGATCGGACGTGACTGAGCGCCTGAACTGAACAGATCAAGATCTGATTTTAAACTTAAAAAGGCGATAGCTGGCTGCGTTGTACAGAAAGAATTGCATAGAATTAAAACCAGAGACCAAAAGACCAGTTAGAATATTTCAGTGGCTCACAGGAGAGATGAGGGTGGGGTGCAGAGTGGTGGCAAGAGAGATGGTGAGAGGTAAATGGATTGGAGAGCATGTTGTGAGCTCACAGACAGTGAGGAGAAAACCTCTATGAAAATTTAAATTGTCCTGACTCTAAATTTATGCACATATTATCTGCCCCTAAAAAGCAAATTTCAATTCTAGCAGCAGGAAGCAAAGATGTTCTTTGTGGGAACCGGGGAAGATGAGGGAAATGTGAAGGGTGAATGAGGTGGGCTGCCCACAGTTAGGGGCTTTAGGCAGTCAAAGGTCTCTAGATTTGGGAGAGCAAATATTTCAGACTATATCATAGTAGAAGATCCCATTTAGCCTGCTCATTATAGAATGAGGCCAGATAGACTTTTTCCTCTCAAGGGACATACACCCCTCAAATTGATAAGCTTCATAGAATTCAATCAGCTGAATTAAAATTTTCATTTGCTTCTTTATTAGAGAGTGATTTAGCAGAGTTCTGCCATTTTCCTTTCAAATAAGGCTGTGTATAAGCAAAGTGTATGTCTCCTGAGTGTCCCAGCCAGTCTAGTGCTCTGTGAAAAGCCTGATAAATGTTCCATCACTCTAATGGCATAAGACTTCTTCCTGGAATGTCCTTAGGCTTTTCTCTGGGGTGTAAAGACTACATTATTCTGGGGAAGTAGTAACTGTAATGGTTTGGTCAATTAGTATAAGTATTAGCTGTGACTAGGTCCAAATGATGAAATTGTAGTTTTTAAGCATTTGGATGTAAAGCACAATATATCTAAAACCTTTTTCATAGATTAAATCAGGTTACAGCCAATATTTTATCAAACTTCATTTAACAAAGACGTGCCAAGACTTGGAGGATCACTCTCTGTCAACCTCGTTTCTCCTTTGCGTCCCTTCTCTTGTCAAAACTTGTTCTAAGGAATTATAGATTTGAGAGTCATTTGCATAAATATAAATGCCTAGTAAGACTTCAGGTATTTGCTCCTTCAGGGACGTTCTCATTTTCACAGGAAAACAAGAATCTTGAGCAAAAAGAGTGAATTTGGCCACCAATGAAATGAGTGGAGGCAAATAAATTAAATGCCTACTGTATTCACTAGGGTATTCCAGAGAACCAGTAAGATGTTTGCATGTGTGTATATACACACAGAAAGAGATTGATTTTAAAGGATTGCTTGCATGTTTATGCAGGCTTGCAAGTCTAAATCTGCAGTGTGGACCAGCAGTCTTGAGACCTAGGAGAGCTGATGTTGCAGTTCCAGTCCAAAGGCACTCTGTGGGAATATTTCCTCCTGCTCAAGAAGGCTGGTCTTTTGTACTACTTACACCTTGAAAATGACTGGATGAGGCCCACCAACATTACGGAGGGCAATTGGCTTGACCCAATATTCATTGATTTAAATGTTAATCTCATCCAAAATCATCCTCCAAGTTGACACATAAATTTAACCATCACATTGACCTTTAATAAGAACTGTTAAATATATGGGTCTACAGATAGTCCCTGGTTTACAATGGTTCAACATTATGATGGTGCGAAAGTAAAACACATTTAGTAGAAATTGTACTTTGAATTTTGATCTTTTCCCAGGCTAGCACTGTGTGGTCCCATACTCTTTCATGATGCTGGGGCAGAGGCCCCCACTGCAGCTCCTGGTCAGGCACGTGATCTCAACTCATATACTTATAGCCATTCTGTACCCACACAACCATTCTGTTGTTCACTTTCAGTACAGTATTCAATAAATTGCATGAGATATATAACACTTTATTATAAAATAGACTTTGTGTTAGATGGTTTGCCCAAGTGCAGGCCAATGTAAGTGTTCTGAGCATGTTAAAGTGGGCTATGCCTAAGCTATAGTGTTCAGTAAGGTCAGGTGTATTAAATGCATTTTCAATTTATGATATTTTCAATTTACAATGGTTATCAGGACATAATTCCATCATGAGTTAAGGAAGATCTGTATTTGTTTACTTCTTATATGATTTATATCCCCCATTATATTTGATACTCTTTGGTTTGCAGTTCTGTTCAAACCACAGATAGTCACATACATACCTTCATATTTGAAATGCCTGGTTTATCTCTTGTTCATATATGGGTATGATAAAGAAACCTTATCAAGAGCTGTTGACCATGTCTAATTTGCAATATATTTGACCGCTGGGAACTCCAAATACTTTGGCGCACCTTTATGCGAAGAGTTGACTAATTGGAAAAGACTCTGATGCTGGGAGGGACTGGGGGCAGGAGGAGAAGGGGACGACAGGATGAGATGGCTGGATGGCATCACTGACTTGATGGACATGAGTCATGAGTGAACTCCGGGAAGTTGGTGATGGCAGGGAGGCCTGGCGGTGCTGCGATTCATGGGGGTGCGCAAAGGTCAGACACGACTGAGCGACTGAACTGAACTGAACTGAACTGACCCTGTATTAGATGGTACAAATCATAGGAGAAATTAAAAGTAAGTAAGGCATAGTTATTATTGTCATATGGAAGGCAGAATATTAATGCTCTTATCTTAAAAAACAATAAGCACAATGCAGCAGGATTCAGAGAAGGGGAACATGACATCCCAATGAGAGAATATATCCAGTTTTTCCTTCTTTCTTTCAGCAAAAATTTATGAATCTCTACTTATAGGTCAACCACTATTTACATTCTGAGATAGAGCAGTAAAAAATAGATGAATTCCCTAGCCTATTGGAATTTACTTTATAATGAGGGAGACAGACACCAAACATGAAAACAAGTAAGTAGTGTGGTTTTATGTCCTGATAGTATTTTAGATAGCAACAAGTAAGATTTAAAAATTTAATGGAGTAGCAGGAGAGACTACCACTGCTGTTGCCACACACGTGCTTAGTTGTGTCCGACTCTTGTGACTCCATGAACTTTAGCCGCACCAGGCTTCTCCGTCCATGGGATTTCCCAGGCAAGAATACTGGAGTGGGTTTCCATTTCCTCCTCCAGGGGATCTTCCCAACCCAGAGATAGAACCTGCATCTGCCTGTATCTTCTGCATTGCAGACGGATTCTTCATCTAGTAGGGTTGCTATTTAAGTTAGAGTGGAGAGGCCTTTCTTGCTACAGAATGGCACCTGTACTGACACTGAATGAAGAGGAGTTATTCATGCCTGTGTCTTAGGGAAAAGGATTCCAGTCAGAGGGAGCAGCAAATACAAAGATTTTGAGGATGAAATGAGTTTGCAGTGTTTAAGAAAAAAATCATGAGATATGGCATTTATGAAAGCCCAGAGAGGAGGTGAGGTTTTTACAAATAAAGATTGGAGAGAGGTAAAGAAACACAAGGACTGCAAAGAGGCAAAGGACCACAGCCTTGACTAACTCAGTGAAACTAAGCCATGCGTGTGGGGCCACACAAGACAGATGGGCCATGGTGGAAAGGTCTAACAGAATGTGGTCCACTGGAAAAGGGAATTGCAAACCACTTCAGTATTCTTGCCTTGAGAACCCCATGAATAGTGATGAAAAGGGCAAAAGATAGGACACTGAAAGATGAAACTCCCAAGATCAGTAGGTGCCCAATATGCTACTGGAGATCAGTGGAGAAATAACTCCAGAAAGAATGGAAGATGAGCGAAAGCAAAAACAACACCCAGTTGTGGATGTGACTGGTGGTAGAAGCAAGGTCTGATGCTATTAAAGAGTAATATTGCATAGGAACCTGGAATGTTAGGTCCATGAATCAAGGCAAATTGGAAGTGGTCAAACCAGAGATGGCAAGAGTCAATGTTGACATTTTATGAATCAGCAAACTAAAATGGACTGGAATGGGTGAATTTAACTCAAATTACCATTATATCTACTACTGTGGGCAGAAATCCCATAGAAGAAATGGGAGTAGCCATGATGGTCAACAAAAGAATCTGAAATGCAGTACTTGGATGCAATCTCAAAAACGACATAATAATCTCTGTTCGTTTCCAAGGCAAACCATTCAATATCACAGTAATCCAAGTCTATGCCCCAATCAGTAATGCTGAAGAAGTTGAAGTTGAATGGTTCTATGAAGACCTATAAGACCTTTTAGAACTAACACCTAAAAAGATACCCTTTTCATTATAGGGGACTGGAATGCAAAAGTAGGAAGTCAAGAAACACCTGGAGTGACAGGCAAATTTTGGCCTTGATGTACAGAATGAAGCAGGGGTAAAGGCTAATAGAGTTTGGCCAAGAGAATGCACTGGTCATAGCAAACACCCTCTTCCAACAACACAAGAGAAGACTCTACACATGGACATCACCAGATGGCCAACACAGAAATCAGATTGATTATAATCTTTGTGGCCAAAGATGGAGAAGCTCTATACAGTCAGCAAAAACAAGACTGGGAGCTGACTGTGGCTCAGATCATGAACTCCTTATTGCCAAATTCAGACTTAAAATAAAGAAAGTGGGGAAAACCACTAGGCCATTCAGGTATGACCTAAATCAAATCCCTTACGATTATACAGTGGAAGTGAGAAATAGATTTAAGGGACTAGATCTCATAGACAGAGTGCCTGATGAACTATGGATGGAGGTTCATGACATTATATAGGAGGCAGGCAAGACAATCCCCAAGAAAAAGAAATGCAAAAAAGCAAAATGGCTGTCTGGGGAGGCCTTACAAATAGCTATGAAAAGAAGAGAAGTGAAAAGCACAGGAGAAAAGGAAAGATAGAATCATCTTAACGCAGAGTTCCAAAGACGAGCAAGGAGAGATAAGAAAGCCTCCCTCAGTGATCAATGCCAAGAAATAGAGGAAATAGAATGGGAAAGACTAGAGATTTCTTCAAGAAAATTAGAGATACCAAGGGAACATTTCATGCAAAGATGGGCTCAATAAAGGACAGAAATGATATGGCCCTAACAGAAGCAGAAGATATTAAGAAGAGGTGGCAAGAATACACAGAAAAACTGTACAAAAAAGATCTTCACTACCCAGATAATCATGATAGTGTGATCACTTACCTAGAGCCAGACATCCTGGAATATGAAGTCAAATGGGCCTTAGGAATCATCACTACAAACAAAGCTGTGGAGGTGATGGAATTCCAATTGAGCTATTTCAAATCCTGAAAGATGATGCTGTGAAAGTGCTGCACTCAGTATGCCAGCAAATTTGGAAAACTCAACAGTGGCCACAGGACTCAAAAATGTCAGTTTTCATTCCAATCCAAAAGAAAGGCAATGCCAAAGAATGTTCAAACTGCTGCATAATTGCACTTAATCTCACGCTAGTAAAGTAATGCTCAAAATTCTCCAAGCTAGGCTTCAACAATACATGAACCATGAACTTCCAGATGTTCAAGCTGGTTTTAGAAAAGGCAGAGGAACCAGAGATCAAATTGCCAACATCCGCTGGATCATCGAAAAAGCAAGATAGTTCCAGAAAAATATCTATTTCTGCTTTATTGACTATGCCAAACCTTTGACTATGTGGATCACAATAAACTGTGGAAAATTCTGAAAGGAGATGGGAATACCAGACCACCTGATCTGCCTCTTGAGAAATCTGTATGCAGGTCAGGAAGCAATGGTTAGAACTGGACATGAAACAACAGATTGGTTCCAAATAGGGAAAGGAGTACGTCAAGACTGTGTATTGTCTCCATGCTTATTTAACTTATATGCAGAGAACATCATGAAAAACGCTGGGCTGGGAAGAAGCACAAGCTGGAATCAAGATTGCCAGGAGAAATATCAATAACCTCAGATATGCAGATGACACCACTCTTATGGCAGAAAGTGAAGAACTAAAGAGCCTCCTGATGAAAGTGAAAGAAGAGAGTGAAAGAGTTGGCTTAAAGCTTAATATTCAGAAAACTAAGATCATGGCATCCGGTCCCATCACTTCATGGGAAATAGATGGGGAAACAGTGGAAACAGTGACTGACTTTATATTTTGGGGGTCCAAAATCACTTTCAGATGGTGACTGCAGCCATGAAATTAAAAGACGCTTACTCCTTGGAAGAAAAACTATGACCAACCTACACAGCATATTAAAAGCAGAGACATTATTTTGCCAGCAAAGGTCCATCTAGTCAAGGCTATGATTTTCCAGTGGTCATGTATGGATGTGAGAGTTGGACTGTGAAGAAGGATGAGCACAGAAGAATTGATGCTTTTGAACTGTGGTGTTGGAGAAGACTCTTGAGCGTCCCTTGGACTGCAAGGAGATCCAACCAGTCCATTCTAAAGGAGATCAGTCCTGGGTGTTCATCAGAAGGATTGATGTTGAAGCTGAAACTCCTATACTTTGGCCACCTGATGCAAAGGGCTGACTCATTTGAAAAGACCCTGATGCTGGGAAAGATTGAGGGCAGGAGTAGAAGGGGACGACAGAGGATGAGGTGGTTGGATGGCATCACCGACTCAATGGACATGAGTTTGGGTGTACTCCAGGAGTTGGTGATGGACAGGGACACCTGGCATGCTTCGGTTCATGGGTCGCAAAAATCCGGACACAACTGAGCAACTGAACTGAACTGAAAGAAATGCACAATGAATTTCAATGGAGAGCATCAGTTATTTATTAATATGGCCGTGAACGATTGAGTCAAGTCAGATGAGTCCCAATATATGGTAATATTTTATGTCCTAAGTGCTTTTATTTCCTTTCCATTTTGCACAAGTATTGAGTAATTAAATATTGGATTGGCCAAAAATTTGTTAGGTTTTTCCCTAAGATAGTACAGAAAAACCTGAATGAATTTTTTGACCAAGCCAATACATTATGAATATCTAAATGTTAGACTCGTCTACTTGAAACCATGAAGAAATTAAGTAAGTTGGTCAGGGGACTATCCAGAGTTCATACAAAGTAATGAAAAGTACTCTTTCCTCAAACATCTTTGCTGTCTAATTTCACAATGGGATTAATATGAATTAAATAGCCCTTTTATATGACTCAGCCGAGGTTAAAGTCTATGTGTCATTCACATCAAAGTGAGAATACTTTTGATCATATAATCGAATACTTTCTTTGTATACCAATACAATCTCAGGTCATCAGCAGGAGACTTCCAAGTTGTCTCATCTAACCAAATCTTGATGCTTTTGTCCCCACCAAGTGACTGCTCCATCATGATTGAGCACAACTAATGATCTTTCTCGGAGAAGGCAATGGCACCCCACTCCAGTACTCTTGCCTGGAAAATCCCATGGATGGAGGAGCCTGGAAGGCTGTAGTCCATGGAGTCGCTGAGGGTTGGACACAACTGAGCGACTTCACTTTCACTTTTCACTTTCTGAAGCATATTCATTCCATCATTGGTCAGCTTTGATGAAATCATTATTCTCATAGCACTAATCGATTGGTATGATATGCCTATATCAGTCAGAGTTCTTACTCTCATAGATAATAGAATCCACTCTAGCTAGCTCAAACAAGAAAGGCTTTTTGTTACACGTTGCTAGATAACTTACAGAATATCTTAGAAGTGCAAGGAACTCAACCTTGGATACTGCACAGCCAAGTTGAAGGCCCAACCCCACCGTGGGGCTGTTCCAACAAAAATTCTATGAATACTGCTACCTATCACTCAGCACCTATGATTTTGGACAACAAAGAGTAGAACCTCTGCCATAGTTTCCCTTGAAGATTCGACTTCTTTATTCACAGTCAGCACCTTTCTCTCAAATTTAAGAGGCAAGTACATCTGGTTGGTGAAGCCAAGATCACATACAGAAACTTTGATTCAGGAGAATATAGGAAATGTGATTTTGTGATATAAGACTCTTAGTATGGGAAACTATGGTAGAGGGGGATTAGAAGAGGTATTGAGTGAGCCAATTTGCAATATTTTTCATATTTTCTCTCTGAACTTTCCTGAAACTAAAGATCTCTTGATGCTTTAAATGGTGGAGGACGTTTTGATGGTTCACCATCCTGGTACTTCCTCTCTGAACACATCCCAGCATAGAGTCTTTAAAATGTCAAAGCAAGAACAGGGTCAATTCAGGTCCTTTTGACCTGTGCAAAATGGAGCAAGCCTATTGCCTAGTCTATATTGAACATCTATTAATACAGCCTCATAATGCTGTTGATTCATGGAACCTGATGAAGACAGTAAGTCTCTTTGACTTGTTCCTCACATTTTTAAGATTTCACCCCAAAATGCTCTACTGTACTTTTCAGTTCAGTTCAGTTCAGTCGCTCAGTCATGTCTAACTCTTTGCAACCCCATGGACTGCATGCAGCATGCCAGGTTTCCCTGTCCATCACCAACTCCTGGAGCTTACTCAAACTCATGTCCATCAAGTTGGTGATGCCATCCAACCGTTTTAAATTTTATCTTGTTAAAATCAAAATCCAAAACCAAGAGGTTACAGAGATGGTCAAGATCTATTTTTCATAAGCCATTATCCCTACTGGTTTGTATCTACTAATAGTTGAATAAGCATGTCAACTGTGTTCTCATTTAATTAATTAATATAAATGATTATTAGGACAAGGCATACAATAGAGACTCATTAGAAATGTGTTAATATTGATCTATTAATTAGGACACAGACAACTTAATCTAACATGTATCAATACAATTGTCTGGTCCCTATTTATCCCTCTTATGCATAGGATCAGAGAAGGCAATGGCACCCCACTCCAGTACTCTTGCCTGGAAAATCCCATGGGCGGAGGAGCCTGGTAGGCTGCAGTCCATGGGGTCGAGAAGAGTCGGACACGACTGAGTGACTGCACTTTCACTTTTCACTTTCATGCATTGGAGAAGGAAATGGCAACCCACTCCAGTGTTCTTGCCTGGAGAATCCCAGGGACCGGGGAGCCTGGTGGGCTGCCATCTATCGAGTTGCACAGAGTCGGACACGACTGAAGCGACTTAGCAGCAGCAGCAGCAGCATGCATAGGATTACAATAAAGGCTTTGTCAAATGCCACATAGAAGTCCATTTGCACCGTTTTTATAGAATACCTTTGATATATCAGTTGACAAAACTCAACATAACCTATCTCATCACCTTACTCCATGACAAATCTACTTCTTCTTTGTCCTCTTTCTGACGAAGAGGCCCTTTCTTCTTTAGGTCACCCATGCTTGAAAGTTGAATCGTTTCTAATAACCTCCACTTTCTTCTCCTCAGGATCAATTAATCACTAAACCAATTGTTTGTTCTTCATTATAATGTTCTGGAACTCTTATGTCTCCATTTCCCGCTTTTCCCACCCGAATCCAGGCCTTTATCATGTCAGACACGGACCACTGCAAAAGCTGAACTGACTTCCCTCATGCTTCTACGTAGTGACAGTGTGAAGAATGGCTCCCTTTTATTCCTGTCACTCCCATTTAAATGCATTCACCCATTTCTTGTGTACACATTTATTAGACGTTGGGGCAGAGGGGAGTGTTTCTTGTCTCTTCCAACCTCTTTGTGAGCAACTTGAAGGCAAAGATTATAGTATCAACTCCCCATCATTGTCCACACAAATATTACACAAATACCGTTTAATTGCTTTATAGTATACAAATACGTAAATAGCTGTTAAAAGTGAAAGTAAGTCACTCAGTCGTTTCTGACTCTTTGTAATCCCATGGACTGTAGCCCGCCAGGCTCCTCTGTCCATGAAATTCTCCAGGCAAGAACACTGGAGTGGGTTGCCATTCCCTTCGCCAGGGGATCTTCCCAACCCAGGGATCAAACCTAGGTCTCCCACATTGCAGGAAGATTCTTTACCATCTGAGCCACCAGGGAAACCCAGGAATACTGGAGTGGGTAGTCTATCCTTTCCCCAGGGGATCTTCCCAACCCAGGAAGAATCCGAGTTGCAGGCGGATTCTTTACAGGCTGAGCTACCAGGGAAGCCCTTAAATAGCTGTTAACTAGAGATCAAACAGAGAAGGCAATGGCACCCCACTCCAGTATTGTTGCCTGGAAAATCCCATTGATGGAGGAGCCTGGTAGGCTGCGGTCCATGGGGTTGCTAAGAGTCAGAAACGACTGAGCGACTTCACTTTACTTTTCAGTTTCATGCATTGGAGAAGGAAATGGCAACCCACTCCAGTGTTCTTGCCTGGAGAATCCCGAGGATGGGGGATCCTGGTGGGCTGCCATCTACGGGGTCTCACAGAGTTGGACACGACTGAAATGACTTAGCAGCAGCAGCAGAGATCAAAACCACTGAGTCAATTCACTTATTTCACTTATTCTCTTATTTTATTCTTATTAAATGTAGATATGGAATATTTTTGTAGCACCATATTTATGTGAAGATAATTATAGGCAACTTATTAGAACCAAGACCAGCACATTGAATTCATCTGGGTGGTCTTGTGGTAAAGTATTAGAAATTTGTCATTTGAGAATCTTCCAAATGTATAGGATGCTACTCCAAGCAGAAATCTATTGGCAGACAAAATACCCTGAGTTCGATGCTTCACTTGCAGTGTTAGGCTGAATGGTATTTGGCAGCAAAAATCCATCCAGAGACCTCCAGAGACTCATTAAAACTAGATTAACACTGAAGCATAGCAAAATGGTTTCCATTTGGACCATGGTGCCAACTTAATAGATGCATGAAAAATAAAATGATTAAGTAGTTCCTTGTAATGACACTCATCTAACTAGGCAGTTCCTAAAAACAGTCAATGTGTATACACTTATTAGGTCAATGTAGTTAACATAACTTCTTTGAAACATAGGACCTAAACTCAAGTGACAAGAGAGATGACCTAAAACCAGGCCACATATGTGCAAGAAGAGTAAAAATAAATTATATAAGTTTAAAGTTGAAATACTAGTACATAAATATGCCTCATTTGTATGACAATGGGGAAGGAAATGGCAACCCACTCCATTATTCTTGCCTGGAGAATCCTGTGGATGGCAGAGCCTGATGGGCTGCAGTCCATAGGGTCGCACAGAGTTGGACACAACTAAAGCGACTTAGCATGCATGCATGCATTGGAGAAGGAAATGGCAACCCACTCCAGTATTCTTGCCTGGAGAATCCCGAGGATGGAGGAGCCTGGTGGGCTGCCATCTATGGGGTCACACAGAGTCGGACACAACTGAAGTGCCTTAGCTGCAGCAGCAGCAGCAGTATAACATAAAAAATAAGAATAGTCTTTCTATGGGAGAACCACTTATTGATGGACACATAGCTCAGTGGCTCCCAATCCTGTATATGATATGCATTTATGTCAAAACTCAAAGCAAGTACAAATCTTTTTCTAATCACTAGATTAACTCATTGTCATTGTAGAGCATTTGGAAAATATATAAGCACAAAAGGAAGATGAAATTTACCTGGAATCCTACTGCTCAGTTATGACTCCTATTAACACTTGGTGAAACTATGTAATTTTAATATATTTTATAAATAGGGATCTTATTGTGCATATGGGCAAAAGACATCTTTTCTACAATCAAAAACACATTTCATTTTCTTATGTCACTGATGCTGCCTAATTATTATCCATACATCTGCTCTTATAAATTTTAATTATTTTGTTGATTTTTATTAGTACATTAACAGGGAAAGCCAAGAGCATATGTGTTGTCAAGATAATGGTCTGATGTTTGTTTTGGCAATTTTGCCAGCTATTATGAAGCCTCTCTTTAAAAGATCTCACTGAAGCCATAGTAACATCTTATGAAATAGGAAGCATGTTAGTAGTTGCCAACAGGTGTCAAGTAGGCCCATTGCAGGGAAGATTACGGGTCTTCTTGGAGCCTGTTTGGCAAGGAACATTGGAACATGAGGCATCGCTTGCCTGGGAATTAGGAGATCTGAGTTCTAATTTTGACTCTGCCACTAAATCACCACTAACCTCATTTTCTTACCTAGATATAGAATTAGGGGGTTGGGTATTAGGAGAGAAAAGATATTTGAAATGATCTGAAAACTCATCAAAAGCCTATTGTGATCTAGACAGAAAGTACAGATGCTCAATGTATTGCATATTGTATATTGAATGATTGAACAGCGTATTCAGGTCAAAAAGTTGATGATGAAGCAGTTATAGCTACAGCATTATATTAACTGGAAATGTGGGAAAAGCAAAAATTGTGTCAACCCTTTTAAAAATGCCTTTCAGTGAAAAACATAACATAAAGGTCTCTTTTGCAACTGTAAATATTTGTGAATAGTACTCAGATAACTCCAGGTCACTGATTTGCTGAGGTTAGAGTCTTGACCTCCTATTGGCCCCTTCATGTCGTAGCATTACTTTTACTTTGGTTGTTTTTTATTCTTTCTAATCTCATAGCAATAGATCAATACAGGCCCATGGTAAATACCAAGGGAAGTCTCAATTAGGGTGTTTCATTATATTAAGGCTTTGAATGATAGTATCATGTGTCCAGTTCATATTATTAAAGTTATGGTTAATCTTTCCTGAACTACATCTGCTGTACTTCCTTTCAGAAGGGACTAGGAGAACAATTGTTATGTGCATGAATAAAGTTTACCAGTACTCTTGCCTGGAGAATCCCATGGATGGAGGAGCCTGGTGGGCTGCAGTCCATGGGGTCACTAGGAGTCAGACACAACTGAGTGATTTCACTTTCACTTTTCACTTCCATGCATTGGAGAGGGAAATGGCAGCCCACTCCAGTGTTCTCGCCTGGAGAATCCCAGGGATGGGGAGCCTGGTGGGCTGCCGTGTATGGGGTCGCACAGAGTCAGACACGACTGAAGTGACTTAGCAGCAGCAGTGAGACCTTTTGGTTTGGGGGACTCAATTTTATTGGCTCAAAGTTGGAGAATGACATTAGCTATTTGATTCTTCAAGACCCCTCAGCTGACAGTTATTGTTGTTTAGTCACTAAGTCGTGTCCAACTCTTTACAACCCGGTGGACTGTAGCATGCCAGGCTCCTCTGTTAATGGGATTTCCCAGGCAAGAATACTGGAGTGGATTGCCATTTCCTTCTCCAGGAGATCTTCCTGACCCAGGGATTGAACCCACATCTCCTGCATTGGCAGGCAAGTTCTTTTGCCACTGAGCCATCAGGGAAGCCCACAGTTGACAGATTAGATTGTAAATGATACAAGGGACAGAGCTCTGACAAGGCCTCACAATGATAAAGTGTTGGGGCCAGAGACAGGCAAAAAAGAAATAGGAATCTCAAATCCCTGTCACAGGGATCTCTCAGTTTTCAAACACTAATCACATCCATATTCCCAGAATAAGAGAGAAAATCTCCACTTTCCTACCCATCCAGCCTTTCCCCTGCACTGCTCCTGTGTTCACCTTCTTTAGAGCTGGTTTCTCTTCCTTTGATTCATATTATTTCTTGGTTTGCTTTGACCACTTAGAACACAGAGTCAGCAAGAAGTCTTTGGGGGTGAGGAGAGACGATACCAGTCTGGGAGAATCAGAGCTTTTGCCTGTGAAGTGCATTACCCTGCTGTTCCCTGTTACTAGCCATAGGAAATCAAGAAAAAGGGATTCAGTGTCAGATGAAGAAAAGAGTGAAAGAGAGGAAGCATCAAGTGTCTTTTTTATCTCTCAGGGATCTATGGGGGTCTCTCTCTGAAAGACATGGCAAAATATGAGGGCAAGTGACAAAGCCCTGTCACATGTAATTTCAAGTTTGGCAGCAGGAGAACAGATTGAATGACATGTAAACTTTCCTCACTGAGACTTGGAGTCACATGCCACTTGTTCCCAGAAACACAATCATAAACACCAGCTGAGGACTTTATAGAAAAGAACAAGAATTTACATGGAAGTTGTGGCTAGTGAATAGCATTTCTAGGAAATAATGCAGTGTGACAAGGGCAAGAGACACATAGAGAATCAGCCAAAAGCTCCATCTTCTTTCATTAAGTGTTCTGCCCACGCCCATGAAAGTTTCCCCAAGACAGCTTTTGGCAGAGCCTTGAAAGAAATGAAAATTCAAGTTCCTGCCTAATGATGGAAAGCAAAGAGTTAACTAGATGTCTGCTAAACCCTGTCTTCAGTCTCTCCTGGTCATACATCTCTCTTGGTCACTCATTCTAAGAGTAATATAATAACAGCTTCCAACAGGGCTGACATCCAGCTGTAACATTCCTGTACGGTCCTACCTATTATTTGCATCTGTTCTAATCGTCCAGCGCCCATTTAGGCTGTCTTACATCTACAAGCGATTTTTGAAACAGAGTTTCTTCTCATGATTTTGCCTGAGATATGCTGCTCATAGACAGGACAGCCTTTTCCAGAGACTCACTGGAGAGGTCTAGGGAACGCACATAAAGGAGATTACCCTATTTCACATTTGACAGCTCAATGCTGCCAGCTCCTCAAGGGCTGACAAAGTTAATAAGCCACAGAAGACTTGGGGAATGTGTACATGTAAGTGAAAAGGACTAATAGATCCCAGCAGGTTTAGGAACCATCAGGAGGCATGTATGCAGCCTCCCTCATCACCTCTGTCTTCTCCTCTGGCTGAGTGGAGTTCTCATGGCTGCTCATCTCCACCCAAAGTAGGAGACCCCCAGATGAGACCACATACTACTTGATTCCTTGAGATTTGGAAGCATTTCGTGTCTCTGGCCACATGGCTATGACTAGTTTGCTGCTGCCTTTGCAGTTCAGCTCATGGTTGTCATGCTAGGAGGGTAGCAGCAGAGAATGAAGCCAACCCAGTCATTCACTTGTTCAATCTGAGGGGTGAGTATTAGAAAAGTAGCATGAAAATGCAAGTGTTCTCCTTCTAAAATAGAAGATTAAATCCATTCCTATAAAGCGTGTATAGGAGGGCCTTGGAGGTTCATGATTCCTGCATGTCCCCTCATTGTGTAGGTGAAGCCCTTCCAAGAGGCAGAGAGCTGGGCTGTAATAACCAAACATCTTTTTAGTTTGATATTCTGTTGTCTAGCCACAAAGACCTGGGTTCAAAATGTTCCTGAAACTCAGAGAGATGGGTGCCTTACAAAGTGGGCTGTCTCACAGTTTTGATGAAAATTGCAGATTTTAGAGCCCAGTTCAGATCCCAGATGTGCCATTGAATGTGTATTCTGTGACTTCAGTAAACGTGGTCTCAGTTTTCTCGTTTGTCAGACAGGACCAGTAATAGCACCTATTTACTAAGGCTGAATGGGGCTTAACTAGAATACTGTATATAAAGCCCCTCACACAAGGATCTAGCACATAATAGGTGCTCAGTAAGTAGTATTCACTCCCCCTTCCACTTTGCCCTCATTTTTTCTTGGCTTCTTGGAGTACAAGGGCTTAAGTCATAGAAACACCACATGAGCCTGAGAAGTGCCAGAAAATGGAAGGGTGACTAAGTGTGACACTTCTTTTCTCCAGACTATAGGTAAAGATAAACCACTGCCGCCTTGTGGGCTCTGAAAGGTTCTTCTATATTAATCTGGGCACATATAAGGGAGGCTAAAATAAATAATTTTTAAACCAGAACATTTAATATGCCAGAACAAGAAGCAGGAGGGAAAGTGTCATGACTTCCCAAGTTTCCTTGGTCTTCTCTGTGCATCTTTGCTCTGAAGACTTCAGCCAGGTGGGCTGGAGAGGGTATGACCTTGTCAGGGTTAAGATATGCTGTGGGAAGCTCAGTGGTCCCCAGCTTCACCCCCAAATACCTGATAAAGATCTCCATTCATGATGATCTCATAAAGACTGATCAGAAAAGTCTAAGAATTGAAGAGCTTAACTAAAAGTCTTTATGGGCAGACATTTTGGGGAATAAAGAAGAAGCAAACCAAGAAAGACAGATGCCGGCAGCAATGTTGCCAAGTAGGCTGCCCTACTTACCTTGCTTAGGATCAGTACTAAGTTGTCAGAAAAACCTAATGGAACAGTGATGTAAAGCCCACTCATGACAAAGAATTTAGTTCACAGAGTAGCTGAACGTTACAAATGCTTATCAAAGAGTTAAGTTGCTTCCCTAGCTCAAACTCCACAAGTGCTTTAAGGAATGCCCCCAAAAAGCAAACATGTTACAACCATGCTATATTTTAGACGTAAAATTGGAATTTATGTTGAATTTTCTTGAAGATAAATTAGAAATGATTTCTTTATAAAAATATTCACATCAGCATTTCTTTCAATAGTGTGTTTTAGAAGGGCTTTTCTCCATGTATAACTCCCCATGAACATATCTATTGGGCAAAGGTAGGAAGTCCTGTACAAAGAGAGAAAGACATGGTGTTTTATGAAGAGCCAAGGAGAGCAAGCATGAACTGGACACAATTCTTTCCATTTGTTCCAGTGCCTTCTGGGTGGTTTTCCTAAGCTACCAACCAATCGCAAAGAGAAAGAGTTATCCAATGGGTTGAAAATAAAAGTATGTCTCCTGAACTGTCCGTTTGGAATCAAACATTGCCATAACATTGCTATGTGCACCAGAATCTCTGGTAATAAGTATTACGTTCTGTAGCTATATATTATTATTAAACCTACTAAATAATGATTCTAGGGATCCAAGCTGTCCACATATAGCAGCTCTAGCTTTTTGCTGATAGAGGAGAAATTAGAAAGGCAAGAAGGAAATAAAATTAATTTATATTAAAATTAAAGGAAAGCATTAGCTGACTTCATTAAGACAAGTCAGAGTCATTAGGAAATCAAATTGCATTCTAAGATCACAAAGCCCACAGATAGAGCAGTAAGTATGAAATCTATTTCTCTTCTAAATTTATCCAATATTACCTCAAAACCCTGCCAGAAACATAATTCATATCCTCATGCCTCTTTCCTAGTTAGAGTTTTAAAACTTTAAAAGACTTAAAACTCAACATTAAAAAAAAACTAACATCATGACATCCGGTCCCAAAACTTAAAGGCAGATAGAAGAGGAAAGCGGAAACAGTGACAGATTTTCTTTTCTTGGGCTCCAAAATCACTGCAGATAGTGTGACTGCAGCCATGGAATGAAGACTCTTGTTCCTTGGAAAGAAAGCTATAACAAACCTAGTCAGTCTGTTCAGTCACTCAGTCACATCCAACTCTTTGCGATCCCATGGACTACAGCACTCCAGGCTTCCCTGTCCACACCAACTCCCAGAGCATGCTTAAACTCATGTCCATTGAGTCGGTGATGCCAACCAACCATCTCATCCTCTGTCATCCCCTTCTCCTCCTGCCTTCAATTTTTCTCAGCTTAAGGGTCTTTTCCAATGATTCAGTTCTTTGCATCGGGTGGCCAAAGTATTGGAGCTTCAGCATCAGTCCTTCCAATAATATTCAGGATTGATTTCCTTTAGGATTGACTGGTTTGATCTCCTGCTGTCCAAGGGACTCCCAAGAGTCTTCTCCAATACCACAGTTCAAAAGCATTTTCAGCATTCAGCCTTCTTTATAGTCCAACTCTCACATCTATACGTGACTACTGGAAAAATAATAGCTTTGACTCGATGGACCATTGTCGGCAAAGTACTGTTTTTGCTTTTTAATATGCTGTCTAGATTTGTTATAGATTATCTTTCAAGGAGTAAGCGTCTTTTAATTTCATGGCTGCAGTCACCATCTGCAATGATTTTGGAGCCCAAGAAAATAAAGTCCGTCACTGTTTGCATCGTTTCCCCATCTATTTGTCAGGAAGTGATGCGACCAGATGCCATGATCTTCCTTTATTGAATGTTGAGTTGCAAACCAGCTTTTTCACTCTCTTCTTTCATTTTCATCAAGAGGCTCTTTAGTTCCTCTTAGCTTTCTGCCATAAGGGTGATGTCATTTGCATATCTGAGGTTATTGATATTTCTCCAGGCTATCTTGATTCCAGCTTGTGCTTCATCCAGCCCGGCATTTCCCATGATGTATTCTGCATGTAAATTAAATAAGCAGGATAATAATATACAGCCTTGACATACCCCTTTCCCAATTTGAAATCAGTCCATTGTTCCATGTCCAGTTCTAACTGTTGCTTCCTGACCTGCATACATGTCTCTCAAGAGGCAGGTAAGGTGATCTGGTATTCCCATCTCTTGAAGAATTTTCCAGTTTGTTGTGATCCACACAGTCAAAGGCTTTGGCATAGTCAATAAAGCAAAAATAGGTGTTTTTCTGGAACTCCCTTGCTTTTTTGATGACCCAGCAGATGTTGGCAATTTGATCTCTGGTTCCTCTGCCTTTTCTAAATCCAGCTTGAACATCTGGAAGTTCACAGTTCATGTACTATTGAAGCCTTGCTTGGAGAATTTTGAGCATTACTTTTCTATCATGTGAGATGAGTGCAATTGTGTGTTAGTTTGAACATTCTTTGGCATTGCCTTTCCTTGGGATTAGAATGAAAACTGACCTTTTTGAGTCCTGTGGCCACTGCTGAGTTTTCCAAATTTGCTGGCATATTGAGTGAAACACTTTCACAGCATCATCTTTTAGGATTTGAAATAGCTCAGACAGTGTATTAAAAGGCAGAGACATCACTTTGCCAACAAAGGTCCTTATAGTCAATGCTATGGTTTTTCCAAGAGTCATATACGGATGTGAAAGTTGGACCATAGATAAGGCTGAGCACCAAAGGATTGATGCTCTCGAATTTTGATGCTGGGGAGGCCTCTGGAGAGTCCCTTGGACTACAAGGAGATCAAGCCAGTCAATCCTGAAGGAAATCAACCCTGAACATTCATTGGAAGAACTGATGCTGAAGTTGAAGCTCCAGTATTTTGGCCAGCTGATGCAAAGAGCTGACTCATTGGAAAAGACCCTGGTGCTGGGAAAGATTGAGGGCAGGAGGAGAAGGCACCAACAGAGGATGAGATGGTTGGATGGCATCACTGATTCAATGGACATGAGTTTGAGCAAACTCTGGGAGATAGTGAAGGAAAAGGAAGCCTGGCGTGCTGCTGTCCACGGGGTCACAAGGAGCCAGACATGACTTAGCAACTGAACAACAACAACAAAATAAAAGGCTGAAATTATGCTATATGGTAAGACACAAGTTTTTATTCTATGTTTACTACTGGAGTTGTGTCCTTGCCCAAAATACTCTACACAGTCAAGAGTAGTTTTAAAATAAGCTTAGTCCTTACTTGTATTTCTTAACATTGCTGTATCAGTCAGAGTCCCAGCAAAATATAGATGGCATACTCAAAGCATATAAGTCAGGAAGGTTTTACAAAGGAGTAAGCAGGGTAAGAGAAACCAGCAAAGATGGTAAAGTGCCTGGATACTGAGAACAGAGGAAATTCATTACTGCTTAGGATTGAAGGAGCCAAGGGAGGGAGGTGGTGTTACTAGAACTGAGTGAGAGCTGTAGCAACGGGAGAAGGGTGCCTCAGTGGGAACTGTGGCTCTTGTAAAAGACTGTGCATGCGTGCTAAGTTCCTCAGTTGTGTCCAACTCTTTGAAACTCCATGGACTGTAGCCCTCCAGGCTCCTCTACCCATGGGATTTCCTAGGCAAGAATACTGGAGAGGTTTGCCATGCCATCCTCCAGGGGATCTTCCCAACTCGGGGATCGAACCAGCATCTCCTGCATTGACAGGGAAGCCTGTAAAGGACTGCAGCCACTGCCAAAAACCTAGCCAGTCTGGATACAGGGTGGGGAATCAAAGCCCTACCCAACTTCTTTCTCTTCACACCCTTTGACCTTATGCTAGTGCCTCCCTCTGGCTGAATCTGACTCTAGCCCCAGCCACAGACCCAGGAGATGTAGTACCTGGAGCCTCCAGGAGTACAAAGCAAAGCAGAGAAAGGTAGAGAATGACCCTGCAAGAGCAAACAGAAAATAACCAGCACAAATGTGAACAGGAATTCATAAACCACATCAACACATCCTTGAAGTGTCCTTAAGGTGTTCCACTTCTTTTTCATCAATTTGCTTCATAAATCACAGCTCTTCTCTCCATAACCCATAAAAAGCCCTCCATCTCTCCACTCTACATGATTCTTGTTAATGTCTTATGCTCCTGCTCTTTATGCTTGATTTATTCTATGTTGCAAAACTCCAAGAGTAAATTTGATCAGGCAGAACCATCTTTCCAAGATGCAGGAAAAGAAGAAACTGACACATACCACACTAGAAGTCTCTTTAGCAAACAGGAGAAAAACACTAGACGACTCAATATATTAATCACTTTTGTCTTTTTATAATAAGATTTTCTAAAATTCTAACCTCACCACCCATTCCTTACCATTATAATTAGCACCCCTGTAAAGTGTCCTTATTCTCTTTTCTTTTCATCCTTAAAGCACATGCATACACTCAAAACATATAAAATGCTGTACAATTCCATTAAGATCTCAAGTTCATTGATGAGAATGATACCTCTGATGGAAGCCAAGATTGCTTTCCACTAAGACTTTCACACTGAGTGGTACTATCTCTATCTTCAGCCCAAATGGCTTTTCAAATTGCTGATGGGAGTTTCTCCTCATCATTGGAGAGAAATTCCTGGCTTATAATAAACAATGCCTGGAGACAGGAGCTAACAATATATTAAACCAAATTCTGAGAATCAATTAAACTACTTTATTGAATCAATGAGTCAAATTTTCATCAGGCATTCTCTCTAAGTCCCTGAAACACAGCCATCCATTCCTTGGGTACCCATTTATCTCCGTGTTTTCTCTCTTTTTGAATTATCCCATATTGCTGTCCATTTCCTATTTTTCAAAAGATTCCTGGTATATTTAATTAATAAGCCAGGCAAGTGGTTGTTAGCATAAGACCATGAAATAAAATTTATAGTGATGAAAAGAACATATGGTGAAGTTGGGAGGAGGAAGAAATAAAATACCTAAGGACTTCATTATTCTAAGAGTAAATTATCAAGAAATATTTCAGTTCAGTTCACTTCAGTTGCTCAGTCATGTCTGACTCTTTGCGACCCCATGAATCGCAGCACGCCAGGCCTCCCTGTCCATCACCAACTCCCGGAGTTCACTCAGACTCATGTCCATCGAGTCAGTGATGCCATCCAGCCATCTCATCCACTGTCGTCCCTTTCTCCTCCTGCCCCCAATCCCTCAGAGTCTTTTCCAGTGAGTCAACTCTTCACATGAGGTGGCCAAAGTACTGGAGTTTCAGCTTTAGCATCATTCCTTCCAAAGAACACCCAGGACCGATCTTCAAATGTACTGGTTGGATCTCCTTGCAGTCCAAGGGACTCTCAAGAGTCTTCTCCAACACCATCGTTCAAAAGCATCAATTCTTCAGTGCTCAGCTTTCTTCACAGTCCAACTCTCACATCCATTCCAAGGCTGGAAAAACCATAGCCTTGATTAGATGGACCTTTGTTGGCAAAGTAATGTCTCTGTTTTGAATATGCTATCTAGGTTGGTCATAACTTTTCTTCTAAGGAGTAAGTGTCTTTTAATTTCATGGCTGCAGTCACCATCTACAGTGATTTTGGAGCCCAAAAAAATAGTCTGACACTGTTTCCACTGTTTCCCCATCTCTTTCCCATGAAGTGATGGGACCAGATGCCATGATCTTCGTTTTCTGAATGTTGAGCTTTAAGCCAACTTTTTCACTCTCCTCTTTCACTTTCATCAAGAGGCTTTTTAGTTCTTCTTCACTTTCTGCCATAAGGGTGGTGTCATCTACATATCTGAGGTTATTGATATTTCTCCCAGCAATCTTGATTCCAGCTTGTGCTTCTTCCAGCCCAGCGTTTCTCATGACGTACTCTGCATATAAGTTAAATAAGCAGGGTGACAATATACAGCCTTGACGTACTCCTTTTTCTATTTGGAACCAGTCTGTTGTTCCATGTCCAGTTCTAACTGTTGCTTCCTGACCTGCATATAGGTTTCTTAAGAGGTAGGTCAGGTGGTCTGGTATTCCTATCTCTTTCAGAATTTTCCACAGTTTTTTGTGATCCACACAGTTAAAGGCTTTGGCATAGTCAATAAAGCAGAAATAGATGTTTTTCTGGAACTCTCTTGCTTTTTTGATGATCCAGCGGATGCTGGAAATTTGATCTCTGGTTCCTCTGCCTTTTCTAAAACCAGCTTGAACATCTGGAAGTTCACGGTTCACGTATTGCTGAAGTCTGGCTTGGAGAATTTTGAGCATTACTTTACTAGCGTGTGAGATGAGTGCAATTGTGCGGTAGTTTGAGTATTCTTTGACATTGCCTTTCTTTGGGATTGGAATGAAAACAGAGCTTTTCCAGTCCTGTGGCCACTGCTGAGTTTTCCAAATTTGCTGGCATATTGAGTGCAGCACTTTCACAGCATTATTTTTTAGGATTTGAAATAGCTCAGCTGGAATTCCATCACCTCCACTAGCTTTGTTCGTAATGATGCTTTCTAAGGCCCACTTGACTTCACATTCCAGGATGTCTCGCTCTAGGTGAGTGATCACACCATCATGATTATCTTGGTCGTGAAGATCTTTTTTGTACAGTTCTTCTGTGTATTGCTGCCACCTCTTCTTAATATCTTCTGCTTCTGTTAGGTCTGTACCATTTCTGTCCTTTATTGAACCCATCTTTGCATGAAATGTTCCCTTGGTATCTCTAATTTTCTTGAAGAGATCTCTAGTCTTTCTCATTCTGGAATAAAGAAATATTTAATATATGCTAAAACAGGACAAACCTTGTTTAAGAAACAAAATTGCACAAAAACAAAAGAAGTTATGTTACTGAATATGAAGACTCAATATTACACAAATGTTCATTTTTCCCCCATAATTCCTATATACATTGAATACAATTTTAAAAGCAGTGCAACTTACTCTGGAACTTAAAATTAATCTTTAAGGAAAAATAAACTCATCAGGAAAAATAAGTGTGATCCATCAACAAAATTGTGAAAAAAAATTAGAGTATAATCATTGTTGCTGTTCAATCACTCAGACATGTCCAACTCTTTGCAACCCCATGGACTACAGCATGCCAGCCTTCCCTGTCCCTCACTATTTCCTGGAGTTTGCTCAAACTCATGCCCATTGAGTCAATGATGCCATCCAACCATCTCATCCACTGTCGTCCCCTTCTCTTCCTGCCTTCAATCTTTCCCAGCATAAAGGTCTTTTCTAATAAGTCTGCTCTTCACATCGGGAGGCCAAAGTATTGGAGCTTCAGCTTCAGCATCAGTCCTTCCAATGAATATTCAGGATTGATTTCCTTTAGAATTTACTGGTTTGATCTCCTTATAGTCCAAGGGACTCTCAAGAGTCTTCTCCAACACCACAGTTCAAAAACATCAATTCTTTGGCACTCAGTCTTCTTTATGGTCCAACACTCGCATCCACACGTGACTACTGGAAAAACAATAGCTTTGACTAGATGGACCATTGTTGGCAAAGTAATGTCTCTGCCTTTTAATATGCTGTCTAGGTTTGTCATAGCTTTTCTTCCAAGGAGCAAGTGTCTTTTAATTTCATGGCTGAAGTCACTATCCATAGTGATTTTGGAGCCAAAGGGAAAAAAAAAATCTGTCACTGTTTCCATTGTTTCCCAATCTATTGGCCATGAAGGGATGGGACCAGATGCCATGATCTTTGTTTTTTGAATGTTGAGTTTTAAGCCAGCTTTCACTCTCCTCTTTCACTTTCATCAAAAGGCTCTTTATTTCCTCCTTCGCTTTCTGCCATAAGGGTGATGTCATCTGCATATCTAAGATTATTGATATTTCTCCCTGAAAACTTGATTCCAACCTGTGCTTCATCCAGCCCACCTTTTCACATGATGTGCTCTACATGTAAGTTAAATAAGCAGGGTGATAATATACAGCCTTGAGGTACTCCTTTCCCAATTTGGAACCAGTCTGTTGTTCCATGTCTGGTTCTAACTGTTGCTTCTTGACCTGCATACAGGTCTCTCAAGAGGCAGGTAAGGTGGTCTGGTATTCCCATCTCTTTCAGAATTTTCCACTGTGTTGTGATCCACACAGTCAAAGGTTTTAGCATAGTCAATGAAGCAGAAATAGATGCTTTTCTGGAATTCTCTTGCTTTTTCTATGATCCAACGGATATTGGCAATTTGATCTCTGGTTCCTCTGCCTTTTCTAAATCCAGCTTGAACATCTGAAAGTTCACGGTTCATGTACTGTTGAAGCCTACCTTGGAGAATTTTCTGCATTACTTTTCTATCATGTGAGATAAGTGCAATTGTGTGGTAGTTTGAACATTCTTTGGCATTGCCTTTCTTAGGGATTGGAATGAAAACTGACCTTTTCCAGTCCTGTGGCCACTGCTGAATTTTCCAAATTTGCTGGCATATTGAGTGTAGGACTTTCACAGCATTATTTTGTAGGATTTGAAATAGCTCAGCTGGAATTCCATCACCTCCACTAGCTTTGTTTGTAGTGACGCTTCCTAAGGCCC
The DNA here is from genome assembly GCF_002263795.3 of Bos taurus. NCBI lineage: Eukaryota > Metazoa > Chordata > Mammalia > Artiodactyla > Bovidae > Bos > Bos taurus. The sequence goes on along the minus strand of NW_020192292.1, from coordinate 6,636,399 downwards.
ACTTGATTTCACACTCCAGGATGTCTGACTCTAGGTGAGTGATCACACCATCACAGTAATCTAGGTCATTAAGAGGGTACTCATATTACAAAATAATTTTAAAAGCATAATACTACCATAGAAAGAGTCAGCTGAATGAAACATTACTTTTGAGAGTTATTGAATACATCAGATACAAATATATGATTGAAACATCATGTCAGTAGGAAAAGTATCATATATGATGCTTTAAAAAAATCAATAAAACCTTATGTAAGGAAAATCTGTGAGGAAAACTGAAGTCAAATGACAAACCAAAAAAAGAAAAAAGCCCTACCCTGTAAACCATTTTTACAAATCAAAAAGAATAGGATAAACTTTTCCCCCAAATTGGTAATTATATGAATTCAGAAAAGAAATACAGAAGGCAAAAAATCATGAAGACACGATAAAACATGAAAAAGTTCAGTCTCACAAATAATGAAGTGATGTAAATAGAGACACAATTTTCAGTTAAACTCGTGGAACTTTGCAAAATTATAATGACTAATGCTGGCAATGGAATGGAGAATGGGAATATTGATAGGCTGAAATTGGGAGAGTAATCTGGTGAGTCTCTGGAGAATGTACCCAAAGAACCTTAAAAGTATATATCACCCGGGACACAACAATTCTGCTTCTTGGAATTGGTCTGAAGGAAATAATCATGTTAACTCATGTTATACCAGAAATGATTCCTTTTGTTTTCTTTCTGATCTCCTCTTTCCCTACATTTCTGTAATGAACAGTTACTTTTGTTATAGAGAAAAATAACTTATTTATGAGCAGAGCTAAATAAACAAGGATGTCATAATGATTTAATGGAAAGAACACTGAGCTAGTCACCAGAGATTATGAATCTCAAAACTAGATCTGCCTCAGAATCACCTGAAATGCTCTTAAAAAGATCATCTTTATTGGAGAATGTCTCAGTTATGGATTCTAGCCTCTATTACTTGATTACTCGTCATTCCCATGGCTGTTAACAAACCAAGCTTGGAGACAAAATCTTCTACCATTATCCCTGGCCTGCAGAACAGAGCCACCTTTCAATTCCTTAGTGATGCTAGGGCCCCTCTAGCCATCACATTTTGAGATCCTTGGTAAATGGTGAGTGCTTTGGGTTCCCCTGGGGATAATTCTCTGATGGGTTTTATGGCCCCACATAATATATCTCTTATAGTATGCCCACATTCCTGAGCTTTTAAAATTCTTTCCTCTACCATCTGCCAGGGCAACTCTGGCATTTCCACTTCCTATGACATGAGATCTATCTTTCTCCAGGTTTCTGAGACATACTAAATGAATTTTTACCACTGATAGGAGTCCTTACAAGGTGTTAAATCCTGTGCCCTAAGTCAATTAATTCTTCATAACTCAATCTTAGATTCCAGCTATTTTGTAGAAACATCTTCATAATCCAATCCCAGGGAGTACTATGGCTTTTATAGGACATGCTACCAAGTTCTTACAGGCCTTCTGGGTATACTCTCTTTCCTCCTTATTAGACCCACCACATCTTGAGCTAAATTACCCTGGGATTGAACCCTGGTTATTGTCTTGGCACCCAGGAGAGGAAGTAAGGCACCTCTGAGGGCTGAGGAGTACCTGTTGCTTTGCATCAGAGAAAACTGCAGTTTCTTCCCTCATGGACCAAGTGCTAGCTCTTATTCCAGAATGGTGGGCCATCTTTTGCAAGCTCTCTGGGGTTTCAGGGAATCTACAGAGCCAAAATCCTCAAGAGCATTTTCTCAGATGTCCCCATCTCATGTTTCAGGGACCCTCCCAACAATAGACTTGACTTTGGCTGACAATTCAAATGTCTATGGCGCTCTAGGATCCTGTCAAATCCTGAATTTATTCCTCAGCTTCACCTGTTCTCCCACAGGAGATACAGGCTCCCTTGTAAGCTACCAAGGTGACTCTCTGGCTCTCACACTTGGCCTTTATTTGTTAACCACTCTTAGTTGCTTATTATCTCTCAGGGCATCAGTACACTTAGTAACAATCAACAACTCTTACTGGACTACATCAAAATTTGAAACTCTAGCTCTTCAAAAGGCATTGTTAAGAAAAGTGCACAAGTGCCAGTCACAAAGATAGAACATATTCTGGGATAGAAAGCAAAGCTTAACAAATTTAAAATAGACCATACTATATAAAACATATTCTCTGACTGTAACAGAATTAAAGTAGATATCTGGAAAAATAAATATTCTGTAAAATCTCCTAAGGTCAAAGTGGGAATCATAAGATAAATGACAAAGTATTCTGAACTGAAGTATAACAAAAGCACAACACACCAGAATTCACAAGATAGCTAAAGCAGTGCTGAGAGGAAATTTTTAAACATTTAAGGTTTATTCTATAAAAGAAGAAAAATTTATCAATGACCTAAGATTTCACCAAAAAACAAACAAACAAAAAACCTAGGTAAAGAAAAGCAAATTTAAGAAAAAGCAAGGAGAATGAAAAATATAAATGTGAAAGCAGCCAAAATAAGAAACAAACAAACAAAAAAGCGTAGAGAGACTCAATGAAATGAAAAGTAGGTTCCTTGAAAAAGTCAATAAATTTGATAAACTAGCTGAACTGACCCAAAAAAGTGACACTAATTACAAATATAAGAAATGAGAGAGGAAATCACTATAGACAGTGCAAATATTAAGATGATAATAAAGGATACCACAAACAACATGTGGCAATAAATACATTTTACAACTAAGATGAAATGAATTCTTCAAAAGATACAAGCTTCTAAAGGTCACCGAAGTTAACAGGGATAACTTGAATAGTGCTGTTATTCAAAGAAATTGAATTTGTAATTTAAAAATTTTTTAACAAAGAAAAATCCTAGTCTAGATGGCTTCTCATGCAAATCTTAAAACATATTTGAGGAAAGAATAGCATTTCCACACAAAGTCCTCCAAAATCTGTAACAAAAGGAAACCCTTTCTAACTCAGTCTATGGGGCCAGAATTACATTGATAAGGAAACCAGACAAAAACATTCCGACAGAAGAAAACTACACAAAAGTAACCCTCGCATAAAAACAAAAATACTCAACAAAACACAAATTAGACACAAAACACAAAAAATATAATCTAACAGTATATAAAAAGGCTAATAATGCATTATGACATAGTGGGTTTTATCTCAGGAATATAAGGCTAATTCAATATTCAAATCCTAATCAGAAGAATTCACCATATTAACTGACAAAGGAAGAAAGCCATATCAGCATCTCAATAGATAAACAAAAAGCATTTAGCAAAATTTTATATCTATTCATGATAAAAAAGAAAATCCCCAGAAATCTGACAGTAGAAAGGAACTTCCTCAATCTCATAAAGGTTTATGAATTTACATTTCTCCAATTGGTGATCTAATTTCATTATTTCTTTAGTCATAGAAAAAATTTGTTTTTCAGTTTATACTGAATTGTGACTTTTATTCACATCCTAAAAATCCACCATAAGCTTTTGAGATACTGGATTAATGGGAAATAATCTAAACTGATCAATGATTAAACATCACACCAGACAGTCTTTGAAAGTGAAGTGAAAGTGTTAGTAGCTCAGTCATGTCTTGTCTTTATTGTCTGAGCTGCTCGGACCTGGGAAGGGCACAAAATGCAGGCCCAACCGAATCTGTGCCTCTGAGGACTACCCGAGTGCCTGAACCTGAGCGGCTTGGACCTGGGAGGTGCAAGCAGCCCAGGGCCAGCCGCGGATGGTTCCCGGCGGAGCAATCTAGAGCCTGAGCAGTGTGGGCAGGGAGGCTACACACGCTGTGAGTGGGGGCAGGCCCAGTGTGGCTGAGGCACTGTGAGCACACGCCAGTCTTATTTATTTGCAGTGTCCCTCCCTCCCCACAGCACGACTGAACAAGTGAGCCTTAAAAAAAAAGGTGTCCACCACCGCCCCCTTTGTATCAGGGCGGAAATCAGAGACCAGCAAACAGAAGAAGCTATAACAGAGGGAACCGCCTTGCAAGCGACAGGCAATAGATTAAAACCCCGTGGTTAGTACCAACTACATAGGAAGGGGCCTACAGAGCTTGAGAAATATAAGCTGGAACAAGGAACTAGCTGAAAATGAACTGAACCCACAATACCTACAACAACATCAAAGAAAGTCCTAGATATATTTTTACTATTTTTATGGTCATTCTTTCTTTCTTTTTTTTTTTAATTTTTAAAAAAATTTTAAGCCTCTATTACTCCTTTAATTTTAACTTTTATAACCTACTATTACTTTGCAAAAAAAAAAGACCCTTTTTTAAAAAAGCAAACTTCATATATATTTTTTTATAACTTTTGTGACCTTTTTTTTTTTTTCTTTAACACTGTATTTTTGAAATTCCAAACTCTGCTCTAGATTTTTAATTTTAGCTTTTTGGTATTTGTTATCAATTTTGTACCTATATATATTTTTATATAACTTTTGTAACTTTTTTTTTCTTTCTTTCTCTTCATCTTTTCTTTAACATTGTATTCCTGAAATTCCAAACTCTACTCTAGATTTTTAATTTATGCTTTTTGGTATTTGTTATCAATTTTGTACCTATATCTTCTTTATAATTTTTGTGACTTTGTTTTTGTTTTTTTTTTTCTCTTTCTTTTTCTTCTTCTTTTCTTTAACATTGTATTTTTGAAATTCCAAACTCTACTCTAGATTTTTTAACTTTTGCTTTTTGGTATTTGTTATCAATTTTGTACCTATATTTTCTTTATAATTTTTGTGACTTTGTTTTTTCTTTTTCTTTTTCTCTCTTTTCCTTCTTCTTTTCTTTAACATTGTATTTTTGAAATTCCAAACTCTACTCTAGATTTTTAATTTTTGCTTTTAGGTATTTGTTACCAATTTTGTACCTTTTAGAACCCAATCTTCAGTACCCATTTTTTACTAGGGAGTGAGATTACTGGCTTGACTGCTGTCTCCCTCTTCGGACTCTCCTTTTTTTCCACCAGGTCACCTGTGTCTCCTCCCTAACCCTTCTCTACTCTGCCCAACTCTGTGAATTTCTGTATGTTCCAGACGATGGAGAACACTTAGGGAACTGATTACTGGCTGGATCTGTCTCTCTCCTTTTCATTCCCTCCTTTTATCCTCCTGGCCACCTCTGTGCCCTTCCTCCCTCTTCTCTTCTCTGTATAACTCCGTGAACATCTCTGAGTGGTCCAGTTGTGGAGTGCACATAAGGAAGTGATTACTGGTTAGCCCGCTCTCTCTTTATCGATTCCACCTCATCTCATTCGCATCACCTCTAACTCCCTTCTCCCTCTTATCTTCTCCATGTAACACTGTGAACCTCTCTGGGTGACCCTCACGGTGGAGAAACTTTTCATCTTTAACCTAGATGTTTTATCAATGGTGCTGTATAGAAGAAGAAGTTTTGAGACTACTGTAAAAATAAGACCGATAACTGGAAGCAGGAGGCTTAAGTCCAAACCCTGACTCCAGGGAACATTAATTGACAGGAGCTCATCAGATGTCTCTATACCTACACTGAAACCAAGCACCACACAAGGGCGAACAAGTTCCAGGGCAAGACATACCAAGCAAATTCTCCAGCAACACAGGAACACAGCCCTGAGCTCCAATATAGAGGCTGCCCAAAGCCACCTTAAAACCATAGACATCTCATAACTCATTACTGGACACTTCATTGCACTCCAGAGAGAAGAAATACAGCTCCACCCACCAGAACACCAACACAAGCTTCCCTAACCAAGAAACCTTGACAAGCCACCCACACACAGTGAAGAAATGCCACAATAAAGAGAACTTCACAAACTGCCAGAATACAGAAAGGACACCCCAAACCCAGTAATTTAAACAAGATGAAGAGACAGAGGAATACCCAGCAGGTAAAGGAAAAGGATAAATGCCCACCAAACCAAACAAAAGAGGAAGAGATAGGGAATCTACCTGATAAAGAATTCCGAATAATGATAGTGAAATTGATCCAAAATCTTGAAATCAAAATGGAATCACAGATAAATAGCCTGGAGACAAGGATTGAGAAGATGCAAGAAAGGTTTAACAAGGACCTAGAAGAAATAAACAAGAGTCAATATATAATGAATAATGCAATAAATGAGATCAAAAACACTCTGGAGGCAACAAATAGTAGAATAACAGAGGCAGAAGATAGGATTAGTGAATTAGAAGATAGAAGGTAGAAATAAATGAATCAGAGAGGAAAAAAGAAAAACGAATTAAAAGAGGTGAGGACAATCTCAGAGACCTCCAGGACAATATTAAACGCTACAACATTTGAATCATAGGGGTCCCAGAAGAAGAAGACAAAATGAAAGACCATGAGAAAATACTTGAGGAGATAATAGTTGAAAACTTCCCTAAAATGGGGAAGGAAACAATCACTCAAGTCCAAGAAACCCAGAGAGTCCCAAACAGGATAAACCCAAGGCAAAACACCCCAAGACACATATTAATCAAATTAACAAAGATTAAACACAAAGAACAAATATTAAAAGCAGCAAGGGAAAAACAACAAATAACACACAAGGGAATTCCCATAAGGATAACAGCTGATCTTTCAATAGAAACTCTCCAAGCCAGGAGGGAATGGCAAGACGTACTTAAAGTGATGAAAGAAAATAACCTACAGCCCAGATTATTATACCCAGCAAGGATCTCATTCAAATATGAAGGAGAAATCAAAAGCTTTACAGACAAGCAAAAGCTGAGAGAATTCAGCACCACCAAACCAGCTCTCCAACAAATACTAAAGGATATTCTCTAGACAGGAAACACAAAAAGGGTGTATACATTCGAACCCAAAACAATAAAGTAAATGGCAACGGGATCATACTTATCAATAATTACCTTAAATGTAAATGGGTTGAATGCCCCAACCAAAGGACAAAGATGACTGAATGAATACAAAAACAATACCCCTACATATGTTGTCTACAAGAGGCCCACCTCAAAACAGGAGACACATACAGACTGAAAGTGAAGGGCTGGAAAGAGATTTTCCATGCAAATAGGGACCAAAAGAAAGCAGGAGTAGCAATACTCATATCAGATAAAATAGACTTTAAAACAAAGGCTGTGAAAAGAGACAAAGAAGGTCACTACATAATGATCAAAGGATCAATCCAAGAAGAAGATATAACAATTATAAATATATATGCACCCAACATAGCACCGTAATATGTAAGACAAATACTAACAAGTATGAAAGGAGAAATTAACAATAACACAGTAATAGTGGGATACTTTAATACCCCACTCACACCTATGGATAGATCAACTAAACAGAAAATTAACAAGGAAACACAAACTTTAAACGATACAATAGACCAGTTAGACCTAATTGATATCTATAGGACATTTCATCCCAAAACAATGAATTTCACCTTTTTCTCAAGTGCACACAGAACCTTCTCCAGGATAGATCACATCCTGGGCCATAAATCTAGCCTTGGTAAATTCAGAAAAACTGAAATCATTCCAAGCATCTTTTCTGACCACAATGCAGTAAGATTAGATCTCAATTACAGAAGAAAAACTATTAAAAATTCCAACATATGGAGGCTGAACAACACACTGCTGAATAACCAACAAATCACAGAAGAAATAAAAAAAAAAGAAATCAAAATTTGCATAGAAATGAATGAAAATGAAAACACAACAACCCAAAACCTGTGGGACACTGTAAAAGCAGTCCTAAGGGGAAAGTTCATAGCAATACAGGCATACCTCAAGAAACAAGAAAAAAGTCAAATAAATAATGTAACTCTACACCTAAAGCAACTAGAAAAGAAAGAAATGAAGAACTCCAGGGTTAGTAGAAGGAAAGAAATCTTAAAAATTAGGGCAGAAATAAATGCAAAAGAAACAAAAGAGACCACAGCAAAAATCAACAAAGCCAAAAGCTGGTTCTTTGAAAGGATAAATAAAATTGACAAACCATTAGCCAGACTCATCAAGAAACAAAGGGAGAAAAATCAAATCAATAAAATTAGAAATGAAAATGGAGAGATCACAACAGACAACACAGAAATACAAAGGATCATAAGAGACTACTATCCCCAACTAAATGCCAATAAAATGGACAACCTGGAAAAAACGGACAAATTCTTAGAAAAGTACAACTTTCCAAAACTGGACCAGGAGGAAATAGAAAATCTTAACAGACCCATCACAAGTACAGAAATTGAAACTGTAATCAGAAATCTTCCAGCAAACAAAAGCCCAGGTCCAGACAGCTTCACAGCTGAATTCTACCAAAAATTTAGAGAAGAGATAACACCTATCCTACTCAAACTCTTCCAGAAAATTGCAGAGGAAGGTAAACTTCCAAATTCATTCTATGAGGCCACCATCACCCTAATACCAAAACCTGACAAAGATGCCACAAAAAAAGAAAACTACAGGCCAATATCACTGATGAACATAGATGCAAAAATCCTTAACAAAATTCTAGCAATCAGAATCCAACAACACATTAAAAACATATACACCATGACCAAGTGGGCTTTATCCTAGGGATGCAAGGATTCTTCAATATCTGCAAATCAATCAATGTGATACACCACATTAACAAATTGAAAAATAAAAACCATGTGATTATCTCAATAGATGCAGAGAAAGCCTTTGACAAAATTCAACATCCATTTATGATTAAAAAAAAAAAAAAAAACTCTCCAGAAAGCAGGAATAGAAGGAACATACCTCAACATAATAAAAGCTATATATGACAAACCCACAGCAAACATTATCCTCAATGGTGAAAAATTGAAAGCATTTCCTCTAAAGTCAGGAACAAGACAAGGGTGCCCACTTTCACCATTATTATTCAACATAGTTTTGGAAATTTTGGCCACAGCAATCAGAGCAGAAAAAGAAATAAAAGGAATCCAAACTGGAAAAGAAGAAGTAAAACTCTCACTATTTGCAGATGACATGATCCTCTACATAGAAAACTCTAAAGACTCCACCAGAAAATTACTAGAGCTAATCAATGAATATAGTAAAGTTGCAGGATATAAAATCAATACACAGAAATCCCTTGCGTTCCTATACACTAATAATGAAAAAATAGAAAGAGAAATTAATGAAACAACTCCATTCACCATTGCAACGAAAAAAATAAAATACTTAGGAATATATCTACCTAAAGAAACTCAAGACCTATATATAGAAAACTATAAAACACTTGTAAAAGAAATCAAAGAGGACACTAATAGATGGAGAAATATACCATGTTCATGGATTGGAAGAATCAGTATAGTGAAAATGAGTATACTACCCAAAGCAATTTATAGATTCAGTGCAATCCCTATCAAGCTACCAACGGTATTCTTCACAGAGCTAGAACAAATAATTTCACAGTTTGTATGGAAATACAAAAAACCTCGAATAGCCAAAGCTATCTTGAGAAAGAAGAATGGAACTGGAGGAATCAACCTGCCTGACTTCAGGCTGTACTACAAAGCCACAGTCATCAAGACAGTATGGTACTGGCACAAAGACAGAAATATAGATCAGTGGAACAAAATAGAAAGCCCAGAGATAAATCCACACACCTATGGACAGCTTATCTTTGACAAAGGCAAGAATATACAATGGATTAAAGACAATCTCTTTAACAAGTGGTGCTGGGAAAACTGGTCAACCACTTGTAAAAGAATGAAACTAGAGCACTTTCTAATACCATACACAAAAATAAACTCAAAATGGATTAAAGATCTAAACGTAAGACCAGAAACTATAAAACTCCTAGAGGAGAACATAGGCAAAACACTCTCCGACATGTATCACAGCAGGATCCTCTATGACCCACCTCCCAGAATATTGGAAATAAAAGCAAAAATAAACAAATGGGACCTAGTTAAACTTAAAAGCTTCTGCACAACAAAGGAAACTCTAAGCAAGGTGAAAAGACAGCCTTCAGAATGGGAGAAAATAATAGCAAATGAAGCAACTGACAAACAACTAATCTCAAGAATATACAAGCAACTCCTACAGCTCAATTCCAGAAAAATAAATGACCCAATCAAAAAATGGGCCAAAGAACTAAACAGACATTTCTGCAAAGAAGACATACAGATGGCTAACAAACACATGAAAAGATGCTCAACATCACTCATTATCAGAGAAATGCAAATCAAAACCACTATGAGGTACCATTTCACACCAGTCAGAATGGCTGCTATCCAAAAGTCTACAAGCAATAAATGCTGGAGAGCGTGTGGAGAAAAGGGAACCCTATTACACTGTTTGTGGGAATGCAAACTAGTACAGCCACTATGGAGAACAGTGTGGAGATTCCTTAAAAAACTGGAAATAGAACTGCCTTATGATCCAGCCATACCACTGCTGGGCATACACACTGAGGAAACCAGAATTGAAAGAGCCAAGTTTACCCCAATGTTCATCGCAGCACTGTTTATAATAGCCAGGACATGGAAGCAACCTAGATGTCCATCAGCAGATGAATGGATAAGAAAGCTGTGGTACATATACACAATGGAGTATTACTCAGCCATTAAAAAGAATACATTTGAATCAGTTCTAATGAGGTGGATGAAACTGGAGCCTATTATACAGAGTGAAGTAAGCCAGAAAGAAAAACACCAATACAGTATACTAATGCATATATATGGAATTTAGAAATATGGTAACAATAACCCTGTATATGAGATAGCAAAAGAGACACTGATGTATAGAACAGTCTTTTGGACTCTGTGGGAGAGGGAGAGGGTGGGATGATTTGGGAGAATGGCATTGAAATATGTATCATATCATATATGAAACGAGTCGCCAGTCCAGGTTTGATGCACGATACTGGATGCTTGGGGCTGGTGCACTGGGACGACCCAGAGGGATGGTATGGGGAGGGAGGAGGGAGGAGGGTTCAGGATGGGGAACACATGTATACCTGTGACAGATTCATTTTGATATATGGCAAAACCAATACAATATTGTAAAGTTAAATAAAATTTAAAAAAAATAAAATATAAATTTATTTATTTTAATTGGAGGTTAATTAACCAGTCCTTTCGTATCACCTCAACTTTACCCATGCTTAAGTTTGACAAAGAAAGATTAGTTCAGGTCTTGTTATTCCCCTCTGTAGCTACTTAGGCTTCAGTTCTTTATGTTCTAAACCCTTTACCAATCTATCTACTGTAGATCTTTCAGATTTTTGCTTATTTCTCCTGCTGAGTCTTCTCTCCTGTTCTTTGTGGCTATGATTTATATGTGTCTTATTTCTTCATTGTTGTTTTAATGGAATTGGGGGTAACAGCATAGATGTTTTCATTTGCCACTTTTTATAGCCTTAGTGTGGTATAATTTATATAACATAAAATTTACCCACTCTAAGTATAGATTTCAATGATTCTAGTAAAATCAGAGTTGTTCAACTCTGATTGAACAAAATTGTTCATTCAGAACAATTGTTCAAAATTGAAGTTGTGCGACTCGCCCTGTAGTCTAGTTTTACAACATTTCTGTCACTCCAAAAAGTTCCTTCACCTTCATGTGTAGTCTAAACACACTCCCAGACCCATCCCTAGACAACCAGTGAACTGTTCTGGTGCTGAAGATTTATCTTCTCTGGAAATTACATTTAAAATGAATCATTTAATATATAATCTTTTGCATTTGTCTATTCTCACTAAGCATTATGTTTTTGAGATTAATGCTTGTTGCAGAATGTATCAGTAGTCTATTTCTTTTTATTGATGAATAATTTTGCAGTAAAACCACATTTTGTTTATCCTTTCACCAATTGATAGATATTTGGGATGCTTCCAGTCTGTAGATACTGTCAAAAAAATGCATCAGTAAACATTCCTCCACAAGTCTTTGTGGAAACATGTTTTTGTATCTCTCATAGATCTCTAGGTACAGTACTGTTTGGTTGTGTGGTATGTTTATGATTAACTATCTAGGAGACTGTCAAATTGTTTTTTAAAGTGTCTGCAACATTTTTTATTCTCACCAGTGAGGTATGACCATTCTAGATGTTGCATTTTAGTGCTGTACCAATTTGATTTTAATTTGCATTTTGTAATGAGTAACAATGTTGAGGTTTTTATTTCCATGTATTTATTCACCCATCTCTGTATCATTTTTGTTGAAATATCTGAATCTTTGGACCATTTCTTAATTGGATTGCCTTCTTATTATTGAGTTATGAGAGTAATTATTCTTGATACCAGTTCTTTAGTAGATATAGGAGTTGCAAATATTTTTTGCATGCTATCTAATTGTCCCAGGGCCACTTGTTGAAAAAGCCATTTTTTCCCTATCAAATTAACTTCTCAACTCTGTCAAACATCAGTTGACCATAAATGCAAAAGTAATTTGAGAATTTCAGTCCTGGGCCATTAATTGATATGCCTATCTGTACACCACTCCCATAATATCTTTACTAATGTAGTAACTTTTGATTTGGGAAGTGTGAGTCCCCCAGCTTTGTTCTTTTTTAACATTATTTTGAGTTAATCTGGGTCCCTTGCAATTCCATGTGGGTTTGGGGATACCTTGCAATTTCTGCAAAAATGCCAATTGAGAATTTCATTGCAATGAATCCATAAATCAGTTTGCCACATAATGTTAAAACTTAACAATCTATGAACATGGAAGTTCTCTCCTTTATTTAAATCTTTAATTTCTCTCAGCAATGTTTTATAGTTTTCACTTAAAAGAGCTGCACTTCTGTCAAATTTTTCCTAAGCATTTGTTTTCTTTTTGATGCTGTTGTGAGTGAAATTTTCTTAATTCTATCGTTGGATTATCCATTGCCTTACATGAAACACTCTTTGATGGTCATTCCCAGCCCCTTCATGTGAAATATTTATTGCATGTTAGTGTGTAAGCATATATATAAATATAGTTTCCAGGAACATTTCCAATAACTCCATACACCCTTTCCCTGCAATATCCAAGGCCCAATAGTTAAGAATTACTTTCATATAAACAACTTGGGCTTCCTTGGTGGCTCAGTGGTAAAGAATCTGCTTGCCAATGCAGCAGACGTGGCTTCGATCCCTGGGTTGGGAAGATCCCCTGGAGAAGGAAATGGCAACCCACTCCAGTAACCTTGCCTGGGAAATCCCATGGACAGAGGAGCCTGGTGGGCTACAGTCCATGGGGTCACAAAAGAGTTGAACACGAGTTAGCAACTAAACAAAAACAATGAGCTACTAGGTACATTAAAATGTGATTTAAAAAGGGAGTAAATATTGCTCTCTGCATTTAGATGCATGTTTTCTGGATTTAGATAATCTTAGTTGATTTTATTTCTGACCATCAAGTTTTATTAGAGAATATACTTATAGTTGAAATTATAATAAGTAGATAGGCTGAGAGGTGGAAATAAAATCATTCTGAATGGATACATCTGGGGCTTCCCAGGTGACTCAGTGGTAGAGAATCCGCCTGCCAATACAGGAGAGACAAGAGATGCAGGTTCAATCGATGAGTTGGGAAGATCCCCTGGAAGAGGAAATGGCAACCCACTCCAGTATTCTTGCCTGGATAATCCCAGGGACAGAGGAGCCTGGCAGGCTATAGTCCATGGGGTCTCAAAAGAGTCAGACATGACTGAGTGACTAACATACACACACATGTAATAACCTATAAATGTGTTTGATCTTTACTCATGATAATAGAGTTCTTCTTATGAAACCTTTTGTTAACAAAACCTTTTACATGTCTGTATACAACCTATCAGCTAAGGATGGCCACAGGAACACACAAACAACTACAGTATCTCAGTGGTATAGATTGTACTTTTTTAGCTCACAACACTGGGTCAACTAATCTAGGCTGGACTCTGCTGGACAGATCTGCTAATCTCAAGTTTCACTTGCTTATATGTCTAGGGATTGGTTTATCTGTGTTGAGCTCAGCTGAGCAGCCCTTTTGATCTCAGATATGTTTGCTCACATATCCAGTGGTTGTTTGATCTAGTCTGGGATACAGTAGGCAGCTCTGGTAACCTCAGTTATGCTTGTTCACACAAGTTGGCTGGGAGTTGGCTGATGCAGGCCAGGCTTTGCTGTGGTAGAAACTCTGCTTCACTTTTCTGTTATCCTTCTTTGGGGTCCAGTGGGCTATCCTTAGCTTGCCACATTCTTCCAGCAACAGCAGAGGCACACGAGCAAGTGAAAAAATGCAATCCTTTTGAGGACTAGCTTTGGAACTGGCTCCCTGTTACTTCCAGCTTGTTCTAAAGTCCAAGGCAAATCATACAGTCCTACTCAAATTTGAGTTTGGGAGGATGCTACGCAACACAGACATGGAAGGATGAGGAATTTGAAGCAAATAACACAATCTACAATGAAACTTTAGAAATAACTGAATATTGAAATTCCAAAATCAATATGACTTGGTCATGATTATGCAAACTCATACGTGGGAATCTCACCCTTAGACCCTCTCAAAATGACCTTCAAAAATGCCAACTCATGAGAATCAGATACTACTGAAGGTCTTAGTATTTCTGCCTTTGTTCTGCTTTCTGCAATTTAAGTAAATACATACATTTCTAATATAGGGCTATACGAGTGTGCTGACCTATACAATATGCCTGAAACTGAAGATAGTTATCTAAATGATGCTTTGAAATATCACAACTAATATATTTAATTTGATTTAAAAAATCAAATGGCTTTGTGTTTTCGAAATTGTGCTCGAAGCATTCTGATTACTATCTGCCTCTAATGGATGTATGTTTCAATGCTCCCTAAGCCTCTTATGTTAAGGAGACTCTGAGTAGGATGTTCCTAGTTGGCAAGATTTCAAATAATCAACTAAATGGTAGAAAAATTTCTCAGTGTGTCACAGAAAGAGAAAATAATATTTGACATGTAATTAGATTGTACCCACTTAGTAAATTATATTGGGAGCAAAGGGAAATTGCATTTTGAATAAATATATCAAGAAGCTAGTATTTTACTCTAATTTGTCATTTGACTATGGGTTTCTATTCAACTGTGACTAGGAAATTATTTCACTCAGTGAACTCTAAATACAGGAACAAATGAAAGACAAGAGTCAGTTTATGTAAATTTGAAATGTCTTACAAATATTCTTCTGTTATTAAAAAAACCTAGCAGTATTTCATAATCTGAAATGCTCTAAGAAGTCATGTGATACTCAAATAATACCATGTCTACAGAATGCTGTGAAACCTAAGAGACTCATAAGTTTACTTATAGTCAGATATATGTTTGGATAAGAACAAACAGTTCACTCAGTACAAATCCTTATCTATTCACAAATCTGTTGATTCACTAAGGAACTCCTTTTGAATAATTCATTTTAACAACTGGTTATTGGGTCCTCATTAGGTATATCACCTATTATAAGTGTTGTGTTCATCAACCAGACATGGCTTTGGAAGACTCAAGTCCAAAAAGGAGAGAGACATTTAGAAAAATACTAATGAAAGAACTAACATTTATTGAATACTTACTTTGTGCCAGGCACCGTATTATGATAATTATATCATATAATCCTCACCACCCTCCTATGACAAAGGTATTATCATTATTCCCATTTTACAAATGAGAGAACAGAGGTTTAAAATGGTTAATTAACTGGTGCATGGTTTCACAGCCAGGATAAAAGGCAGAGCTTCAATTTGAACACAATTCTTTTGGACTCAGTATTAATCACCATTGTCCAATAGGTGATAAGTGCTCCTCAAAGAAAAGTGATGCATTACATAGTAAGGAAAGGGGTCAGAAAGGGGTGGGGTGTAGTAAGGAAGGGAATTCTAGGCAGAGGGATATATGAGCAAAGCTAAAGGTCTACAGAAGATATTCACGCAATGCAAGGAATTCTGGCATTGCTGCTACCTTCAGGGTGTGAAGGGGAGGAAAAATGCATGGAAAGGAGCCTGGGAATAGAAGTTTTGGGTGAATTTGTCCCAGATTTTGAATGCTTTTCATAGGAAATAGGACTTTGTTTTTAAAAGCAATGGACTGCCATAGAAAGTGATTTAGAAAGAGGGTGATGAGTTTTAAATTATGAGATCTCTGCACTTACCTAAGGGGTGCTGCCATGTGCTATTATTCAGAAAGCTGCAAGTTCCCATTACTAAGGCATACTGGCCCCAGGGTGGCTGGGGAAGAGAGTCAGCTTGAAAAGCCCAGGCTTGGGCCAATTTCAGTACTAAATATTAATATATAGTGAAACTATTGAATCAGTGCTATATTAATCTCCATATATAGATATTTATAAAAGCTGGGCCATTTGAAAGTTGTTTCTCAAATGGATAAAACTTATAGTAAATATTCACTTTGGGAATTAGGCTTCCCAGGTGTTGTTGTTCAGTTGCTCAATTGTGTCCAACTTTTGGAGACCCCATGGACTGCAGCACACCAGGCTTCCCTTGTTCAGCAACTCCCAGAGCTTGCTCAAACTCATGTCCATTGATGCCAAGCAACCGTCTCATCCTCTGTCATCCCCTTCTCCTCCTGCCTTCAATCTTGCCCAGCATCAGGGTCTTTTTTAATGAGTCTACTCTTCGCATCAGGTAGTCAAAGTATTGGAGCTTCAGCTTCAGCATCAGTCCTTCCAATGAATATTCAGGATTGATTTCCTTTAGGATGGACTGTTTTGAAATCCTTGCAGTCCAACACCACAGTTCAAAAGCATCAATCCTTCTGCGCTCAGCCTTCTTTATGGTCCAACTCTCACATCCACACATGACTACTGGAAAAACCATAGCTTTGACTATATGGACCTCTATTGGTAAAGTAATGTCTCTGCTTTTTAATATGCTGTCTAGTTTTGTCATAGCGTTTCTTCCAAGGAGCAGGTGTCTTTTAATTTCATGGCTGCAGTCACCATCTGCAGTGATTTTTGGAGCCCAAGAAAATAGTCACGGTTTCCATCATTTCCCCATCTATTTGACATGAAGTGATGGGACCAGATGCCATGATCTTCATTTTTTGAATTTGAGTTTTAAGCCACCTTTTTCAGTCTTCTCTTTTACCTTCTTCAAGAGGCTCTTTAGTTCATCTTTGCTTTTTGCCATAAGGGTGGTGTCATCTCCATATATGAGGTTATTAATATTCCTCCCAGAAATCTTGATTCCAGCTTGTGCTTCATCTAGCCCGGCATTTTGCATGATGTACTCTGCATATAAGTTAAATAAGAAGGGTGACAATATACAGCTCTTGACGTACTCCTTTCCCAATTTGGAACCAGTCTGTTGTTCCATGCCTGGTTCTAACTGTTGCTTCTTGATCTGCTACAGGTTTCACAGGAGGCAGGTAAGGTAGAGTGGTATTCCCATCTCTTTAAGAATTTTCCACAGTTCATTGTGATCCACACAGTAAAAGGCTTTAGCATTGTCAGTGAGGCAAAAGTAGAAGTCCTTCTGGAATTCTCTTGCTTTTTCTGTGATCCAACGGATGTTTGGTTTCCCAGGTGGCTCAGTGGTAAAAAATCTGCCTGCAGTTCAGGAGACTTAGGAGACATAGGTTCAATCCCTAGGTCAGGAAGATCCCCTGGAGGAGGAAATGGCAACCCACTCCACTACTCTTGCTTGGAACATTCCATGGACACAGGAGCCTGGTAGACTGTAGTCTATGGGGTTGCAAAGAGTCAGACACAACTGGGCACACATACACGTGAGTTACAAAGTGAAAGACGTATACCATCTATATAGAAGGGACTTCCAAGATGAATTGTTTAATGAGATGATGAGATATCACATTAGGACTAAAAATAAACTTTTCTATTCCACTGATCAGAGGATGTGATGGTTGGATGGCATCACTGATTCAATAGACATGAACTTGGGCAAACTCCGGGAGATGGTGAGGGATAGGGAAGCCTGGCATGCTGCAGTCCACTGGGTCATGATGAATCAGACACAACTTGCAACTGAACAACAACAATTCCACTGAAGTTCTTTTTGTAAAAAATAATTTTAATGGAGTATGGTTGCTTTACAGTGTTATGTTAGTTTCTGCTGTATAGCAAGGTGAATCAGCTATACATATACATATATCCCCTCTTTTTTGAATTTCCTCCCCATTTAGGTCACCACAGAGCACTGAGTAGAGTTCCCTGTGCTATACAGTAGGATAGTACTGTATATATGTCAATCCCAGTTGAAGTTCTTGTTTGTTTTGTTACTTCCAGAATTCTCATCACGACTCCCTCTTAGTCCTTGCTCAACGTTTTATATGTACTGATCCCTCTGCCTGAAAAGTATTTTCCCTCTCTTTTCTTGATTCAGTGTTAATGGTCATGCAAAACTTGGGTTGGTCATCACCTCCACCAGGAAGCTACCCTAGCATATTTTCCCCACTCCATTCTTAATTAGGTGTTCATGTTGTGGGCAACCAAAGCCTCTTGTTCTCACTTCCAGCTTCTTTTGTAGTCCCTCTTATACTGGGTTGCAGTATTCTCTTTACTTTTCCATGTCCCAATGACTGTGAACTCCAAGAATAAAAAGACAGGTCTCCAACTTTTGTGTTATTTTCCCATGTAACTACATCTGCAATAAAAGTATGTTGAAAGTGACTTAAATTTTATTACAAAGTGATCATAACCAAAACTGTATGGTACCAGCATAAAAACAGATATATAGACCAATGGAACAGAACAGAGAACCCAGAAATAAACCCACGCATTTATAGTGAATTGATAATCACCACAGAAGACTAGAATTGAGTTCTTTATATATATATATATATATATATATATATATATATATATATATGCTTTAAATGGAGAAGGCAATTGCACCCCACTCTAGTACTTTTGCCTGGAGAATCCCATGGATGGAGAAGCCTGGTAGGCTGCAGTCCATGGGGTTGCTAGAGTCAGACACGACTGAGCGACTTCACTTTCACTTTTCACTTTCATGCATTGGAGAAGGAAATGGCAACCCACTCCAGTGCTCTTGCCTGGAGAATCCCAGGGACGGGGGAGCCTGGTGGGCTGCCGTCTATGGGGTCGCACAGAGTCGGGCATGACTGAAGCGACTTAGCAGCAGCAGCAGCATGCTTTAAATATATATATATAAGTCTTGTTATAAGCAACATGATAAATAAAGAAATTAAAAGCCCTTTCCTACCAACAAAATAGGAGGAAACAAGAGATTACATTTTCATATGCTGTATTGAGTTGATTTACTTTATAATATTTTTAAAGTTTTTTGCATTAGCTATCTCTTTAAAAAGACATTATCAACATAGCTTTCTCTCATATTGTATTAGTGCTCTCTTAAAATCCAAGCATTTCTTTTTAAGGCATCCTCAAGGATGAACATGGTTTAATTACAAGGAGAGAAACCAACAGAAATACTTTTGGCACAGAAAGTTTGCACTCTGCCAGAGTATAATTTATTCCTGGAGTCACATACTTAAGAGTGTATGTATATGTATGTGTATGTATATATATATATATATATATATATATATATTCTCCTGTCAGAGCACATTGTTTACTATATCCCCATAAAGATGAAGAGAAGAAAGGTTAAATAACACACAAAGCCCATGATTTTCACATTTTGCAGAAAATTTAAGATGAGCATTCATCCATTCATTCGTTCGACTAACCTTTTGACTACAAATGCCACAATGGTGGGTTGGATTTCCTAGGAAGCCAGTTCTGAGATAGACATCATTGTGCAGGCTATTTACTAAGGAGTGCCTTTGAGATAAACACCTATTGAAGAGAGTAGGAAGGAAGTAGAAGTGGGCTGTGGAAGAGGTCAAGTTATGATATAGCCCAATGACAGCCTTGTCTAACCCCACAGGGATCTCTGAAGCTATAGTTCCCCTTCAGAGTTGCCATGCTGAAGGATGCCATCACTATGCCTGTATACTTCTAAATTAATTAATCCTTGTGTCTCAACTACCTTGTAAAAGGATGTGACCTTGAGCAAGGCAGTTCTATGTAGCTGAGGTGATTCCTGAAGGAGCTGACAACTGAAGGCCTCCCAATAGTAAGGGGAATAAATCCTTCACGTAAGAGGGATCTGGGTGGCAAATCATCTTGTCCACCATAACTATGCACTATACCAGGGCTTGGAAACATGAAAATAGGCACAACTCTTACCCTTGGAAAAGTCAAATTCTGAAGGATAGATTGTCTTGGAAGCACACAAACAAAAATGTTTTGTTTTGTGGTTACGGTATTTAAGACGTTGTTACAAGCATTTCATATGTATTATCTCTTTTAATGCCTGCTGCTTCTGCTACTGCTGCTAAGTCGCTTCAGTCGTGTCTGACTCTGTGCGACCCCATAGATGGCAGCCCACCAGGCTCTCCCGTCCCTGGGATTCTCCAGGCAAGAACACTGGAGCGGGTTGCCATTTCCTTCTCCAACGCATGAAAGTGAAGTCCCTCAGTTGTGTCCGACACTTCGTGACCCCATGGACTGCAGCCTACCAGGCTCCTCCATCCATGGGATTTTCTAGGCAAGAGTACTGGAGTGGGGTGCCATCGCCTTCTTTGCTTTTAATGCCTACCAGGACCCAATGTGGGTGGTACTATTAATATCCCCATTTAACAGAACAGGGAATAGAATCAGTGGTAAAATGACTTGCCCAAGGTTTAATAATAAGTGGCGATGGACCCAGGATTCAAACTTTTTCAGTTTGACTCAAGTATGATAAGTGGGAAAACAGTAGGGACTGTAGAAACACACACAAAAAAACAGGATCAACTTTGTCTGCAGAACTCTGTTTCAAAGAGTAGAATCAGGGCTTCCTTGGTGGTCCAGTGACCAAGAATCTGCCTGCCAATGCAGGAGACACAAATTCGATCCCTGGTCCAGGAAGATCCTACCTGCCGCAGAGCAACTAAGCCCATGTGCTATAACTACTGAGCCCAAGCTCTAGAGCCTGCAAGCTGCGACTGCCAAACCTACGCAGCCTAGAGCCCATGCTCTGCAACAAGAGAAGCCCCCACAATCAGAAGCCCACACACCGCAACTACAGAGTAGCTCCCAATTGCCACAACTAGAGAAAGTCTGTGCACAGCAACCCAGACCCAGCAGAGGCAAAAATAAATAAATGAAATTTTATATTTATGTAAAAAGAGAAGAATCATTTCTAAAGTGATACAGAATTGGGATTAATATATACACTACTATATATAAAATAGGTAAACAATAAGAACTTACTGTATAACACAGGGAACTATACTCAGTATCTTATAATAATCTATGAAGGAAAAGAATCTGAAAAAGTACTTATATTATATATATTATAAATTATTTATATATACATTGTCTTATATATATTTATATTGAGTTGGCCAAAAAGTTCATTCACATTTTTCTGTAACATCTTGTTGGTCAACCCAGTATATATATATATATATATATATATATATATATATGTGACAAATCACTCTGCTGTACACTTGAAATTAACACAACATTGTAAATTAATTATACTTCAGTTCAAAATTAAAAAATAGAATGAGATGCAGACGATGCTAGTTTTTCATCTGACAAGGCCACACTCCTCAGCGTGGGCTTTTCCAGTGCACTTTATGACCTAGTTGTTCTAGCTCTTCACCCTTATCTCTTATTCATTGCTTATGGCCTCTCTCATCTCTCGCCCCCTCATTCACCCACACTGTCAGGCTGAAAAATGTGAAGTTTCAGTACCCAAATACAGTCATGCTGTCTTAAACTTATGAGCCTTTGCACATACAGTTCCTTCTTCCAGGAATGATTTTACCAGGATGATCTGTGATCATCCAACCAACTCCTATATATTCTTGAACACTTGGTTGAAGTGCTACCACCTCTCTGAAGCCTTCCTCAAGTTTTCCAGGTAGAGTAAAACACTTCCTCCTATTCCTGCCACACTGTAGATTGTACATAATTTTACAATAGCCCATCGTGTTCTTTTATAATTATTCATATGCACTTCTACTTTTTTCACCTTAATACAAGGATTATGTTTTAATTATCTTCAGATTTCTAGGTTCTAAGCCATTTCTGGAACAAAGTAGAACATTAATGGGCTTCCCAGGTGGCATTAGTAGTAAAGAACCCACCTACCAATGCAGAAGACAGAAAAGACATGGGTTCAATCCCTGGGTTGGGAAGATCCCCTGGAGAAGGGCATGGCAACCCACTCCAGTGTTCTTGTCTGGAGAATCCCATGGACAGGGGAGTCTGGTAGGATACAGTCCATAGGGTCACAGAGAGTCAGACACAACTGAAGCACTCTAGCAGAGCACAGCACAGAACATTAATATATTTTTGAAATGAATGGATGAATAAGTCTTTCTGGACTCATAACTCCACTTTATCCCCCACCCCCAATCGGCCACCAAGTCTTGTGGCATCTGCCTCTTAGAAAATAATTCTGAATCTCTAATATTCCCTTCATTTCTGCAGGTAGTGCCTAGTTCAATGCTTCATCATCTCAGGCCTAGACTATGTCAGCAGCGTCCTAAGTAGTTTTCTTGCCTTTAATCATGCTCCCTCCTCTCTCTGCTCAGGCTATCTTCTGCATGACTAGCAGAGTGATTTGTCTGAAACATAAATGGGATTACACCAATCTCTTAGCTAAATCCTTTCCGTGGATCCCAATGACACATAAGATAAATTTTATATTTTATGTTGCTTATATGGTCTGCTAGTTATTTGTCCCCTGCTGATCTCTGAAGCCTCATCTCTCATTATTCCCCTATATTCAGAGCCAGAATGATAACAAGTGGTACTCCCTGGATGGCTACTAATTTGGCACCCCATCAAGTTGATATTCTTTAAAGACATACTTCCTCAGCCATATTTTAAAGTGAGGATGGAAAGATATGAATTTTCTAATAATAAAATTTTTATGCTTCTTTACATTTAAGCTAAAGGATTTATGACATTAATTTATTCCATACAATTTCCAAATTCTGACAACCTCCTGGGAGGCATAGTGAACCATTTAACATGTAGCTACTGGATAAAATTTCTTATTCCAAATAAATAGTCTTATTCTTTGCTGCTGAATTTAGGTGACTGTCCTCTGACTGGTCTTGGGTTTAGTTGTGTCATCTGCCTGTAGTTGGAACCTGCAACTTGCATGTGTGTGTTGCAAAAACTGTTCAACCATGACAAGTCAGCACCACCAGGAATATTTTTATTTCTACTTGAAGTACTGAATATTTCAGTCAAAGGGGATCTGATTTCCATTTTGCAGTTATGTAAAAAACTGTAGATAGAAGCATGAATGAACTGGTGTCATTCGCTATTTAATATTTAACACTTTAGTGTTTTAGCACCCAGAATAGACTGACACCCTGTGCAGCCTGTCTTCCCTCCTCCTAAATCTGATTCTGCCCCTCACCAGCCCGCTTAAGCATACCATGTATGAGCAAGAACCCGTGACTGCCTAGAAAACTCCTATTCATCTTTTTATTCTCAGTCTGAGGGCTACCATCTCTACGAAACCTTCCCAAATTCCCCAGAAGATCTGTTTCCATTGTCTGTTATATATGTTGTTATTTGCTTTAGTCAATCACTTATCACACAGTATTCTTACTACTGGTTTACATTTGTCTTTTCTCTTAGGGCAAAAATATCTTTATAAAATATGAGTACAAACAACACACTCATTCTTCTTACGGTATATTTATTGTAAGTAGGTTTTATGAAAAAGGACATGGATATCTGAAATTGGGCTGATACAAGATGACTGTACCCACATCCCAAATAATCTCACATGGGAGAGAAGTATGATCAAGTTGTAGGGTAGGTTGCTGCTGCTGCTGCTGCTGCTAAGTCGCGTCAGTCGTGTCCAACTCTGTGCGACCCCATAGACGGCAGCCCACCAGGCTCCCCCGTCCCTGGGATTCTCCAGGCAAGAACACTGGAATGGGTTGCCATTTCCTTCTCCAATGCATGAAAGTGAAAAGTGAAAGTAAAGTCGCTCAGTCGTGTCCGACTCCTAGCGACCCCATGGACTGCAGCCTACCAGGCTCCTCCGTCCGTGGGATTTTCCATGCAAGAGTACTGGAGTGGGGTGCCACAGGCTAAATTAATTTGATAATTGAATTCCTTTTTTAAAAAAAACCCTATTGCCATCGCTCATGACACTAGTATCAGATTCGTTTGGGAAGTGCTACACTTCACTGTGATAGCAAATGTCACCTATGTATTTAGAGATCATAACTGTGTTTACAGAGGAAATATATGAAAACAAAACTTGGATGACTTTTACCCACTCATTTTCACTCATCAGTTTTACAAATAAATGGATGGTATGACTCAGAGTTCCTATGAGCCAGTTCACATTGTTAGTTGTTGACTTACTATTCCATTACAGAGGTATCAGATGGCCCTATTTCATACCAGGGGCACTGGCATTTCACTTCTGACTGGCTCTGACTGGGAAAATGTTTCTCTCTACCTTAGAAATACTACTCAAATATAATTATACATGAACAAAAAGACCTGCCAGTGACCTCACACCAATTTTGGAAACATCAGTGTAAGTCTTCTTAAACTAATCAGACTTTGTATGTAAAAGTCCTGATTACAAACTCTTTGGGGAAAAACACACTATTTACTATTACATATGGCTAAGCCATCATTCCTTGATCATTGTTATACTTTAAATGACCATTTTGTATTTCATTGCTCATCTTATTGGAGAACCCAGCCCACTTTGTCTGCATGTGATTATAAAGGCAGAGAAGATGGAGACATTAACTCATTAGTGTAGACCTATTTTTATATTTCCATATATGTATAATTTAAGATGGTTTGCATTTCTCTCACAACCTCAAAATAAATGTAACCCACACTAGCTGTTATTTTATTATAGGCAAGTGACATTACAGTTCCATCTGCTATTTAAAGTAAATGTATTAGAATAGAATTTTAATTCAGCCTGGCATAATAGTTAAAAGGATGGACTCTAGAACCTCACCATGTGGACCCTATCCCTTACTAGCCACGTGACATGGAACAAGTCACATGTTCTCCCTGTGCTTTAAATTCCTCAACAACAGAATAAAGGTAATACTAGTCCCTCACAGAATTTTAGGTGGATTTAATGAACTAACACATATAAAGAACTTAGAATAGTAACTTAAACATAGTAATGTTATATAACTGGTAGCAGATGTATTAACTGCAAGCCTTCACCATACCTTTTTTTTTTGGCCACACCACACCGCATGCAGGAATTCCCTGATCAGGGTTCCAACTCCTGCCCGCTGCAGTGTCTTAAGCACTGAACCACCAGGAAGTCTGCCCTCAGCATACTTTTAACATGGCTATGTTCCTTGTGAATCTATACGTGTCTAACTATTAAGAAATGGACTGGCATCCTACCTATTCAACACTGCACTAGAGTTCCTAGCACTGTAAAACAACAACAACAACAAAGAAACAAGTTATTAGATTTGGAAAGGAAGAAAATAGGACTAGTATTCATTAAGACAAGTTTACCTACATAGAAAACCAAGAGAACAGAGTCAAAAAATTTTGGTACTAATAAGGGGGTTCAGATACACTGCTGAAAGTGATGTTGATGTAAAAAAAAATTTATTGATATTTCTACACACTAGCAACAATTATAAATGCAGTCAAAGTGTTTAAGTATCATTTATACTGGCAACAAAAATCTTAGATACCTAGAAATAGTCCAATAAGAGTTGTGCAAGACCATTACATATAAAATTATAAAAATTTTAATTGAAAGTTACCTGAAAAATCTAAATAAATGGAGAACATGAATAAGTGGTCATGGGAAGACTGAAAAGAGTAAGGATATTGGAGTTCCCTGGTGGTGCAGTGGATAAGAACCCAGCTGCCAATGCAGGGGACACAGGTTTGATCCCCGGTCTGGGAAGATTCCACATACCATGGGGTAACTGAGACGCTGCACCTCAACTACTGAAGCCAGTGCACCCTAGAGCCTGTGTTGCACAAGAGAAGCTGCTGCAATGAGGAGCACCACAACTAGAGAGCAGTCCCCGCTCACCACAGCTAGAGAAAGGCCATGCACAGCAACAGGGACCCAGGAAAGCCACAAATACATAAACAGAGTAAGGGTACCAATTCTTGCCAAATTAACCTACAAATTCAATGTAATTCCAGTTATGAGAGTAAGTTGTGGGTCAAACTCCCAGGGCTCAAATTCCAGTGCAGCCACTTACTATATGACCTTGGGCAGGTTACTTCACCATTCTGTACTTCAGTTATGTTGTCAAATGAATAGAGATAATGTATGGCCTTCCCTTTTGGGTTTTCTTGAAGAATTAAATAATAAATATATAAAGCACTTGAAGTATTCCTGGCACATTGTCAGATGCTCTAAAGATGTTACCTATCATTGTTGATGTTATATTAAGAACTACAGGTCCACAAAGACAAGAAACAAACACTTCAAGGAATAAGAAATAAAACTGTCCAATGTACATTTAAAACAATCTTTACTAATAATTGTAAAAGGCAATTAAAACTCTAAGTTAATTTCTCCAGTCATATTGGCAAAAATTAAAATGTGTTGGCAAGAATGTAAGGGAAACAAGTGTTTTTGAACACTGTGAGAATATAAATTGACACCATTTTATAGGAAAATATGACAGTAACTAACAAATTGTAAAGTGTATATACATTTTAAAGTTTATTGTGTGCATAATTTTTTGGTTTTTTACTTAATTAATTTATAAAGTTAGTCTTTGTGGCTGCAAGCAGGCTTTCTCTAGTTGCAGAGAATGGGGGCTACTCTTCATCGTGGTGCACAGGCTTCTTATTGCAGTGGCTTCTCTTGTTGCAGAGCACAGGCTCCACAGCGAGCAGGCTCAGTAGCTGTGGCACAGGGGCTTAGTTGTCCTGCGGCAGGTGGAATCTTCTGGGACCAGGGCTCAAACCCATGTCCCCTGCACTGGCAGGCGGATTCTTAACCACTGGGCCACAAGGGAAGTCGGTGCATAAGTTTGTGATTGAGCAATTTCATTTATGGCAATGTATCCTACGAAAACCATTATGTAAAGTACACTAAGATGGAAGGGTGTTTATTGTCATATTATCTGTAATATAAAAACCTGAAAAAGTCCTAAAGATCCATATTATTCAGTCAATGAAAATAAAGTGATGGTGCAAATTAAAACATGGAAAAATGTTCAAGCTAAATTCTCTGGACGAATATACAGAAATTGTTCACAGTGGTAAACTTGGAGGGTGTGAATAGAAAAGTTATGTAGGTTTACATACAGGTTATGTATGTTTATTTATGTTTAGAGTTTTATTTTCTATTTGAAGCATGTCTGAATTTCATAAAAACATTACAGGGTGAGAGCATCATTTTTATAGTACATTCTTCTAAGCTTTATTTAATTAACGTGGTTCCCACTGTTAAGCATGTTTCTCAGCTTGATATAACTATGTTAGGCTATCTTATTTGAAGAAGTACTAAAGACTTTCCCAATTCAGTAAGATAGAATGCTTAGATTTTAAACTTACGAAAACTTTGGAATGGTGATTCGTGAATGTTTCAGTTCTGCCTTTTCAGGTGCACGCTAAAACTGATTATATACTTCACCAGAGCCAAATGGCAAAGGTTTCAGTTCTCTGAATGCTTGAACACTTTTTGTTATTTCCCTATATATCCCTCCCAAGACAATGAAGAACCATACTCTTAGGCTTTCTTTAGTCAGCAAGGAATTTCCCCAGCAGTAGTAACTCTGGGGTGGTTTCAACATTAAAAAGCACCACTCTTGATACCTCAGTGTGGGGTTGTAAGGGGACCCTGTAAGACAAAACACTCTAATTGTAGAATGGGAACATTTATTTTTAGCACTTATAAACAGCCTTCCCAAAATGAACTTTCACTTTTCCTCATTCCCACAATCAGTTCTGACAGTCAACATGCCTGAAAAAGTGTCTTCTCCGAGCCTTTCATCACAGCCACTCTACTCAGTGGCTCATTCTGTTCTTTCTCTCCCACCCTTCACCATGCATGACCTATTATTTTGGATGTCTTATCTAAAATCCCTCCAATGTAATGTGACTATATTTAATATATGTCTCAGCAGATATGTGAATTGTCTCACTTTCTCCCTACAAATTTCCCTTATATGCAACTTTTCCATTCTTCCTCATTTTCACAATGTCACGTAGTTTTTCTCAGTTCTCTGTTTCTAGCCTGAAATCACTACCTTCATTCTCTCAAGGCTTTTGTGAATTAAATTTGCCTAAGTATCCTATTCTTGTTTTAAATCTAGGGGGTTATGTTCAACTCAAAAAGTGTTACCTAGGCTTAGGTTTTTTCACTGCAGGTGGTGAGGTGGCAAATATTCACATGCTGAAAATTTTTCTTGGGTGTTTGCATTCAGGAGCTACTATCTAAAACTGATGTGCTCACCCAGAGCAGGGAAGCACTGTTCGCCTTCATACTGAAGATTCAATCCAGTGCAACAGGAGGGGGAAAAGGCCTCCAGATCAGAAAGAGAGATGTAAAAATTATTCAGACTCCAAGATAGTGTATATAGAACACTTTATCAATCTTTTTTTTAAAGGCTTCAAAATCCAGTATTTGAATTTAGTATGTTGCAGTATACAAAGTCTATATACAAAAATAAATTTTATTTTTACATACTGGCAATGAATAATTACCAACTTAAATGAAAAATAGTGATTTTAAAGTAGTTATCAGGAAATATGAAATACATAGGGATAAATCTGACAAAAGGTATATAAAAACTATATACCAAAAACTAAATATCACTGTGGGTATAAACTAATGAAGATCTAAATAACTGATAATGAGGGGTAAAACAACTTATCTACAGAGAAAGAGGTTTTAGTAGATTGAACTGTGGTCCCACAAAAGATGTGTCACTCCTAACCCCCAGTAGCTGTCAGTGTGACTTTATTTGGATAAAACGTTCTTTGCAAATATGATTAAGTGAAGAATCTCAAGATGAGATCATCCTGGGTTATCTGGATGGGCCCTAAACCAAATGACAAATGTCTTTGTAAAAATAAGAAAAGATACAGAATACACAAAGGAGATAACTAAAAGAAAAGGTCAGGAGAAAACAGAGGCAGAGATTGGAGTCCTGACCCAATTCAAAGGTTAGAGCCACCAGACGACAAACAAAAGCAAGGAAGCATTCTGCCCCAGAGCAGTCCTGCCAATACCTTGGTTTCAGACTTCTGGCCTCCAGGACAGTGAAAAAATAAATTTGTTCTAAGGCACTCAGTTTGTGGTAATTTGGCAACTCTAGGAAACTAATACACAGATACAAGAATTACAGTGGACATCTCATCAGAACCTATGCAGAAAAGAATGTGAAATGAAATATTTAATGTATTGAAAAAAAATAAATTCACGAAGCTAGAATTCTATATCCAGCAAAATTGTTCTTCAACAGTGAAGAGAAGATAAACTTTCTCACACAAACAAGAAACTGAGGGAATTCATTGCCCATACATGCATTTTGCAAAAAAAATAATGTTAAAAGTTCCTTGAACAGAAGGGAAAATAATACAGATCAAAACCTTAGATCTACATAAAGAAAGGAAGAGCATGAGAAAAGGGAAAAGAAATAAAATGATTTATTTTTCCTATTCTTAAATGCTCTGATAACTGCCTACTAACAATGTACTGGGTGATTATAACATATACATAAAATATGAATATAATAGCAATGTCAGAAGGAATGGGTGGAAGGAATCGGGAATGCTCTTTAATAAAATACATATATTATATGTGAAGCAGCTTTGTGTTATTTGAAGGTAAATGTAAATGAATGAAAAATATTTAATATTATAAACTATGGAAACTGTTAATTAAAAAAACATATTTGATATGTTTCATGGAGAAAAAGAAATAATATGTGATCTCACTTACATGTAGAATCTGAAAAAAAAATGAACTCAAACAGAGTACAGATTGATGGTTGCTGGGGTAGGGTGGGGAAGGGGGATGTGGAAATGGGTGAAGGTGGTCAAAGAATACAAACTTTCAATTATAAGAGGAACAAGTTCTGGTAATATAATATACAGTATGATAACTAGGTTCAGTTCAGTTCAGTTCAGTTCAGTTCACCGACTCGATGGACATGAGTTTGAGTGAACTCCAGGAGTTGGTGATGGACAGGGAGGCCTGGCGTGCTGTGATTCATGGGGTCACAAAAAGTCAGACACGACTGAGCGACTGAACTCAAACTTGAACTTGAACTTACCTGCTGAATATTTCTCTTCCTTTTCATCTTGTTTAGGTTGCTGTGTTTTTGGTGGCCTTTCTTTATGCTGGAAGTTTGTGGTTCCTCTTTATTATGGAGATTCCTCCCTGTGGGTGGGGTTGAATGAGTGGCTTGTCAAGGTTTCCTGGTTAGGGAAGCTTGTGCCTGTGTTCTGGTGTGAGGAGCTGGATCTCTTCTTTCTGGAGTTCAATGAAGTGTCTAGTAGTGAGTTTTGAGGTATCTATGGGTTTGGTGTGACTTATGGCCGCATGTATTTTAATGCCCAAGGTTATGTTCCTGTGTTGTTGGAGAATTAGCTTGGTATATCTTGCTCTGAAACTTGTTGGCTCTTGGGTGGAGCTTGGTTTTTGTGTTGGTATGGAGGCTTTTGGATAAGCTCTTGTCGACTAATGTTCCCTGGAGTCAGGAGTTTTCTGGTGTTCTCAAGTTTTGGATTTAAGCCTCCTGCCTCTGGCTTTCAGTCTTATTCTTACAGTAGCCTCTAGACTTCTCCATCTATACAGCACTGATGATAAAACATCTAGATTAATGGTGAAAAGATTCTCCACAGTGAGGGACACCCAGAGAGAGGTTCACAGAGTTATGTGGAGAAGAGAAGAGGGAGGAGGGAGATAGAGGTGACCAGGAACAGAAGAGGGGGAGTCAAAAGGAGAGAGACAGATCCAGCCAGTAATCAGTTCCCTAAGTGTTCTTCACAGCCTGGAACACCCAAAGAGATTCATAGAGTTTGGTAGAGAAGAGAAGGGGGAGGGAGGAGATAGAAGTGACCTGGGGGAGAAAAAAGAGAGTCAAGAGAAGAGAGAACAATCAAGCCAGTAATCACACTCCTAAGTAAAAATGGGTACCAAAGATTGGATTCTTAAAGGTACAGAATTGATAACAAATACCAAAAAGCAAAGATTAAAAATCTAGAGTAGAGGTTAGACTCTCAAAAATACAATATTAAAAAAAATCATAAAAATTATTTTAAAAAATGTATCAAATTTGCTTTAAAAATGGGGTCTTTTTTGCAAGGTAATAGTTATAAAAACAAAAATTAAAGGAATAATAAAGAACTTTAAAATTTAAAAAATTAAAAATTAAGAAATGATAATAGTAAAATATATCTAGGAATTTCTCTGGAGCTGTTGAGGACAGTGTGGGGTCACTTTAGTTTCAGATAGTTCCTTGTTCCAGCTTATACTTCTCAAGGCCCTTTCCAATGTAGTCAATGTCAACTACAGGGTTTTAATCTGTTGCACCTGTCACTTCCAAAGCAGTTCCCTGTTCTTTGTTTATTTTAGCTTCCTCTGTTTGCAAGTCTCTTCAGTGTCTAATTTCCACCCTGACACAAGGGGGTGAAGGTGGTCACTTATTTAGTCTCACTTGTTCAGGTGTGCTGTGGGGAGGGAGGAACACTGTGTGTGGAGAGAGCTCGTAGTGTATGGACCACACTCGGTTTGCCCCAGCTCATGGCATGTGTGCTTTCCCGGTCTACACTGCTCAGGCTCCAGGTTGTTCTGCAGGGGAACCATCTAAAGCGGGCCCTGGGTTGCATGCACTTCCCAGGTCTAAGCCGCTCAGGTTCACGTTTTCAGGTACTCCACAAAGGCACAGACTTGGTTAGGCCTGCGTTTTGTGCCCTTCCCAGGTCTGAGCAGCTCAGGCGTCCAGGTGCTTGGTGAGCACACTCTCCCAGGTGGGCTGTGCGTCTTATCACCTCCGCGGTCCCAACCCCTTGGTTTCCTGGGTGCACAGTGAGAGCGCTGTCTCAGGTGTGCCATGGGGAACTGATCTCTGAGTGTGAACCTCCTGGCAGATGTCAACCATCCAGGATCCCAGGAAAACTTGGTTAGTAACTGGGAGCCTGCTCACAGTTTAGTGGAGGATGCCATCTCTGGGGCCGAGACTGCCCCTCACTTTCTGGGTCTGGCTGTTGCCCACCTGCCTCCCTGCCTCCAGCGGGGGAGGGACTGGTCTGCAGTTGGCTAGCTCTCCTCTGGTGTTCACTCAATCCTTTGTTCTGTGAACGGGCCAGGCTGTGCCTTAGAGCTTTTTGCAGGAAAGTTCTCTCTCTCTTTCTATCTCTCTCTCTGGCAATCCCACAGTTTGGGTTGCTATCTCATGTTAGCTCCCTCAGATTGTCCTCAGGGCAATCAGGCCCCATCCTTACCCTAAGCATGCAGCCACGCCTCCTTGTTCAGCCCCTGCTCGCTGCTGGTGGATGCGAGCATCTGGGCTACTTCTTCTCTGGGAGGTGCGGTTAGGTGCCTAATCTGTGGGGTATTTTTTTTTTTTCCTCCCAGTCACGTTGCCCTCTGGGATTCCAAAACTCCCCCACAGACTCGCCGGTGAGAGGGTTTCCTGGTGCTTGGAAACTTCTCCTTCATGACTTCCTTCCCGGAATGGGTCTCCATCCCTAACTCTTTTGTCTCTCTTTTTATCTTTTATATTTTATCCTACCTCCTTTCAATGAGAATGGGCTGCCTTTCTAGGTGCCTGGTGTCCTCTGCCAGTTCAGAAGTTGTTTTGTGGAATTTGCTCAGTGTTCAAATGATTTTTCGATGAATTTGTGGGGGAGAAAATGGTCTCCTGGTCCTATTCCTCAGCCATCTTAGGACTGTCCTGAATGTTGAATTTTAAGCCAGCTTTTTCACTCTCCTATTTCACCTTCATTAAGAGGCTCTTTAGTTCTTCTTCGCTTTCTGCCATAAGGATGGTGTCATCTGCATATCTGAGGTTATTGATATTTCTCCCAGCAGTCTTGATTCCAGCTTGTGCTTCATCCAGCCTGGCTTTTCACATGATGTACTCTGCATATAAACTAAATAAGCAGGGTGACAATATACAGCCTTGATGTATTCCTTTCCCAATTTGAAACCAGTCCGTTGCCCCATGCCCAGTTCTGTCTGTTTCTTCTTGACCTGCATACAGGTTTCACAGGAGGCAAGTAAGGTGGTCTGATATTCCCAACTCTTGAAGAATTTTCCAGTTTGTTGTGATCCATACAGTCAAAGGCTTTACTGTAGTCAATGAAGCAGAAGTAAGATATAGATCAATTAAAAGAGGGGATGAAGTGGAATCATATTAAATTCTCAAATAAAAGCAGAGAAGGCAGAAAAAGTGGAGGAAATGTAGAGTAAATGAAACAAATAGAAAACAGTTACAAATATATTAATAGTAAACATTAATCCAACTATATCAACAATCACTTTAAATGTGAATGATCTATATATACAAGTTAAAAGACACAGATAGACAAAGTGATATAAAAACAATATTCAATCACATTTTGTCTACAAGAAATTCATTTTAAAGATAAAATTCAGGTAGGCTAAAAGTAAAGATATGGAAAAATTTTTTTTTGTTTGGTTTTTGTTTTTGACTCTAGGACAAGGAAGTCATTAGGGATACAGAGAGGCATAACAGTGAAAAATAAGTCAATTCTCTAAGAAAATATAGAAATGTTAAATGCATATGCAACTAAAAACAAAGTATCAGAATATATGAAGCAAAATCTTGATAGAGATTAAAGGAGAAATAGGCAAATCTACTTTTTTATTTGGAGACTTCACTACCACTCTGGAAGTAATTGATAGATCAAAAAAGGCCAGAAAATCAGTAGAAAAAACAGGTGACTTGAAGCACACTATCAATCAACTCGATCTACTTGACATTTATGAAATACTCCATCCAACAACAACAGAATACATATTACTCTCAAGTGACATAAAACATTTATCAAGATAGAACAAATTCAGAACCATTAAACATACCTAAAAGATAGAAATTATACTAAGTTGTTCACAAACCGCAATGGAATTAAACTGAAAATCAGTAACAAGAAGGTAGTTAGAGTATCTCTGAAATATTTAGAAATGAAATAACATACTTCTAAATAATTTGTAAGTTAAAGAAAAAAGCCCAAAGAGATTTAAAATATATATTTTAAGCTAAATAAAAATGGAAGTATAACTTAACAAAACTGTAAAGAAAGCAGAGAGAAAAATAGAGTAAAAAAAAATCAATGAAATTGAAGACAGGAAAACAATAGAGAACATCAAGGAAACACAAAATTGGTTTTTTGGAAAGATCAATAAAATTAATAAACTTCTAGTTGGGCTAGCCAAGAGAAAAGAAGACAGAATTACAAATATCAGAAATGAAGTAGGAAGCATCACTTCTGATTCCATGGACATTAAAAGGGAAATAATGAAATACATTCACATGCATTCTACACCTGGCAAAGCTCTCCTTCAGAAATGAAGAAGCAATATAGACTTTCTCAGACCAAAAAAAGGTGAGGGAGCTCATCACCACTAGACCTGCCTTACAAGAAATAGTAAAGGCAGTTCTTCAAGTTGAAATGATATAATCATATACACAGAAAACTGTAAAACCTCAGCAACAACAACAAAACTGTTAGAAATAATGAACGAATTCAGTAAAGTTGTTCCAGGATGACAGGCTTGGGTGGCTGTCTTCCACAGTTGATTTGATATGGACAGACTCTGGCCCACAGAGGGAGAAGGCTAACTTAGTGATAGGAGTCAAGGTGATGATCCTAAGAGAGGACTAAAAACTCCCACCACAGAAAAAAACTGGTCCCCAGGCCCATCCTACCCCAGCTGTTAGCCTTGGGAGACCTTGGGAGATAGTCAGATGTGGCAGACTCTTGACTTCCACCAGCAAAAGAGATAAATTTACATGGAGGTGAGGGCTTTGATCTGAGGGAGCACTCAGGTCAACCAAGGAAGGACTCCCAGACCCTGCCAGTACCCTTATGGAGGGCTGAATTATCTGCCCATCCCAAACAGAGGGTTCCCACAGAAACATACCCAAGACCCCAAGCAGGAATGTCAGGAAAAGGTGCCACCACCCTACCCATTTAATTTCTGCAATAGGCATCTTGGGCAAGAAGGGCCTTCTGAAGGCAGGGGATGCAGGCCTAGGAGAAGATGAGGGTGACCCCAACCCAGAACACACAGGGAGCCATACAGAGCCCCCTGACCCTGCAATCAGCTCTGATGAACCCCCACACAAGTCTGTCAGGTGGAGGCTCCCCTTTCCTCCCTTCTTGGGGAGGGAAGGCTCCTTATCTGAAGGGTGAGGCATCAGGTGGACCCAGGCAGGGCGCTCACAGAGTGCCGTGGTCAAGGTGAAACCTGTGGGGTTTTCCCGGCAAGGTGCCTCTGAGGGGCAGCAGACGAAGAAGTCCAGGCCCCACCAGAGGTTGGTTGGATTCAAAGTGAGTATTCAGAGCGAGGAGAGCAGGCCCGCTCAGCCCCTGGCTCTGGCATGCTCTGCCCCTGCCTTCGTCCCTGGGAGACCTCAGGCAAGGGTTCTGGATGTGTCTCAACTTCCACCCCAGGGAACTGAGGCACAGTGGCATTGTCGGTGGGGGACTCAGGGTGGGAGACGTGGAGGTAAGGATGCAGAGGATCCTGCCCTGTGAGGCTGAGAGGAACTCCATGGGGACCCAGGGGCCCATGATGCCCTAGCTCCCAGGGCTAGGGAGTGCTGCACCCCTCTTTGTCTTCTGACTTCTGTCTCTGGCACCTCAGGGCAATGGTGGTTGCAGGATGAAGGAACGGTGGGCTCCAGGTGGGCTGAGAGGTCGAGGAGACCCAGAGAGACCTGCTCTTCTCTACCGTCAGAGGCCCAGGGAGGCACCTCCATCCTCCGGACACCTCCCCACTCCCCGGCGGCTCAGACATGGTGGCCTTCGCCCCACAGAAACCCTCTCTAGTCCGAGGAAAGGAGTGTTTCTACCCGACAGGAACCCCGACGCAGAGAGAGTTGTGCAGACACTGCCCTGTCCCTGCTGCCGGCCCCAGAGACCCCACAGGCCTGTCTGGGAGATTCTTGGCCTCTGGCCTTTTCCGTAGTCCCTGTGAGGTGGCTGCCGTGGTCTGAGAGGTTCACCCTCCGGTCAGCAGAAGGAGGAGCCCCAGCCTTAGCAGGAGTGGAGACAAGGACTCCAAAGGTAGGAGAGGGAAGCCCTTCCACTGTGGAGAGATGGATCTCCGGCCTCGTCCCACTCCTGCCATCAGCCACAGTAGACTCCCAAATAGGGTTGCTTCAGTGCCCTGTGCTGCCCACCCCGCTACCCCGGCTCCGCTCCCTTGTCTGGTCTCTGGGAGGCAGAGCTTGGGCCTCAAGGGTGCAGCTGCAGGTGAGAAGGGGAAGAATGCACCCCCCATCTGCTGGTTTTGCAAAGCTCAGTGCAGCAGAGGGATGAGTCTCAGGCTCTGCCAGGGGTTTACTGGAGGAGTGGACCCGCTACTGAAGAACAGATGGGGCCCACGCCTCCCTGCCCCTGCTCTCAGCCATCAGGGACCCAGGGTGTGTGATTGAGTGTGGTGCCCCTTCACTTTCTCCTCTGCTATCTCAGGGAAGTGAGACCTTAGTTTCAGGAGGGTTACCTCATGTCAGCAGAGGGAGGAGTTACAAGTCTCAACATAAGGACTCCCATGAACCCCCTGTTACAGGAGAGTTGGCTCCCCAGAGTTAATCCAGCTCTTATGTCACCCCAGGGAGGCTCTGGGCAGGTGTGGCCAAATGTGGCACCTCCCTCACTTCCTCCTCTTGGTCTGAGGAATGTGAACTCTTGTTCTGAGAGTTTTGTCTCAGAGCAGCAGAGGGGTGGGTGCAGGCCTGCCTGGACAGGAGAAAGATGAGGCCTCTCAGTTGGCATTTATGGGACCATCCACCTTGGAACAGTGAGGACATCACAAAGTCTGGCCTTCCCCGTCCTGTCAGCACTCTGAGTTGGGGGCAGGACTGTAATTGCAGCTGCAGCCTGAGGTGTCCCTTAGCTCCTCTTATAGGGATTCACATCATCCTGGGGGTGAGGACCATGGTCTGAAATGTGTGTCCTCAGGTAAGCTGAGCAGAAGAAGCCCAGACAGGGCCAGGAGTCAGTCAAGGTGATGTCCCTGAATGTCTGCCACACCAGAACAGAGGGGACACCACAGTGCCCAACCTTGCACACTCTGCTGTCTTGCCTGGAATCTGCAGGCTAAGCCGGCTGGTTGCACCCTGAGGAGCTTTCTTGGGATTCTTAGGGCACAGATCAGTCAGGAAGACAGGAGACCACACCCCTACCCCGAGCACTATCTAAGGGAAGATCTGTTAAGATAGCCTTGGTCAGAGCTGACAGGGTTGAGTTTCTCACACTCTTCCTCTCTTCCTCAGATCAATTAGCTCTAATCACCACCTCCTGCCTACGCCTCTGCCTGCCACCCTCAACAGCATCACCATGCCTCACAGTCAGAAGAGTCAGAGCCACAAGCTTCAAGTAGGCCTTCAGGCTGAAAAAGAGGCTCAGGGCCTGGTGGGTTCACAGGTTCCTGTAGCTGAGGAGAAGGCCACTGCCTCCTTGCTCTCTTCTTTGATCCAAGGCACCCCAGAGGTTGTGCCTACTGCTGGGGCACAGAGTGTTCCCCAGAGTTCTCAGGGGGCCTGCTCCTCCTCCACTACCATCGAAGCCATTCCACTGAGCAAATCAAATGAGGGCAGCAGCCAAGAAGAGAGTCCAAGCAGCTTCCAGGCTCCCATGTTCTTGCTCAGTGATGTGCTAAACAAGAAGTTGGCTCAATTGGTACAGTTGATGAGGGTCAAATATGTAACAAAGGAGCCCGTCACAAAGGCAGAAATACTGGAGAATGTCATGAAAGAGCATGAGGATCACTTCCCTGTGATCTTCAGCAAAGCCTGTGAATGCATGGAGATTGTCTTCGGCATTGAAGCAAAGGAAGTGGACCCAACCAGCCACTCCTATGTGCTCCAGAAGACACTAGGTCTCACCTATGATGGGATGCTGAATGACGGCCAGAGCATGCCCAAGACCGGCCTCCTGATATATATCCTTGGTGTGATCTTCATGGAGGGCAACCGTGCTACTGAGGAGAGAATCTGGAAAGTGCTAAATATGATTGGGGTGTGTGCTGGGCAGAAGGATTTCATCTACGGGGAGCCCAAGAAGCTCATCACCAAAGATTTGGTGGAGGAAAAGTATCTGGAGTACCATCAGGTGCCCAACAGTGATCCTCCATGCTATGAATTCCAGTGGGGTCCAAGGGCCCATGCTGAAACCAGCAAGATGAAAATCCTGAAGTTTTTTTCCAAGGTCAATGGGGTTGACCCCACTTCCTTCCCATACTGGTATGAGGAAGCTTTGAGAGATGAGAAAGAGAGAGCTGCCGCTGGGGATGCTACTTCTGCCATGGCCAGCGTCTAGGTTCATAAATGACATTGGTCACATACTTACTGTCCTCTGTCCAATTTTAGAACAAGTATTTTTCTATTCTGTTAAACCTGGCATTGGAATAGGAATTTCCTTAGAAACCTGCAAGAGACCAACAGTAAAATAGATGGGATCAAGAAACAAGAAAAACATGTAAAAGGCAGTTATCCTAAGAATCCTATATCTCTTTTTGTCTGCTGTTTTGTAAAGTTAAAGATATACACTTAGATTTGCTTGGCTAATTAAACAATGTATGAGAAGTTAAATTCTAATAAATAAGAGTCCTGGCTCACTGGCTTATTTATGCTTATAGGTGGGTCTTAGAGGTGAAAGAAAAGCCTAGAATGGAAAATTGCCCCTGGCAGTTCCTCTGGGATCACGGAGAAACAGAGCCCACTCTCCACCTGGAGAAGGTGTGGAAGATGTCCTGCCCTCTGTCGCCACACCACTAAATACAGTGTACAAACTTGGTGTTCTGTACACATCACCTAAAAGGATTTCCTGAGAAAAGGCTGGTATTTCTTTGAAGCAGTGCCCATAGGCTGGCACTTTTTCCATACTGGGAGAAACAGAGCCCATGGCACTGAAAAGACATTTAATTATTAATAAGTTATCATTAGTGTAATTTGGCCAATCCTAAGCAAGGGCTAGATCTTTGCTAGGGGTGAAATGGATGAAAATAGTCCTTTGGATGGAAGAGCCGTTGGGAGGAAGGAAAGGGTTAGTCCTTGACTCAAATTCTGGGGGTTTTGAGTTGCATTCAGCTGGGGAAGACCTCCTAATATCCAAATTAAAGATTATACCTACTATCAAG
This sequence comes from Bos taurus, assembly GCF_002263795.3. Classification (NCBI taxonomy): domain Eukaryota; kingdom Metazoa; phylum Chordata; class Mammalia; order Artiodactyla; family Bovidae; genus Bos; species Bos taurus. Next base: position 6,597,141 of record NW_020192292.1, on the reverse strand, counting down.
GAAAATTTACTGAGTTTTGTTTACAAAGCAACATTTGAGGCTCACTTGTTTTATGTCTTAGAGTGTTGTATATTCTCTGAGATGCCATGGAGCGCACTCATGCGCGTGAGCGCGCGCGCGCGCGCACACACACACACACACACACACACACACACAATCCCAGGAGAATGATAGAGTTTAGGGTCAAAATCATATTAGAATTACTGTTATTATTAAAGGTCCATTAAATGCCAGGCCATGTGCTTGACAGTCCCACAAGTCAGGGCTTGTTAAACCCACTTCACAAATGAAGAACCTAAGGCTCATATTGGCCACTTGTCTATGGACCCAGTATCACATATCCAGTAAGTGAAAAAGCTGGGACTGGATTCCTGGTCTGAATTCACTGAGATCCAGGCTCTCTCCACTCCTCCTAGCCTGAGGCAGACCTTTTGTCTCTTAGTTCATTTCTCTTCCCAGTACTGCATCATGGCAACAGAAAGAAGGGCCCTGTGGCCAAGGTACTAAAAGCAGGACTAAAGAAGAAAGGTGATGATGAGACTTAAACTGGATTTCTGGATTGTGTGTTGCCTTAATTTACCTCTGGTCCTTGTGCCTGAGCCCCAGGGCTCCTTGAAAGCTGACTGTGCCTAGGTGCTGACACTTTGTCCTGGGGTCTGGCACTTTCTTGCATTACACACCCTTCCAGTGGTCTTCCTTCATGTGCACTTCTGTCCAACTCTGGAATGTAGCCTGCTAATCAGCTTATCACGTCCTCTTCTCTGAAGACTGTGCCCTGCTCCCAGTGGAACAGCCCCCAATATATCAACATTATTTTAATTTGTGTCTCCCCTTTTCTCATTAGGTTAAGCAGAAAATCAATTTAATTTCTCACCCATATAAAGACGGATTTAGGCAGTGAAGTCCTGAGTAAAGGGATTCCTCAGGGCAGGATTTAATGTCAGCAGGACCTTTCCCCTTTGTTTCAAGAAGCAAGCAATGAGCTAGAATGACCAGGAGCCAGGGATAAAGATTAGACAGGACACAATCAGTCAGTGAGCATCGTTGAGAGCATCCTGGCAAGAGCAATTGCCAGAGTCCAGAAAATAGACCACCTACAAAACCAAGTCAGAAGAGGCCCAGGCAGGCTGGTAGGGCTCTCTGAGTCCAGAGTTCAGGGGCCAGAAGAAGAGATGGTGGGGAACCTGGGTGGGTGGTACTGAATGCCTTGTAAGAATAGGCTGGACACTGTTTACAATAGCCAGGGCATGGAAGCAACCTAGATGTCCATCGGCAGATGAATGGATAAGAAAGCTGTGCTACGTATACACAATGGAATATTAATCAGCTATTAAAAAGACTGAATTTGAATCAGTTCTCATGAGGTGGATGAAACCAGAGCCTATTATACAGAGTGAAGTAAGTCAGAAAGAAAAACACCAATACAGTATACTAACGCATATATATGGAACTTAGAAAGATGGTAACGATGACCCTATATGCGGGATAGCAAAAGAGACACAGATGTAAAGAACAGACTTTTGGACTCTGTGGGAGAAGGCAAGGCTGGGATGATTTGAGAGAATAGCATTGAAACATGCATATTATCATATGTGAAATAGATCGCCAGTCCAGGTTCAATGCATGAGACAGGGTGCTCAGGGTTGGTGCACTGGGATGACCCAGAGGAATGGAATCAGGAAGGAGGTGGGAGGAGGGTTCTGGGTGGGGAACACATGTACACTCATGGCTGATTCATGTCAATGTATGGCAAAAACCACTACAATATTGTAAAGTAATTAGCCTCCAATTAAAATTAATTAATTAATTAAAAAAAAAAAGAATAGGCTGGGGAATTGGCATTTGTGACCAGCTGGAAGTCTCAGTGTGGTCTGAGTGGGTAAGTCAATTGGAGGAGTGGACCAGCCATGTACCAGACACCACCCGTTCACTTCCCCACCACCCATTGTGTCCTGTTGGAAAGAGCACAGCTGCTACCCTCCATCATTTGGATGAGCTACGTTTCTTGACACCTCTAGGGGTGCAGGGCACCCTTGCCAGTGTCCCTGGGCTGGAAGCTGTCTTGATGCCTGCTGGAGGCTGGGGTGTTGCCCTTGTGTAGAGTGGAGCCCTCCATAGAAGCTAGGGCTATGTGAGTGAGTGGGGGTGGGGACCGACATCTACCAGTTGAGACAGGCCAGGGGCACCTGTGAAGAGTGGAAGGCGATGCACAGTCACAAGGAGAGGGCAACTGGAGAGGCAATCCTTGGGACTAATCACCTCAGAGACTCTTTGGCTAAAGGGCTAGGCATGGGCACGCATTGAAAAATGATCCAGATGTTGTCCCTGCCTCAGGCTGCCTCCCTTGTTTTCTGAGCTATTGGGACACTAGAAGGTGGGTGTCCTGCAGCTATGACTGCTGGTCTTCATTGCCACCAGGTTGTCCAGGACAGAGGATTGGCCTGCATTATCTACCCAGGTGTAAACTGGGGCACTGTAGGACTTAATTCACTTGCTTTCCATTTCTTTGAGATCAGTGTCCTTCATGACCTGATGTCCAATAAATTGAAAGTTTTTTCTTATTTGGATTTTTAGGTATATCAGGTATGAGTTCCATTCCTCTCATTCCACTGTGGCCAGAAGCAGAAGTTCTATAATCCAAATTTAAAGTCTAAATTATCAAGGCATGACAAATGTCCTCGAATTTCAGTCTTATTCACATTATAACTAGTATTGAAAGGCTATGGGGCACATTTATGTTAATACAGACATACATTCGACTAGGAGAATATACAGCAAAATGTCAGCAATGTATTTCTCTACTGTTGTTCAGTTGCTCAGTCGTGTCCAACTCTTTGCAACCCCATGGACTGCAGCACGGCAGGCTTCCCTGTCCTTCAGTATCTCCCGGAGTTTCCTCAGACTCATGTCCATTGAGTCAGTGATGCCATCCAACCATCTTAACTTCCTTCATCCCCTTCTCCTCCTGCCCTCAATCTTTCCCAGCATCAGAGACTTTTCTAATGAGCTGGCTGTTTGCATCAAATGGCCAAAGTATTGGAGCTTCAGTATTAGCATCAGTCCTTCCAATGAATATTCAGGGTTGATTTCCTTTAGGATTGACTGGTTTGATCTCCTTGCAGTCCAAGGGACTCTCGAGTCTTCTCCAACTCCACAATTCAAAAGCATCAGTTCTTCGGTGCTCAGCCTTCTTTGTGGTCCAACTCTCACATCAGCACATGACTACTGGAAAGACCATAGCTTTGACTATGTGGACATTTGTCAGCAAAGTTGATGTCTCAGCTTTTTAATACCCTGTCTAGTTTTGTCATAGCTTTCCTTCCAGGAGCAAGCGTCTTTTAATTTCATGGCTTCAGTCACTGTCTGCAGTGATTTTGGAGCCCAAGAAAATAAAATCTGTCACTGCTTCCACTTTTTCCCCTTCTATTTGCCATGAAGTGATGGGACCGAATGCCATTATCCTAGTGTTTTGAATGTTGAGTTTTAAACCGGCTTTTTCACTCTCCTCTTTAACCCTCAGCAAGAGGCTCTTTAGTTTCTCTACTAGTGGAAATATAAATGATTTCTATATTTTCTTATTCATGGTTTTAAAATTTTCCAACATTTTGGAAATATATATGAATTACCTTTATAACTATAAATATTTTAAATCTGATTTTGACTGCCAAAAATAAATACATATCCTTTAGATGGTTTGTTTGCAAAAAAATTGATCAACCTCTTGCTGAATTCTACCCAGCCTCTGGCTTGCCTACTGCTTGTTTGACTAGAAAGAAAAAGAAATGCAATCCAATTAGTAAGCTATGTGTAGCCATCCAACTTCCCTCACATTTTCAAAGACAGTGCTGCATAGATAAGAATCCATCTCCTTTTTAAAGCCTTCTCTCCAGAAAAAGTATTAACTTGTATTTCAAAAAGTAAAATTACATTTACATCTAAATCATATTCTCCATGATATGATTGGATCCAATATTTATACAAAGGAGAGTATATGGGCAATTTGAGGAGAAGGAATTATAATTATCACATTCATTACTATGAATGTTGTTTATGTGTCTCTTGTCAGAGCTCATAATAAATAAATCATGCTATTTTTAAATGATATTCTTCAGTCATTACTGCATTAATTCCAACTTGTGCCTGAAAATGCACTTTTTATTTTCTTATGACTGATGCAACATTTTCATTAGAACACTTATCATTTTCTTTCATAGACTATTATCAACACACAGTCATGATTATCTTTCACCAAGTAAATATCATGTAAAAAGTGTTGTAATTGATAATTTTGATAATTTTCTCTACTGAAGGTTTTATGTTCTGTTGTTGGCTATATTTCACATACTCATTTTCTGCACTCAACTATTTCACTATTTTCATGGTTTCATTCACACACTGACCTAACAAAGCCATTAATGATTATTGATATGATTCAAAATTATTTGTGTGCCTTGTGCTGTGCTGTGCTTAGTCGCTCAGTCATGTCCAACTCTTTGCAACCCCATGGACTCTAGCCCACCAGGTTCCTCCATCCATGGGGATTCTCCAGCTAAGAATATTGGAGTGGGTTGCCATGCTGTCCTCCAGGGCATCTTCCCAATCCAAGGATCGAACCTGGGTCTCCCACATTGTGGGTGGGTTCTTTACCTTCTGAACCACCTGGGAAGCCCAAGAATACTGGAGTGGGTAGCCTATCTTTCTCCCGGGGATCTTCCTGACCCAGGAATCAAATCGGGATCTCCTGCATTGCAGGCAGATTCTTTACCATTTGAGCTACCAGGGAAGCCCATTTGTGTGCCTTAGGATATTCTAACCACTGTGTTGCTTATTGCTTGTTCTTTACTTTTCTTTCTCTCTTCCCTTTGTTCCTTCCTTTTGTTCTTTTTTTTTGTAAAGTACAACTACATAGCCTCTTTCCTTATGTGAACATTTTCTTTGTATTGGACCATAGCCTACTTTCTGAAATGAATCAGCCCCTGAATTTTACCAAATCATTTTGATCCAAATGTGTTTCTATGGGTTTTTAGCTGTAAAATATATACATATGATTTATTTCTTTGCAACTGGATATTTTCTAATACTTTCATTTTTTTATTTTTAAAATGTAGGTTTCACATTCTCCAAAAATAGGATACATGTGAAAATATACTTCAATTTAAAGAATAATAAAGGTGCAAGTGAATTAATAAGCACCAGTGACTTTTCCAATACCATTTTTTTTTTACCAATGTCATTTAATAAGTTAGCTAGCATTTTCCTCTTGGAAAATTAAAACTGTTCCTAATTTTCCCACGTCATCACCTTGTTTCCTTTATATGCATTTGCTCTATATCTAAATCATTTAATCACTATTGTACACTTTTAAACATAACAAAGTACTACTGTAAGACATTCTTCTTACAGTAGTAAGAAGAGTATGATTTTATATAACCTGTATCTGATTTTAAGTAACCTGTCATTTTTGCCCTTTCTGCAAACTCCTGTGTTCTATGCACAGTTTCATATAATTTAAACTATGTCTGCAATGGACTGAATATTTATGTCTTCTCCAAATGCTTATATGTTTGGAGGTGAAGTCTTTGGGAGGTAATTAGGTCATGAAGGTGGAGCCCTAATAAATGGGTGCCTATAGAAGAGGCCAGAGAGTTAGCTAGTTCTCTTTCTTCCATGTAAGGCTCAGTCAGTTCAGTTCAGTCACTCAGTCGTGTCTGACTCTTTGTGACTCCATGGACTGCAGCATGCCAGGCCTCCCTGTTCATCACCAATTCCCAGAGCCTACTCAAACTCATGTCCATCACATCGGTGATGCCATCCAACCATCTCATCCTCTGTTGTCCCCTTCTCCTTCTGCTTTCAATCTTTCCCAGCATCAGGGTCTTTTCCAGTGAGTCAGTTCTTTGCATCAGGCTACCAAAGTATTGGAGTTTCAGCTTCAGCATCCGTCCTTCCAATGAATATTCAGAACTGATTTCCTCTAGGATGGACTGGTTGGATCTCCTTGCAGCCCAAGGGACTCTCAAGAGTCTTCTCTAACACCACAGTTCAAATAAGGATACTGAGAAGTTAACAGTCTGCAACCTGGAAGAGGGCTTTCATCAGAACCCAACCATGCTGACACCATAATCTCATCCTTCTAGCCTTCAGGACTAATAGACATAAAGTTCTGTTGTTGATAAGTCACTCCATTTATGGTATCTTCTTATAGGAGCCTAAGCTGATGAAGACAGTGTTCAAAGCCATTGTTTTATAACAGTCTTTTTAAAAAAAGTTCTTAGATATTTCAGCTCCCTTGTTTTGTTCCATTGATGCTATTTATTATTTTTCTAATTTCAATTTCATTGATTTCTGCTTGTATCTATATTATTAGTGATATTATCATTCTTCTTGCTTTGGTTTTAATTTACTTTTATAATTTCTTACATTAGGAGCAGATATTATCAAATTGAGTCTTTTCTTCCTTTCTAATATAAGCATTTAATGACATAAATTTCCCACTTAGTACTTCTTTAGCTAAGTCCCCAAAATTGTGATATGGTGTATTTACATTTTCATTCAGTTCAAAATATTTTCCAGTTTCCTTCAATAATTTCTTTTGATCCATGGTTTACTAATTGTATTGTTTAATTTCCAAATATCTGGGGATCTTGATGATATAAAATAAAATAAATGTCGAGGCCTTAAATGCTACAGTGAGGAGTTTCTACATAATGTGCTGACCAATGGGAAACCATTAATGATTTTTGAAAGGTGTGCTGATATGATCAGAGCTATGCTTGAGGAAAGACAATCTTGAAGGATAGAATGGATTGGAGGCAGGAAGTAGGGAGGTAGCTAAGGGTCAGCTACTCATTCTCACCAACTATGCCATATCATGCTGTTACATGTATTGAATTTCTCTCTGCTCCTGAAAGATCATTTCTCTAAGTATTCAAGTCACTTTGAATTTAAATGCCAATTTAAATGTACTAACAAATTCACTAGTTAGTCATCTAATTAGCACATACTTTAACTATCTACATGAATGACTGATTTAACCATTACCATGGCCAAGTCAGTTAAATTGCTCATTTTGGGCTAAAATTGTTGTTAGTGGAGTAGATATTTGCATTTAATATATGCATTTCAAACTATAAGTAATTGCTACTTGGAACCTAAAACGTAATTATCATGAGACATAATTAGTATTAAATCAGAATCTTATAAATCTCTGCCTAATTATCTGAATCATATATCTAGATGTCTGGTTGCTATATATTTTTATAAGGTCTCATGATCTTTTAAACCAAAGCATTTAGTTTAACAAATCTCTTGGAACTTACCAATTCTGTGAAAGTGGAACAATTGTCACCCAGCATGTGTGACTTACAAGGTAAACAAGATGAAGTTGGGCTGAGCTCATAAAACAGCATGTGTATCCCTGACCTGGGGAGAGTGGCACCTGGTTGGTGGTGCCTGTCTCATATTAACCAGGAACAAAACAACTCCTTGTTTATCCCAACTTGGCTTTTTGCTTGTGCCCATGCTTGGCTCATGCCCTGGACACATGGGAAAAGAAAGGATTTAATTCTATTCAGTGAAGATGCTGCAATTTTAAAGATTTTTATTTTTTCAATAGTTAAATGTTACAACATCTGTATTATGAAGTCAGGAAGTTGGAATAATTTCTTGAAGATATATAAGGAAATAGGAATAATTGCTTGCCATGAATAGGAGAAGGACAAAGCACTTGAAGTCATGCCTTGAAGTTAAAAGAGTCTGGTTGGCCTTTCACTTTGCCCTACTTGGCTGTTCACAGAGAGTCAGTGGTAGAGAGACTGTTAAGTCATGAATCAGAAACACAATATTCATCCTGAAGTCACATGCTACTGCTGCTGCTAAGTCGCTTCAGTCGTGTCTGACTCTGTGCGACCCCATAGACGGCAGCCCACCAGGCTCCCCCATCCCTGGGATTCTCTAGGCAAGAACACTGGAGTGGGTTTCCATTTTCTTCTCCAATGCAGGAAAGTGAAAAGTGAAAGTGAAGCCGCTCAGTCGTGTCCGACTCTTAGCGACCCCATGGACTGCAGCCAACCAGGCTCCTCCATCCATGGGATTTTCCAGGCAAGAGTACTGGAGTGGGGTGCCATTGCCTTCTCCTGAAGTCACATAGTCACTTTCAAAAAACACTACAGAACTTTTGTGACCAAGACCCTTTGTGTCCTTCCCTTCAACATTGTTTTCATTGTCACTGTGGCTCTTAATGTTTTGGGGTATGGATCCTTTTCAGAATCTGAATGAAAGTAAGGGAAATGAGAAATTTTGTCAAGAAAATTCCCTCCTAAGTGCCATAAATTTTTGTCTATAATTTTGTCCAAAATTATAGCACAAAATCATAATTTTTTTCTATAATTCAAGACGTTGAGAGATTCCTCCCTGTGTGGGGTTGTGTACCACAAAGATATAGTTGACGTCCTAACCCCCAGAAACTAATGACCTTATTTGGATTAAGTGTCTTTCCAGATGTAACCAAGTCTATTAGGGTGGACCCTAAACCAATATGCTTGGTGTCCTCATAAGAGAGGAAAAAACAATGTGAAGACATAGACACACGAAGAGGAATGCCATGTGAAGACAAAAGAGAATTCAAGTGATGTGCCTATGACCCGTAGAACACTGAAGTTTGCAAGTATCACCTGGAAGCTAGAGCAGAGCATGAAACAGATTCTCCCTAGAACATTCAGAAGCAACCCAACAGTGCTGACATCTTGATTTCAGACTTCTGAGCTCCAGAATTATGAGACAATACACTTCTGTTGCTTTTAGCTATCCAGTTTGGCAACCCACTCCGGTACTCTTGCCTGGAGAATTCCATGGACAGAGGAGCCTGGTGGGTTGCTGTCCATGGGGTCGCACAGAGTCTAACATGACTGAAGCGATTTAGCATGCATTGGAGGAGGAAATGGCAACCCACTCCAGTATTCTTGCCTGGAGAATCCCAGGGACAGAGGAGCCTGTGGGCTGCTGTCTATGGGGTCACACAGAGTCGGACACGACTGAAGCAACTAGCAGCAGCAGCAGCAGTTTGTAGTGCTTTGTTTCTGCAGTCCTAGAAAACTAATACAGATTTTGGTTGCTACTATAACAAATATCTAAAGTATAGAAGCAGATTTGGAATTGGATAATGGGAAGAGGCTAGAATTCTTAAGTGTTGATCAAAAAAAGCTTGGATTACCGTTAAGAGAGGATGGTAAAAATATGAATATTACAGGCATTTAATGTTATTGGGGGCTCCTTGGTGGTCCGGTAGTTAGGAATGCACCTTGCAATGCAAGGAGACACTAGTTGGACCCGGTCCAAAGAAGATCCCACTTGCTGTGGAGCAGCTGGACCCAAGTACGACAACTGCTGAGCCCATGTGCCTAGGAGCCTGTACTCCGCAACAGGAGAAGCCATCACAGAGAGAAGCCTGCTGCACCACCACCAGAGAGCAGGTCCCCGATCAACTACAACTAGAGAAAGCCCATGTGCAGCAATGAAGACCTAGCACAGCCAGGAATATATAAATAAAAATATGTTAAAAAAATAAAAGCACTTCTGGTGAGGCCTTAGAAAGAAATAAATGCGTTATTGAGCATTGAAGGAAAAGCAATCCACTATATAGAGTGGCAGAAAATTTGTTTGGATTGTGTTTTGCTGTTGGGTGAAATGTAAAACTTAAAAACCATAAACTTAGATATTCACTGAGAAGTTTTTCAAAGTGTGGAAGATACAACTTGTTTTCTTTGTACTGCTTTTATTAAAAGATGAGAGTAAAGATATAAATTAAGGAATAAATTATTAAGCAAAAAAGCAACCAACACTTAATGATTAGGAAAATTCTCAGTCTATGTAGATAGACTGGAAATAAGGTCAAAGGTGTGGCTGAACAACTATTGGCTACATCGCTTAGGTGTGTGCCTTGTGGATCCAATCAACCATCTCAGCAAAAGTCCAGCAACAGGAATATGGTGATCTCAGAAGGCTCTGGGGCAAACCCCATGTCAAATGATGTGAATTCCCTTGACATTCATGGAAGGCAGGTTTTTGAGAAGTATACCAACATGCATTGTTAGCCTAGATTGGAAGGACAGAGGTGGGAGAAACTGCAAGGAAGCATGACTCTAAGGGCAGAAGCCATGGATGCAAAGGCCAGAAAGACTACAGGCAGAGGGGGAAGACTTGCCTCTTTGTTTCCAGAAGGTAAGGGCTGCCTTCCCAGGGCTAAGAGAGGGAAGAGCATCAAGTCACAGAGATTTATTCCGTAGGCCCTGGAACCTAGTGAATCTACCCTATTGTGAACTTACTTTAGACTGACACCTTTTTTTCCCTCCAAATTTCTCCCTTTTAGAATAGGACGTCTAACTTTTATTTATTTATTTGGCCATGCCCTATAGCATGCATGATCCTAGTTCCCCAACCAGGAATAGAAACTCATACCCCCTGTGATGGAAGTGTAGTGTCCCAACCACTGGACCACCAAGAAGTCCCTAGCATGTCTATCTTAAGGCTGTTCTATAATTATACATTTGAAGCAAATTTCTTTTCCAGGTTTCACAGGTATATAGATGAAGAATAATTTTGCCCCAAGATGGACCATATTCTGAATCTCACCTATAACTTATTTAATATGATGTATAGGATAAGATTTAGGACTTCCGTTGATAATACTTAGATGATTATTTTGGACTTAAAGTTGGTGCTGGAACGGGGTTAAGACTTTAGGGGATGTTGGGATGGGGTGTTAATTATTTTGTACATTGAGAAGTACGTGAACTGGGGGGTGTGCAAAAGAAAGATTGTTGTGGGTTGAATTGTGTGCCCCTTCAAAAAAAAAAAAAAAAAAACAAACCACATGTTGAGGACTTCCAAGGGTTGCGTTAGAGGTAAAGAATTTGCCTGCCAATGCAGGAGATGTAGGAGACGTGAGTTTGATCCCTGGGTCAGGAAGATCCCCTAGAAAAGGGAGTGGCTAAGCCACTCGAATATTCTTGCCTGGGGAAATCCCATGAACAGAGGAGCCTGGTGGGCAATAGTCCATGGGATAGTGAAAAGTTGGGTACAACTGAGCATGCATGCACACGCATGCACAATGTGTTACGAAGTTCTAATTCTCAAGTATATGTGAAACTGACTTTATTTTGAAATAAGTTCTTTGCAGATGTAATCAAGTTATTATTGTGGCTCGAATCCAGTATGCCTGGCATCCTTACAGAAAAAGGACATGATGTGCAGACACAGACACAGGACAAACACCCATAGAGGTGGAGGCAGACATTGCAATGAGGTATCTACAAGCCAGGGTGTGCAAAGGATTGCTGGCTGCCACCCAGAAGCTAGGAAAGGAGCACGGAACAGAAACTCCCTGAGAACCCTTCTAAGGAACCAACCCTGCCGATGCCATGATTTCAGATTTCTAGCCTCCAGAACTGAGAGACAACCAATATCTATGTTTTCAAACACCCATTTTACCCAGTTTGTGGTACTTTGTTTCACCATCCCCAGCACACAACCCTCCCACCCTAAAGTCTCATCCGTATGTCTTTAAGTAACCTGTGAAACCCAAGATCCTTCCATTTTCAGGTATTAGTTCAGCAGCCCAGACCTAGCAGCAAGATGTCTTGAGTACAGTACAAAGCAAATTTTGAATGCAATTTCTATGACTAAACCTAGAGAATATTATACCACTGAAGAATCGTTGCAAGAATTTAATGAACTACAAAAGAGTATTGCTTTGAAAACAAGGTAGACTGGGAGCAGAAATTTCATCCTAGAGTTCAGATTCTCGCCTATGACTAACCTTTGCTTACTCATTGATTAATGTGTTTACCTGTCTTCTCCACAAGCATAGAGTTGAATATCAAATTTGCAGGCTGACTCACTTTTTGATGGATACTCAAACACATTCATTTTCAAGTGCTAAGTAAAAGCTTATGCCTTAGTGAAGTAAAATGCAGGCAACAGGCAAAATGAACTTGTCCTGAATACCTTATTAAAGTGTTAGTGTGAGTCCCTCTTAGGTTGTTAGCTGGGATTATATCCGTCAGCTTCCAGTGGCCGTAGATCTTGGCAATACGGAAAAATACATGTTAAAAGATATATGGGAACATAAGTAAAAAATCAAATGATATGAGCCACTACATCGTATAGTTTTTGAGGTCAAAGAAGCTGCTGAAGAATTCATGAAATATAATAGGTTTCAAATTTTTTTTTAAAGGAAAATTTGCTTCTAATTATATTTAACTTTTCAATCTCTAAGGGAAAATATATTGTTCTATCAACTTTGAATTTGGGGCTCTAATTTAGAAAGGGTTTTCTTTTTTAATTTAAATGTATTTATTTTTAATTGTAGGATAATTGCTTTATATTACTGTTTTTGATTTCCTGCCTATATCAACATCAATCAGCCATAGGTATATATATGTCCCCTCCCTCTTTAACCTCCCTCCAACCTCCCACCTCCCATCCCATCCCACCCTGGGTTTTCTTCTTATTTTCTTTTGTGCAGTGGTAAAAATATTCTTTCCATTGGGTTGTAAAGAGAAAAATCCAACCATTAGTATCAGGAGAATCATTTATTCACCAAATATTTACTAAGTATCTACTATGTATCTGTCATCAAACTGGGGCAGTGACAATACAGAGACACATGAGATATTCTCCCTGTCCTCAAGGATTCTCACTGATAGAGGAAGACTCAAAAAATTACAATTATAGTATGTGCTGATAAGAGAGATATTTGATTCATTCAGGGTTGGTGGGAGGGAGTGTGGAGGACAGATGGACTCCAAAAGGTAGTAATTGAGGTTGAACCCTTAAAATTGGCAAGTGCATTAAAGGGAGATGTGATAGCATGGACTAAGGAAAAGGTAAGAAACAGCACATTACATTGGGATACACTCATACTAAAAAAGCACTCATTGTGTTTATCTGAAACTCAAATTTAATTAAGTGTCCTATATTTTTATTTCTAAATTTGGCAACTCTATATGAATTGAATGCATTTCTGTGTCACTGGTGAAGGTCAAGTGGAAGTCAGAGGTTGGTGAAAGATAGGGCTGGAAAGATAGATGTCAGTCATCAACAACCAGGTTCGCCAAGTCAGACAACTTGTACTTAGTTTTGACAACAGTAGTGAGCTATTGAAAAGTTTTTAGCTATTGAAAAGTTTTTAGTTTTTAGCAGAATCATTACCAGCCAAGCTCCTCTTTTAGATGGGTTCTTTCTGGCAACATATGGAGCATCCATTGAAGCAAATAAGGGGTAGCGACAGGGAAATTATTAAATAGACTAATGTAAGGTTGATCCCATAGAGATTATGAGCTTAAACTAGCTGTACTGGTTGGGGGAGATGGAGATTAGGTGCTGGAAGTAACTTCTGGGAGTAAAGTCCAGAAGTTTGGGTAGTTGACCAAAGCGGGTGAGGAAAGAGAGGGGGAGTCTAGGACTGATCTTCACAGATCCTGTCTTAGTGACATGATGTATGACATGGAAAATGTAGGAGAAAGGGCAGAACTTTTAAGGAAGATGACAGGTTATATTTTGGGCATGTTTATTTAGTTGGTTGGAGACTTCTCTGGTGGCTCAGATGGTAAAGCATCTGCCCTATAATGCGGGAGACCCAGGTTCAATCTCTGGGTCAGGAGATATCCTGGAGAAGGAAATGGCAACCCACTGAAGTACTCTTGCCTGGAAAATCCCATGGACAGAAGACCTGGTAGGCTACAGTCCATGGAGTCGCAAAGAGTCAGACACGACTGAGCGATTTCACTTTCTTTCTTTCTTTTTCTATTTAGCTGGTTGGCTAAATTCCAACCAAATGGAAATGAGGACAGCAGGTATCAGAGGAGTGGTTCTATTTGGCAACGTAGACTTGGGAATTGTTAGCACAGAGCTAAAACTATAAAAACAAAACAGAGAACCAATTTAAGAGCATTCATTCTTGCAGTTGGTAGAATTTAAAATCTTCTTTGAAGGACAATTGCCACTGTATGTAGTTCTTTCTAAACCTGGCTCATCCATGTGCCATAAAAAGATTCAGTACAATGAATATACAATCATGGCAGGACACTGTATTAATACCTACTGCAGACCATGTGGTGGATTCCTGTTATCTTGTTTGTGGAATTATCTCATATTTATATACCTCAATGTAACATGAGCTAGAAATAGGCCAACTTATAGAAAAGATAACAGTCAATATTTTTGTGGAATGCATATATCATTCCCATCACAGGATATAACCAAACATGAACAGCAAGATGACTTATCTGAGCCAATGTCAGCATTTATAAAAGGGAATTTCTGGCCTTTCATCCAGTTTAAAACTTCTACTCTGTAACAACATTGGTTGTAGCTTTAGGTAGCAAAGGAGCTTGTTCATTTAAATGGCAATGTATAGAATAAGGAGAGGGTGAAAAATTAAGTTCATATGAAGAACACTTTAACTTGGAAAGAACATTTATATGCTAAATAAAACAGAGTCTTTCGTTGCCTAACAAGGCTCTAAGATATATATACAAATAATAAGCATATAGGTGGATTATTGAGACCCTAATGTATCAGACACAGAATTAAACAATTTAAATGTTATTTCATATACTATTCACAGAAATCCTATAAACTAGATATATGGTCATTCTCATTTTATCATTGAGGAAACTGAAACTCAGAGAAGGTGCTTAACATTTTCCAGAGAGACAATTTTCAAAGTCTATATTTAAGAATTTATATATATATCTATGAATCCACCTGCCAAGGACAAGACACAGGAGACAAGTTCAGTCACTAGGTTGGGAAAATCCCCTGGAGGAGGGAATGGCAACCCACTCCAGTATTCTTGCCTGGGAAATCCCATGGACAGAGGAGCCTGGCGAGTTTATAGTCCATGGGATCACAAAGAGTCAGACACAACTTAACAACTAAACAACAACAATAATATATATAATTCAGATACATACATATGTACATACATACATACACATGCACACAAACATATATCTGTGTATATGTACATTAAAACACATTTATTTATGAAAATATATAGTTACTTTTTATCATTGTCAAAGTAACCATTTCTAATTTCACTGCCTGGTTCACAGTTCACATCCTAAAATCTTCTTTAAAGGGAACACTGTAACATGAATTCCTCCCTCTCTGAGCAGTTATGAAATTAAATAATCAACATATTGCTTTGCCTTATGTCAATTTACCTTCCTAGATTTAAGCCATAGAATCTGTGTTGAATACTGTTTTAAAGTTTATCAAGTCCTACATTCTTTTCTGTGTAGGAATCCCTCTTTGAGATTCTTAACATATGTTTTTTTCATTTTCATTCAAATATTTGCAGTGACTAGGAGTGAAAAAAAGTGTGTTAGTTGCTCAGTCATGTCCGACTCTTCACCAGTCTCCTCTGTCCATGGGATTTTCCAGGCAAGAATACTGGGGTAGGTTGCCATTCTCTTCTCCAGGGGATCTTCCCAACCCAGGGATCAAACCCAGGTCTCCCATAATGCAGGCAGATTCTTTACTATCTGAACCACCAGGGAAGCCCAAAGAGTAAGTCTGTTTCCACCTGGTTTCAAACCGGGAACCTTTTGCATGTGAGGCAAACGTGACAACCGCTACACTGCAGAAATGAGGAAAGGTCACCAATTCTAATATTGGGGAGCTGTGGTAGGTCCTAAATCTGTCCTCTAAAGATTATAGGTCTATCCTTGTTGTCACAAATGATGGCAAGATTTCATTCTTTTTATGGCTTAATAATATTTCATTGTATGTATACCACAACTTCATTATCCATTCATCCATTGCTAGACACTTAGGTTATTTACATATCTTGGCATTTGTAAATAACCTGCAATGAACATAGGGTGGCATATATGTTTTCAAATGAGTATTTTCATTTTCTTCAGATTTAATACTTTCTAGGTATTGTGCGATTGCTGGATCAGATGGTAGTTCTACTTTTAGCTTTTTGAGGACCCGCCATACTGTTTTCCACAGTAGTTGCACTAATTTACATTCCCACCAACAGTGCATGATTTTCTTTTCTCCACATCCTTACTAACGCTTGTTATTTCTTGTTTTTGTTTTCTTTTTTAAAATAATATCCATTCTAACCAGTGTGAGGTGATACCTCATTGTAATTTTGATTTGCATTTCTCTAATAATTAGTGGTGCTGAGCAGTTTTTCATGTACCTATTAGCTATCTGTGTCTATTCAGATTATTTTTTTAAATATTTTTTTCTTCTAACTCCTCCAGAGTACTTCTTATAGAACTTCTTCCCACTTTTGGCTTCACTCTTGTTTTACAGAACTAAAAGTATTTTAAACATTATTTTTTTAGACCTTATGTCTTGAAAGGGTACCATATGAGTGAAAAAATATTTCCTTTATGAAGTTTGTTTGTTTATCACTAATATATTAGGAAGAATGCTTTACTGTTAATAGTGGGGATCGAGCAGAGGGACACATTATGATTATCTGTACTGGTTTCAATCTTGATATGATCTTGCCCAGCATCAGGGTCTTTTCCAATGAGTCAGTTCTTCATATCAGGTGGCCACAGTATTGGAGTTTCAGCTTCAGCATCTGTCCTTCCAATGAATATTCAGGACTCATTTTCTTTGGGATTGACTGGTTTGATCTCCTTGCTGTCCAAGGGACTCTCAAGAGTCTTCTCCAACACCACAGTTCAAAAGCATCACTTCTTGAGTGCTCAGCTTTCTTTATGGTCCAATTCTTACATCCATAAATGACTACTGGAAAAACCATAACTTTGACTAGATGGACCTTTGTTGGCAAAGTAATGTCTCTGCTTTTTAATATGCTGTCTATGTTTGCCATAGCTTTTCCTCCAAGGAGCAAGCGTCCTTTACTTTCATGGCTGCAGTCACCATCTGCAGGGATTTTGGAGCCCAAGAAAATAAAGTCTGCCACTGTTTCCATTGTTTCCCCATCCATTTGCCATGAAGTGATGGGACCGGATGCCATGATCTTAGTTTTTTGAATGTGGAATTTTAAGCCAGCTTTTTCACTCTCCTCTTTCACTTTCATCAAAAGGGTCTTTAGTTCCTCTTCACTTTCTGCTGTAAGGGTGGTGTCATCTGCATATTTGAGGTTATTGATATTTCTCAGAGCAATCTTGATTCCAGCTTGTGCTTCCTCCAGCCCAGTGTTTCTCATGATGTACTCTGCATATAAGTTAAATAAGCAGGGTGACAATACACAGCCTTGACGTACTCCTTTCCCAATTTGGAACCAGTCCATTGTTACATGTCCGGTTCTAACTATTGCTTCAGAGAAACTGATGAAAGACCCAAGGCCAAGCACAAACCATGTGAAGGCATTCTCTAGCCACATAAACATTGCTCCATTCATATTTGTGTACATTTTCACCAAGTATGATGCCTCTTACCTATCTTATCATCTAGTCCATGTTTTTCCCTCTTGTTTCTAAAGTTATAGTTAAACTCTTTGCCTAATTTAATGAGTATAAGTATTAGTTACTATGGCTGCTGTAACAAATTGCTATGAACTTAGAGGCTTAAAGCAACAAGAATTTATTATCTTAAAATTCTGAAAAGCAGAAGTCTGAAGTGGGCATGACTCAGCTGAAAAGGTATTGGCAGGGCTGTGTTCTTTTTAGAGATTCCAGGGGAGACTAAAACTCCTTGCCTTCTCCAGGTTTCAGAGAAGACTGGCATCCCTTGCCTCAAAGTCCCTTCTTCAACCTTCAGAGCATTATTCCAACCTATACCTCCACCATCACAGCTTCCCTTTCCCTGACCCTAATTGTACTACCTTCCTTTTATAAGAAAGACTGCCTTGAGCCCATCTGGATATTTCACCTTAATCTCTCCATTGCATTTCTTTAATTTAATCACACCTGAGAAGTCCCTTTTGCTACGTAAATTAACATCTTCCCAGATTCTAGAGTTTAGAATGTGAACATATTTGATTCCACCTACCAGTTTTTTTTCCCCCTTGAATTTCAGACATATTGGTTCAACAGCATTCCCTTGATTTACCAGCCTAGTTAGGCTTTCAAGGCTCATCAACTGAATCCATTAATTTAACTGCAATGCATCGAATGAATTGAGTAGAAAGTACCACAATAAACTGGACATGCCAATTATCCTGCATGTGCTTGGACACACACAAAATGACTCCTCAAGAGTCATAACTTTTATTAAACACAAGCCTTGCTTTACTGCTTTCCACACTCTGCCTGTTTGGGAGCAATGCTTGAGATATTTTGCAGACTCAATATGCATTGAGTAATGGTTCTTTCCACATCTTTCCACCAAGATATTATTTTAATAATATGTATTATTGATTTGCTTTTTCCCCACAGTAAAATCACAGTAATAATTTGTAGTGGCAAATAAAACAAAGAGATGCTTAAATATTCACTTGAGCTATATTCTGATCAGTTCTTTCAGGGACACAGGATAATAGAGACAATATCAATAATATCATAGAAACTAAGCAATTCTCCCCACACTAAAATGTGAAGGCATGCTCAGATAGTAACATTTTCCCCTAATCCATACCATACTGGGTCTTCAAAGGTTGGTTTCTCACTACCAAACTAAAGTTGATTTTCACTTTACAAAATCACTTGGGGACTAAACCACTTTTGGGACTTCTCTGGAGGTCCAGTGGTTAAGACTCCGCTCTTCCACTGCAGGGGATGTGGGTTCGATCCCTGGTCAGGGAGCTAAGATCCCACATGCTGTAAGGTGGGGCCAAAAACTAGAAAACAAAACACAAAAACTAAATCACTTTTAAAGGCATTCAGACTGCTTAGAAAGTTCCATTATTATCTGTGACAATTACTAGCTGTAAATGTAAAAAGTATACAAAATTCCAGCATACACTCTGGGCCAGTTGGCACCAATGAGCGTGTTCAGACATTTATTTCCTCAGTCTGAAATTCCAAAGGAATGTTATGAAGTTCTCTGGACTGAAATCCAACTCCTAGATTTGTGGCATCTGCCCATTTAATAAATGTACATCTGTGTATTCCTTGAATAAGTTGACTTAATAGAACCAAAGATGGAGACCAAAGTAGGAAGTTTCCTTTAGGACATTCTTAAGCTTTGTTTTGACACTTCCTAAGACTACTTTGAGGTTTTCTAAGAGAAGGGGGAGGGCAGAGGTAACTTCAGTTCAGTTCAGTTCAGTTCAGTCTCAAAGAGTCGGACACAACTGAGCGACTGAACTGAACTGCACTGAAGTTACCTCTGCCCTCCCCCTTCTCTCTCTGCCCTCCCCCTCCATGCTAACTGCTTTGCTGATCATTCTGTTTGCTTGTGTTTTCATGTGTATCTGGTTGGACTGTTTTGGTATAAGGGAGTCACTGAGGATCTCTCTTTCAGCTTCAGTTTTACTCTTTGTCACTAAGTCCAAAGGATAGAAAGCCCCTTTTACAGGCCATGGATTGTGGATGCTTCTGAAATATCTTTTCTGCAGTCTGTAGCAACTGGGGATTTGCATTACTTTGCCTTTTGCCTATATGTTAAGACACATAATTTACTTACTTTTAAAATGAAATAGTATATATTGATATTTCATTGTTTCTTTGTTTTTCTTTGTTTCCATTTGTCTCTCTAAGCTGTGAGCTGAGAGGTTTGAGAGCCAGACTTTGAAATGAGTCAGCTGTTTAGAGCTCAGACACTGAAAGAGGTTTCCGTAGCAACAGGAGATGTGTGGGAAAGCCTTATGCACACTATAGCTTAGGAAGCAGGATTTACTGGCTGAATCGCAAAGCTTCCCCTTCGTCCAGGAGGTATTTTCTTAGTACGGAGATACTTGATCTGTGTTAGTTTTAACTGTGTTAGTTTTAACATTCAGTTTCTTCTCAGGGTGAACTTTGCATTTTGTGGAAATAAATTAAATACTGATATTAAACACATACTGTTTCAAAAAATAATCGCAAAATCAATAAAGCAGTATTAACTAAAGGAACTAAGCTTTAGTCAATGGTAAATAGCAAAAGTATCTTACTGGTCTCATCACATATTCACTACTACAGTGAATTCAATCTGGCAGATGTCTTGCCTGCATTCCTGTCTATAAAGTGGTCATTAAATAAATATATAGAAAACATCTGGCACCTAGCAGGTTTCCTAGAAGAGATTTCATATTTCAGACAGCCAATCCTTATTTGACCTATGCCCAGCTAACTTGTTGATTAGAAACTGAGTAAGCAAACCAAGTCTTCTGGTCTGATTCAATAGCCACTTAATCCTAGGTCATTGCATTGTGAGGCAGGCATCAGGCAGAAGTGAAGCAATCAGGGTATTTCCACGTCCACCGTTAGAGAAACAACTCCAAGGGCATTTCCTAGGAAATTCATTCCACATATACTGCCTGGAGTTTTGAAAAAGAATTACAAAAGGACTTGCGATCTAAGAAATGTTGCAGTTGGACTATGAGGATAACTATAAACAAATTCGGCCATATGAAAAATTTTACAAAATACTATATCTCAACCTAGAGCTAAACATGGTAATTTGCTAGGCCAGGGTTCTCCTCCCATAATCTTTAGGGCTATTGTGGCTTATTAATGACCAGCTTTTCTCTTTATTTCTGTTGATGGCCTCCACACTCTTGTTACCATTCTGCTGGAAGTAAGCCTTATCTCTCCGATAGAATCATTTTGATTTCTAAAATGACCTCAGAATTTTAGCGAAAAACTACCTCCAATTAGTGATTGTGGTAATTCAAATATTAATGGTCTTTTAAAAGTGGCTATTACCAAAAGCTATGTGGGAATCCATACAAACTAGCAGCAATGCTTTGTAACTTCAAAATATTCTATGATTGTAGATTTGGATCCATATTTATAGAAAGTCAGAACAAGAATTGCTCTTGTGATCAAGTAGTCCAACTTCCTCATTTTATGGATAACAAGGCTTTTGTTGACAGAAGAGCCTTTGTCCTTCAATTACATTAAATTTTTTTTATTGTATTTTATTTTTAAACTTTACAATATTGTATTAGTTTTGCCAAATATCAAAATGAATCCGCCACAGGTATACCTGTGTTCCCCATCCTGAACCCTCCTCCCTCCTCCCTCCCCATACCCTCCCTCTGGGTCGTCCCAGTGCACCAGCCCCAAGCATCCAGTATCGTGCATCGAACCTGGACTGGCAACTCTTTTCATACATGATATGAAATCCCAAATCTCCCGACCCTCTCCCTCTCCCACAGAGTCCATAAGAATGATCTATATATCAGTGTCTCTTTTGCTGTCTCGTACACAGGGTTATTGTTACCATCTTTCTAAATTCCATATATATGCGTTAGTATACTGTATTGGTGTTTTTCTTTCTGGCTTACTTCACTCTGTATAATAGGTTCCAGTTTCATCCATCTCATTAGAACTGATTCAAATGTATTCTTTTTAATGGCTGAGTAATACTCCATTGTGTATATGTACCACAGCTTTCTTATCCATTCATCTGCTGATGGGCATCTAGGTTGCTTCCATGTCCTGGCTATTATAAACAGTGCTGCGATGAACATTGGGGTACACGTGTCTCTTTCCCTTCTGGTTTCCTCAGTGTGTATGCCCAGCAGTGGGATTGCTGGATCATAAGGCAGTTCTATTTCCAGTTTCTTAAGGAACCTCCACACTGTTCTCCATAGTGGCTGTACTAGTTTGCATTCCCACCAACAGTGTAAGAGAGTTCCCTTTTCTCCACACCCTCTCCAGCATTTATTGCTTGTAGACTTTTGGATCGCAGCCATTCTGACTGGCATGAAATGGTACCTCATAGTGGTTTTGATTTGCATTTCTCTGATAATGAGTGATGTTGAGCAACTTTTCATGTGTTTGTTAGCCATCTGTAACCCTGTGTACGAGACAGCAAAAGAGACACCGATGTATAGATCAGTCTTATGGACTCTGTGGGAGAAGGAGAGGGTGGGGAGATTTGGGAAAATAGCATTGAAACATGTATAATATCATGTATGAAACGAGTCGCCAGTCCAGGTTCGATGCACAGTACTGGAGGCTTGGGGCTGGTGCACTGGGACGACCCAGAGGGAGGGGAGGGGAGGGAGGAGGGTGGAGGGTTCAGGATGGGGAACGCGGGTATACCTGTGGCGGATTCATTTCGATATTTGCAAAACTAATACAATATTGTAAAGTTTAAAAATAAAATAAAATTAAAAAAAAAAACAACAAAAAAAACCAAATGCATGCATTTCATCCAAACATGTCCTTCTCTATGCATGCGTACATGCTAAGCTGCTTCAGTTGTGTCCGATTCTTTGCGATCTTATGGACCATAGCCCACCAGGCTTCTCTGTCCATGGGATTCCCCTGGCAAGAATACTGGAGTCTGTTGCCATGCTCTCCTCCAGGGGATCTTCTTGACCCAGGGATCGAACCTGTGTCTCTTAAGTCTCCTGCATTGCTAGGCATGCTCTTTACCACTAGTGCCACCTGGGAAGCCCCTTCCCCTTCTCTATGCCAATTTCCAAAGATTTATCTGCTCACTCTTGGATTATGGCAACAGCCTCCTATCCCAGCCCTCACTTTCCGAGTTCTCTCTCGCCCCAAATGACCTCCATTGTTCTCCCTCTCTGCTATCTGCTACAGCGTTTCCAATTTGTGTCTCTCAGTTTAGCACTGAATTCCATAATTTTGCACTGGTTTTGATTGCTGTGTGGAAAGCTCATTTCCCCAATGTATTATAAATCCCTTAAAGGCAAGTGTATCTTAAACTGCTCTGTATGTCTTACAGCCCTGAGCACAGAGTGGCCACTCCCTCTCTCTTAAAATAAGAGAAGCTCATGAGTAAAAAATAAATAGAAGGCAGAATAATAGGAAGCAGACAAGGAGAAAATAATCAGAGGAAATGAAAGGGGGTTTTCCTGTACAAAAATACCCTTACAAAGCGAGATCTCCCTATCCTATCCCACTCTACCTCTGTTGGACTCACCCTGGTAGAGCAGTTACCAGGCTTCTATTGTCTTTACCTAGTTGTCATTCTTTTGGTTGGTCTGAATAATCTAAAAGGGAGGAAACAGTGGCAGGAGTGAGCTCTCAGCCTTAGGGTCAAAATAGGACCAATGGCAGCACTGGTATCTTGGTTGCAATACTGAATTTTGAGATGGTTTGGAAAGACAATGGGAAATGAAGGGTTTTTGCTAAAGAAACAATAAAGCCTATCATTTCTCTTGCAGGAACTACCATCAAAAGCTGTTTAAAGTTGCACATCTCTAGTTTCCCACAGACTTCCACAGAAAATCTAACATCATCATGCCTTAGGTTGTGACACTGTTCACCAGAAGAGGCTTAGATATGTTTCAACCACACATAGCCCCCAAATCACAGAGACTAAAGAACCAAACATATCTCACTAATGCAAAGTCAATTGGGGAGCATTTGGGAAGTGGGGTTTTCCACAATTTAGTGACTCGGAGACTGAGGCTCCTTCTGTCCTCAGAACGTATAATCTCCATGGCTACTAAAGAAGGGGAATAGAGAGCTTGGAGATAGCCTATGAACTCTTAATGCTTTGACTTAGCAGTTACATGTCACACCCACTCAGTTCATTAGCAGAGGTTTCACATTGTTCCAACATAACTAAAAGGATACTAGGTTGTTTATGGGATCACATGGAAAGCTGGGAAAGGACTGGTGTCTTCCACAAGCACCATTATGTTATCCAAGGAGTTTTGCATCGATTTATCACTTGATTCCCACAACAATTCTGTGAGGTGCCTGGGACAGATAGCAACTCCTTTGTCAAGAAGTAGCAACCAAGGCCCAGAGTGCAAAAGTGACTTTTCTAGGTTACACATTTAACTAGTGGCAGAGGTAGAATTAGAAACCAGGGGGCCTCTTTTCACTACTGAGTTCTTTGTGCTTTAAAATATTTCCTGCTGGAAAGAAAAAAAATCAATGGCTAAGTACAAGCCAAGAAGATAAAGATGGTTGACTCACTTCATACTCAGTCACTTTCAGCCACATCCAGATTCAATGAAAATATCTCTCTTCCAATTGTAATCATACTAAATAAAATTATCTAGAAAGTTTTAAAAGAAATTGTCAGATATTTGACTATTTTTAACTAGACCCACGGACTTTTTCCACTGGCAAAAAAGAATCTCTGTTGACCTGTAAGTAGTTACCACCACAAAGCAGATTGAAAGAAATACTAGAGAAATCTTGCTTAGCAGGCAAAAGAGGTGCTGAAAGGAAATTCAATCAAAGGAAGCTTAATATTAAATATGTAGTCTGTCGGTCATGTGACCGACGTGAATATACCCATGAATACATTATGCCATACAGATAATTGGTCAACTACACTTCAGAATAATGGATGTGTCCCATTCATTACTAGGCTTCTCCTTATACTCACCTCTTCTGCACGAATATACCTCTGATTTAATACCTGTCACATTGTGTTGCAAACACTGATGTGTTTGTTCTTCCCTTTCCTGCAACCTTTGAAGACAAAGATCATGTGTTATTGGTTGTTACAGACACAATTTACAGTGGAGTGGTCCTTCCTCTCTTGTTCCCCCTTTGATGGCTCCCTCGGCTTTAGTTGATCACTTTCATATTCCTCAGTGCTCTGTCCTAGGTAGCTTCCCAATCTATACTAGCCTTTTGTGAGGTTTCATTTACTCCCATGGATTTAAGTACCATCAATATTGTGGTGATGCCTAATCTCTGACTCTGATTGACCTTTAGACCCACCAGTCATTCTCTACAGGACCTGTCCATTGGTCCTGAAACTCAATACATTGCCAGCTGACCCAATTCTCTCCCTTATCACCCCCAAACTGCTATTGTTCCTATGTTCCTTGACTCTTTGAATGGCACCATTATCCAACTGATGATGCAAAACAGATATTTGGTAGTCATTGTCCTCCTCCCTATTCACTTCCCACCACAATCAATCAATCATCAAATCCTGACCTATTTCCTAAAACATTGCTCAAATCCATAAAATTTCCCACCATCTCCATATCTACTACATTAATCACGACAGTATTACCTCCCAACTGGAATACTCCAATCTTTCCTCTTCTACCCCATTTTCTATACATCATCAAAAAGAGTGATCTTTCTAAACTACCAGTATGACCAGTGCCATATGTAAAAGTTATCAATTATCTGTTGTTACTAGGTGTTTTGAGTACACAAAGATAAAAATCTAGATGAGAGTGGTGTTATGAATTCAATGCTTGTGCCCCCCAAGTTCATATGCTGAAACACCAATCCCAATGTGATGTTTATTAGATGGAGTCTTTGGAAAGTAATTGGGGTTGCACTAGGTTTAGATGCAATCATGAGGGTGGAGCTCTCATGAAGGGGATTAGTGCCCATATAGGAAGAGGCCAGAGATATAGCTAACTTCCTTTCCAACACTGTGAAGATAAAAGGAGAAGTCAGCAATCTATAGCCTGGAAGAGAGTCCTCCTCAGAACCTGACCATACTGACACCATGACATGGAACTTTCAGTATCCAGAAAAGTGAAGTGACAGTGTTAGTTGCTCAGTCATGTCCAACTCTGTGACCTCATGGACTATAGCCCACCAGGCTCCTCTGCCCATGGAATTCTCCAAGCTAGAATACTGGATTGAGTTGCCATTTCCTCCTCCAGGGGATCTCAACTCAGGGATAGAAGCTGGATCTCCTGCATTGCCTGCAGATTCTACACTATATGAGCCACCAGGAAAGCCAGTCTCCAGAAATGTGAGAAATAAACTTCTGTTGTGTTTGTAAACTACCCAGTCTATGGTACTTTGTTTATAGGAGCCTGAAATAACTAAGATAAAGGTTGAAAGAAAAGACAGTCTAAAATCAGTTAGGATTTTTAGAGACAAATAACAAAAACTAACTGGCTAACTTAAGGGGAGAAGTTTATTGAAAGGATATTGGATAGTTCACAGAATCAACAGGATATCTGGCAAATTAGGCTTAAAAAATACAAATATATGGAGGCTAAACAACATGATTCTGAATAACCAACAAATCACAGAAGAAATCAAAAAAGAAATCAAAATATGCATAGAAACAAATGAAAATGAAAACACAACAACCCAAAACCTATGGGATTCAGTAAAAGCAGTGCTAAGGGTAAGGTTCATAGCAATACAAGCTTACCTCCAGAAACAAGAGAAAAATAAAATAAATTACCTAACTCTACACCTAAAGCAACTAGAAAAAGAAGAAGTGAAGAACCGCAGTGTTAATAGAAGGAAAAAAATCATAAAAATTAAGGCAGAAATGGAGAAGGTGATGGCACCCCACCCCAGTACTCTTGCCTGGAAACTCCCATGGATGGAGGAGCCTGGTAGGCTGCAGTCCATGGGGTCACTAAGAGTCGGACACGACTGAGTGACTTCACTTTCACTTTTCACTTTCCTGCATTGGAGAAGGAAATGGCAACCCATTCCAGTGTTCTTGCCTGGAGAATCCCAAGGACAGAGGAGCCTCATAGGCTGGCTTCTACAGGGTCGCACAGAGTCGGACACGACTGAAGCAACTTAGCAGCAGCAGCAGCAAGGCAGAAATAAATGAAAA
Source organism: Bos taurus (assembly GCF_002263795.3). NCBI lineage: Eukaryota > Metazoa > Chordata > Mammalia > Artiodactyla > Bovidae > Bos > Bos taurus. Next base: position 6,570,564 of record NW_020192292.1, on the reverse strand, counting down.
AGAAACAAAGGAGACTATAGCAAAATCCAACAAAACTAAAAGCTGCTTTTTTGAGAATATAAATAAAATAGACAAACCATTAGCCAGACTCATCAAGAAAAAAAGGGAGAAGAATCAAATCAACAAAATTAGAAATGAAAATGGAGAAATCACAACAGACAACACAGAAACACAAAGGATCATAAGAGACTACTATCAGCAACTATATGCCAATAAAATGGACAACCTGGAAGAAATGGATGAATTCTTAGAAAAGTATAATTTTCCAAAACTGAACCCAAAGAAATAGAAAATCTTAACAGACCCATCACAAGCATGGAAATCGAAACTGTAATAAAAAATCTTCCAACAAACAAAAGCCCAGGACCAGACGGCTTCACAGCTAAATTCTACCAAAAATTTAGAGAAGAGCTAACACCTATCCTACTCAAACTCTTCCAGAAAATTGCAGAGGAAGGTAAACTTCCAAACTCATTCTATGAGGCCACCATCACCCTAATACCAAAACCAGACAAAGATGCCACACAAAAAAAGAAAACTACAGGCCAATATCACTGATGAACACAGATGCAGAAATCCTTAACGAAATTATAATAAACAGAATCCAACAACATAATAAAAAGATCATATATTATGACCAAGTGGGCTTTATCCCAGAGATGCAAGAATTCTTTAATATTTGCAAATCAATCAGTGTTATACACCACATAAACAAATTGAAAGATAAAAACCATATAATTATCTTAATAGATACAGAGAAAGTCTTTGACAAAATTCAACGTTCATTTATGATAAAAACCCTCCAGAAAGCAGGCATAGAAGGAACATACCTCAACATAACAAATGCCATATATAATAAACCCACAGCAAACATTATCCTCAATGGTGAAACACTGAAAGCATTTCCCCTAAAGTCAGGAGCAAGACAAGGGTGCCCACTCTCACCACTACAGTTTTGGAAGTTTTAGCCACAGCAATCAGAAAAAAAAAACAGAAGTAAAAGAAATCCAAATTGGAAAAGAAGAAGTAAAACTCTCACTGTTTGCAGCTGACATGATCTTCTATATAGAAAACCATAAATACACCACCAGAAAATTACTAGAGCTAATCAATATAAAGTTGCAGGATATAAAATTAACACACAGAAATCCCTTGCATTCCTATACACTAACAATGAGAAAATAGAAAGAGAAATTAAGGAAACAATTCCATTCCCCATTGTAACAAAAAGAATAAAATAGCTTAGGAATAAATCTACCTAAAGACACAAAAGACCTATATATAAAAAACTATAAAACACTGATTAAATAAATCAAAAGATGACACAAAAGATGGAGAAATATACCACGTTCATGGATTGGAAGAATCAAACATAGTGAAAATGAGTATACTACCCCAAGCAATCTATAGATTCAACGCAATCCCTATCAAGCTACCAATGGTATTTTTCAGAGAACTAGAAAAATAATTTCACAATTTGTATGGAATTAACAAAAAACTTCAAATAGCCAAATCAATCTTGAGAAAGAAGAACAGGAACTGGAGGAATCAACCTGCTGACTCAGACTATACTACAAGGCTATAGTCAGTAAGACAGTATGGTACTGGCACAAAGACCAATATATAGGATCAGTGGAACAAAATAGGAAGCCCAGAGATAAATACATGCACCTATGGACACCTTATCTTTGACAAAGGAGGCAAGAATATACAATGGAGAAAGACAATCTCTTTAACAAGTGGTGCTGGGAAAACTGGTTCAACCACCTGTAAAAGAGTGAAACTAGAAACACTTTCTAACACCATACACAACAATTAACTCAAAAATGGATTAACGATCTAAATGTAAGACCAGAAACTCTAAGACTCCTAGAGGAAAACATAGGCCAAAAACACTCTCTCTGACATAAATCACAGCAGGATCCTCTATGACCCACCTCCCTGAGTAATGGAAGTAAAAGGAAAAATAAAAAAATGGGACCTAATTAAACTTAAAAGCTTTTGCCACAATGAAGGAACTATAAGCAAGGTGAAAAGACAGCCTCAGAATGGGAGAAAATAATAGCAAAACACAGCAACTGATAAAGAATTAATCTCAAAAATATACAAGCAACTCCTGCAGCTCAATTCCAGAAAAATAAATGACCCAATCAAAAAATGGGCCAAAGAACTAAACAGACATTCTCTAAAGAAACATATAGATGCTAACAAACACATGAAAAATGCTCAACATCACTCATTATCAGAGAAATGCAAATCAAAACCACAATGAGGTACCATTTCACACCAGTCAGATGTCTGCTATCAAAAAGTCTACAAACAATAAATTCTGGAGAGGGTGGGGATAAAAGGGAACCCTCTTACACTGTTGGTGGGAATGCAAACTAGTACAGCCATTTTGGAGAACAGTGTGGAGATTCCTTGAAAAACTGGAAATAGAACCCCCATGCTGCTGCTGCTGCTGAGTCACTTCAGTCGTGTCCGACTCTGTGCGACCCCATAGATGGCAGTCCACCAGGCTCCCCCATCCCTGGGATTCTCCAGGCAAGAACACTGGAGTGGGTTACCATTTCCTTCTCCAATGCAGGAAAGTGAAAAGTGAAAGTGAAGTCGCTCAGTCGTGTCCGACTCTTAGAGACCCCATGGACTGCAGCCTACCAGCTCCTCTGTCCATGGGATTTTCCAGGCAAGACTACAGGAGTGGGGGTGCATACAACCCAGCAATCCCACTGCTGGGCATACACATTGAGGGAAACCAGAACTGAAAGAGACACATGTACCCCAATGTTCATCACAGCACTGTTTACGATAGCCAGGACATGGAAGCAACCTAGATGTCCATTGGCAGACGAATAGATAAGAAATTTGTGGCACATATACACAATGGAATGTTAATCAGTTATTAAAAAATGCATTTGAATCAGTTCTAATGAGGTGGATGAAACTGGAGCCTATTATACAGAGTGAAGTAAGTCAGAAGAAAAACACCAATATGGTATATTAATGCATATATATGGAATTTAGAAAGATGGTAACAATGATCCTATATGTGAGACAGCAAAAGAGACACAGATATAAACAACAGACTTTTGGACTCTGTGGGAAAAGGCAAGGGTGGGATGATTGAGAGAATAGCATTGAAACATGAATATTGTCATATGTGAAATAGATCGCCAGTCCAGGTTCGATGCATGAGACAGGGTGCTCAGGGCTGGTGCACTGGGATAGACCCTGAGGGATGGTATGGGCAGGGAGCTGGGAGGGGAAGTTCAGGATGGGGAACACATGTACACCCATGGCTGATTCATGTCAATGTATGGCAAAAACCACTACCATATTGTAAAGTAATAAGTCCTTCAATTAAATAAATAAATTAAAAAAAAAGAAAACTAGGGAAAAAAAATAATCAATAACCAAAGGTAACTAGGCAACAAGAAATACAGCCCAAAGTCACTTTACAGGAACAGCTGGTGATGGCATCACTGCCACAGGTCACTTAACTACCGCCTCAAGGAATAATCTCTAAATCTCTCTGTTCCTTTGCATCGCTCTCAGAATTCCAAGTCCCAGGAGGGAACGTTCAAATGGTGAAGCTTAGGTTATACATCTGTGACCAAATACCAGGGGAGATGAGTTGAAGTACCAGGTGACTTCAAAATTCATGATGGAGATGGAGCCCTAATTCCCACTGACTCACATGATGGCAGGTTCTCTCAGAATAGAATGGTTGTCTAGATATAAGGCAGAATAAAAAAAGACAACTGTATATAAATCTAATCAAGTTTACAATTCCTCTCCAAGAATCTTGGAAACAGATGTATTTCAGGATTCATACATTTTCAGACTTAGGATATAAGATTCATATACAAGTAGTATTCAAGTACAAGTAGTATACCAGGCATGTGTGCATGCTCAGTTGCTGAGTCATGGCCAATTCTTTTGTGACCCCACGGACTCTAGCCCACCAGGCTCCTCTGTCCATGGGATTTTTTAGGCAAAAAATAGTGGAGTGTGTTGCCATCTCCTCCTCCAGGAGATCTCCCACTCGGGGATCGAACCTGAGTCTCCTATGTCTCCTGCATTGGGCAGACAGCTCTTTACCTGCCAGTGATTAAATAACACAAGAGGGATTTGAGAGAGTAGTGCATTATCAAATACATTTCTATTTCTGAACTGAATAAATGCTTATTAGATGAGATAAATAAAGACTAGAGAGAGTCTCACATCACTTCAGGTTGAATTTTACTACCAAATGAGTTCAGGTCAGATCTGATTTTTAATGAATTTTGAAATTATTTTTATTTTCATAGCTTTGGGGGTTTGAGAATTTCAAGAAAGAGATGGTCAGCCTATCTCTGTCAGCACCATAAAGCCTCATCAAAGTTTCTGGAGAAAGGAGAATGATTATTCTGAAAGAATAAAGGATGACTTATTGAAGAGCATAACATCTGAACCCAATCTAACATAAAGGATGGATAAAATTTGAATGAATCTGAATGTGAGGGAAGACATACATATTAGAAAGCATAGCATAAGGGAAATCCTTGGATGGAAAGACAAGGAAACATGTGAAGAATAGCTTAGATCAAGTTTCAGGATCTGTAAGGAGAACAGGATATAACCTTGAAAGGTAGAATATACACCATAGAGTGCCAGATTAAGGGATTAATTTTATTCACCAGCCAATGGGGAGCCATCCAACATTTTTGAGTACAGAATTATAAAAATCAGAGCTATGCTTTTGGAAGTTTAATCTGGGTATATTGTGTCAGTTTCAAATGATTATATAGTTGAGTTTTATCTGATATCACAGGAGGTGCTTATACAGTGGAAATCTGTTTTCTCTTGCCCTTATCTCAGTAAAGATAAACAGCTGCTCAATGTCACCTGGTCAATAACCCTCTCCTGACAGGCCACTCCTACTCAATGCCTACTAAGAAGTATTGAAGAATGGTCAGAAGACTTGTGAAGAACTAAGTTATTGGTGTAAGATAAACCACAAGCACACAATGCAATACAGAATTAAGGGTTAACATTTAACCACTTCTTCAGTTGCTGTTTATTTCATTTAATGATCTAGTATCAGGATGCCAGATGCTGATCAGAATAATGAGTTAATTATAATTATTCCATGTCAGGGAAAGAGTTAAAGAGAAGATCAACTCCAACAAACATTTACTAAACATTCAGTGAGAACCAGACATTATCCTAGACAATTTCTGTACATGATGCTCATGTCAGGAATGAACTATTTCTTGGCCATGCACCAAGAAACCAATCTCTCTCCCTTCCCTTCTTAACTCCAATTCACCCTCCTTTCTTGGATACAAAATGAAATTTCCATCTTTGGCACTACTCTGTCCTTAGGAACAGGAACTGGTAATTTTCTTCATTACAAAGTGTCTGTAGTCCCAGCTACCACAGAAATTAGAGTGGCTCTCTATCAAAGACCATTGGCTGCCCCAGCTGATTAGCAGCCAAAAGCCCCCCAAAATGCATTCTCAGCATTTTTTTATGATATTAGCCCATTACTTCCTGCTAAGTGTGAGCCATAAAAGCATTTCACTGTTCCCACCCAGACTACTGCATTTGGTTCAGTAGTACTGTCCTCCCTACAAGCTGTTACCTGCAGTCTCTGCAGTGACACGTATTGGCCAGTTATGGCTGAGATCAGCAGAATGTTTTTGCTCTATAGGCTAAATATTTCCAGGAATTAAAGGGATTTAATAATAAACTATATTATTTAAAATTATATTATTTAATATAGTTAATACAAAATATTAACCATCAACATGAAAGCAGTTTAAAATAGTAATGAGATAATTTGCAAGGAATAAGTTGTTTTCAAACAACTTGGGTTTCATGTGTCTCACCAGTGTCATTACAATACCACCACCATCAACTCATCCTCCAAAGTTACTCTTCTTTAACTTTAAAAAACATTTTTGTCTTAATATTCTTGAAGTTTCCTGGCTCTAGTTAAAGACATTTTTAAAAAAGACTTTAGGGACTTCCCTGGTAGTCCAGTGACTAAAAGTCCACTCCCAATGCAGGGGGCCTGGGTTCGACCCCTGGTCAGGGAACTAGATCCCACATGCCGCAAATAAGAGATCACATGCAGCAACTAAAGATGCCACATGCCCCAACTAAGACTCTGCACAGCCAAATAAATAATTTTTTAAAAAAATAAAAAGACTTCATATTATCTGGCTACTGTAAGATAGTATGATTCAATGCATCAATTCTCAACTTGCTTCTCCCATGGTACATAGAATGGAAGGCATGAATATGCTTACCCCATTCTTCTGAGAAAGTCTCAGGGCAGTCATCATAACTGCATCCCTTTTCTTCTCATTCAAGAAAGCAAATCAGAATACAAGGGACTGAGAGTGACCACATGTTCTCCTGGTTTTCCTTCCATCCCACTCAGTGTCCTTTTTTGGTCCTTCCTCCACAACTGACTTCAAAATAATGGCGTGCATTGTGGTTCAGTTATGGGGACATCACTTCTCATACTATATTCTTTTTTTTGAGACTTCCCTCGATACCTAAAGATATTTAATAACTACATGTTGAAAACTTCCAAAATTTATATTTCCAAGGTAAATCTCTCTTCTGACTTCCAGAAATCCACCTGTTCCTCTGTCTATTTGATATCCAATTTTTCAAAGACATTCCAAACTCAGTTTTTCCTTATGATCTTCCCCCACCAGCTAGGTCCTCTTTCAATACTCCATGCCCCAGTGAAGAGTTTCTATTCAGTTCTGTAAGTCAGAAACCTATATGTCAGCTATAATACCTCCTTCTTCTACAACATCTGCATTTAATCTATCTCCAAGTCCTGTCAAGATCCTCAGCTAAAGATTTCTTAAATCTGTCCACATATCTCCCTTCCTATAGCTTTTCCCCTAGTCTAAGCCATCACCCTATTTCACGTGGACTGCTGTAATTTACTTTACACATAGCATATATGGAATACAATGTTAATGGCGCACTAAAGCATTGCTCAACTCTGAAGGTTCTCAAGCCACTGGAGAGGAATAAAATCAGAGGATCATGGCCAGAAGTTAGTTTCTGGAATGGCAGGAGAAGAGATGGTCATCTTTAAGCAGACTGTCATGGCAGACACCCATCTTTATGTGGAACAGTTTAAGATCACAGTTAATAGGAAAAGATTAGTAGAGTCTACAAGAGGTAGGACTCAGGAGTTGAGAAGGCTGGACTTATTTTCTGGGGACAAGTTAACTTTTCTCCCCATAACTCTTATGACAATCCTGAGCCTGCCTTTGAGGATGCAGTGCAGCCACCTGAAAATCTCAGTACTCTGAACTGGCATTTTTTTTCCCACAAATGCCTGCTCTAGCTTCTGGATTTAGCTATATCAGCTAGGTTCAATTCTCTAGAAGAGGAGAAAGCATAAACAGAGAGATGTGGATGAAGACAGGGCTAAACAGAACAGAGGGTCAGTACTGGGAAAGAAAGGGACACAAAAAATGATCTAAAACAATGAGAAAATGTTTCACCCATAGCCTCTCTGTCTTCTTGCAAAGTCACACAATCTCACCATACATTTTAAATTAAACAGGAGGCATGGTACTGGCGGGGCTTCCCAGGTGGTGCTAGTGGTAAAGAACCTGCCTGCCAATCTAGGAGACACAGGAGATGCAGGATCAATCCCTGGGTTGGGAAGATCCCCTGGAGAAGGAAATGGGAACCCACTCCAGTATTCTTGCCTGGAGAATCCCATGGACAGAGGAGTCTGGTGGGCTACAGTCCATGGGATCATGAAGAGTTGGACATGACTGAAGCAACTTAGCACTCACGGTACTGGTAGTATTCCTCATCTCTTAACACACCCCACTCTCTTATTCCTTTGCTGCCACCTTGTTTCTTTCCTATTCCTGGAACATACTAGGCTTCCCTCAGCCTTCAGGCTTTAAACTTGCTGTTGCCTTTGCTTGGACCCATCTTCTCCCAGGTATTCTCATTACCATCTCTCTCATTTCTTTCATATCTCTGCTCATACCATTTTTTATCAGAGAAGATTCCCCAACCCTCCTCACCTGTGCTTACTATCCCTCTTATTGTCTATATATTGTCTGTATACCACCCCCACTGAAGGGGTTAGCTTCAAAGGGGTAAGGTCTTCTCTATTTTTCTTTTCCTCTTTCTTTTCATCCCTAGAGTGCCTGGAGCAGTTTTTCTAATTGATATAATTGACATACAACATTACATTAGCTTCAGGTGTACAACATAATGATTCAATACTTGTATACATTGCAGAATAATCACAATAAACATTGAGTTAACATCCATCACCCATACGTAGCTACAATTTTTTTTTTGCGATGAAAACATTTCAGATCGACCCTCTTAACTTTAAAATATGCAGTACAGTATTATTAGCTATAGTCATCATGCTGTACATTACATGCTCATGACTTCTTTATTTTGTAACTGGAAGTTTGTACCTTTTGACTTCCTTACCCATTTTGCCCACCCTCCCACAACCCTGCCTCTGGCACCCACCAATCTATTCTCTATATCTATGAATTAGGTTTATTTTTAGAGTCCATATTTGAGATCATATAGTGTCATTCTCACTACATCAATTTAGAACAACACTAGACTTACAGTAGGTATTAAATAAATATTTGTTATATAAAACATAAATACAGTATACTAACGCATATATATGGAATTTAGGAAGATGGTAACAATAACCTGGTGTACGAGACAGCAAAAGAGACACTGATGTATAGAACAGTCTTATGGACTCTGTGGGAGAGGGAGAGGGTGGGAAGATTTGGAAGAATGACATTGAAACATGTAAAATATCATGTAAGAAACGAGTTGCCAGTCCAGGTTTGATACACTATACTGGATGCTTGGGGCTAGTGCACTGGGACGACCCAGAGGGATGGTATGGGGAGGGAGGAGGGAGGAGGGTTCAGGATGGGGAACACATGTATACCTGTGGCGGATTCATTTTGATATTTGGCAAAATTAATACAATTATGTAAAGTTTAAAAATAAAATAAAATTAAAAAAAAAAAAAGAATCTCCCTTGTAGCTCAGTTGATTAAAAAAAAAAATCTGCCTGCAATGCAGGAGACTGGGGTTCGATTCCTGGGTTGGGAAGATCCCCTAGAGAAGGAAATGGCACCCCACTCCAGTACTCTTGTCTGGAGAATCCCCATGGATGGAGGAGCCTGGTGGGCTACAGTCCATGGGGTTGCAAAGAGTTGGACATGACTGAGCAACTAAACCACCATATAAAAAGAATAAATAATCGAATGCAACCTAGTGATGAAATACCCTAGTGAAAAATTTCCCTATCAGTTACTAACTAATGCTAACAAAGAAAGTCTTGCATACTTAAGCAGCATCGGTTTGGTTGGATAGAATCCAGGAACTCTGACAATCTTTGCCAACACCCACTCAGAACCCCCTCTGCCCCATCCATCTGCTAAATATTTCTATTCATATATTTGCCTGTGGCTTTGTTTTCAGCCCCATCTGAACTTCTTCTTGCCCAAAGGAAGAAACATAATCTAGGTGTCTGGTACATATTTAGCCTTTTCCTGCTCAAGACTTGGTGTTCTATCTTTTCCCAGGACTTCTGAACCACAGGCTCGTCTTCTCAGTGGTTATTCCACAGCCACGCCTCCTGCCCTGCTCACCACATGACTGATGTGAAGCAGGTTCAGATCTTGTATAGACCAAGTACCCACCTCCCACTGGGAATGTTGGGACAAGCTGAGTTGTGTGTGGGTGGTAGCGCGGGGGAATGAGTTTTCAAGCTGCTTTTAGGAGCCGTTTGAGTCGTTATGCTTATGACAGTACACAGCAGAAGATTATATTCATACTCACTAAACTCTAGAAAAAAATGCTGAGTTTTTCAGAATTTAAAAATAGAAAGGTATACCTATTTATAAAGAACCAAAATAAAACACTAATTATTCTACTGAAATTATATTGGGCCTTTTGCCTGTGAAAGTTTTACATGGAGCATTTTATGAAAGTGAAAGAAAGTGAAGTCGCTCAGTCATGTCCGACTCTTTGTTACCCCGTGGACTGTAGCCTGCCAGGCTCTTCCATCCATGGGATTTTCCAGGCAAGAATACTGGAGTGGGTTGCCATTTCCTTCTCCAGGAGATCTTCCTGGCCCAGGGATTGAACCTGGGCCTCCCTCATTGTAGGCAGATAAATGTGGCTAAATCAGTCTAGCAGAGAGAATAAGAGGAAATGCAACTCTTATTCAGTGGTTAAAAGGCTATAGAAAGCCCATGAAATTTATACTAGAGTCATACCCAGAATCCCCAACTCTTAATTTCTTTAAGGTGATTTTTCCAACAGATAATTCTAATTTAGGACCCCCCAAAATAAAACTATTCCTCAGTTTAGTTAATGGTTGTTACAGTTAACATATTTTTCATCCCCAATCTCAGATAGAGCATGATAGAGTTAAAAGAGAATAGAAATGTGAACCAGGATTTAATCATAGTTCTATTGAAAAAAATTGGTGTTCAACTCTAAGCCAGTTACCTATCTTCTCTGAATTTCAGTTTCTCCATCTGGATAATGAGGTCATTTTGTAACAATTGGGCTTCCCTGGTGGCTCAGACAGTAAAAAATGTGCCTGCAATGTTGGAGACCTGGGTCAATCCCTGGGTTGGGAAGATCCCCTGGAGAAGGAAATGGAAACCCACTCCAGTATTCTTGCCTGAAAAATCCCATGGACAGAGGAGATTGGCAGGCTACAGTCCATGGGATCGCAAAGGGTTGGACACAACTGAGAGACTAACACTTTAGTAACAATGGTTCTTTTTAAAAAAAATTTATTGGAGTATACTTGATTTACAATGTTATATTAGTTTCAAGTGTACAACAAAGTGATTCAGTTATACATATACACATATCCTATTTTTAGATTCTTTTCCCTTATAGGTCATTACAGAGCAATGGTTCTTTTTTTCCCTTAAATAATTTTTTAATTGGAGGGTAACTGTTTTACAATGTTCTGTTAGTTTCTGTACAACAGCGTGAATCAGCTGTATGTATACATATATTCTCTCCTTCTTGAACCTCCCTCCCTCCAGGTCATTACAGAGCACTGAGCTGAGCTCCTTATGTTATACAGTGGCTTCCCACTAGCTATTTATTTTACACATGGTAGTGTATATAATCAATGCTACTCTCTCAATTCATAATGGTTCTTAACTGAGGGTTGTATAATACACCCAATTGGGACTTTGGAGATGCATGGGGACATTATTTTTTGGCATTTAGCAGGTAACTGCATGAGCAAGAATTGTCCCCGTCAAAATACCAGTAGTGCTCCTCTGGGGAAAGACGATAGGATTTTTAAGATTCCTTCCAGGTCTGATATTCTATGATCCTGTGATTCCTGCCTCTCTTAGATCCACTCTGTTAATATATAGTCTACTAGCATTCAGTTCAGTTCAGTTCAGTCACTCAGACGTGTCCGACTCTTTGCAACCCCATGAATCGCAGCATGCCAGGCCTCCCTGTCCATCACCAACTCCCGGAGTCCACTCAGACTCACATCCATTGAGTCAGTGATGCCATCCAGCCATCTCATCCTCTGTTGTCCCCTTCTCCTCCTGCCCCCAATCCCTCCCAGCATCAAAGTCTTTTCCAATGAGTCAACTCTTTGCATGAGGTGGCCAAAGTACTGGAGTTTCAGCTTTAGCATCATTCCTTCCAAAGAACACCCAGGGCTGATCTCCTTCTACTAGCATTGGGAACCTATAAAATCACTTTTCAAGTGATTTTGAAATGATTTTTCTTTAAGATGTACCATGAAATTTCAACTTTTCTCACAGACAATACGGTGTCTTGGGTAGAACTATACATTGAACGTGACAAAAAAGTAGCATAAATGAGAAAAGGAGAAAGTGGACCTATACGACTCAAGGTTTCTATATATTCCATGAGGCAACAAAATATTAGCTCTAAGTAGACTGTTAAAATTGAAAGATATTTATGGTAATCAGGCTCCCCTGGTGGCTCAGTGGTGAAGAATCTGCCTGCAATGCTGGAACCTTAGGAGATGTGGGTTTGATCCCTGGGTTGGGAAGATCCCCTGGAGGAGGGCATGGCAACCCACTTGCCTGGAGAATCCCATGGACAGAGGAGCCTGGCGAGCTGAGTACATACAGTCTCAAAGAGTCGGACACGACTGAAGTGACTTAGCATACATACACATGGTGATCTCTAGAGGAAAGACAAAAATAAAAATAGATTGAATAAAAGAGATAAAGCTACAAAACCTGTTCTACTCATCTGGACAGACAAGTAATCAATTTCAGGAAGATCAGTATACACATACTCACACACCTGTTTGGACTTTAGATGAGTTATTTAAATTTCCTGAGCTTTTGTTGCTCATCTGTCAGAATAGAGATAATAATATAAGACTGTAACTTTTAATCAGGTGGTATATTCAAATGCATGGGTGAAACAAGGCCTACTTTGAAGGTCTTAACCCCCATGATAGTATTAATAAACCAAAATAGAGTGGCTAAAAAAATGATTGATAATCATTTGAATTGCTTGATTTCAATGAAACAAGGTCCATTTCTTCAAAAGAACCACCATAGGAGCCCAAATGCTCAGAAAATCATTGATAAAGTGCCAGAATAAATTTTTTAACTCAAGGGACTGCAGTGTCTACACATGCAGAGAACTGGGCTTCAGTTCATCCTTAATGAATCCCTGACATCGGAATGCCTGGGAATCTTTGCTCAGGTGAACCAAAGTCATATGCCTGGTTCCCTGCCCTTAACATATTTTTTAAGGCCAAGAAATACGCTTCTGGTGTTCTAAGACTCAATTTCCAATGTGTGTGGCAGGGAGGCAGGCAGAGGGGTTTCCCCCACAGCAATGAAGGGATATCACCAGGATGCCTGAGAATTTAACTTGATTCTGACACCATTTCTACCAGAGATACAGCATTAGATGCCACAGATTAAGGGCTCAGTCCTACAAGACTGTCCTCCACTCACTGCCCTTTCCAACTTCAGATACCAGTCCCAAGTCTAGGTTGTCACCTGTGTTTCTGACCAACTAACTACAAAGTGGGGCTTCCCAACAGCCTCCACCTTGGGTTTCAGACACCAGCCTCAATCCAGGTATTTACCTGTACTTCTGACCAACTGGCTATGAATTAGAGGTTCCACAGCCTCCTCCTTGGGTTTGATTAATTAGCTAGAGCAGCTCACAGAATTTCCAGAAACATTTTACTATCTAGATCACCTGTTTATTATAAAAAGGTATAACTCAGGTACAGCCAGATGGAGGAGATGCATTGGGCATGATATGAGGAAAGGCTGCAAAACTTCCACGCCCTCTCCAGGAGCACCACTCTACCCAAATCTCCACGAATTCACCAACTGGTGAATTCACCCAAATTCACCCAAACCCTGTCTTTTGGGCTTTTTATGGAGGCTTCTTTTACATATGCATGATTGACTAACCCAGTAGTCACGGGTGATTGAACTCAACCTCCCCCACCTCCCGTCCTTGGAGCTGTAGGGCTGGGACTGAGATTTCCAGCCCTCCATTCAGGAGGTTGATTCTTCTGGCAACCAGCCCCCATCCTTACAAGCTTTACAAAAGTCATCTCATTAATATAACAAAAGTGAAAGTGAAAGTGGCTCAGTCATGCCCAACTCTTAGGGGCCCCATGGACTATATAGTTCATGGAATTCTCCAGGCCAGAATACTGGAGTGGGTAGCCTTTCCCTTGTCCAGGGGATCTTCCCAACCCAGGGACTGAACCCATGTCTCCCGCATTGCAGGCGTATTCTTTACCAACTGAGTTATGAGGAAATATAACGAAAGACACCTTTAAAGTCTTCTCAGGAAATTTCTAGAGCCTGTGGAATTGTAAGCCAGGAAATATGGGCAATAACCAAATACATATGATAAATATATTTTGGTCATATGAATGACCAAATACCAATTTTTAATAAATTGTAATATTGCCAATACATTAAAAACTTATAGAAACAATGTCAGTAAACCATTAACACTTTTCTGACACCGAAGGGTTAATCTTTGCCTATCTAGAAAAAGTGTTTATTCAAACAACTACTTCTTCAAAGATTTCAATTTTATAAAGCTTAATCACTGTAAAGTTGTAGGGATATGACACAAGCATTGTGGCATATTCAAAATGCACATACCTAACTGCTTCAGATTTAATTTTGTGTATTTCCACATCTGGCTTTATGCAAAGTAAGGTCTTGAGTAGGCAAATAGCTTCCCCGTTCTCACTGATCTAATATACCATGGCATTCCAATATCTGAGTGTTTACACTAGATCAGTGATTAATTCAACAAATATTTACTGAGAATCTACCTATTATATGTCAGGCACTATCCTCAGCACAGGAAGAAAGTGCAATGAAAGAAAGATCAGAAGAAAAAAATAAAGAAAGATCAGAGTCTTACTTGTGTGGAGTTTGCATTCTCATTTCCATTGTGTTAACTCCAATGAAGAAAATAAAAGAGAATGACAAGAGAATGATTGAGGATGGTGGCAGGGCATCTTTCTCTTGAGGGACCTGGAAAAGCCTCTGGAACAAAAGTAAGCTAGATGTGGATTCATGGAAAGACACATCCAAGGAAAGGAACAGCAAGCAACAAGGACTGGTTCTTAAATATTCATGTTGGTGAAAATCTCCAAGAGGACTGATTTAAATGACAGTTTCCGAGCTCCAATTCCCCTCATGGATTTCAATAGATCTGAGCTGAGCTCCCAGATCTGTGACTGAACAAGCTTCATGCCCACCCTAAGGCCTTGCTGATTCTGGTGGTCTATGAAGCACATTCGGAGAAGGCAATGGCACCCCACTCCAGTACTCTTGCCTGGAAAATCCCATGGATGGAGGAGCCTGGAAGGCTGCAGTCCATGAGGTCGCTGAGGGTCAGACACGACTGAGCGACTTCACTTTCACTTTTTACTTTCATGCATTGGAGAAGGAAATGGCAACCCACTCCAGTGTTCTTGCCTGGAGAATCCCAGGGACGGAGGAGGCTGGTGGGCTGCCGTCTATGGGGTCGCACAGAGTTGGACACGACTGAAGTGACATAGCAGTAGCAGCATGAAGCACATTTGGAGAAACACAAATATCAGGCCTGCTTCTTGGTGTGGGTGGATGAATTTTCATACTGAAGCCCAAGATAGGTTGGGGAATCCGGAGCTTTGGGCTAAGAGGAAGAATCCCTAGACTCTCAGGACCCTAGAGGCACAGACAATGAAATAGGCAGGCCAGGTAGAAGCTGGTAGGTTTGTTATTCAAGACTGGAGAGGCCATGGGAGTAAGGAGATGAACTAAGGTGGGGAGATCAACACTGAAGGGTTTAGTTAATGTTCCAACTATCAGAAATCAGTACATCATTGAGACCTGCAAGAGTGGAAGCCTCTTCCTAAGGCGGCCTGCTCTCTGCCTTGTTTCATACTTCCCGCTGTGTGGGGGTGGCCCTGAGCTCATAGGTGCTGATGGAAGACAGAAGGACCTCAGAAACCTGCAGATGTACTCCATCTCTCAGGGATAAAAGGGTTGTGACGCTCCATTTTACCTCTTTCCTGGCTTTATCTCACCAGCAGAAATATCACAATGTTGACTAAGAGCAACGTGAGTAGGGAGGAGATGCAATCTACTTTTTATTTCCAACCCAGATGATGATAATGAGCTTCACCACATTCTAATTACTGATTTCTGCCTGGAGGAACATCTTGGCTTTTCCAATTAACAATAATTTAATATGTTATTGCTTATCTTTTGTTCTTTTTCTTTGAGTTCATCCAATTACTGCATACTGCTTTGGTTTTCTTAGTCCTAAACACTAGCTTTATTATTTTTTCTTATGAGACTTTTTTTTAGATCTTGTCCTAATTATAAAATATTTCCAGCTGTATTTAAAATCATGGTTAAATGCTTCATGGGGGGGGTACATGTAAACGAGTGGATGAGTGGATGAAGTCTCATCTCTTTGTTACTTGAGAAATAATACAAGTTACAAAATACTGTTTTGAAATTTTTAAACAAGCCATTTTTATCAATTTAAACTTTTCTCAGCTCAAGGTATATGTAGTTTAAACTAAATTGCATCTTCTTTGCAAATCAGTGGCTTCAGAAGCAACCCCCTTGGTTGGTTGATTAATCAGTCCAGGAGTCATTCTGCACTTTGCTGCCTTTCACATAGCGTGGGGCTCAAACCATCTCAGGAAAACAGTGGTTTCACAATATGCCTAAGATGTTTTAGAAAGAAAGCAACCACAAGGACAAAGTTTCTCCAGATGTTATTCTATCAAGTTTTATTGAGTAATAACTATCTGCTAGGTATTGCAATTACTGTCTTCCAAACAGTGCTTGCAGTCTATACCTCATAATTAACTGTGTCAAAATGTTTTACTGATTCCAAATGCAACTGTAAATTTCTTGAAGGCAGAAGATAAGTCATACCTTTGTTTGTCCCCATAATATCAAGAGAAAAAAAAGTCAGGTCAGAGGGGGTTTCCAAAAGTAAACATTGATATGTTTCAGTGCCAGTTCTCATTCAATGCACTAACTGCATTTGGGCTATATGAATATCTCTGAGTATAAAATCCAATAAATTAATCTTTTTAAACCAGTCGATCATCTGCAACTGCACTGAGATCACCTTTTGTCCCTTCTGTGGACTCTTACATAGGCTTACTGACCTGCTGCTGGGAGAAAAGTAGAAGTGTAAATTAGACACATTTCTAACAGTGTTTTCCCAGTCTCTATTAAAAAACTCTATAGCCTAGTGGCCCAAGGACAATTTTCATGATCACTTTATTAACAGAACACATCAGCTTTATTTCATTGACTTCATTTATAGAATTTCTTGTCTCATAGAAGAAATGTAACCTTGGAGCTATTTATTACTAGAAGAATACACTTTTAATCAGATTGTGTACTTTGAAAAACATTATACATAGGAAGCCCTATTGGAATATCCCAATTACTTACTGTTCCTAAGGGATTGGGCAGTTTGCCCCACTGCAATAAATCATTGCCTTGTACAAATAAATTATTAGCAATGTGTCTGTGAGCACTCTCATCCCATTCAAATTTGCTAAAGAGCTCTTCTGTAGATTTGTGTTTATGTAACAGAAGGTGTTCCAAGTGTTGATCTAACTTCAGCTGTGAGAATGTGAAACAGGCAGAGGGTAGTTGACTACATTTTGAACTTAAAATTTTGAAAGAATAAGTTCTAGGCCTGTCCCCATCACTCAATGGGTAACCATGGGCAAGTCATTGTACCTCTCTCAGGCTTGGACTTGTCCTGGTAAAATGGGGGTACAGCTGCCTGCCCTTCCACCTCTCAGGACTATGAGGATTTACAGGCTTTGTAAGCAGCAGAGCACAATACAAATTTAAGGGAAGACAGCCATAGCATAACAAATTCCTTTACCTTGAGCAGTTCTTTGTGAACTGAGCATAAATTTTCCTGAGAGAAATTGTAGTTTCTAAATGAATAAAACTTAAAGTCCTACTGACTAAAATGCATTCTTTTTTTTCTTTTCTTTTTTAAGTATAGTTGATTTGCAATGTTGTCTTAGTTTCAAGGGTTGAACTCTATGCATGACAGCCAAGAGTTCCCTTGTCTTTGACTTCTATTTGGTTTCACATGGAGAACATTAGAAGGAAATTGAATGGATGGTAGAATTTTCATTCCTTCAGTCCCCTCTCTGTGGAGTCATCAAATCATGAACTAGACTAATGTCGTCATGATTTCTCTTGAAGTGACATTTTCCTTACTGATTTGTAGGATTTCTTTACATATTCTGGGTGCTAATTCTGTTTTCAGTTATGTACATTGCAAATATTTTCTCCTAATGTATGGTATGTCTTTTTACTTAAAAAAAAATTTTGTGCCATTTTTTTTTACAGGGGTTATGTGTCAAGTTATTCTTTGTGCATGTTTTCTTTGTCTTCTTTAAAAAACTATTTCTCTACTCTAAAGTCATTAAGATCTTTTCCTGAATTTTCTTGTAGAAGATCAGTAAAATTTTGGCTCTTCACATTAGACTTTTAAGCCACCTACAACTGATTTTTGTATGAAAGAGAAACCTACATTTGCTCAATTTTCATGTGAGTAGTCCATTTTTCTGAACAAAGGATTGAATGGTTATTCTTTCCCTACTGTGAGATATTTCATGTTTTTGTTTCATGCTACCGTTCCCTTTATCACTTTATCACTCCAGGCTTAATATACGTGCTGACAAAGTGAGCATTCCCATTTCACTTTATTCTCTGGTTATGTGACTATCTCCTTGTAATAATTTTCTATTGCTGCTCTAACAAATTATCACAAACTTGAAGGCTTAAAACAACATGGATATATTCTCTGAACTGGACTTTCTGGAGGCCAGAAGTCTAAAATCAATTTCACTAGGCTGAACCTCTGGAGGCTCTAGGGGACAAAACGTTTCCTCTCCTTTTTCAGTTTCTAGAGATCTTCTGAATTTCTCAAATTCATTGGCTCATGACCCCTTCCTTCATGTTTCAAAGCCCAACAACTTCAAATATCTCTCTCTCTGCTGAGGTTGTCACATCGTCTTTTCTCTTCTATAGTAGAATCTGCCTCTGCCTCCTCCCTCTTGTAAGGACATTTGTAATTATATTCAGGGTCCATCTGGATAAACCAGGATAATCTCCCCATCTCAAGATTCTTAACTTAATCACATCTGCAAAGCCCTTGTTACTATATAAGGTAACATTCACAGGTTTCAGGGATTAGGACCTGGATGTCTTTGGGGGCCATTATTCAGCCAATCACTTTCTCCATTAATTAATTCTATGGGCTTCTTGAGAGGCTGTGCTCTTACTAGCCTTTAAACTCCTAGTGCATCAAAAGTAGCAAAAGTTCAGCAGACATTTTCCAAATAAATACAATTTTGTTTCATCTTTATACTATGATTGTAAATTCCTTCAAGGAGAACTTTGCATCTTTAGCTTCTTTCATGCCTTCCAATGAGTCTATGATAGCCTAGATCCCAAGAAAATTCAATACTCTTGAGGCAATATGGTAGAGTAGAAATAGATCTGGGATCCAGTTCTGGTTGTATCACTTATTAACAATGAATTTTAGGGCAAATTCGTTTTTACTTATCTGGAATTCTCTTTCTTCATTGATAAAATAAGAGGAGGAAAGAGTAAGCCTAGCTGGTGAGGGTCCAAGCCCCCTACTCCAGACTCATTCAGAGCACTTCTGCTCTTATATGTTTTATATGATTATTGAACTTTTTAATACAAAATTTTGTTTGAAAAAATAAAAGGTTCCCCTCCTTAAAAACTTTTGAAAATTACTGTTCTCATCTCAGACTACCATGGGAAGTACACCTGAACTCTTTGGCTTCTAAATTCCTTTTCAAATTATTTTGTTGAAACCACCGCCTTGAACAGAGGATGAGATGGCTGGATGGCATCACTGGCTCAATGGACACGAGTTTGAGCAAGCTCTGGGAGTTGGTGATGGACAGGGAAGCCTGGCATGCTGCAGTCCATGGGGTCACAAAGAGTCGGATATGACTGAGTGACTGAACTGAACTGAACTGACTGCCTTGAATCTAGTGTGTTAGAAGAGTCCACAAGGACCTCTTGTGCCCTCTTCTTGGCAGTTGCTTGTGTCCTCTCTTGTCTTAACACACAAAAGTCAAATGCGTAAGCTCTAAAGTACCAAATGAATATGTGATTTGAGGCACACTTCCTCTATGCAAACCAGGATCCAAACCTGCCACACAGACCCATCCTACTGCGAACCACAGCAGTCATTTGGGGAGAAGGGATAGAGGAGCACCATGTCAATTAATAAGCCAGGAAATTCACTGTATTCAGTATGGAGGGGTATACAAAATGCTCCTTGAGAACAAGAATGGTGTCTTCTTCAGATTCATATGTACGCATTTATACTGAATAGATGACACAGCATCTCCCCCCAAAGGACTTATATCTTAGTATGTTACATCATAAGCACAGCTTTAATATATCTCCATCAGTAAGATAGCCATGCTGATTAGATGGACTGTAGGCCAATATTTGCAGTTCCTCAGATATGACTTACATTGTCTCTCTTTGAAATTCATCACAGAACTCCTAGAGCTCACTGCTATATATCCCAGTGATGATCAATTAAATCACTGATAAGGAAGATCTTAGCTTTTTTTCATGTATTTCCATAGCTTTTCTGAAAAATAAAAATCCATCCTCATTTTGCTATATGAGAAAGAATCGTGTTTATGTATTCTGATCACTTACTATCTGTGTGACGTTAAGCAGTCCTTTTCTACACCTGTGAATCATTTATTCCCATCTGTGAAATGAGAAGATTCAGACTAAATGATCTCTGAATTCCTCTTCAGACTCAAGCCTTTACGATCTATTATTACCAGAGTAAATGTATTATTTTAATCCACTGAATTGGTTTTCTTAGCTGTCTGCACCATTCAATAACTATTTAGTTAATACTTACTGGGTGCAAGAATTCACTCAGAAAGAAAAAAAGAGCAGCAGGAAACTGTTGATTCTGTCAGTGACTGATAATATTATTCATTGGCACAAATTGTGATTTCTGTATTTTTTTAAATTGACCAAGAGTAACCATGGCAACATGAGTTGAATATTGCCCTATGGTGAAGTGTCAAAGTCTTAACAAATTCCTCCTCTGCAGCAATGATAGGGAAGTAAGAAACATGCCACTCTTTTCTAAACCTCAATTAGTTCAAATTAATGCAGGAAGCTGGGTAACTTCAACAGACTCTTCAAAAATTCTGTGACAGATCATTTAAGGGTGAAGGAGCAATCCAACTACCAACAAAATTTGGTTACTGTTTTTAATGCTCCATTACAGCCATACAACTTAAAAGCAATAGTATGGGTTCTCGAGCATGTGGTAATCAAGAAAAGAGTAATATTGTAAGTTTTTGTAATAAAAGTGAAGTATGGTCAATTTTTTAAATGATTAAAATCTGGAAAGAATTTATGTTTTAATTGCATCATAAATAGTATAAGAAAAGATGGATGGAAAAAATCACATGATGTGTGAAAACATGAAAAATCAACCAGGCATCATGAAAAAGAATGTTTTTAAAGGTAGAAAAGTTTAGAGATACCACTCAAAAATCACTTGACATGTAAATTAAATTAGTTACATATGAACAGGTTATTTATTTTCCTCAGTTCTGTCATGTTATAGTGACTTTTTTATTAGAAGATATATATTCAGATCAGATCAGATCAGTCGCTCAGTCGTGTCTGACTCTTTGCGACCCCATGATTCGCAGGACGCCAGGCCTCCCTGTCCATCACCAACTCCCGGAGTTCACTCAGACTCACGTCCATCGAGTCAGTGATGCCATCCAGCCATCTCATCCTCTGTCGTCCCCTTCTCCTCCTGCCCCCAATCCCTCCCAGCATCAGAGTCTTTTCCAATGAGTCAACTCTTCCCATGAGGTGGCCAAAGTACTGGAGTTTCAGCTTTAGCATCATTCCTTCCAAAGAAATCCCAGGGCTGATCTCCTTCAGAATGGACTGGTTGGATCTCCTTGCAGTCCAAGGGACTCTCAAGAGTCTTCTCCAACACCACAGTTCAAAAGCATCAATTCTTCGGCACTCAGCCTTCTTCACAGTCCAACTCTCACATCCATTCCAAGGCTGGAAAAACCATAGCCTTGATTAGATGGACCTTTGTTGGCAAAGTAATGTCTCTGCTTTTTAATATGCTATCTAGGTTGGACCTAACTTTCCTTCCAAGGAGTAAGCATCTTTTAATTTCATGGCTGCAATCACCATCTGCAGTGATTTTGGAGCCCAGAAAAATAAAGTCTGACACTGTTTCCACTGTTTCCCCATCTATTTCCCATGAAGTGACGGGACCGGATGCCATGATCTTCATTTTCTGAATGTTGAGCTTTAAGCCAACTTTTTCACTCTCCACTTTCACTTTCATCAAGAGGCTTTTGAGTTCCTCTTCACTTTCTGCCATAAGGGTGGTGTCATCTGCATATCTGAGGTTATTGATATTTCTCCTGGCAATATTGATTCCAGCTTGTGTTTCTTCCACTCCAGCGTTTCTCAATGTACTCTGCATATAAGTTAAATAAACAGGGTGACAATATACAGCCTTGATGAACTCCTTTTCCTATTTGGAACCAGTCTGTTGTTCCATGTCCAGTTCTAACTGTTGCTTCCTTACCTGCATACAAATTTCTCAAGAGGCAGATCAGGTGGTCTGGTATTCCCGTCTCTTTCAGAATTTTCCACAGTTTATTGTGATCCACACAGTCAAAGGCATTGGCATAGTCAATAAAGCAGAAATAGATGCTTTTCTGGAACTCTCTTGCTTTTTCCATGATCCAGCAGATGTTGGCAATTTGATCTCTGGTATCCCTGCCTTTTCTAAACCCAGCTTGAACATCAGGAAGTTCACGGTTCACATATTGCTGAAGCCTGGCTTGGAGAATTTTGAGCATTACTTTACTAGCGTGTGAGATGAGCGCAATTGTGCAGTAGTTTGAGCATTCTTTGGCATTGCCTTTCTTTGGGAGTGGAATGAAAACTGACCTTTCCCAGTCCTGTGGCCACTGCTGAGTTTTCCAAATTTGCTGGCATATTGAGTGCAGCACTTTCACAGCATCATCTTTTAGGATTTGAAATAGCTCAACTGGAATTCCATCACCTCCACTAGCTTTGTTCGTAGTGATGCTTTCCAAGGCCCACTTGACTTCACATTCCAGGATGTCTGGCTCTAGGTCAGTGATCACACCATCGTGATTATCTGAGTAGTGGAGATCTTTTTTGTACAGTTCTTCTGTGAATTCTTGCCATCTCTTCTTAATATCTTCTGCTTCTGTTAGGTCCATACCATTTCTGTCCTTTATCGAGCCCATCTTTGCATGAAATGTTCCCTTGGTATCTCTACTTTTCTTGAAGAGATCTCTAGTCTTTCCCATTCTGTTGTTCTCCTCTATTTCTTTGTATTGATCACTGAGGAAGGCTTTCTTATCTCTCCTTGCTATTCTTTGGAACTCTCCATTCAGATCTTTATATCTTTCCTTTTCTCCTTTGCTTTTCACTTCTCTTCTTTTCACAGCTATTTGTAAGGCCTCCCCAGACAGCCATTTTGCTTTTTTGCATTTCTTTTCCATGGGGATGGTCTTGATCCCTGTCTCCTGTACAATGTCACGAACCTCATTCCATAATTCATCAGGCACTCTTATGTATCAGCTCTAGTCCCTTATATCTACTTCTCACTTCCACTGTATAATCATAAGGGATTTGACTCAGGTCATACCTGAATGGTCTAGTGGTTTTCCCTATTTTCTTCAATTTAAGTCTGAATTTGGCAATAAGGAGTTCATGGTCTGAGCCACAGTCAGCTCCTGGTCTTGTTTTTGCTGACTGTATAGAGCTTCTCCATCTTTGGCTGTGAAGAATATAATCAATCTGATTTCGGTGCTGACCATCTGGTGATGTCCATGTATAGAGTCTTCTCTTGTGTTGTTGGAAGAGGGTGTTTGCTATGACCAGTGCATTTTCTTGGCAAAACTCTATTAGTCTTTGCCCTGCTTCATTCCGTATTCCAAGGCCAAATTTGCCTGTTACTCCAGGTGTTTCTTGACTTCCTTCTTTTGCACTTCAGTCCCCTATAATGAAAAGGACATCTTTTTTGGGTGTTATTTCTAAAAGGTCTTGTAGTGACCAGGCATCATGAAAAAGAATGTTTTTAAAGGTAAAAAAGTTTAGAGATACCACTCAAAAATCACTTGACATATAAATTAAATTAGTTACATATGAACAGGTTATTTATTTTCCTCAGTTCTGTCATGTTATAGTGACTTTTTTTATTAGAAGATATATATTGGCAGTGTTTGTTAACAAGTTGAACTGCTTCCCAGATAAAGCTATTTGAATATTTCTTATCAGTTTCTTAGTATGACATGTTAAGAGTGATGATACTTTGCATGCCTTTCATGCAAAGACTTTTCTGAACATTTCCTACACATGTTAAATCCCTAATCCTTCCTTAACTCTTCTTACTCTCCATTCAAACTTTATGGAGAAGATTCAAGACAATCAAAGCAGTCTTTGCTGGTTCACTCGAGGTCTTTCTCTTCCACTTCTGAAGTCATCTCTCGGTTCACTTACTTCCTCATTTTCTTTCTGTATTTTAGAGAAAGAAACATCTCCCCACCACCTTAAGTCAAATTCATTCCTACAGGTTCTTTGATTCCATTACTGTTCTTTGGTTCTTCCCTCCAAGCCTGCTCATCTCTCCTTTTCTCTATTCCATGTCTAGCACTCATCTTTCATCTAGGTGTCAGATCTAACCTTACCAACTCCCGGATGGATATTTTCAGGTAAATGTTCCTTAGACTCCCTAAACTAAATTTTTTTTTTTTTTTAATTAAACTCATCACTTGACGCTCCCTGGTGGTCTAGTGGTTACGATTCAGCGCTCTCACCTCTGTGGCCTGGGTTCGATTCCTGGTCAAAGAAGCCTTTTTTTTGGAGAAGGAGATGGCAAACCCACTCCAGTATTCTTGCCTGGAAAATCCCATGGACAAAGGAGCCTAGTGGGCTACAGTCCACAGGGTAGCAAAAAGTCGGATACAGAGTGACTAACAAACTCCTGTCCAATAAGCTGCTTCTCCGGATTTCCTCATTTTGTTTAATGGTACTACATAGTGAGGGTTTCCCTGGTGGCTCAGATGGTAGAGAATCTGCCTACAATGCAGGAGACCTGGGTTTGATCCCTGGATCAGGAAGATACCCTGGAGAAGGAAATGCAACCCACTCCTGTATTCTTGCCTGGACAATTCTATGGACACAGGAGCCTGGTGGGCTACAGTCCGTGGGGTCACAAAGAGTTGGATAAGACTGAGCGACTTTCACACAGTTAATCTCTGTTATCTTAAACCACATTTTATGTAGGTAATCACCAAGTCCTATTAATTGTAAAACCATAATATGGATGGAGTCTGACCTCTACTCTGTGGTCAAGCTAACTTAATTCAAGCCCTCATTCTTTCCTAACATTATGACAAAAGTCCCCTAAGTCATCTTTCTGTTTCTATTCTCATTTCCCTCCATTCCATCCTTCATGTTATCACCAGGGTGTGTCCTTTGGGTTTTTTTTAATTGAAGTATAGTGGATTTACAATATTTTGTTAGCTTCAGGTATGTACTAAAGTGATTCAGTTTTCTATTTTTTCAGATTATTTCCATTATAGGTTATTACAAAACATTGAATATAGTTCCCTGTGTTATACAGTAAATTCTTGTTGTTTATCTGTTTTATATATAGTAGTTTGTATTTTGTATCTGCTAATCCCAAACTCTTTATTTGTCCCTCCCCTAACCTCTCTCCCCTTTGGTAACCAAATGTTTATTTTCTATGTTTCTTGAGTCTGTTTCTGTTTCATAAATAAGTTCATTTGTATCCATTTTTTTTTAGATTCCACATATAAGTGATATCATATGAGTCATCTCTGTCTGACTTACTTCACTTAGTATGATGATCTCTAGGTCCATCCATGGTGCTGCAAATGGCATTATTTTATTCTTTTTATGGCTGAGTAATATTCCATCCTATACACACATCTTCTTTATCTATTCCTCTGTCAATGACCATTTAGGTTTCTTCCATGTCTTGGCTACTATAAATAGTGTTACTATGAACATTGAGATGCATGTATCTTTCCAAATTAGAGTTTTCATCTTTTCCAGATAAATGCCCAAGAGTGGGATTGCTGGATTATATGGTATTTCAATTTTTAGGTTTTTAAGGAATCTCCATACTATTCTCCATAGTAGGCTGTACTAGTTTATATTCCTATCAACAGTGTAGGAGGGTTCCCTTTTCTCCATGTCATCAGGATGAATTTTGAATACACAGCTCTGATCATGACATTCACCTGCTAAACACCTTTACTAGATCCACAGAATAAAATCTAAACTAGTCACCATGTTATTCCATATCCTCAGCCACATGGCCTGAGCTTCCTATGGACCTTGGAAATAGGATTGACCTACTTAATAGCTCTCTATTCTAGAGATGATCCCAGTGCATTACTCTTTGCAAACGTTGCCCCCCTGTATCTGCAGTCTGTTCTTGTCTTTGATCAAAACTCAAGGTCAGTTCAACTCCTCCATGAAGACTTTGTTTATTCCCTCTGGAATCACTCTTCCTTGAGTTGTGTTCCCTTCAATCTCCACTTGCTCTTATGAGGTTTTCCTTCTAGTTGCTATGTTCCTACAAATCCTGGCAGAGTGTCAGCCCTTGTTTGAGGTGAATTTGATCAATACATACTTGATACAATACACTGAGCTATGATTATGGTAATATCATGGCATACCATAAGAAATCAGTTTCTCTAGGTAAACAATGATTATCAGTTGGTTATTCTATATGGTTTAACCTAATACTTAGTTCTGTAATTGAATTACTTTCATTACTACTATTACTTCTTTTTTTTCTGGAAATGAACTTTTACATTATAGATGGGTCATGATTTGAGTCCCTGGTTCTCATAGTTAGAACAGAAAATGTCATTTAGACCTTCTTATTTGTATTCCTCCCTTTTCAGCAGACTCATTTTATTCCCTCGATCTTGTCACTTAAATCACAACACTGAGGTCATGTATGCTCAGGGCTAACAGCTAAACAGAGTGCATCTTGGAAATAGCTTGGCACACGCACTTAATGGAAAACAGTCATTCTGGCCAAAAATAGTATGGCCAAACATCCTGAGTCATTGGAAAAGTGTAATTTTGGTTCAGTCAATATGGTTCCACTAAGAAGATCCTACCACATTCTTACTGAACTTTATAAATGAACTGAATTCAAATTCTCTTCTTTAAATTCATGATGATCTGTTCATAGGGATTACTAAAATGTTTTCACACATCAAATTGAATACACTTGTAACTTCTCTGTAATTCCCTCTACTCTGCAGAGCCCACAAAATTAAGACTTCCTAGAAATAGATATCAAAATGCCAGTCAGTATATTTGATATAAACTTTGTATTATGTCAATTGTCAAGTATGTTCTTTAGAAGTCCACAGTCACTGGACTCTACACATGGACATCACTGGATGGTCAATACCAAAATCAGATTAATTATATTCTTTGCAACTTAAGATGGAAAAGCTCTATACAGTCAGCAGAAACAAGACTTAGAGATGACTGTGGCTCAGATCATAAGCTCTTTATTGCAAAATCCAGGCTTAAATTGAAGGAAGTAGGGAAAACCACTAAACAATTCAGGTAAGACCTAAATCAAATCCCTTATGATTATACAGTGAAAGTGATGAATAGATTCAAGGGATTAGATCTAGTAGACAGAGTAGCTGAAGAACTATGGACGGAAGTTCGTGACATTGTACAGTAGGTGATGACCAAAACCATCCCCCAAGAGAAAGAAATGTAAGAAGGCAAAGTGGTTATCTGAGGAGGCCTTACAAATAACTGAGAAAAGAAGAGAAGCAAAAGGCAAGGGAGAAAGGGAACGATATACCCAACTGAGTGCAGTTTCAGAGAATGGTAAGGAAAGATAAGACAGCTTTCTTATGTGAACAATGCAAAGAAAAAGAGGAAAACAATAGAATGGGAAAGACTAGATATCTCTTCAACAAAATTAGGGATACCAAGGCAACATTGCCCACAATAAAGGGCACAATAAAGGACAGAAATGTCAAAGACCTAAATAGAAGAGATTAAGAACAGGTGGCAAGAATACACAGAAGAACTATACAAAAAAGGTCTCAATGACCCAGATAGCCAGAATTGTGTGGTCACTCACCTAGAGCCAGAATGGTGTGGTCACTCACCTAGAGCCAGACATCCTGAAATGTGAAGTTAAGTAGGCCTTAGGGAGCATTTCTAGGAACAAAGCTAGTTGAGGTGATAGAATTCCAGCTGAGCTATTTCAAATCCTAAAAGATGATGCTATTACAGTTCTGCACTCAATGTGTCAGCAAATTTGGAAAACTCAACAGTGGACACAGGACTGGAAAAGGTCAGTTTTCATTCCAATCCCAAGAATATTCAGACTACTGTACAATTGTGCTCATTTCACATACTAGTAAGGTTATGCTCAAAATCCTTTAAGTACAAAATCCTTCAGCAGTATGTGAACTGAGAACTTCCAGATATACAAGCAGAATTTAGAAAAGGAAGAGGAACCAGAGATCAAATTGCCATTGGAAACATGTGTAATATCATATATGAAATGAGTCACCAGTCCAGGTTCAACGCACGATACTGGATGCTTGGGGCTGGCGCACTGGGATGACCCATAGGGATGGTATGGGGAGGGAGGAGGAAGGAAGGTTCAGGATGGGGAACACATGTATACCTGTGGTGAATTCATGTTGATATATGGCAAAACCAATACAATATTGTAAAGTTAAAAAGTAAAATAAAATTTAAAAAATTGCCATTGGATCAAGGAGAAAGCAAAGGAATTCCAGAAAAACATCTACTTCTGCTTCATTGACTATGCTAAAGCCTTTGACTGTGTGGATCACAACAAACTGTGGAAAATTCTTAAAGAGATGGGAATGCCAGATCACCTTATTTTCCTCCTGAGAAACCTGTATGCAGGTCAAGAAGCAACAGTTAGAACCAGACATGGGAAATGGACTGCTTCAACATTGGAAAGGAGTAGGTCAAGGCTGTATATTGTCATCCTGCTTATTTAAATTCTATGCAGAATACATCGTGTTAAATGCTAGGCTGGATGATTCACAAGCTGGAATCAAGATTGCCAGGTGAAATATCAATAACCTCAGATATACAGATGACATTGCTTTGGCTACAAAGGTCAGTATAGTCAAAGCTATGATTTTTCCAGTAGTCATGCACAGATGTGAGTGTTGGACCATAAAGAAGGCTGAGCACTGAAGAATTGATGCTTTCAAACTGCAGTGCTGGAGAAGACTCTTGAGAGTCACTTGGGCTGCAAGGAGATCAAACCAGTCAATCCTAAAAGGAAATTAAAGGGTTGATTTCTCTGAGTATTGATTGGAAGGACTGATGCTGAAGCTGAAGCTCCAATACTTTGAACACCTGATACAAAGAGCCAACTCATTGGAAAAGACCCTGATCCTGGGAAAGATTGAGGGCAGGAGGAGAAGAGGCAACAGAGGATGAGATGGTCAGATAGCATCACCAACTCAATGGACGTGAATCTGAGCAAACTCCAGGAGATACTGAAGGACAGGGAAGCCTGACATTCTACAGTCCATAGGGTCACAAAGAGCTGGACATGACTTAGAGACTGAATGACAGCAACAACAGCAATCACTGGAAAGGATATGGCTTTATTCTCCTATATGTAAAGTGTTCTTTTTATTAGCCTGGTCAATTAATCTCTTTTATGGTTGTAATCAATTTTTAACTGTGTCTCAGATGTTGCATTGTTGTGGTAGTTTTACATAATATCAAATTATGGGAAAGATAGAATGATTCTTTAAAGGACTGGCTGATGTACAATTAATCTATCAGTATCAGTTCACTAGCTCAGTCATGTTGGATTCTTTGCGACCCCATGGGCTGTAGCACATCAGGCTGTCCTGTCCTTCACTATCACCTGGATACAAATGTTAAATAAATAATAATTTGGAAATATATTGAGTTTTTAAAGTCACACATTATTAAATAAAATCAAGCATCTAATCATTGACCCTTTGGATTCCAGAAAGAAAGAAATAGGAGTCTTGACAGCTCTCATTCTTTTTTTTATTTTATTATTATTATTTTTTTAGATTTCTCTTAATCACAGAGAGGGAACAGCTCTCATTCTGAGATCATTTATAGGTTTAATCTGCATATCTGAGCCATCATTACACCCTTACAAACTCTTTTCTCACTCATTGCCAGAGCTACTTGTGCACTGAAAAGAGGCTTAGTAAATTCCCCTAAGCCTTGCTTTCTGCTTCCCACCATCCATTATGCTCTGGAGCTATATTGCAGGTCCCACTTCTTCATTCTTGGATTCTCCCCATCTTCTTTACACTCTTATTTAGAATCCTTGTTTGAATTGTATGTTTCAGTTCAGTTCAGTTGCTCAGTCGTGTCCGACTCTTTGCGACCCCATGAACTGCAGCACGCCAGGCCTCCCTGTCCATCACCAACTCCTGGAATCCACCCAAACTCATGTCCATTGAGTCGGTGATACCATCCAACCATCTCATCCTGTCATCCCCTTCTCCTCCTGCCTGCAATCTTTTCCAGCACCAGGGTCTTTTCAAATGAGTTCGCTCTTCGCATAAGGTGGCCAAAATATTGGAGTTTCAGCTTCAACATCTGGTTGGATCTCCTTGCAGTCCAAGGGACTCTCAAGAGTCTTCTCCAACACCACAGTTCAAAAGCATCCATTCTTCAGTGCTCAGCTTTCTTTATAGTCCAACTCTCACATTCATACATGACTACTGGAAAAAGCATAGCCTTGACTAGATGGACCTTTGTAGACAAAGTAATGTTTCTGCTTTTTAATATGCTGTATAGGTTGGTCATGACTTACCTTCCAATGAGTAAGCGTCTTTTAATTTCATGGCTGCAATCACCATCTGCATTGATTTTGGAGCCCCCAAAAATAGTCAGCCACTATTTCCACTGTTTCCCCATCTATTTGCCATGAAGTGATGGGACTGGATGCCATGATCTTAGTTTCCTGAATGTTGAGCTTTAAGTCAACTTTTTCACTCTCCTCTTCCTTTTATCTGGCTTCAATTTTGGTTTCCCCCCTGGATACTGTCTTTCAACACTCTGGACACCAACAGCCAAATCCCTATGCCTTTGGGATTACAATACAGGTACAATACAGCCCTAGGCTTCAGTTGTCCAAGAACAGAGTACAGACACTCTGCCTGGTTTAATATTGACCATGCTGCAGCTACAAAACCAAACCCATGTACCAAATGCTTTTGAAAGTTTTCAAAATCCAGGAATCAAGGCCAATGCATTTTGATAACTATATTAAAGCTTTTTTTTTTTTTTTTAAGGAGCAAGGGAGAAAGGAGCCAATCAGCAAAGTGATTTGGAGTCAGCAGATGTGAATCTGAGTCCCTGCTCAGCCATATACTAGCTAATGACACTGGACAAGTTTGCAATTTCTCTTCTTCATCTATAAAGTAGCATCTTGCCTGCCAGTTTCTTAGGGCTGTTAAAAGGACTAAACAAGATCACAGAAGATGAGACACTTTGCAAGCAAAGAAAATTATCCTTATTGAAACAATAAGGACAAATAAGTAATATTTTGAAAGGAATAAACCTTTTGACATTTTACAACGTAGCTAAGAAAATAATTATTTAAAACATAAAGGTATATCAGCAAATTCTAGTTTCCTATGGCTCCTGGAGTGTCCTAGAAAAGTTAATTATTCATGCTAACTGGCTGTTGCCATTTTTTTTACTTACAATTTCTCCCATTACACCATCACTCCGGTTTCTTACATACAGAAAGGGCTGCTTTTATATTTCATGTCTTCTTTTCAATATCAAGACTAATACAGCACAGTGACATGAATAATAGCCAATCTGTCACAGCCTACGCTACACCTCATAACATGATTCATCGATGCAGTTTTGGTGGTGCAGTGCTCCTTGATTTGAAGTTCTGGAGGTCTATGGTTTCCCTCTATATTAACTTTGAACATGTTCTGTCAGTATTCTAAAGCACAGTGGCTTTGAAGTGAAGAGATGCTCTATTTTAAGGGACAAGGATTCCTAACGTTTAGTATAGAACTATGTTCCATACACTAATTCAATCCCTTTCTTAGTTTTCATGCCCTTGTTTACATCAGAAATAACCATCACCCACAGTTTACATAAATATTATGCTTCACAAATATTCCATCGTTTTTCCTTAATTTTCTTTTTGTAAAGAACAATGCTTAGTTAGTAGAGCTGCCACCAAAAGCCTTTTAGTTGAATGAGTTGTCTATAAAATAATCAATGGTCATGCTGAGGGTAATTCCATTTGTGGCTTGGTGGTTTGCTTGTAGCTTTTGAGGGGAAAAAAGCAGCACTTTCTGGGAGATTCTTTAAGTCTTCTGAGATGTTCTCTTTGTTCTAGCATATCAACCATTTTCATATCCCTATACCTCTAAAGTCACGTATCTGTGGAAGAGTCAATTCTCTATTTTTAGCCATGCTAATGGCCAATTTTCACACAATAGAGCAACCTGACCAAACAGTGACCTGAAACAGCATGTTGAGACAGATGACATGCAGACTAGCCGTTACAATCCAAAATACTGGCTGTTAAAGGCTATATGTGGTAACAGTTAAATCTGGGCTGTTTAAAGATGGCACCCACAGCACAACTTTGGGAGAGTTATTTTCAGCTCAGTTTCAGATAGACACTGAATTCGTGCTCTTGGACAATGGAGTGAGCCCTTTTATGAGCTGAGGTTGACATTTCAACTGATTGATACATATTTCTTGGGCCTTGCCATGGCTGTCAAAATGACTGAATCATTTGATTGAGTTAGAAGGCAAAAGGTGGATTTTAAAGCACAAATTAAATTTATGAAGTGAAAAACTAAAGTGAAAATGCCTGGGCGAACAAGGCTGAGATACCTTAAAATTTCCCCCAAACAACTTGTCTGAAGAGCAGACTAGGGGACAGCCAGCCAGAGCCATGGGGCATATGGCCTCCAAAAGGGATGGGAGAGATGAGGGCAGATTGCCAAGCATTTGGTCTGTTTTCTCCCTTGGCCACTGGCTCTCTTAGGAGGGACACTGGATACGTCTGTTCTCTGTGGCATGCAGGCAAATTAGTCAACTGGTATCCTGCTCTCCAGGTGCTATAAAAGGGGATACAAAGAAATTTGTAATGTGACTTCCACATTCAGTTTGATTAGTTAGGGAGTAAAGATATCTCTTTATGACAAAACTAAAAGTTTGGCCATATGCCAAATGAGAGATCAGGCTTACGAAGTTCGTGGAAGTTCGTAGTTCTCCATCTGTTTGGGCCTTTTCCACCTTTCTTCCCTGACTTCACAAGCTAAGGCAAGTTCTTTCAGTATAGGCTCTCCTAGAATCTCCACTTTCCTTCATAGTCCTTTTCTGGAGTAACTCTGTGATTATTTTGCTTCTAGCCACCTGCCTGTATAACCTGCAATCAACTTGAAAGACCAGGGCATTTTCCTGTTCAACACTGTATCTTCAGTTTTTAGCACATTGCTTAGTTTTCCTCTCATGTAATTTAGTATGTTTTTTGATATTTATTTTTAGTTAACTTTAATTGTATATGATTTACATACAATAAACTAAATCCATTCAATGGACAAATTTTTTTCCAACTTTTTATTTTGTATTGGGATACAGCTGATCAACAATGTTGTAATAGCTTCAGCTGAACAACGAAGGGACTCAGCCATACATATACATATATCCATTCTCCCTCAAACCTCCCTCCCATCCCCAATGTACAAATTTAGATATTAATAGATGCATACAGCCAGGGAACCACTGCCATAACCAAGATACAGACCATTTCTATCAGCTCCAAGAGATCTCTTGCAACCCTTTGCAATCCATCTCTACTTCTGATCCTGGCCACAGGCCACCACCAAAGGTTTTGTCTGAATTTTCTAGAATTTCTACAAAATTTCATTTTCTATAATTTCTAGTTTCATATCCATGGAATTATACAAGATGTACCCCTATATGTAGATTCTTTCTTTTTTTCCATGCCCATACATAATAAATATATTCTATTCATTTTGACAGATATAGATTTTCATATATGGCTGAACCAGGTGTTATACAACCAGTTCTTTGCTGATAAGCATTAAGGCTTTTTCCTATATTTTTCTACCACGTAGTTAATTTTTATGCTTCTGTAGTAGCTTAAACATTGTCAGTTCCTGTTCCATTTTATCTTCTGGATTAAAAATAATTTCAGTGTGACCTTGACCTCTGGTTTACTATTTGGATCTGTCAAATTTGGATATTGGTAGATAGTATAGTAAGACTCAGTTTCAAGTAATAGAAAAGCAACTCAAAGTAAACTTAAGCAAACAAAGGTATTT
This sequence comes from Bos taurus, assembly GCF_002263795.3. NCBI lineage: Eukaryota > Metazoa > Chordata > Mammalia > Artiodactyla > Bovidae > Bos > Bos taurus. The sequence continues at coordinate 6,536,456 of NW_020192292.1, read as the reverse complement.
ATTCAGCATAATGATTTTGAGAATCCTTCATGTTACTATGCTGCCACAATAATTTTTATGCATCCTCCAACAGTATTTTCTGACAAAGAATACATTTATGTTTTATTATCATGTTTCCTTCACATGTTATTTCAGTCATTTTGTCATGGCAAATGAACAAAAGTGTTTCAAGTGGTGTGGGAATAAGTGAGAATCCTCAGCAGGGGCTGCAAACTTTCATCACTGTTAAATGAACTTGGGTAAAGTATTGGACTGAGTATCACATGATGTTATACATTTGAAACTCTGGAGTTCACCTTTTTTTTTTTTGCTAACTCTGTCACATCTGTGTGATGATCACTGTTTTTACCTTGTAATATAGCCAAGCACTTGTACCGGGAATTGGAAGTGGGTCTGATCAGCCAATTATTGTCATTAATTTCTGCTTATGTTATTCATAAGAGCCCCAAAGCTGAGTTTCTTTGAAGGGATATTTTTAAGTGACATCAATTTTTCAAAGGTTTCTTTACTTCCAGCTAGATTTTTGAAAATCTGTAAGTTGGCTTTCTGGGTTCACAGAAACTGTAACTAGTTGATATCAGGGGAAACTGAAAGGATGAGCTATGGCATCACCTTAAGCCCTTTGTGGGGCGGAACTCCCCACATTCCTTGGGACCGCTTGTCTCCCTCATGCAATAGATGGTCACGTAAATACCAAGGGAGTGTGCCAATGCATTTGCAGATATTCAAAAGTAATAGAGCTTTTTTTCTTTCTGACTGTATGAGCTTAAATATATAAATAGAACATCCCTCACGTTGAAGACCATTGCTAAGCAGTGGGGAGTTATTGAGACTCAGTAAACAGAGGAGTGACATCATAAAAAGGGTATTACAATTATACTATCGCAGTGATATTACACAGAATGTGTTGCAAAGAGTCACTCAGTTGTGTCCGACTCTTTGCAACCCCATGGACTGCAGCATGCCAGGCTTCCCTGTCCATCACCCACTCCTGGAGTTTGTTCAAACTCATGTCCATCGAGTTGGTGATGCCATCCAACCACATCATCCTCTTTTGTCCCCTTCTCCTACATTCTTCAGTCTTTTCCAGTGAGTCAGTTCTTCACATCAGGTAGCCACAATATTGGAGTTTCAGCTTTAGCATCAGTCCTTCCAATGAATATTCAGGACTGATTTCCTTTAGGATTGACTGGTTTGATCTCCTTGCAGTCCAAGGGACTTTCAAGAGTCTTCTCCAACATCTCAGTTCAAAAGCATCAATTCTTCAGCATTCAGCTTTCTTTATAGTCCAACTCTCACTTCCATACATGACTACTGGAAAAACCACAGCTTTGACTAGATGGACCTTTTTTCGGCAAAGTAATGTCTCTTTTAGTATTGCTTTTTAATATGCTGTCTAGGGTGGTCATAGCTTCTCTTCCACGGAGCAAACATCTTTTAATTTCATGGCTGCAGTCACCATCAGCAGTGAAATTGGAGCCCAAGAAAATAAAGTTTGCCACAGTTTCCATTGTTTCCCCGTCTACTTGCCATGAAGTGATGGGACCAGATGCCATGATCTTTGTTTTTTGAATGTTGTTTTAAACCACCTTTTTTACTCTCCTCTTTCACTTTCATCAAGAGGCTCTTTAGTTCCTCTTCACTTTCTGCCATAAGGATGGTGTCATCTGATTATCTGAGGTTATTGATATTTCTCCCAGCAATCTTGATTCCAGCTTGTGCTTCATCCAGCCCAGAATTTCCCATGATGTACTCTGCATAGAAGTTAAATAAGCAGGGTGATAATATACAGCCTTGATGTACTCCTTTCCAATTTGAAACCAGTCTGTTGTTCCATGTCCAGTTCTAATTCTGGCTTCTTGACCCTCATATGGATTTCTCAGGAGGCAGGTAAGGTGGTCTGGAATTTCCATCTCTTTAAGAATTTTCCACACTTTGTTGTGATCCACACAGTCAAAAGCTTTAGCATAGTCAATGAAGCAGATGTTTTTCTCAAACTCTCTTGCTTTTTCTATGATCCAGCGGATGTTGGCAATTTGATTTTAACTAACTTGTTTAAGTAATATACACTTATAAGACAGTATATAAAGGAATAGAGAGTATAAAGGTCTTTATTTCCAGCCCAGCTCCTTAGCTAAACCATTAACTTCTTGTGCATCCTTCTGGATGGTTACTATGTGTCTACAACATGTACACTTATGCCTGTTATTGTTCAGTCGCTAAGTCATGTTTGATTCTTTGCGATCCCATGCACTGCAGGAGCCAGGCTCCTCTGTCCTCCACTACTTCCTGGAGTTTGCTCAGATTTGTGTCCTTTGAGTCAGTGATGCTATCTAACCATCTCATCCTCTGCCGCTGTCTTCTACTTTTGCCTTCAGTCTTTCCCAGCATGAGGGTCTTTCCCATGATGCCTATGCCTAGACTTGTCTATTTGGATAAATGAGGTTAACTGTTCACGCTGTCGTGAACATGGCTTTTTCATTTAACAATATACCTTAGACACCTTTCCACACGTATAAATAGAGAACCACCTGATTCCTTTTCAGTGCTATTGAGTATTCCATTACATGGATATGCTATGCTTTGTAAACCAGTTCTTTCTGTTTTATTTTTTCTGTTTTGTTCCTTATTAGAAACACTCTAGCGGCCATATGTGTACATATGTCATGCATAGGGTTATTCTTAGAAACAAAATTAGCAGAGTAAAAGCACATATCGGTTTCTATTGTTGCATGATACACTGCTCTGTCAAACACCAGCCATTCATTTGTTCATGATTTCCTGGGTTGGCACCTTGGACAGAGCTCAGGGCCCATGGCTCACCTCTCTTCCCCATGATGCCAGATGGACCCACTCAGGCATGTTCAGTCTCTTGGTGGGTTGGCTGGTCCTAGATGCCCCTCTCCCCTATTGGGGGGCTCCACTAAAAAGGGCTGTGATGGCTGGGCCCCTCTTTCTCACCACATAATCTCAGTCTGCATGTGGTATCTCATCCTCAAAATTAACCCCGGATGAAATACAAGGTTGGAGCGATAGAAGCAAGTGAGAACAGACACTGAAAAGCTTCTTATGGCCTAGACTCAGAAGCCACATGATAATAATTCTGCCACATTCTATTGGTCAGAGTAAACCCACAGCACCCCGGATAAAAGGAGTAGGAAGGTTAAGTCACCTCTTTGTTTAATTTTTATTTATTTATTCATTTTTTAACACAATAAACATTTGTATTGGGATATAGCCAACTAACAGTGTTGTGGTAGTTTCAGGTGAACAGCAAAGAGACTCAGCCATACGTATACATGTTGATGGATCTTATGACAAATTTACACAGCAAAGACACCACCGTACAGAGATGGAAAATGTTTAACCATTGTTGTAAGCCAATTTGTAAACCACCTTCCCCAAAGAATGTGTACATGTTAATTTTTATGTATCTTTTCAATTAGGAGAATATTGTAATGTTCAGATCACTATAAAATAATACAAGAATGATGCAAGACACACTGTACAGGACCTTATTAACTGATTAAGAAAGAGGTGCTAGGCAAGAACAGAAGATTATTTCAGTGTTGTTCAGAACTAGACCTCTGATGTCATTGCACAAGTTCAGAATATTAGGAATGGTGGAGACCGCAGGCCCATTTTGCTCTAGCCCCACATAATGTTGAGATTCCCTCTTCAAACACATCCCACTGGTAGGGACATTTTTGTCTCTGTGGATGGTCCATTCCATTTTTGATGAGTTCTGCTACATGGATCTCTCCTAAATTAAACCAAACATTGCCTCCTTCCTCAGTCCTGCTCTAAATCTGTAGACGTCAGAGAAAGATTCCATTTATCCTTGGCCATAAGGCCTCCCACAACTGAAGTTCACTACTGTGTCCTCCTTAGTCATTTCTTCTCTTGATTAAACTTCCCAGGTCCTTCTTCCACTCCCCATATCATGTAGCTTCCAGAATTGCCATCCTCTCTAAAGACAGCAGTGTTTGGATATACTTCTGTTTGTGAATCTCTCTCAAACTACAGTGTCAGAACAGAATACAGAGACTTGCCTGGTGGTCCAGTGGTTAAGACTCTGCACTCCCAATACAGGGGGCCTGGGTTCGATCCTTGGTCAGGGAACTAGATCCCACATGCTGCAACTAAGAGTTTGCATGCTGTAACTGAAGATACTGCGTGCCACAACTAAAGATCCCAGGTGCCGCAACTCAGACCCTGCACAGCCAAATAAATATTTTAAAAGAACAGAACACATACAAGGATGGTCTGACTAGCATATAACAAAGCTGAGCCGTTAACTCTTTTTTCTTGGACATTTTACTTTGTTTAATAAAACCAAGGCTACACTAGCTTTGGGGAAGTTATGTTTTATACTCCACTCATTTCTACTTTCAGTAAATGAAAAACCTCTGAGATTTTTTCTCCCCGACTATGCTCCTTTCAGTACAGTGCCAGGAATCACTTGAAAAGTCCTGTCCTTCCAAGCCAGGAGCTTTTTGCAATTCTCCATGTGACAATCCTCTTTTTTTTAAAGTGGGTTTAATAAACTCTCATTTGTATTCCTACAGAGTGGTATCAGTACTTGGCCCTTCTTTTCCCAAATAATTGATGTATTGCATGCTTTACAAGGGAAGGGAACAAATCGCGAGGTGCTCTTCAAAAAATTCTACATCTTGCTTTCTGTCCTAAGACAATATGTATGTTGGCTCTTTTGTAATTTTAAGTATAGAAAGTGAAAGTGGCTCAGTCATGTCCAACTCTTTGTGACCCATTGACTATGGAATTCTCCAGGCCAGAATACTGGAGTGGGTAGTGTTTCCCTTCTCCAAGGTTCTTCCCAACCCAGGAATCAAACCCAGGCCTCCCACACTGCAGGCAGATTCTTTACCAGCTGAGCCACAAGAGAAGCCCTTAGGTATAGAAGAAACCCACTTCTTGCTGTCCCAAATGAGAAAGGAAAACTCAGGATTAGACATTACAATTATCAATCATCTTGGTTGTACGAGTCAGACGTACACTCCCCTAAGATGCACTAAACAGGTGATGCCAAAGGAGCTTGGTTCTCCTGAGAAAGTGAAGAAGGGTGGCGTTTATACTCTTCAGACTTTTTTAAAGGAAGAAACATTGCAACTAGGATTGAAAAATCATTACAGGTAAAAACTGATTTGTTCTTTAATATTATCCCCATCATATTTTGTTGAAAATTCTTTTTTTATTTTTTGAGTTCAAATCTTTTCGCTGGCTGCCTTATGAAAATAATCAGTTAATTTAGAGCCTGGAAATGAGAAGTATTCCCTGATATTTGACTAAAAATTCCCTTAAAATGAAAAAGCCTTTTATCAACATAAATATAAATTTTATATTTATTTATATCAATCAAGGTTCAGCTTTTAGATTCAGAGCAAGTATCTAGCTGGGATAGATTTTAAAGCTCCTGATTATGTCTTAAAAATACATTCACTGTCCCTACCAAATTCTTGTGATAAGCAGATTTTATACCTATGTTATGGATGTCCTCCTCCAAGTCACTGAAAAATTGTGGAACAGGTCAAGACCAAATTTCCAGCTCTTCTGTATGATACTAGAAAGTTCCCTTCAGGATTGCAATGAGCTCTAATGAGCACCTTTTGGCTACAGTGAATCGACCATGGCTGAATCCACCAAGCTCTACTGGGCATGCAGCCCACACCTCTGTAACTCATCCAAAAGGACATCATGAAACACACTAATATCTGCTTTCCCAATGCAATGCCCTCTTCTTTCTTTCTCTCTGAATTCCTAGTTTTAAACTCAGCAAGTTTAAGGTTGTTCCACAGATTTGGGTTTATTTAACCTTCATAAGGAAAGACACTGCTAATGCAGAGATTTTGAAAGTGTCTGTACAATTCTGTAATTTAAAAATGCCAAATTCATCCATACACCAAATAAAGTGAACTAGCCCAATGCACACACTATTCTTAGCTCAGCCTGCCAGGGCACATTTGCATAATATCACAATGTACTGATTTCAGCTGTTTGTAATATCAGGCCCAGACTGAGCAGGGCCAGGAAACAGAAGTGGCGATAGATGCTACACTACTGCTTTTCATTAATGAAAGGCTTAAAGAATGGCCTCTAAAAAATAACACTTGTCAGAGCCTTAAATGGGTACTGTCTAAGGAGTATTGACTGATTCTTGACTAGCCAGGAAAATTAGAAAGAGGAGAGTCATAGTGGAACAATTCATCTTTTGTCAATAAAAGGCATCTTTGTTTCTTTTGGAAACCATCTCTCTCGTTGTTTATAGCATGCAGTCTTTAAGAACGGTATATTCTGTAATGAATTTTCATGTGTTATCTTGGAAAGTCCTCCAATTGCAATAATTTTGTGTGCTTATACATGTCACCTTTAACCACTCTTAATCACATTCACCTAGCAACGTGAAGTGCCCTAGAAGTGAAATGCTGGCCCAATGCACCCAAGAGTTGTTTAATGTGGTAACATTGAAAATGGAGAGAAGTTGTCATTTATGTCAATGAAGACTAAAGATCACATTCTGTTATGTTGTCTAGATAGTCATTTTTCATTAGAATGTAAGTGCTGTGGGAGCAGGAATGTTGTTTTGCTCAACGTCCTGTCCTCAGCACTTTGAAGAGTGCCTCTCACATAGCAGGCACTCAATAATATTCATGGCGTGAATAAATGGATTAATGGATAACTACTTCAATACACATATCTACTCAATGTCCACTATGGACAAGGCACCAGATAACATGCTACTGGGAGTAGTTGTTCATTTATTCAACAAATATTGAATGCCTAGCATGTCTCAGGTAGTGAACGAGGCTCTAAGAGTATAACTATGGAGAAGATGGAGTGTGCCCTCTTAGAGCGTATAGCCCAATGACAAGTAACCAAAAGTGAAAAATAGATTCTCCACTCTTGGGAGCTATCTATGTTAAAATTAAGTTGGGGAGAAGGTCCTACTATAGAGCACAGGGAACTCTGCTCAATGTTATGTGGCTACCTGGGTAAGAGGAGAGTTTGGGGAAGAATGGATCCACGGTTATGTATGACTGAGTCCCTTCACTGCTCAAACTATCTGAAACTAACACAACATTGTTTTGTTTTTTTTTTAATTTACATATTCATTTATTTCCTCAATATTTCAAAGCACTTGATAAATATAAGCACAGGTGGCTTTCAAAAGGTTGTTCCTTAAATTGGTTGCAATCAGTATTTTTTTTTTCACTTTTTGAATTTTTTATTTTATTTTTAAACTTTACATAATTGTATTAGTTTTGCCAAATATCAAAATGAATCTGCCACAGGTATACATGTTAATTGGTTATACCCAATACAAAATAAAAAGCTTGAAATAAATAAATAAGATCAAGTTGGAGAGGCAAGATATAAACAGAAAGCTAAATAATAAGACTGCAACATATACAGTACAAAGTCTATCATCCCTTTTTTGGTGTAAGGTTCTAAGGCTTTTACAGACTGTACCTGCAATTAAGTTCATGTCCAGTTTTTTGTTTTGCTCTATGAAGGTTTCACTCTGTTTTATTTTCACTTATCACTTTTTCTTTCTCATACACTATAAATCCCCAACCAAACAGGAAACAAAATAAAGTGTGATACAGCTTGTTTACTTGAAAACATCTCAACCTTTCTGCCTACACCACCAAAAAGCAATCATACTTCAAAGTCTGTTGGCTGTATCATTTCAACACTTTTAATTTAGATGTAGTTACATTTGCATAACAGTTTAGCTGTGAATTTGGCAGGAAATTTCTGAAGAGTTATTTTGGTTCTACAGAGAGCATGCCCAATGTCTAATAAGCAGATCTCCTGTGCAGTATTGCATTTTTATCTTCACAAAAAAGTACCCTGGAGGCTCATACCTTGGCAAAAGCTTTTTTTGCTAACAAATAATATGATTAGCAGCATTGCTTTTCCTGAGAGTGATAATGTGGTAAAGTCTGTTGAATTTTTGAAACCATAGTAACAATACAGGAGAAACTCAATGAAAATTATATTTTCAAATTTTCATATAGTTTACTTTTCTGATTATAAAAGAAATGCATATTCATAATTATATATTTGGAAGGTACAGAAAAATAGAAAGAAGGTAAAAAATCTCTCAATCCTACCACCTGAAATTAATACTTTAATATATAGGAGTAAGTTGTTCTGGTTACCTCTGTGTGTGTGTGTGTGTGTGTGTAACAGACTAAAAAGGATTCTAAGATGAGGATACCATGATGGATTAATAATGACTACCTTTTTTCTTTCATTCTTTCAACCTCTGTTTCTTTAATTTAATTACAGAAAATTTCAAACAAAAACAAAATAAGCTAAATAAAATCATGAAACCTCATGTACCCATCATCTAGCTTCCACAACTGTCAACATTCTACCATTTTTGTTTCATCTATATCTCCTGCCCAATTTCCAAGAGACTTGATTGTAACATTTGTATATTTCTTTTATCGTTAAGAATGACATACATTAAAATACACGTATTTCAACTGCACAATTTGAAAAAATTGATATATCCATGTAATCTACACCCATATCCAGAGAATTCCCTTTACAATCAATTCTGCCCCTCCTCCACCTTAAAGGCAACCAGAATTTTGACTCACCTAGAACTTCATATGCATATACAAAATACATGTACATAAACTGTATACAGATCAGGAAGCAACAGTTAGAACTGGACATGGAACAACAGACTGGTTCCAAATAGGAAAAGGAGTACATCAAGGCTGTATATTGTCACCGTGCTTATTTAACTTATATGCAGAACGCATCATGAGAACTGCTGGGCTGAATGAAACACAAGCTGGAATCAAGATTGCTGGGAGAAATATCAGTAACCTCAGATATACAGATGACACCACCCTTATGGCAGAAAATGAAGAAGAACTGAAGAGCCTCTTGATGAAAGTGAAAGAGGAGCGTGGAAAAGTTGGACAGCAAAAGAGACACAGATGTATAGAACAGTCTTTTGGACTCTGTGGGAGAGGGCGAGGGTGGGATGATTTGGGAGAATGGCATTGAAACATGTATATTATCATATGTGAAATGAATCGCCAGTCCAGGTTCGATGCATGATACAGGATGCTCAAGGCTGGTGCACTGGGATGACCCAGAGGGATGGGATGGGGAGGGAGGTGGGAGGGTGGTTCAGGATAGGGAACACATGTACAACTGTGGCAGATTCATGTCAATGTATGGCAAACCAATACAATATTGTAAAGTAATTAGCCTCCAATTAAAATAAATAATTTATATTAAAATAAATAAATAAAATAAAATCTCAAAAAAAGAAAACAGAAAACAAAAGAAAAAGTTGGCTTAAAGCGCAACATTCAGAAAACTAAGATCATGGCACCTGGTCCCATCACTTATGGCAAATAGATGGGGAAAAAGTGGAAACAGTGGCTGACTTTATTTTTTTGTGCTCCAAAATCACTGCAGATGGTGATTGCAGCCATGAAATTAAAGATGCTTACTCCTTGGAAGGAAAGTTATAACCAACCTAGATAGCATATTAAAAAGCAGAAACATTACTTTGTCAGCAAAGGTCCGTCTAGTCAAGGCTATGGTTTTTCCAGTGGTCATGTATGGATGTGAGAGTTGGACTATAAAGAAAGCTGAGCACCGAAGAATTGATGCTTTTGAACTGTGGTGTTGAAGAAGACTCTTGAGAGTCACTTGGACTGCAAGGAGATCCAACCAGTCCATCCTAATGGAAATCAGTCCTGGGTGTTCATTGGAAGGACCAATGTTGAAGCTGAAACTCCAATATTTTGGCCACCTAATGCGAAGAACTGACTCATTTCAAATGACCCTGATGTTGGGAAAGATTGCAGGCAGGAGAAGAAGGGGATGACAGAGGATGAGATGGTTTGATGATATCACCGATTCAATGGACATGAGTTTGGGTAAACTCTGGAAGTTGGTGATGGACAGGGAGGCCTAGCATGCTGTGGTTCATGGGGTTGCAAAGAGTCGGACATGACTGAGCAGTTGAACTGAACTGAACTGAAACATATATACAACATTTCATGTACATAAACATATATATATATATATATATATATATATATATATATAGTATGTATTCTTTTGTGTTTGGGTTCTACATTCAGCACAGTATCTATGAAATCCATCCTTGTGATTGTGTGTTTCAGTAGTTCTAATTTTGGGTTTTGTTTTGCAGAATGTATGAAGATATCATGGTTTATTTATCCATTTTTCTGTTAGTGAACACCTGAGTTATTTCCAGTTTGGGATTTTATGAATAAAAGGGATGTAAACACTCTAGTGCACATTGTGTGTGTGTGTAAATATAATTTTATTTTTCTTGAATAAATACCCAGAAGAATGGCTGGATCATCAAGTAGGTGTATATTAGTTAGTTTTATAAGAAACTGTTGGACTTTTTCCCATAGTGGTTGTAACTGTTTTCCACATCACCAGCTACGTAGGAGAGTTCTAGTTGCTCACATCCTCATCCACATTAAATATTATCAGCCATTCTGAAGGGCATGTCAGTGTTACATTCTGATCCAGTCATACATAACTGGATAACACTAATTATCCAGTTAGGATACCTAATATGTACATTTCTAGGCTGAGGACTGATCAGAGCCCAGTGGGTACCAATGACATTCTGATGTCTATGGTGTCACAAAGGCTACTCCCTGACCAGTTGGCAGCTGGAGCATAGGGGGACAGAGCTGGCAGGAATGAGCACGGGTGACTGGTGTCTTGAAAGGCTCAGACCAGCTAAACAGTTAAGCTAGGTCAATAGAGCAAAACATCATGTCTGGAAATAGAAGCTATCACAGCTCCGATGGGCTTAAGAAGCGTACAGTCCCCTGCACCATGAAAACTAAGCTGCAGTTCTCCAAGAGCCATGTGGATCACCACCTCCAGGGAAACCAGGATGCCCATAACCAGAACTTGACCACCCAAATTTACCTCTCTGCCATTCTCAAAAACGTGTCTTCCAACGTTCTGAAGCTGGTGAGCGATGAGACCCAGAGCAACTGCAAGATTCACAGGGCAAAGCACAACCACCCACAGCTCCAACACGTCTTTGACAAGGACGCCAAATCTCAGGTTCATGAAATGTTCTGATGTGGGAAGGACTGCTGATACCTGAGTCCCAGAATCTGGAGAGAGTCCACACTGGCCTATTCATCGCCAAAATCTCCCAAGGCCCAAGAAGCCCTGTGCTGTTAACACTTGCACGTGTTATTAACGAACTTAAATATATGGGTGTGCTTCTGGCTCCTCTCAGTTGTAATCCTGTTGAGTTGAAGGTATCTGTGAGGCGTCCAAGAGATGAGTCCACAGAGAGCTGGAGGGATAGAGGAAGTGGTCAGTGTTGGGGGGCTTGAAATGGATTACAGAGGAGTGGGTTTCTCATGATAACTTTGTGGGGATTGCCCTGGTGGGGGGTAGGGTAAGTACCAGGTTGAATTGGGGGAGGGGGGAAAGAGGACTTCCTCATTGGCTCTGAGGAAGTAAGGGTTTGAGACCAGAAAGTTGGCTGGGGGCATTCTGGGCATGTTGACTTCCCAGAGTGATGGTGGTAGCTGAGGTGGAGCTGAACATGATGACTGGGGAGGGGTACAGAAAGTGTTGGTTGCTCATTCATGTGTGACTTTGGAACCCCATAGACTGTAGCCCTCCAGGTTCCTCTGTCCATGGAATTCTCCAGGCAAGAATACTGGAGTGGGTAGCCATATTCTTCTCCAGGGGATCTTCCTGACCCAGGGATGGAACCCAGGTCTCCCGCCTTGCAGGCAGATTCTTTGCCATCTGAGCCACCAGGGAAGCTTCATTCAAAAAGGGGAAGTCTACAGGTCAGAAGGAGATTTCAGTGGGGATGGGAAGGAGAGGGCTGAACAGCAATTGGCATGAACTTAATGGAGCAGAGACTTTTACAGGAAGAGTGAGGTGGGATGGAAGAAAGATTAAACAGGTATACAGAGGAAATTATGGTCATATTGATTTCATTTATTATCTATACCCGACTTCATTCCCAAAAATAGACTTGAAGCAGCAATTATTAGTTACATAGTGGCATGATGCTTCCTACAGAATGTATCCTTTTATCCTCTCTTACAAAAACATAAATAGGAATATTACATATAAGCCACTCTCTGGCCTTAAGGCAGGCAATTCAAGCAGCTCCTAATGATTATTAAATATTAATGAAACGATTTATTTCTTTTTTCAAACTTTTTGTGTGCTGCACGACTTATGGGATCTTAGTTCCCAACCATAGATTGAACTCAAGCCCTGGCAGTGAAAGTGCTGCGTCCTAACCACTGGATCACCAGGGAATTCCCCATGAATTGATTTGTTAATGTGTTTCATTTTAAATACGATTATCAATCTCATTTTCGATGAAACACCAATGAATCTAATGATCATATATTTTATAGGACACCATAAAGTTTTAAGTAGCTGAATAAAGTTTTTAAAAGTATAAATATATTCCATGCATAAATTCTGTTCCAAGTAATGAGCTAAAAAAAAAAATGCATAGGGAGATGGAGAGGGGAAGGATTGGGAGTTTGGGGTAAGCAGATACAAATTATTAAATAGTGAATGGATAAGCAACAAGGTCCTATTCTATAGCACAGGGAACTGTGTTCAATATCCTGTGATAAACCATAATGGGATGCTCAGGGCTGGTGCACTGGGATGACCCAGAGGGATGGTACAGGGAGGGAGGTGGGAGGGGGGTTCAGGATGGGGAACATGTGTACACCCGTGGTGGATGCATGTTGATGTATGGCAAAACCAATACAATATTGTAAAGTAAAAAAAAAAAAAAAAGAATAACAAAAAAAATATTTATTTGAGCACACAATAAAGAATATAAAAAAAAAAAAAGAATATATACATATGTATATGATCCAAGTCATGCTTATGGAGAAATTTTGCAACCACTTCTGCACCAAATGTGAAGAACACTCCTCTGTCATTTTCACCCCAGCCTAAGACAACTTTATCGGGGTCAGACCACAAAAGATCACAAAGAAAACCTTGATCTGGTATATCAGTTGTTCACATAATTTGCTGAATCCGCTCCGTAGATTGACAATCTGGTGATAAACCTCCATGACAGCAGAATATTTTCTCATCCACGATGGCTGCTATCAGTAAACAGTTAAAACAGTCTGTGAAAGTTTTCCATAGTTTAATGTTATATCTTTTTTTACATTCATCATAAAATTCATAAATTCTATTGATGCTGGCACATTCATGGTTTCCTCTAAGAAGAAACAATTCCTGGGATATTTGATTTTGTAAGCCAACAAGAGGCAGATAGTCTCCAGTGATTGCTTTCATATATATATACACACACACACACACACACACACACAACTGAATCGCTTTGTTGTGCAGCAGAAATTAACACATTATAAATCAGCTATATTGAAATTTAAAAAGGAAAAGAAAATACAGTTCTTATAGACACATTCATGCACTGTATTAAGTTCAAAACAGTTGTCATGGTGTCATAGTGGAAATCTGAGATTAATTTTTATGAATTATAATTATTCACCCTCCTTTGTGAGTGTCAACATTTGAGGTTTTTGCTTGTCCTTTGGATGCTCAAAGACCACCCTTTGCTCTTTTCATAGAGGGGTGGTAAGAGGCCATCCAGATAACCAGAACAACAGAAAGATGGACTGAGTTCAAGACAGCAGTTCACCACTGACAGGCCGTGTGATCTCAGACATTCATTTATTTCCTCTGAACATCAGTTTCTCATCTGTAAAATGGGAATAATGAGTTCTTCCATCTGTGGGTTTTCACAAGAATTAAGACAATTTTTGCCTGTAAACTGCAGTTTAGCACAGTGCCCAGCACAGAGTACCTTTCATGAGTACATTCAACTTCTTCCATAAATACCACGTGTTTAGGCCTGCTTCCCTAAGACGCAGCTAGATCTGGTCCTTACATGATACCTGGCTGGATGCTGCGGCCACTGGCTCTGAAAACCATACCCTGCTAAACCTTGTAGAGAGATGAAAGAGTGCCTTGAAGATGTCAGAGTTAGAACAGAGAACTAGACAGTCCAGACACAGATTTCCTCTTGGTTACCCACTGCCTGGTGACCTACTTTCTCTCTGCTTTCCACCATTTGTACAGCAGAAGGCCCCACCTTGGCCTTTGCCTGTTACATAGTAGTACCCTGAGAATAAGAGTATTGGGGCTGACTTCACAGCTCTTTGCAGTATGTGCTTGTTATAGATCCAAGAAATCTTTCTTGCCACATGATTTCATTGTCCAAATGTTCATGCTACAAACTTGTGATTTGTTACAGAGACCCATGAAGCTCTCCTAGCATCAGCCAAAGCCAACTCTTCCTCTGCTCTTCGTTGCAATTGACAAACAGCCCTGTCCCCAATAACTGCCTATGGAGATTCACCTTTAAGATTACTACCACCACCCCACCCCAAAATGAAGTATCTGTTTGTCTAGGGCATTGGTTTCTCATATTACATTGTCCTTCAGCCTACAGAGAGTGCCTCTATGGTGGGTTATGCCAGGGAATTAATTACTATACTAAGATCATAGCATGTTGGCTAGATAGCTGTTCTGTGCTGTGCTGTGCTGTGCTTAGTCGCTCAGTCGTGTCCAAAGTTTTAGAAACTGCTTTTTGAACCTATAGTTGTTGCTTGTAGCACAAAACATAATCTCCTGGATGCTTCACTGAGCAGCACAACAAAGGATATTAATAGTCTCAAGAAGCCATAGTAGGTGGGTAAACCATGCCAGGGTTAGCAACTCCCTGTGGCCGGGTCATCAGGCCTTCCAGTCCATGCAATGGCCCAGAAGTAGGGGTTGGTTATGACTCTTGGAAGGAGGCAGGCTTCTGAGGTCTTTCGAACACGCTTTGATTTCTGCAGTAAAGTTTGGAGGCTGAGCATGTAGGAGCTCAGGTTAGAAAGCCCTTTGGGGAGTCACATAGGTGAGAGAGAATCAGAGAAATACTCCAATGCCTTTAAGGAATTATTCTTCAGCTATGCTTGCAGTTTTTACAGGAAACCTGGGGACTATGACAGACATAGTACCCAGCTTATCTTTTGCCTCTTCATTTCCTTAATGGTATCTTGTGAAGAGGAGACATTTTTAATTTTTATGAAATATAATTTTTCAACATTTAATCTTATTTTCTGTTATTACATGTAAATTACATGGACTATTTTTACCTTCTAGGCTAGGATAATCACACTCAGTCAAAATGTATTTTCTATTTTACGTATTAGATACAATTGCTAGTATTTGATACAAATTTTTGGATTTGTCCTCCTGGTGGAATACCTTTAACAAGTTTTGGTATCAGGGTTATTCTATTTTCTGAAAGACTTTGTATAAAATTGTTCTTATTTCTTTTTGATATGTTCAATAGAATTTACCAGTGAGATAATCTGAGATGGGTTTTGTTTGTGTAGATGTTTCTAATAAGTTCAATTGCTTTGACAGGTATAAGGCATTCAGATTTTCTATTTCATCTTGTATCAGTTTTGATTGTCTTATTTTTCAAGTGCATTTTTTTCTCACTTGTCTAATGTACTGGCATAACATTTCCCTTTTGACATCTGTAGAACCGATGGGGATATCTGCTCCTTCATTCCTAGTACTAATTATTTGCTTTAATTCTGTTTTTTTTTTTAAGTCAGTCTTCCTAGGGTTTCATCAATTTTATTAACCTCTTCAAAAACTAACATTTGACTTAGTAAGCTTTTTGTGTTGTTTTTACATTTTTTATTTCATTGATGTCTGCTCTTTATAATTTTTTTTCATTCTACTAACTGGATTCAGTTTGGTATTATTTTTCTAGGATCATAAGATAGAAATGTAACAATTATTTTACTCATTCTTTCTCTGTTATATAAACATTTATTATAAATTTCCTTCCAAGCATGCTTTAGCTGCCAATCACAAACTTTGTTGTTTTGTATTTTCATTTTCTTTCCATTTGAACTACCTTTATCTACCTTTTGATTTCTTATTTGTACTGTGAACTACCTTATCTACCTTTTGATTTCTTATTTGTACTGTGAACTACCTTATCTATTTTCTTATTTGTACTGTGAACTACCTTATCTACCTTTTGATTTCTTATTTGTACTGTGAACTACCTTATCTACCTTTTGATTTCTTATTTGTACTGTGAATTATTTAGAAATATGTTGCTTTATTTCCAAATAATTAGGGCTCTTCTAGTTTTATTATTGCAACGGATACCTAATTTCACTGTAATCAGAAAAATAAACTTACAAAAAAAACTTCTGAAATTTATTGAAACTTGATTGATATCCTTGTATATGTGTATCTTAGTACACATTTCATGTTATTTAAAAAGGATGCATACTCTGCAGTTGTTTGATGTTACATTTTATAAATGCCAATTAGGTTGAAGTGGTTGATAGCATTCTACAAATCTTCTATATGTTTAGTTATTTTTCATTTAGCTCTATCAATTATTGAGACAGGGTATTTATCTCTGATTATGTTTTGGGGTTTATCTTCTTCTCTAATATAGTCAAATTTGTTTTAATGACATTTTGGCTGTATTTTAGGCATATACAGAGTTAGAATTCTTATTTTCTCCTAAGATATTGTCTATTATCATTAAGAAATGCCCATCTTTCTCACTAATAAAACTGTCTTGAATTTTATTGGTATAATCAATCCCGATTTCTTATAGTATTATTTATATATTGTTTTCCATCTTTTAACTTTCAGCCTATTTGTGAATATTCATTTAAAATTCATCTTTTGTAGACAGCATATGTTGTTTTGTTTGTCTGTTTAAACTATATTTTTTACATTCCCCCCCACAGCTTTATTGAGATATTATTGACACATAACATATGTGAGTTCAAGGTTTACAATGTGATGACTTGATACACATATATATTGCAAGATATCACAATAAGGTTAACACTTCCATCCCCTCATATAATTACACACTTATTTTCTGTGGGGAGAATATTTACAATCTAGTCTCAGCAATTCTCAAGTATATAATACAGTATTGCTAATTATAGTCACCATTCTGTATATCAGATCACCAGAGCTATTCATATTTTATTTAGTTGAGAGTTTGTACCCTTCGACCAACATCTTCCCATTTCCCCTACCCTCTAGCTCCTGCAACCACCACTCTATTCTCTATAAGTTCAGCGTTTTAGATTCTGCATATTAGTAAGACTACACAGTATTTGTCCTTCTTTGTCTTATTTCTCTTGGCAAAATGCCCTCAAGGTCCATCATGTTGTCACAAATAGCAGGATTTCCTTCTGTTTCATGGTTGAATAATATTCTTGTGTGTATGTGTGTGTCTCACATTTTGTATATCTCACATTCTACTTATCCATTCATCCATCAGGGGACATTTAGGTTGTTTGTAAGTTTTGGCCATTGTGAATAATGCTGCAATGAACATGGGGGTATGGATATCTCTTTCAGATAGTGGTTTCATATCCTTAAGATGTACACCTGGAATTGGGATTGCTGGATCATATGGTATATTTATTTTTAGTTTTTTTGAGGAATCTCCATACTGTTTCCCATAGTGGCTGTGCAAATTTACATTTCCACCAACAGTGTTGAAGGGTTCCCTTTTCTTCACATCCACAGCTTCATCAGCACTTACATTTTGCCTTTTGACAATAGCCACTCAAATGGGTATAAGGTCATACCTCATTGTGTTGATTTGCATTTCCCTGAATATTAGTGATGTTGAACAACTTTTCACATACTCGTCAGCCATTTGTACATCTTCTTTAGAAAAACATTTATTTGAGTCCTTTGCCCATTTAAAATCAGATTCATTGGGGTTTTTTTGTTTTTGTTGTTGAGTTGTATGAGTTCCTTCCATATTTTGGATATTAACCCCTTATCAAATAGATGGTTTGCAAATATTTTTCTCCCATTCCATAGGTTGCCTTTTCATTTTGCTGATTGTTTCTTTTTTTTTTTCCAGAAGCTCTTTAGTTTTATGTCATCCCACTTGTTCATTTTTGCATTTGTTGCTTGCACTTTTGCTGTCATATAAAAAAAAATAATTGCCAAGACCAATGTCAAGGAGCCTTTAAGCCTTCTTGGAGTGTCCCTGACTCAAGAGCTAATATATCTCCTCTACCATGGTACTATCTTCCTGACAACTCTAACCTATGTCCTTTGTGTGATAAAGTTTTTCACTCTGGCTGGTGAGAGCACAGAATATTCCCATCCCTACGGGAGCTTTGGAAATTGTTCAGCCTAGTGCTTTACGTGATTCTATTTCCTGTGCCTGGTAGTTTCCTCTCATGCATGCACAGGAATAATAAGCTGAGAACTCAAGGGAACACCTTTACAGATCTCTGGAGTTTTCTTTCTGCAGCTTTCTCCTCTCTGCTACTCTATCCCATGATTACCAGCTGCACTGGCCTCCCTGAATCTTGTTCTTTAGCGTTTCAATTCAGCAACACCACAAGGCTG
This sequence comes from Bos taurus, assembly GCF_002263795.3. Lineage (NCBI taxonomy): Eukaryota > Metazoa > Chordata > Mammalia > Artiodactyla > Bovidae > Bos > Bos taurus. Next base: position 6,517,940 of record NW_020192292.1, on the reverse strand, counting down.
TGTTTGGCTCCCACTTCCCTCTGCATTGTAGCTTAGAAAAACCTCCCAGCCATACGTTGGAGCAATTTGAGGGATCGCCTCATTTATTTCTTTTCTCCTTGTGATAATAGTCCTATGCTTCCTGTTGTCCAGCCTGAAAAGCTGATTCGTTTATTTTATCCAGTTTTCTAGTTGCTTAAGCCAGAAGAGTAAATCCCATCTTGATCACTCTACCATGGATGACTGTAGAACTCTGTGACAAATTTCATGGCTTCATGTTTCGTGCTGATCTTTTAAAGCTTTTCTTTTATTTCTTTAAATACAGCAAGCATAGCTCTTTTATAGTTGATTACAGATTGTTCCAATTTCTCAGGTCTTTCTTGATTATGATTTTCCTATTGTTGCATAACAAATTACTGCAAATTTAGTCACTTAAATCCACAACCAATTACTAGCCCACAGTTCTGCCTGTCAGAAATTCAGGCAGAATTCTTTGCTTGGTGTTTCACAAAGCTAAAATCAAGGATCTGGGCAGGCTGCATTCTCATCTGCAGCTGAGAGTCTCTTCCAAGTTGACGTTGTTGCGGCAGAATTACATTTCTTGCTGTTGTATAGGATTGAGTTGGCTCTTTTAGTGTTTACTGTCAGCTGGGGGGCACACTTGTTCCCAGATACTGTGCATTCCTGGCCATGTGGCTTTCTTCACCTTCAAAGCCAGCAACAGAGATTTTCCCTGTGCCAAATCCCGCTCATGCATGCTTCAAATCCCTTCAACAGAAAGAGTCCTATAAATTGTCCTCTGTGGGTCTGATTAATTCAGGCCCACAGAGGATAATCTCCCTATCTTAAAGTCAACTGATTTAAGACCTTAATTATATCTGCAAAATCCCTCTACAGCAGCACCTAGATTAATGTTTGATTGAATAGCTGGGGACAGAATTTGGGGGACCTCTAAGGGGCTGTGTTCATAGAATTTTGCCTATCACATGTGATATGTTTCTATTGCTTGTGGTTTCTGTTGATTCCTGTTCTTAGTGTCCTGTTTCCTTATGTATCTAGTTACAGTTGCCTGTTTTCTCAATATTTGATAAGAAATGTTGTTAGCAGGAATTACATGAAGCCTAGAATGATAGCTTTCTCCTATGGAAGACTTTTTGTTTGCTTACAGCAGGAGCCTGTGGGCACTGCTTTTCCAGGAATACCTTAATAGATATTTAAGGTTTGTGCAGACCACCCAGGACCATTTATGGTCCAATTTACTTCTAATTCACCTTTAACCCAAGAATTAGAGTGGGTGGTAATTTATTCAATCTTTCCCCCTAGGAGGATCCTGGGATTTGATCATCCTCCTCCTCATCCCATAGGCCTTGGGTGGCTCAGATGGTAAAGAATCTGCCTGCAATGCAGGAGACCCAAGTTCAATCCCTGGGTCAGGAAGATCCCTTGGAGAAGGAAATGGCAGCCTGCTCCAGCACTCTTGCCTGAAGAATCACATGTATAGAGGAACCTGGTGGACTACTGTCCACGGGGTTGCAAAGAGTCTGACATGACTCTTTCACTTTCTTTCTCTTCATCCCAGGGTATTACCCAAAATGCAGATCAATTTTATGGCTGTTTCTTTCAGAGTAGAAAATACGCTCAGAACCAAAGTCACTCTGAATGTTGGGATTCCCTCTTCATTCTCCTCTTCTCCTAGAATATGGATTTTTCTCTAGTTCTTTTGTGCTTCATTAATATGACTTTTATATTGCATCCGACTTTTTAGATGTACTCTATAGATTATTCTGATTGTCTAGCTGCCAATTTTAAAAGTGGATGCCATCTCCATTGTTTCCTAGTTCTACTGTTATTTTTAAGGAGCTCAATGCCATTTTGATTCCTGTTCTCTTATATGTGACCAATTTTTTTTCTCCGTGGAACATTTAGCATTCAATCTTTAGCTCTGGTTTTGTATACTTTCATGATGATGTACCTAGTATGGATAATTTTTCCAATTTATTGTGCTGAACACTTAGTGGGTTCTTTGATCTAGAAACTCATATCCTTCAGTTCCAGGAAGTTGTGTCATACACTTTATAATTTCCTTGTCTATGACTTCACTGTTCTTTATTTCTAAAACTTTAGTTAGTAGGATGTTTGGCTTCTTGTAATGATTGTCTAATTTTTTTGTCTTTATTCCCTTGTATTCCCTTTATTCCCTTTTCCCCTTTTTCTTCTATTTCACTGAGATTTGCTCAAATTTATCTTCCAATCTTTCATTAAATTTTCACATCAGCAATTACATATTTAATTTCCAAGAGCTCTACCTTGTTTTCAGAATATTCCTTTAAAATAGCATCCTGTTCATGTTCAGTGATGGGATTTTCTCTGATTCTCAGAGGATATAAATTACAGTGTCATTTAAAGTTTCATTTTTATTCCTTGCATCATCTCTATTTCCTCCAAGTTCTTTACTTTTGTTCATTTTGAACTCTATTGTTAATATTAGTGCTTAGTCATTCAGTTGTGTCCGACTCTTTGCAACCCCATGGACTGTAGCTCGCAAGGCTCCTCTGTCTATGGGGATTCTCCAGGCAAGAATACTGGAAAGGTTTGCCATGCCCTCCTCCAGGGGATCTTCCCAATGACCCAGGGATCAAACCCAGTTCTCCCACACTGCAGGTGGATTCTTTACCATCTGAGCCACCAAGTGGCCCAAGAATACTGAAATGGGTAGCCTATTCCTTCTCCAGGGGAACTTCCCAACCCAGGAATCACTTAATATTGCAGTCTTTGCTTAAATATGTGTGATTATTTGCTATCCATTCATATTTATTATTGAGTTACTAAAAATCTCACTGGAATTTCTATGTTTGGGAAATAAGATTTTCTGTATGTGAAATACATCATAAATCAGGAACTTCTTTCAGTGGGAGACACCTAAATGTACGTGCTTGCATGTGTGTGTGTGTGTGTGTGTGTGCAGCATTTTGTTTAGGGCCAGTTTTCACAGAGAAGATTTCTCTCATCTCTAATCTTTAGGGCCCCTGTTTTGGGAGCCAACAGAGAAAATAGGGTTGTGGGCTCTCAGTGTTCAATATGAAAACTTGCAACCAATTCCTTTATTTTCAGTATAGAACCTTACTTCAGACCTCAGTTCAGTCTGAGGTCTGGTATCCTCCAGTCCAAAATCGCTCCTGTCATTTCACTCTTTTGTCTTTTCTCTATACATATGTTTCATTCTTATAGTGACAAAGTGGCCTTCTCTGAAATCCTTTAGATTTCCCTCTTCCATATCAGTTACTTTCGTGAGGCTGTGGAAATATCATGGTGGCAACTCCATGCCAGCATTCTATTCTAAGTGCCTTCTTCAATCATGTAAGTGACCCAGTGTCTCAGTGTTTCAAAGTCAAGTTCTTGGGGGAAAAAGTCAAATTAACCCAACTTAGATCAAGGATTCCATTTTGGTCATATCAGGTTCAAGGGAGGAAAGCAAGTCATACACAGCTTATAGGAACATTTTAAAACTTCTAAATAGCAGAAAAACATCATAAACAAAATTAAAAGGTGAATTATAAACTGGAAAAAAATTTGCAATCCATATAACAGACAAAAGATTAATAGACACACAGATGAAGAGACAATACATACTAAGAGAACTAAAATAAACACCTGGTAGCAGAAAAATGGGCAAAAGGTATGCAAATACTGTTCACACTAATGACTAATAAATGTATGTCAAACAGTCAACACCAAACAGTAATGAAACGAACAAAATTTAAACAGAAAAGTTTTCACCTAGGAGATAAAAAGAGATAATGATATTCAGGATTAGTGGTAACCCATGAACCCAGGCACTCTCAGACACTGCTAATAAATGGTATCATCTTTCTTGTGGCTGTTTGGCATTATACCTCAAAGGGATTAAAAATAAGCATTCCTGGGGGAATGAAGAACTTGGTGTCCTGGGCTCTTAGGCAGAGCCTGGGGTTTGGCCACGGGGTGCTGGGGGGCGTGGGATGCTAACAATACGCAGCTGAGGCCCAGTGTGGGATGAGGTCCCCAGTCAACCAAAATGGAGCACCATCTCAGTGGGCCTTAGATCACCTTTTCTTTGGCTAAGAGTACTCCTGGGGAGTCTGAGGACCCCACAACCAAGGACCCCACAATTCTTGCCCTTAGGATCTGCAAAGCCAAAGGTCCCTTTGACTGCATTGATCATCAAGATGGGCACTTCACCTGGATTATTACATTTAATCTTCACAGATTCATGGAGTGAGTGCTACTAGTTCACTGGACCTTACAAAAGATGTCACTATTACTTTTGAAGATCAACAAGAGATAATACATTTGCGCAGACTGACTAAAGCCCAGAACTAAAGGAAGAAAAAGAAGGGGTAAAGAAACAATTCCAAAATGTAGAAGATGCTTGTGATGACATCAGGCTGGTGGATGACGGCCTAATGACACCTTATCCCATTGGTGATGCTTTCACCATTTTCAAGAAGAAACATCATAAATGTTAGAAGAAGCAAAGAAAAATTTGCAAGAGGAAAATGACATCTTAGAGTTCATAGTGGAATCAATTCAGCAAGTGTGAGCAGATTGGAAAGTTCAATTACATGCCAAAATCAGGAGCAACATAAACCTTAAAGCTGAAGAAGATTAAACGTTCTATACATTTTTTTTTTGGCCATACCCATGGCTTGCAGGATCTTAATTCCCCAACCAGGGATGGAACCCCAGCCCTTTGTAGTGGAAGCATGGAGTCCTAACCACTGAATTGCCAGGGAAGTCCCAGTATACTTTTAAAAATTTGTTTAATACATCTGAATATTGTTTAAAATGAAAAACTAAACATTTCTTTTGACCCAGAAATTCCACTTCTAAAAACCGCATCCTAAGAAAATATACATGGATATATATTAAAACCTACACGTGTTCAACAGAATATTATTAACAATAGAGAAAAACAGTAAACATCCTTAATGTCCAACAGTGGAAGACTGGTTAAAAATATGTGGGGCGCATGCATTGAAGGGAATAATGGAATATAATGTATACAATATTACATATAATAATGGGGTATATTTATTCAGTATGTATATACATATTTATTAACATTCAGGTTCTAAACATATTTAACTACATGAATTATGTCATTTTAAATTTAAAAACAAGTTACAAAATCTTATTTATCTACCATCTTCTTATTTTTGTAAAAATAAAGTAATACATAAAAATGAAAGGCTATCCATGGTTGGATGGCATCACTGACTCAATGGACATGAGTTTGAACAAGCTCCATGAGCTGGTGATGGACAGGGAAGCCTGGCGTGCTGTAGTCCATGGGATTGCAAAGAGTCGGACACAACTGAGTGACTAAACTGAACTGTTCCATTCTCAGTGGAGAAGGAAATGTCAACCCACTCCAGTATTCTTGCCTGGAAAATCCCATGGGCAGAGGAGCCTGGCAGGCTACAGTCCATGGGGTAACAAAGAGTCAGACATGACTTAGGCACTGAACCATCCAGTCTCAAGCAAATAATAGTTATCTCTGGACAGTGACATTCAGTTCAGTTCAGTCGCTCAGTCGTGTCTGACTCTTTGCGACCCCATGAACCGCAGCATTCCAGGCCTCCCTGTCCATCACCAACTTCTGGAGTTTACCCAAATTCATGTCCATTGAGTCGGTGATGCCATCCAACCATATTATCCTGTTGTCCCCTTCTCTTCCTGCCTTCAATCTTTCCCAGCATCAGGGTCTTTTCAAATGACTCAGCTCTCCACATCAAGTGGCCAAAATATTAGAGTTTCAGCTTCAACATCAGTCCTTCCAATGAACACTCAGGACTGATCTCCTTTAGGATGGACTGGTTGGATCTCCTTGCAATCCAAGGGACTCTCAAGAGTCTTCTCCAACACCATTGTTTAAAAACTTCAATTCTTTGGCACTCAGCTTTCTTTATAGTCCAACTCTCACATCCGTACATGACTACTGGAAAAACCATAGCCTTGACTAGACGAACCTTTGTTGACAAAGTAATGTTTCTGCTTTTTAATATGCTGGATAGCGACATTAGGAATCACTTTACTCTTTTTTTAAAAAATTCCACTGAGAACACATATCTCTTTTGTAAATATAAATCCAAGTAAATATTATTTTATTTATTAAGTAAAGAGGTCTGGTATTGTGGAATAGTTTATTGGTCACTTCAAAGCACAGGGGTCTTACAATAGACAAACACTTGCTTGTCCCAATTTTCAGGTCTGTACAGACCTGGAATTTCTGTGCTGAGCGCCAAGTAGTAAATGAGAGACCAGGCTGCTCTGCTACATGGGGAGACAGGGAGAAGTGGGCACTAATGGGGAAGTGATCTTATTTTCTGAGCTCAATCAGTCTTTTTGTTTGTTTGTTTGTTTGTTTGGCTATGCCATTTGAAGGACTTAGTCCCCCAACCAGGGATGGAACCCAGACCCCCTGCCTTGAGAGTGTCGAGTCTTAACCACTGGACCACCAGGGAAGTCACTCAGTCAGTCTTATAATCATAAAAATTCTTCCCAGAGTCTGTCAGTCAGTTGTCTCTCAATCTGACTTTTCACTGCTGCCGAGCTTTCATTTTTATGTGCCTTCATCGGCATTTTAGAGGGAAACTATGCGGCTGCAACAGACATGCTCTCCTGAAACCCTTTTAAAACTGAATGTATCAGAAAAATTCTCTATTTTGAGCTACCATTCTCTTATCATGTATGGTATGATGGTATCTCACCTGGGCCTTTTTTTTCTTTTATGTTATTGCTTCATAGAGATCAGTAATTCCTCCCACTTCATTGTCACTCTAGGGAGGTGGGCATGGATTCCTGACATACAAGGGAAAATGGTCTCATTTTTGTGTGTTTATCCCAGATCTCTGAAACAGAGGATCGGCAGCTTGCCCCAGAAGCAGAAGGAAGGAGTGTGACAGGCAGGGAATTGGCTCTGTGTTGAGTCCTGCCTCCAAGGCCACAGGTGCAAGCCTTGCGCCAAGACCACAGAAGTGGAGCCCAAAACCAAGGTCACCTCAAAAGCTGACTGACCCGCTTTGTACCCATTGCCAAAAGCCCCCTGATAATTACTAACAAGCTTCCTGATTCCCAATTAGGCAAAAACGTGCACTCCAGTAAACACCTTATAGCGCCCCAACCAGTCACCTAACGCAAACTTTCCAGCAGGAATTGTCCCTGTCTTGAGGTTATAAAGATTGGTTACTGACCCATGAACGCTTTCAGCTTTCCCTGCTCTGTCAGGAGGTTGGCCCACTGCCTTCTCAGAGCCCATTTTATCTCTGCTATTTGTTCTTAATAAACTCACACCTTTCTGAAATGCCCTTGTCTGGAAATTCTTTTCCAACCTGTGCTCAACCTTTTCCAACCTGCCTCAACATTCTGGGAGCAACAGAGTCTGGTCATTTCCGAAGATCGTCTCTGGAGGCTAAGGTTGCTTTGGCTCTGGATTTCTGAATCGTGACTCTGAGGTCTTTTCTGAAATATTGTTAGGAGCCCAAATGTTATAGAATATATAAGGCCGTAGAATCAGTTCTGGGGCTTCCCAGGTGGCTCACTGGTAAGAATCCACCTGCCAATGCAGGATACACAGGAGACATGGGTTCAATCCCTGGGTCAGGAAGATCTCCTGGAGAAGGGAATGGCAACCCACTCCTGGATTCTTGCCTGGAGAATCCCATGGACAGAGGAGCCTGGCGGGCTACAGTCCATGGGGTCACACAGACTGAAGTGACTGAAGTGACTTAGCAAGCACACACAGAATCAGTTCTGCCCTCTTGGTCTATGGGAATCACCTTGTAGTTGTTACTATATTTTGGGTAAAATCACCCTGAAAGTTAGATTACACCTATAGGGAAATTAAGGCAACTGCATGAAAAAAATAACTGTACAGAGATCCCACGTTTGACATAGCATGTGTTAATAAAATCACTCTGACCATTGTTCCTTCATAATGAAACTACAAAGTCTTTTCACTTTGCAATGAAAATATTTGCTTTCAAGCTTTATAATGTATGGAAAAGTGTATCCCCACTGTAGATTTTATATTGTGTTTATCTTTATGCTGCTGCTGCTGCTGCTGCTAAGTCACTTCAGTCGTGTCCAACTCTGTGCGACCCCATAGACGGCAGCCCACCAGGCTCCCCCGTCCTTGGGATTCTCCAGGCAAGAACACTGGGGTGGGTTGCCATCTCTTGATGCTAGTGTGTTTTATTTCTTGTTTTTAAAATTATATGAAGATTTCTTTTTGCAGGGTTGTATAAAGACTGGCAATGGCACCCCACTTCAGTACTCTTGCCTGGAAAATCCCATGGATGCAGGAGCCTGGTAGGCTGCAATCCATGGGGTCGCTAAGAGTCGGACACGACTGAGCGACTTCACTTTCACTTTTCACTTTCATGCATTGGAGAAGGAAATGGCAACTCACTCCAGTGTTCTTGCCTGGAGAATCCCAGGGATGGGGGAGCCTGGTGGGCTGCCATCTATGGGGTCGCACAGAGTCGGACACGACTGAAGCGACTTAGCAGCAGCAGCAGCATAAAGACTGAAGATTCAAATAAATGTAAAATAAAATTTGAAAATTTTTTTCACAGAATATGATTTTTAAAATCCTGAATGAGTGTTAAAATGTTTTGGCTATTTAAAATTACTTATAATAAATTAAAACACCACTCCTTGTAAAGAACAAACATATGGACACCAAGGGGGGAAGGAGGGCGTGGGATGAATTGGGAGATTGAGATTGACATATGTACACTATCAGTACTGTGTATAAAATAGATAACTAATGAGAACCTATTGTATAGCACAAGGAACTCTACTCAGTACTCTGTGGTGACCTAAATGGAAAGGAAATCCGAAAAACAGGGGATATATGTATATATACAGCTGATTCACTTTGCTGTACAGAAGAAATCAACACAACATTGTAAAGCAACTACACTCCAGTAAAATTAATTTAAAAATAAAATTTAAGAAAACACCACTCTAAAATGTTTGGCTAAAGTGGTAGTAAAATGGATGGATAGGATGTCTGGTTACATGTGGCTCTTATAGAGATTGGGAAGTGAATCATTCTTAGAAGGTCACTGAAAGTTTCTCTTAATATAATTTTCTTGAACATGTCAAAATTTGGGGTTCACCAAAAAGTTAGCTCGGGTTTTTCCAAAAGATGCTATGGGAAAACCTGAATCATTTTTGGGGCCAACCCAAATAAACTTCTTTTGATTTACATATTTGCTTTTAATTCCAATACCTTATGTGTGTTATGTATGTATCGTTCAAATGTATCGTTAAGTTATGCGGTTTTATGTTTGAAATGGAGCAAATGGAAAAATGTAAAAACTATCATTCAAAAATAATGATGTCACTCTAGAGAGGAGTTGTGATTCAGTTTTCTGTGTGTCTCTGAATTATTCTTACCCAACTTCACAAACCTGAACAATCCTGAAAGCCAGTATCACATTCTTTTTTTTAGCTTGGAGAATGTCTGGATATTATCTAAACCTAATTCCAAATTTTACAGAAGAGAAAACTAAGATTTTCTAAGACTAAATATGTAACCTAGGATCATACACCAGAGTCTTAAAATCACTCTTTCCAGCATTTTTATAAGACAATGAAATGTACAATACCCAGCCTACAGAGGACACCATTGCAAAATCCCATGATGGTAAAATCCTGTGCTCATTTGTGGAGCAACTATTTTCTCTCTGTGAAGAAAGAAGAATCAGAGCATCTACTGCTTCTACTATCCCTTAGCTCTAAATTGGGCTCAGAAATTTTCTCAAATGCCTATTTGGTAATTGCATAAAATCACAACCATTAGGAGTGAGTCACTCTACAGTTAAGCAAATTTTTATTGAGATTCCTTTATGCTAATCAAGGCTAATGGGCTGACCATGAGCAAAGGTATCAGCTAATGTAAATACATGGTCAAGTTATAAGAGTGGTGGTGCTTTTACTAATAAGCCAGTTTTTAATGAAACAGACTCCCTGAACCCCTGCACTGCCGCTATAGACCTGTCAATCCTCCACACTCCCTAAGGCCTATTCTGCCTAAGCTTTGACGTTAGCTAGCAGAAACTAAAAACGATTTCGTAATTCTTTCACAAAAATCTTTCTGGCATTTAGTGTCTTGTTAGGCACCTAAGCAGCAGATAAATCTCAGCTTCATGGAATCCGACTGTCTCTGTCTCTAATGGAGATGAAACTAAAGAAAAAGATCATCTCTTTCTGACACCATCATGATTTTCTGCAAAATTATGTGAATACATTATTGTCATTCTGATACACACCCTTCTAGGGTTTCCTTGTGGGCTTTTAGAGAATAGTTACTAATAGACTTCCCCGGGAATGCACTAGTTGTCTAATGATGACTCATTTTTCCATATAGTCTCTCCTATTCAGAAGGTATTTATTGCCTCCAATTCTATAAGCACTGCCACCCCCATTTCCTTCCCCATCTCTCAGCCTAAAAATGCAGCTGAAAGAAAGCTAAAAGTGAAAGTTCACTGTAAAATTCTCAGGCCAGAATACTGGAGTGGGTAGCCTTTCCCTTCTCCAGGGGATCTTCCCAACTCAGGGATCGAACCCAGGTCTTCCGCACTGCAGGCCGATTCTTTACCAGCTTAGTCACAAGGGAAGCCCAGGAATACTGGAGTGGGTAGCCTATCTCTTCTTCCTGTATCTTCCTGATACAGGAATGGAACCAGGGTCTCCTGCATTGCAAGCAGGCAGATTCTTTACCAACTGAGCTATCAGTGAAGCCCCCTCCCCCCGCCAAAAAAAAATGCAGCTGTGACTTCAAAGCAATACACAGTTCCGTTCGATTTCATCTTGAATACACACATACCTGAAATATTTAAGAGGCCAGTTTGGATTAATGAAAATTTGATATTTCTGAATGTTTAGATGAATAGCAATAAAAAAATACTATGTATAGAATGCCTTTATGCTTTCAAAAGAATTTCAAATCTATGGCTTCTCATGATCTTAGAACAGTACCGAAAAGTTCATAATAGCACATGTATTAGCACCCTCATTTTCCATGTGAGGATCCAGAGGCTCAGAGAGGCTGTGTTATTTTTCCCAACTTATTCACTGAGTTAAGTTTGGTAGCAGAGACTAGTATGGCCTTCCCCCATATCCTCTGCTTTAGCTCCTATCTGAAATACCTATAATAGAATTTGATGCACCTTTCCTGAGTTGCTTTGAAGATGTAAAAACCTCCCCATCTCCAACAAATGGAAGATGTTTAACTACTTGATGGCAATGAGCACATAGCCCCAAGCCTCCTGGACCCTAAGGACTGATAATGTTAACCCCTGTGACCTCACCATCAGCCGTTCAGAGACTGGCGCACAAGCTGATAGCAGACCCTGCAACCCCACTCTCTCATGGGGCTTTTAACAGTGCTTTGCCAAAACCCTTCAGTGAGTTGGGGCTTTTTAGGGCATGAGTCACCTGTCTCCTTGCATGGCTCTGCAGTAAACCTTTCTCTGCTCCAAACTCTGAATTTTCAGTTTGGCCTCACTGTCCATCGGGCACATGAAAATGCATTAACCCTAGCACCTACACACCTTCACTCCTACCTACAACCTACCTAAATGGCTTTTCTTCTACATGCAAGTAAAATGTTTCACTTTCTAGGCAATATCATTGATATTGGTGTTAGGCAATTTGCACCAAGGAATTGAATGGTATTCTTTAAATGAACTTTACCATAACCCATAACTAAATGAGTATTTCTAAAATGTTCTGTTGTAGCTATGCGTTCCCGGAAACAAACTCACTCAGAAGGACAAAGCAGATAGTGGAGTGCAGTTTGTTACACCGGTGGGGCCAAGGCAGAGTCTCCTCTTAGCCAAGGACCCCAACCAGTTTTTGTGAAAACCTTATAAACCCTAAGTGTACTTGCTCAAACCCACCTCCCCAGATTCCTTGAAACTAGTCTGGACAAGGTAAAAGAGAGATACGATCAAAGTTAACCCATGATTCATGTGTCACGAGATGAGATAAACAGTGGATATTTATCAGTAGGCCTGTGGTCATATCCTGATAAACATAATGGAATTTACCACTTTGTTCTGTTACAGAGGTAATTAGCATATTCTTTTAGGCAACGGAGAGTCCAAGTACAAGTCCTGAGGCTCTTTTATCCTGGGGTCTGGTTTTCCATTGGTATGCCATTTCTATAGACACTGGGTACAAAGTTCAGCGTCCACTGGGAGGATGACCATGCATGTAGCCTAATGTTTACAGCCTGGCCTAAGATGGAGTCCAGCTCTGTTTCCTCCTTCAGTTCAAAAAGAGTTCGCAAAAAATTGTTATTGCAAAACTATTCCTGAAATATTTGGAATTCTAAATAGAAAAGGCAAGAAGTCAGAGGATTCTAGGGAGAAGGAGAAAAAACAGTCCATCATTTTCTCATCAAAAGTTGGCTTTTTAAATATGACAGAGTGAGAGGAACCAGGTTACTACTCCCATTTAGCACACTGAAACAACTGTTTCTAGTGATGAGTAGAAATCCATGAAAGTTGAAGAAAAAGGCATTTTCACTCTTTCATAAGACATTGTGTTTCCTTGTTATCAAGTCCAAGCTCACTCTGCTCACCGCACAATAGGCCAATGAATCCGAGAGACAAGGTGTTGAGGCAAGGAAGAGCCAGCAGACTGAGAAGATGGCAAGCTAGTGCCTCAAAATACCATCTTATTGGGGTCTGGATGCCAGGTTGTTATCTCTGATCTGAGAGAGAGAAGCAATGAGGAACTAAAGTCAAAAAGCAGAATAGAGAGGGAGATGCAGTGGGGAAGTAAAGTGAAAGAGTCTTCAGTTTTGCAAAACATCTCCAAGGGAATGGCCAGCCTTCAGAAGGTGTGTGTTAATCTCTTTTATTCACAGGTGGGCAGGGACAAACTATCTCTCCAGGAGCTGAACAAAGGCACTTTACAGTCAAGCAAGGGAGCAGGTCTGTCTAGTCATAGCAGGGACAAAAGTCCATCTAGTTAAAGCTATGGTTTTTCCAGTAGTCATGTATGAGTGTGAGAGTCGGACTATAAAGAAGCTGAGCACCGAAGAATTGATGCTTTTGAACAGTGGTGTTGGAGAAGACTCTTGAGAGTCCCTTGGACTGCAAGGAGATCCAACCAGTCCATCCTAAAGGAAATCAGTCCTGAATATTCATTGGAAGGACTGATGCTGAAACTCCAATACTTTGGTCACCTAATGTGCAGAGCTGACTCATTTGAAAAGACCCTGATGTTGGGAAAGATTGAAGGCAGGAGGAGAAGGGGACGACAGAAGACGAGATGGTTGGATGGCATCACTGACTCAATCAATGGACATGCGTTTGAGTAAACTCCGGGAGTTGGTGATGGACAGGGAGGCCTGGTGTGTTGCGATTCATGGGGTTGCAAAGAGTCAGACACGACTGAGCGACTGAACTGAACTGACTGAGGGGAGCAGGGTCCTCCAGACCAACCATTGAGTATGATTATAATAATAAAAGCAAGTCATAGAAACAGTTTCCAACATAGAGTCAGAGTTGGCTTCCTCCCTGCAACATCCTCTTTACTGCTCTCTCACTTAATTGCAAGTCTTGGACCTAGTGTGTTGGCTCTATTTAGAAGCTTTGCTTTTCTGATACTTGGAACTCCAGGGAAACCCATTTTAATCACTGCCACTGGTTCTACCAAGCTTAGAACATCCTCCTTGTCTCATATTTATTGATCATATCTCTCATTCCTTACCTTTATCATGCTACCTTTCAGTATGGGGGATAGTATGGTGTCCTTATTAGAAACAAGGGTTTAGGGATCAGATCCCATGAGGTTTGATTTTATCCCTTGCTGCCCTCACCAGTTTCTAGCCACACGGCCTTGGATTTCTTACTCAAGGTCAGTGATTCCTCCTCTTGTAACATAGTGTTCATGTATTGGGTTGGCTAAACTGTTCAGGTTTTTCTGTAATTACTATTGGCCAATGCAATTTTAACTCGCAGGTGATTGGATGAAGATCACACAGCAGGTTTATGGCTGAGACAATCAGGGATGAGTGCTAAAAATGACTCAAATTGATCATTAAGCCAGACTGTTTACACTGAGAAAGGCTGTTTCTCTTAACTTTGTTGCTATAGCTACCAAATTATAGATAGGTAGATAGATGATAGAAAAATAGATAAATAGACATAGATATTGACAGACAAAATCTACATTCCACTATGGCTAATTAATTATGCTACCATCCAAGTATAGAAGTTTCTCCCATATGTATATGTGTGTGTGTGTGTGTGTTTGTCACATAGTTTCTGCAGTTCATTCAACTTGAATTCTTCTGGGACCCTAACTAGGATATGTAGGTTGCAAGTAACCTGACTAAAAATGACTTAAAACAATAGGGATTTATTGTCTCACTTGATAGAGCTCCATAGTTAGCCTTCTGCTGGGGTCTATAATGCAGGAGTCTCCGTTGATTTCTCTGCAATTATTTTGGCTTCCCCCTCATGGTTGCAAGATAGCTATCACAGCTCAAAGGATCACATTGTCAGAGGACCTGTCAAAAAGTGGGAAGAAGATACTTTCTCTTTTTGCATCCTCTGTTCTTCTTCAGAGAGGAAACCTTTCACAGAAGCACAGAATTCTCCCCTTGGAAGAATTCCTCTTACTTTTTTTTAAGACAAAATTGGGTCACATGTTCAACTGGAAACCAATCACTGGCAAGAGAGCAATGGGGTTACCATGCTTGGTTTAGATTGGAGCAGCTTTGGCATGTTGCTACTATCCTGAACAAAGTCAGAGTTCTGTTAGCAAGGTGGCAGAGGAGCACGGCTGTTGGACAGGTAATAACCAGCAGTGCCATGGAGATGCAGAGACTGGTATCTGGCAACATATTTCTGCCTGATGTAAACTTACACAAAGATAAACCTTCCCTGTGACTTAATACTGAAAAGGAAAGCCCAACAGATTTACTAAAAAGTGATGTTGAACTATGGACCACTATTTTGTGTTTTTTTCTTTTTGATATAGAAGTGAAATTTAATATACAAAAACCACATAGGCTGAAGCTTAAGTTGGGAAGGAGGGTAATTTGGAGTATTAACAATTCATAGAACTTTTCAAGTTTGAAAGGAACATTAGAAAATATTTATATTTACATTTCAGAATCCTCTGTATAGTGTGTGTTTTCAATAGAACATCCATGTTGAATAATTGTTTCCTTCTTTTTGAAAGTGAAAGTGTTAGTCATTCAGTTGTCTCCGACTCTTTGTGACCTCATGGACAGCAGCCCACCAGGCTCCTCTGTCCATGGGATTTTCCAGGGAAGAATGCTGGAGTGAGTTGCCATTCCTTTCTCCAGGGCATTGTCATGATCCAGGGATCGAACCCGGGTCTCCAGCATTGCAGGCAGATTCTTTATGGTCTGAGCCACTGGGGCATCTTCAGCCCTCTTCTTGAACCCTTTCAATGATGGGTGTCTCACAGTTTCCTGAAGCAGTCCAGTGCTCTTTTAAACAAGCCTATTAAATAGTTCAAGTCTGTGCTGAGCCCCAAATCTATCTTCAACCATTCATCCTAGTATTTGAATGTAGGACCATATGGAACTAATCTAATCTCTAAGTTCCAGACATCCAGACATTGCTCAGTCTGTCTTCCATGTAACAACCCTGCAAGTATTTGAAGAAAGCTATTGGGTACTTTTTTATTGTGTACTTTTGTGTCTTTTCTTCTTGAAATCATTCATCCCCAGATCTTGCATAGTTTCATAGTCCATCACAATCCTGGCCCCTTGCTTGTAGCTTTTGCTCATCTTTTTTAAATTTTTAGTATTTATTTATTTATTTTACTTTTTGCTGCACTGGGTCTTAGTTGTGGGAGGCAGGACTCTCGAGTTGAGGTGCTCAGGCTCAGTAGTTGCAGTGCTCAGGCTTAGTTGCCCCACGGAATATGGGATCTTAATTCCCCAACCAGGGATTGAATCCGCCTGCGTTGGAAAGTGTATTCTTAACCACTGGACCACCAGGAAGTCCCAGCCTTTGGTCATCTAAAGAGGGCAGCCAAAGAAGAATGACAAGTGCAGATACCAAATATCTATTAAGGGAGTCCAAGCAGGCACTACTTCTACATTTAAACTGTGGACTTAAATAGGCTTTTAGTATGTGTACATGCTCAGTCATTTCAGAAATGTCTGATCTGACTCTTTGCGACCCTGTGGACTATAGCCAGCCAGGCTCCTCTGTCCATGGGATTCTCCAAGCAAGAATACTGGAGTGGGTTGCCATGCCCTCCTACAGGGGATATTCCCAATCCAGGGATTGGACACCTGTCTCTTATGTCTCTTGCATTGGCAGGCGGATTCTGTACCACTAAGCCACTGGGGAAGCTCAGGTTTTTAGTATACCTAAGTCTTTTTTTTTTTTTAATGTGCAAATATTCAGTCTATCACCTATATCCTGTAAAGTGAAAGTCACTCAGTCATGTCCAACTCTTTGTGACCCCATGGATTTTATAGTCCATGGAATTCTCCAGGCCAGAATACTGGAGTGGGTAGCTTTTCCCTCCTCCAGGGGATCTTCCCAACCCAGGGATCGAACCCAGGTCTCCTGCACTGTAGGCGAATTCTTTTACCAGCTGAGCCACAAAGGAAGCCCATATCCTGTAAAGGCACTGTTTTTATTATTTATGAGATTTTTAAGGGAGGAGTGTAATTTGAAGAAAGGATGTTAAATTGGTTCACTTAAATTCACATCAGATTGAGATTTTTCTTCTTAAAAATCTTATGCCTTTTGGGACTTCCCTGGTGGCACAGTGGATAAGAACCCACCTGCCAATGCAGGGGACATGAGTTCGATGCCTGGTCCAGGAAGATTCCACAGGCTGCTGAGCAAATAAAGCCCGTGTGTCACGACTACCGAGCCTGCACACTAAAACCTGTGAGCCGCAACTACTGAAGCCCACACGCCTAGATTCCGTACTCCACAAGAGAAGCCACTGCAATGAGGAGCCCTGCACTGTGACGAAGAGTAGCCCCCACTCTCTGTAACTAGAGAAGGTCCGGGAGCAGCAAGGAAGACCTAGCACAGCCAAACATAAACATTAATTAACTAATTAAAAGAAAAAATCTTATGCCTTTTTAAGTGCAGCTGAGATGTGGTAACTGTTGAAACTCTGTAAGAAAAGGGGCTTTCAGAATTTGAGACTGGGGATCTCGATCCCGGCTATATAGTATCATCTAGAAAGTGGAAAGCAAAACAAATATCACAAACAAAACCCTTGATATTTCAGGTCCACTCTAGACCAATTTAATCAGAACCTCTGGAGGTGGGCCTGGGCATCAGCATTTTTGGGAAAACTCCCCAGATCATTCTTATGAATAGCCAGGATTGAAAATAATTGCTCTGTAATGACACAAGCCCAGAAGTTCTGGATACATTAAGAAATGGTCCTCTAATTTTAAAATTATAGCCTAGTATCTTAGAAACAAGAAAGTCTTCTCAGATTCAGATGTGTTTCCAAATTTTGTATATATTTTGGACCAAGGTTAGAAACTCCTTACATTTATTCATGTACAGTTGTTCTCCCTTATCCATGAGGGATACATTCCAAGATCCCCAGGGGATGCCTGAAACTGGACATTGTGCTGAACTCTCTATATGTTAACACTATGATTTTCCTATACTAACAGGGTGGGGAGCATACACAGGCAGGTAAGCCACACAAAGGGATGAATCACCGGCCAGGAGTGAGTGGACCACAGGAAGTTTCATCACACTGCTAGATGGCACTCAATTTAAAAGTCATGAATTGCTTACTTCTGGGATTTTCCATTTAATCTTTTTGGACCATGGTTGACTGTGAGTAACTGAAACCATGAAAAGAGAAGCCAAAGATAGGGGGGAGGGTGGGATTTTGTAAATACATAATCTCCTTTCCCCTCTAATATAACTACTAACATTTTTGTATTTTTTCTTACAGTTTTCCATGAATCTCTTTTTTATAGCTTGAATCATATTGATTTTAAGCCAAAATATTTTCAAGTACTAGTATCTATCCTTTATACTTATCATTTTAATGAATGCATAATATCCTAATAGAAGGATGCATCATACTTTCTTTACCCATTTCCCTGTTGCCAGGCATTTAGGATGGCTGTTTTAGGTATTGCTATATGGAGTACTTTCATCCATATAACATTTACTATATTTCGAAAAATTTCCTAAGCATAACTCCCAGAAGTGGAATTAATTAGTCAAAAGGTATAAATATTTTATTGCATATTTTATAATTGCTTTCCAAGAGAGCTCTAAAATTTTCAGTTAAATTTTCTACATATGATAATACTGGTTCTGCCACACTGAAGCCAACATTAGGACTCACTGAATTTTTTACAACTTCTTTCTCAAATTGCCTTTCCTTGATCATTCTTATGATTAAATGTGTACTTATAAATATTTTCCCACTCTATTTTCTTTTTTATATTGGAGTAAAGGGATAGGACTGAGGGGGAAATAATAATAATAATGTTTTGAAAGTGAAAGTTGCTCAGTTGTGTCCGACTCTTTGTGACCCAATGGACTGTATAGTCCAGAATCCTCCAGGCCAGAATACTGGAGTGGGTAGCCTTTCCATTCTCCCAGGGGATCTTCCCAACCCAGGGATCAAGCCCAGGTCTCCCACATTGCAGGCAGATTCTTTACCAACTGAGCCACCAGGGAAGCTCAAGTATACTGGAATGGGTAACCATTCCCTTCTCCAGGGGATCTTCCCAACCTAGGAATCGAACCCAGGTCTCCTGTATTGCAAGCTGATTCTTTACCAGCTGAGCTACCATGGAAGCCCAAGTGCCCATGAATAGCCCAATAGTAATGATCTGAAGATTATTACCACTACAGTTCTGTGCTCCTAAGATTTATATTAGTATATGTGTGTGTCTGCATGTGTATGTTAGTTAGTCAGTTGTGTCTAACTCTGCAACTCCATGGACTATACCCCACCAGGTTCCTTTGTCCACGGAATTCTCCAGGCAAGAATACTGGAATGGGTTGCCATTCTCTTCTCCAGGGGATCTTCCCAACCCAGGAATCTAACTCGTGTCTCCTGCATAACAGGCAGATTCTTTACCGTCTGAGCCACCAGGGAAGCCCTTATATTAGTATACACAAAACTAACTAATTAAATGAAGACTTACCTGGGCCAAGGGAACCAGACTTGCAGGACCAAAAGCCCTCACTACCCTGGGGTAAGGGTGAGGAGGGGGAGGGAAGGGGAGTAGGGAATTACCTTTCATTCTCTGTTTTGAAAATATCAGCAAAATAAAAAAATATGACATGACAAATTTTGCAATCAGATTATATACACTATCCCACACAGAAAAAAAACCCCTGAATATTAAAAGAATATCATTAATAGGATTTTAATAGAATATTATTCTAATATTAATAGAATAATAATAAATTCTAGGAACATACTGTTTTCTATTTTATGTGGATCTTTTTGATCTATCTTGCAGACCTTTATGTACATAAGTATTCACAATATTTAAAAAATATATTTATTTATTTGGCCACACCGGGTCTTAGTGCGACACACAGGATCTTTAATCTTCGTTGCGGCAAGCAGGGACTTTTACTTAATGGCAGGCAAACTTTTAGCTGTGGTATGTGGGATCTAGTTACAGACCAGATGAACAGGTAATCAGGTACTCCTTTTACTTCTACTTTGGGGGACCAAAATCATGTTTTTGGGAATCATGTCCACTATTTAGATGTGGACTTCAGATACCTCATGCTATATATAAGTGCAAAGATTTCCCAATGCACCATGTAGAAAAGGGTAAAAATAAATGTCAGATGGAGTCAGAAGATCCTTCCGTCATTGGGCTTGATCTATGATTTAGCTTAGGAGAGAAAATAAATTTTTGGTTCATGTGTGAAAGTCAGCTCAAGTATGAAACTGCTGTTATTATGATTATCCACTTCAAACTTTCTTCCAAATATGCAGACATATCTGAAATGTTTCCCATCAGCACCTGCAAAGTTAAAGTGAATCTCATAGTCAACTTTTCAGGGATGGTAGTTAGACCTTGGACACTGAAACTGATTACACTTGGAAGCTTTCTATTTGCAGTACAGGTTCACTGTATTACTGCTCAATTATTTTAAATCATGCTCTGAGCACTTCTCAGTGGATTGGAATGGAGGCATGTTTTATTTATTCATTTAGCAATGATGGGACTATCAGAATGCCAATTCCAAGCCTCACTATATATGTACCTTCTTAGACGGTTTTGTTTTGGTATCTGTGGATTTCTAATTCTTTCATTATTTTGTAACCCCTGATAATTCTTAGCTGACTACCCAGCCAATTCCTGTTCTCTAGTTCTGATTGATGCCAGATTACTTAGCTCAAATTACCCTGACCAGACATAAGTGGACCTAAATTTCATAGCTCATGGGATCCTAGTCCCAGTCCCAGAGTTTGCCTCAATAGTGTGATCTCTGAATGACAAAGTTCCTCTCTGACATCCTCAAATGCGTCTTCTCCTTATTGTCTATGTATATAGTCCTCACTGATAGATGTTGCAAAGAAAACTTCCTGGGAATTTCTGTGGCCATTCTATTTGACTGTGGTAAAAGTTATATTTATTAGATCTTTATGCAGTTTAGGGAGAGGGATGCACAATCTAAAAGCTTGAAGGAAGGAGCATTTTGACAACAGCTGAAGGAAATCATAGTTACTCTGTACTGGCAATGGTTTTATTGTTCACAAATTCTATGAACTGCCTTTCCACCATAGGTTAATTGTTATGCTGCTGCTGCTGCTAAGTCGCTTCAGTCATGTCTGACTCTGTGAGACCCCATAGATGGCAGCCCAACAGGCTCCTCTGTCCCTGGGATTCTCCAGGCAAGAACACTGGAGTGGGTTGCTATTTCCTTCTCCAATGCGTGAAAGTGAAGTCCCTCAGTCTGCATATCACTAATTTAGTTTCACTGTCTCTCTTCATTCTGAGGTGGTGACCTTCCTTCTTTTACCGAGAAAAGAGAAGCAATCAGAAGAGAATTTACACATCCTCCCACTGCCAAACCCACTAACCCCACTACATTATACACAAACACAGTGCCTCATCCTTTTTTTCCTATGTAACAGCAACCTTTCTGCCTTAGTCCAGGATCCCTACCCAAGGATTTTAATTAGCATCCCTCTCTACTGCATCACTGTATGCTGATGAGAATGATCTGTGACAAACAGAAAAAAGAAACATGCTATAAAAGGTCTCCGTTAAAAAGGAAACCCTTCTTACACTGGGAAACATACATTCATCCTCCCCAGTCCTCCACCCCCAAAGTTGTTATCTGTTGCCATGTAACAAAGTCCCCAAACGTGGCAGCTGAAAACAATAGGGATTATCTCACAGTTCCTGTGGATCAGGAAATTGGGAGCAAATAAGTTGGTGGCTTTAGATCAGGTTCTCTCAGGAGGCTGTCATCAAGCTGTCGGCCAAGGCTATAGTCCCAAGTCTCCTGGAGCTGAAAGGTTCTCCTTCATGCTTAGTCACTAAGTTGCTGGTCGGCTTCATTTTCTCGTGGGCGCTTGGACTGAGGTCCTCAGTTCCTGACCATACCACCTGGTCCTCTCCATCGAGTTGGAATGGCAGCTTGCCTCCCCAGGCACCAGTGTTCAGAGAGAAAGAGAGAGAAGCTACAGCCTTGATGTAAATTAATCTCCCAGAAGTGACACCCCATAAGTTCTGCCGCATTCTATTCTTAGAAGTGAGTCACTAAATTCAGCCAGAACTCCAGAGGAGTTCTGGTACTCACACAGGGAATCATGGGAAAGCAGTTTAGATCTGATTACCATACTCCCCTAGATATTCCCATAGTCCTCTGCTTCCCTTTCTAGCTCAACTCTTCAAAAGAGTAGCCTACACTTACTATCTTCATTTTCTCACCTCCCATACCAGTTCGGTTTTTACCCCCATCCACCCCATTGAAACAACTTTCACCTTGTCAAATTTAGTGATCCGTTTTCATTCCTTTTATTAAGGATTCATCAACAATATTTGGCCCAGTTCATCACTGTCTTCTTCTTGAAACAGTCTCTTCACTTAACTTTTAGGATTCTCTAGTCCCTTGGTTCTCCTGATACCCTACTGGCTTTTCCATGTCAACCTCCTTTGTTAGTTTTCCCTCATCTTTTATCCAATCTCTAAATCCTATCTCATCTTGGGAAGGAAATCCAAAAAAAGAGGGTATAAATGTATATGTATAGCTGATGCATTTTGCTATACAGTAAAAACTAACACAACATTGCAAAGCAACTATACTCCAATAAAAATTAATTTTAAAAATTCTCGTATCTTAGAGCTTCCCAAGTGGCGCTAATGATAAAGAACCCACGTGCCAATGCAGGAGACACAAAAGATGCAGGTTTGATCCCCGGGTCAGGAAGATCCCCTGGAGGAGGACATGTCAACCCACTCCAGTATTCTTGCCTAGAGAATTTCATGGACAGAGAAGCCTGGTGGGCTACAGCCCATAGGGTCACAAAGAGTTGGACACGACTTAAGCAACTTAGCACACACACATGCATCACATCTAGATTTCATCCAGATTTATATCTCATAAGCATCTAAATCTTAAAATGTCCCAAACAAGACCCTTGATTTCTACCCACAAAATTAATATCCCCAGTGTTTCCCATCTTATTGAAGAGCATGTCCATCAGCCAGATTGCATAAGTAAAGATCTTAAGTGCTTTCATGGCTTATCTCCTTCTCTTCAGACCCAGAATCAATGTTTCAGCAAGTTCAGTGTACTCCACCTTCAAATACATCCCAAACTCAACCCCTGCTCTTACTATTAGCATTTTGGTGCAACTCACCAAAACTCGAGATGAACCTAAAGAAGTATTTAAAGGGACGTTTACAGCTGTACATTTCGAATGCCTATCTCTTTATGGATGTTTTCTATCTGGTGATACATAGGTCTCCTGGTGTCCTTTGTTCTTTGTCCACACTTTCCTTTAGATCTTGAGCATACTGAAGACAGTTGATTTAAACTCTACCTAAGTGCAACAACTATGTTTCTTCAGGGACATTTTCTATTGACGACTTCTCTTGCCATTTGTGGGCTATACCTTTTGCTTCTTTGCATGGCTCACATTTCTTTTGTTCAAAATTGGGCATTTTACATAATATAACGTGTCAAAGCTGGAAATCAAAGCCCTCCTCCTTTTCCTTAGGGGTTGCTCTTTCTGCTACTGTTGTTTGCTGGTTTAGTCACCTTCTGAAACTAATTCTCTAAAGTCTGTGTGTACTGTAAGGAAATCATTTATTGTGTGTGATCACTCTGCTCAGTTAGAGAGTCTGATGGTTGGACTAATGGTTAGACAAAGATTTCCTAAATGCTTGGAACAAAAAGTTTCCCAGTGTTTGCTGAAGGGCTCTGTTCTCAAGCTTGGGCATGCCATCCACACTTCAATACATACTGGGTTGGCCCAAAAGTTCATTTGTGTTTTTCCTTAAAATGCGACAGAAAATCTGAACCAACTTTCTGGCCAACTTGATCGTTTCCAACTCTAGTCTTTATTTTCTTCTTGCAAAGACTTTAAGTTCAGCTCAAGGTGAGAGCTCAGGACCTTCTCAGATCTTCCTTGAACATTCACAAAGCCCTGGGGATGCACACACCCCTATACCTGTGCTTAGTCTTCCAGATTTCCAGAAATCAGAGCTTTCTGAAGCATTCTATGTACAACACATGTCCAAGACTTCCTTTTAAGCATTTTGGTTAGCCTCTGGTTTGCCCCAGCTATTTATCTACCCCCTCAAACAGCTGTAATTTTAAACAACTGCTGCAATTGTTTTTGTCAAAGACCTTCAAGAAAAAGGTAGTTAGCACTGGGTTCATTTTGAGTCAGGTTGGATAAAGATAAGCTTTGGGAATGTTATCTACTAAGGAGCCACCAGGTAAAGTACTGTGAATGACCTTTCACAGGGGTCCAATGCCATTCTGTCCCCTCCAATGGCTGCCAGGCTTGTCCAGCTTCTGTAGAGCAGGGAAAAGGAGCTTGGGAAAAGGGGAAATTAAAATGCTGTAAAGCTCCCTTTCCTTACCAAGACTCAACTATTTTTCTTGAATAGATGCTCCCAGATTGTTCTGAGCCTTTGGTTAATTTCAGAGTTCCAAAACAGTTGATTCTGTCAACGACAATCTTTTCATTGATTTTATGGAGGATAGGGTTTACGAAGTTTCTTATTCCATCATTCCCACTGATGTCACTTAATTGCTATTATTTTGACTAGAACGTTAGAACGTTCCTTCTCCGAAACTTTGCATTGTTGGCTACCTCAGTCTAGTCAGGTCTTATTCTAGATTGTGTTATTCGTGATGTCTATTTAAGGAAAGCTAAGAAAATGTGAAAGTACTTACTCATATGGAAAAGTAAGCAGCAAAACCTAGCCCATTATTCATTTATTTATGTTTGGTTATGCTTGGTCTTTGCTGCTGCCTGCAGGCTTTCTCTAGTTGCGGCGAGCAGGAGCTACTTTCTAATTGTGGTGTGCAGGCCTCTCTTGTTGAAGCACCCGCTCTAGGGGTGTGGGCTTCAGTAGTTGCAGCACACAGGCTTAGTTGCTCCATGGTATTATAGCCAAACGCTCTACGAAAAAAACTCACTCAGAAGGACAACGTGGATAGTGGAGTGCAGTTTATTTCACTGGCAGGTGCGAGGCAGAGTTTCCTCTTTAGCCAGGGACCCCGACCAACTTTTGTGGAAACCTTATATACTTTAAGTGTACTGCTCAAACCCACATCCTCAAATTCCTTAAACCTAGCCTGGAAAGTGTTAAAGGGAGATACAATCAGGTTACAGCCATGATTCATAATCAGAAGGGTCAGTTGGTTATATATTGTAGCCTACACCAATGGGTGCCATAAAGATTACAAATGTGATTGACTACATAGGGGATTATTACATTCTTTTTGGTGATGGGAAATCTTGGTATGGAATCTAGTGTTTATCAGTCCGGGAGGCCAGTTCGGCCGTAGGTATGTTATCCCCATGGTTACCGGGCACATGGTCCAAAGTTCACTGAAAGTGCAAGATGGAGTTTCCTTCTTCTTAAAGATGGAGTCAGCTCAGCCTGTTCCTTTCCTCCCTCAATGGAATCTTCCCAGATCGGGGATTGAACCTGTGTCCCCTGCATTGGCAGGTGGATTCTGAACTACTAGGCCACCAGGGAAGCCCCTAGCCCATTATTCATGGCTCAATTTCCTAGGAAAATTTTCAAGCTATAATACTTAGGGTGAAAACAAGCATGTGGTTAAAATGTAACACAGAGAGTATTTATCCACTGTCCATGTGCTTTCTGAAGATTGCAAGTTCTTCTTGCTCCAAAATTAAACAGAACCGACTGCAATAGCCCTGGATTGAATATACACACCTGTAAAGTCTGTAGCTCCCCAGCCACTGGCCAAAACAATAAAGCTCACATTCTTATCTTGCAAAAATACAATCACTATAGCCTCTCACTAATGATTTGCCCATTGCAGTTCCTCTCCTTTCTAATATTTTATTCCTATTCATTTTTCTGCCTCATTCCTCTCTATCTTTCATTAACTTTCATTTCTTTCAAGTCCTTCTTCATTTTCCTCTGTTACTCAAAACAGATCACCTTTTATTTTTTCTTAACAATTTATCAGTTTTTTTTCTCTCTTTTATTTCCATGTTAATTATAATGTCACTTGAAAATAATGATTTACTCATCCCTCCTTTCAACACATATTTATTCAGTACCTACTCTGGGCTAGACATTGTTCTTCACACTGGGGATATGTCTCCAGCTACAAAATAAGACAGACGATGACTCTACCCTCATAGCAGAAAAAAGATAATGATCGAACCAAACCTTCTATAATATATCAGGTGGTGATAAGTGTTATGAAGAAAAATCAGCAGGGAAAGAGGATATTGAATACTGACGGTAAAAAGAGAGGTTGCAATTTTAAGTAGGGTGGTTCAGAAAGGATGCTCTGATAAAGTGACTTTGAGAAGAGATTTGAAAGAAGGTAGAGAGTCAGCCATGCAGATCCTGATCTGGGTAAACAATGTTCCAGATAGGACAGCATGTGAAAAGTACAGCTCTAAATCAGAAATGAGTCTGAAAAGTAAGGAGGCCAGTGTACCTGGAGCAGAGTGAGCAAGAGGGAGAGAATTAGGAGATGAGGTCAGAGAAGTAAAAAGGATGGCAGAATGTATAGAACCTTGTAGACCTTTGGCTTTTACCAAAGTATTTAACGGATTTCAGAAGTCATACATTCCATTCTGGGGGCTATTCATTTACTTTTAAGTATTTATTTGTTTGGAAAATGCCCTGATGCTGGGAAAGATTCAGGGCAGGAGGAGAAAGGGGCGACAGAGGAAGAGATGGTTGGATGGCATCACTGACTCAATGGACATAAGTTTGACCAAGCTCCTGGAGATGGAGGAGGACAGAGAAGCCTGGAGTCCATGGGATCACAAAGTGTCAGACACGACTGAGCAACTGAACAACAGCAACAGTTTATTTATTTGACTGTGCTGTGCCACAGTTGTGGCACACAGGATCTTCTAGGTGCAGCACTAGGGCTTCCCTGGTGGCTCAGATGGTAAAGTGTCTGCCTGCAATACAGGAGACCTGGGTTTGATTCCTGGGTCGGAAAGATTCCCCTGGAGAAGAAAATGGCAACCCACTCCAGTATTCTTGCACGGAAAATCCCATGGACAGAGGAGCCTGATAAGGCTACAGTCCATGGGATCGCAAAGATCAGACACAACTGAGTGACTTCACTTTCTATCTTTCTTTTCTATGGGGTCTAGTTTCCTTACCAAGGATGGAACTCTGGCCCCTTACTTTGGGAGTCTGGAGTCTTAGCCACTGGACTACCAGGGATGCCCAGGGGCTATTGATTTTGATGTGTATTACTTTGGCTGATGAACAGAAAGGCTATTTTTGTTTTTTAAAATTTATGCCAAAGCTCAGAAATTTTATCTGTAATATGCTAAGTCACGTCCAACTCTTTGCAACACTATGGACCGTAGCCTGCCACGCTCTTCTGTCCATGAGCTTCTCCAGGCAAGAATACTGGAGTGGATTGCCATTCCCTTCTCCAGAGGATCTTCCCGGCCCAGAGATCAAACCCACATCTCCTGCTCTGCAGGCAGATTCTTTACCATTTGAACTACAGGGAAGATGACAATAATAACTTACCTGACTTGATAATATTTGACTTAAAACATTACCTTCAAAACAAGGTCTGAAATTTCCCCAAACCCATTCTATAAATGTGGAATATCATCATTATTACATGAAAAAGGGTCAAATAAATTTGAGGAGGTATGGAGTTAAAATTTTGTCACACAAATTCTCAAAATTTAAAAATATATCAAATGTGCTTTACTGAACCACCCAAGCAGACACATACCTGCAGCATTTTGTAAAATTCTTTGATTAAACAAACATAAACCCAAAACAAAACCTTTTCTTGGAACTTGGAGAATTTCTTGGAACTTGCTGAAGCAAAAAATATTTTGGAAAGTTTTCTTCCAACCATGCTCTGTTATCTTCCATTAACCTCAGATGTCTGAGGCCAATCTGATTTTCCTCCTCTGCAAATTTACTTTTTTTTTTTCCTACGTTTGTTTTCTCGATCATAAAAATGAAAAGTTTTGCCCAATTTTTCTCCATATCTGTATTAATTTTTCTTAGAAAATTTTCTTGGTGTGCAGATCCAGATCTTTACTTCTTCAGAAATATTTTCCTTCTTATATCTTGCTTATTTTGGTTTCTCATCTTGTTCTGGTTCCTTGTACAAGAGCATGAATGGTCTGCATTTGCCTGATCCCTCATACCCATCCTTCCTTTCCTTTTATAATCATCTTTTTAACTGGCAGAACCTTAATATCATTGTAGTGTTTCTGATCTTCGTCACTTCTTCTAAAGATTTTAATTTCTTTTGGTGAATTATAATTTTCCTTATATGTTACCATTATTCCAAATTCTTTGATTTTTTCATTCTCTTAGCCAAAGACTTTCTGTAACTTTCCTTTTTCATACTTTCAGATTTAATTTCTTATTTTATACTCTCCATTTCTAATAATACCCATTAAAATGTTACCTAAAATTTATTTTTCTTCCCTTCCATAAATTATTTTTAAAAGTATGTCCTTTCTCTTGAAAGAGGAGAAGTCGTCCATGATCACTATTTCCCCATTTCCAAAGTGTGACCAACACAGTGACATGACATTCCAAAAGAAATTTATAATACCCTTTACCTTGCCTTCCTTCCCAGACTTCCTTGCAGCTGAGTAAGGTCATGTGACACAATCCCCAGCCAATGGAAATACAAGCAAATGTGGGGAGGGAGAGGAATAAGGGCCTGCTGAAACTTTTTATATGGAGCCTACTAAGTTGGCATGACCCATTGACACTTGTATCTTCCTGCCTGAAATTTGGATGTGAGGCTTGGAGATCAAATAGCCACCTTGCAGCCAGAAGGGGGAAAGTCCCACACTAAGTCCCACACTAAGAAGATAGAAAAAGCTCAGATTTTGATGACATCCCTGAGTACATCACTGAAATATACTCATCTTTTTAGACACTGCTTGTCTGTTTTCTCATACACACAGACAAATGTGAGTAGATTTTCCTTTAGCACATTTACTTTTTACCAGTTTGCTATTCAAGAAGACAGACTGATATATGTTTAAAAAACTCTGTGGAAAAAACAAAAACAAAACAAAACAAAACTCTGTGGTGGAGGAGTGTGGAGAAGGAGTTGGTGGCTTTGGCAAGTCCCAGAAAGAGATTTCATCTCTCTGTGATATCTTCCTTCTCTTTGGTAAAGCCATTGCGCAGTGGGACAGCTTTATATACTTAGATATCTTTTAACCTAGCCTCCATTTCAGTTCTTTGATGGCTTTGTCTGGCCTTCTTCCCAGGGCTGTTGTCAGAAATGTAGCCATCTGTACAGCTGGCTATCTATCTGTTCCTGGTAGCTCTGTGCCTTCCCGGAGCTTTCCGCGGGTATTTGTCTGTTGATATTCTAGCTCTTTGTTGGCAAAGGGAGCTCAAGGAGGCTTGTTTCTCATCTGCCCTAAGTTTCTTTCTGCCTGCAGCCCTTGCCTTTCCAAATGAGGTGGTTGTTGTGATACAGAGGAGGATCCTGTGGGGCTCCTGGGCCCAAAAGCCTTTCTGTCCAACCCGTGCACCACTCCTCCCCTCCCATTTCTTGATTATAGGAAATAGGTTTTCATTCAGCTTCTACAGCTCTCCCTGAGAGTTCCCATAGGCAGTTCAAATAGTTGCTAATTAGGGAAAATCCACTCACATTTGTCTATGTGTATGAGAAAACAGGACTAACAGTGTCTAAAAAGACGAGTTTATTTCAGTGATGTACTCAGGGGTATCATCAAAATCTGAGCTTTTTCTATCTTCGTATTGTGACTTTCCCTCTCCTGGTTGCAAGGTGGCTATTTGACCTCCAACCCTCATATCCATATTTCAGGCAGAAAGATACAAAGTGTAAATGGGTCATGAAAAATGTGGTCCACTGGAGAAGGGAATGGCAAACCACTTCAGTATTCTTATAGCCTTGAGAACCCCATGAAACAGTATGAAAAGGCAAAAAGATAGGACACTGAAAGAGGAACTCCCCAGGTCGGTAGGTGCCCAATATGCTACTGAAGATCAGTGGAGAAATAACTCCAGAAAGAATGAAGAGACAGAGACAAAGCAAAAACAACACCCAGTTGTGGATGTGACTGGTGATGGAAGCAAGTTCCGATGCTGTAAAGAGCAATATTGCATAGGAACCTGGAATGTTAGGTCCATGAATCAAGGCAAACTGGAAGTGGTCAAACAAGAGATGGCAAGAGTGAACATTGACATTTTAGGAATCAGCAAATTAAAATGGACTGCAATGGGTAAATTTAACTCAGATGACTATTATATTTATTACTTTGGGCGAGAATCCCTTAGAAGAAATGGAGTAGCCATCATAGTAAACAAAAGAGTCCAAAATGCAGTACTTGGATGCAATCTCAAAAATGACAGAATGATCTCTGTTTGTTTCCAAGGCAAAACACTCAATATCACAGTAATCCAACTCTATGACCCAAACAGTGATGCTGAAGAAGCTGAAGTTGAATGGTGCTATGAAGACCTACAAGACCTTCCAGAATTAACACCCAAAAAAGATTTCCTTTTCATTATAGGGGACTGGACTGCAAAAGTAGGAAGCCAAGAAAACCCTGGAGTGACAGGCAAACTTGGCCTTGGAGTACAGAACAAAGCAGGTCAAAGGCTAGTGGAGTTTTGCCAAGACAATGCACTGGTCATAGCAAACAACCTCTTCCAACTACACAAGAGAAGACTCTACACATGGACATCACCAGATGGTCAACACCGAAATCAGATTGATTATATTCTTTGCAGCCAAAATTGGAGAAGCTCTATACAGTCAGTAAATACAAGACCAGGAGCTGACTGTGGCTCAGATCATGAAATCCTTATTGCCAAATTCAGACTTAAATTGAAGAAAGTAGGGAAAACCACTAGACCATTCAGGTATGACCTAAATCAAATCCCTTATGATTATACAGTGGAAGTGAGAAATAGATTTAAGGGACTAGATCTGATAGACAGAGTGCCTGATGAACTATGGACAGAGGTTTGTGACATTGTACAGGAGACAGGGATCAAGACCATCCCCATGGAAAGAAATGCAAAAAAGCAAAATGGCTGTCTGGGGAGGCCTTACAAATAGCTGTGAAAAGAAGAGAAGTGAAAAGCAAAGGAGAAAAGGAAAAGATATACCCATTTGAATGGAGAGTTCCAAAGAATAGCAAGGAGAGATAAGAAAGCCTTCCTCAGTGATCAATGCAAAGAAATAGAGGAAAACAATAGAATGGGAAAGACTAGAGATCTCTTCAAGAAAATTAGAGATACCAAGGGAACGTTTCATGCAAAGATGGGCTCAATAAAACAGAAATGGTATGGACCTAACAGAAGCAGAAGATATTTAGAAGAGGTGGCAAGAATACACAGAAGAACTATACAAAAAAGATCTTCATGACCCAGATAATCACGATGGTGTGATCACTGACCTAGAGCCAGACATCCTGGAATGTGAAGTCAAGTGGGCCTTAGGAAGCATCACTACAAACAAAGCTAGTGGAGGTGATGGAATTCCAGTTGAGCTATTTCAAATCCTAAAAGATGATGCTGTGAAAGTGCTGCACTCAATATGCCAACAAACTTGGAAAACTCAGCAGTGGCCACAGGGCTGGAAAAGGTCAGTTTTCATTCCACTCCCAAAGAAAGGCAATGCCAAAGAATGCTCAAACTACCGCACAATTGCACTCATCTCACACACTAGTGAAGTAATGCTCAAAATTCTCCAAGCCAGGCTTCAACCAATATGCAAACTGTGAACTTCCTGATGTTCAAGCTGGTTTTAGAAAAGGCAGAGGAACCAGAGATCAAATTGCCAACATCCACTGGATCATCAAAAAAGTAAAAGAGTTCCAGAAAAACATCTATTTCTGCTTTATTGACTATTCCAAAGCTTTGACTATGTGCATTACCACAAACTGGAAAATTCTTAAAGAGATGGGATAGCAGATGACCTGACCTGCCCCTTGAGAAATCTGTATGCAGGTCAGGAAGCAACAGTTAGAACTGGACAGGGAACAACAGACTGGTTCCAAATAGGAAAAGGAATATGTCAAGGCTGTATATTGTCATCCTGTTTATTTAACTTCTATGCAGAGTACATCATGAGAAACGCTGGACTGGATGCAGCACAGGCTGGAATCAAGATCGCTGGGAGAAATATCAATAACCCCAGATATGCAGATGACACCACCCTATGGCAGAAAGCAAAGAAGAACTAAAGAGCCTCTTGATGAAAGTGAAAGAGGAGAGTGAAAAAGTTGGCTTAAAACTCAACATTCAGAAAACTAAGATCATGGCATCTGGTCCCATCACCTCATGGCAAATAGATGGAAAAACAGTGGGAACAGTGTCAGACTTTATTTTTTTGGGCTCCAAAATCACTGCAGATGGTGAGTGCAGCCATGAAATTAAAAGATGGTTACTCCTTGGAAGAAAAGTTATGACCAAATTAGACAGCATATTAAAAAGCAGAGACATTACTTTGCCAGCAAAGGTCCATCTTGTCAAGGCTGTGGTTTTTCCAGTAGTCATGTATGGATGTGAGAGTTGGACTATAAAGAAAGCTGAGTGGCGAAGAATTGATGCTTTTGAACTGTGGTGTTGGAGAAGACTCTTGAGAGTCACTTGTAATACAAGGAGCCCAAACCAGTCAATCCTAAGGGAAATCGGCCCCGAAAATTCATTGGAAGGACTGATGTTGAAGTTGAAACTCCAATACTTTGGCCACCTGATGCATAGAGCTGACTCATTTGAAAAGACCATGATGCTGGGAAAGATTAAAGGTGGGAGGAGAAGGGGAACGACAGAGGATGAGATGACTGGATGTCATCATCGACTCAATGGACATGAGTTTGAGTAAACTCCGGGAGTTGTTGATGGACAGGGAAGCCTGGAGTGCTGCAGTCCATGGGTTGCAAAGAGTCTGACATGACTGGGCGACTGAAACCGAACTGAACTGAGGTAAGGGAGAGGATGCAGAGATAAGGGAGGAATAGTCAAGAAACAATAGTGCAGCCTCGGGGCAGTGTCCTGGTTCCCCTTCAAGCTGTTTTGCAGATACTGAAATCCTCACCACGTGGGAAAAGTTAATAATATGATGCCCAGGAGCATGTAGACCCCAGACTGGTTGGAACTAGAAGTTGATGATGCTAATGTTCACTTATCTCACCACCAACAAATCAGAATAATGTCCATGAGCGATCATGTGCTCTTTGAATGATTACTATAAAACTACCCCCTCCAGGTTGGGACACACAGTTTTGAGGGCATTAGCCTGCTGTGTTCCCTTTTGCCTTGCAAAGCAATAAAGCTATTCTTTCCTACTTCATCCAAAACTCTTGTCTCAGGGATTTAACTTGGTGCCGGGGTACAGAGGCCAGGTTAGCTTCAGTTGTTGCCTTTTTGATGCCCTCTCCATGTGACCATAATTCTCTGATGCTGTTTCCAAAAAGAGGTAAGACTGGCATTGGCACTTTTCTTCAATATTTAGAAGAAAATTTGTTCTTAATATTTAGAAAATATTTCTTAAAAGTTGACAGGTAAATAACACTCTTACCTGGTTTCCAAAGAGGAAATAGATCCCCTGCCATCCTTTCAATTCTTTTGCTTATTCCATAGGTGGATATTTGGATTTTAGTCAAGTCCCATGTTACACAGGGTTTCCCAGGTGGTGCCAGTGGTAAAGAACCCACCTGCCAATGCAGCAGATGCAAGAGACGTGGGTTTGATCCCTGGGTTGGGGGAAGATCCCCTGAAAAAGGAAACAACAACCCACTCCAGTATTCTCGCCTGGGAAATTCCATGGACAGAGGAGCCTGGCAAGCTACGCTTCACAGGGTCACAAAGAGTCAGACACAACTGAGCATGCGTACACAGATCTTACACAGAGTTCCTGAAGTTCACCTGGAACTTATGAACACACATAAACATTCAGAAAGGAAATTAAATTTCTCAGTTCCAAATACAGATGTACTGCAACATGACTTTTGCCACTGAATCTAATGTGCCCAAGTCCAATCAGTGAGGTACAGTCTGAAGTGCACTAGTCTGGGACCAGGAGGGTCACTTATGAAGTCTGTGACCAAGGTCGAGGGATTTAAATTTTCAATTTCTCCATTTCCTCATCTGTAAAAATAAATGTTTGGATTAGGGTGAAGTGCTCAACCAAATTATACATTAGAATAGTAAACTATCCAATATCTGTACTGTGAACCTCAGGAATAAGCACATAAGAGACAGGACAGAAGATGGCATGTTTTTAAAATATGAAACAGCAGATACTAAACTGAGGTTCCTGCTGTCTCTGACATTCTGCTACATCTGTTTTATATATGTATACATATACATATACACACACAAGTACATGTATTTTTACACACAGGTACATGTATTTTTACACACAGGTATATAGTGGTTATTTATTTTTAATTTGGTGATTTTTATAGTTTCAGAAAGTTTATGCCTTTCTATAGGTCTCAAATTTTCTACCATATATTACATATTTTATAATTAAAGAAAGAAAATGATCATTCTTTTCTCATAATGACATACTCATTTGTGTAGGAAGTTGTTCAACAGAGACCAATAGACAATATAATATGCCCCTCAGTGTCCAAAAGGGGTGATGTAGCAGCAGCAGCAATAATAATGACAAAAACATTAAGCTGTTATTTGAGCCCTACTTTTTGTTTTATACCTCTATTTTCATGTTACGTAATATAGTGAACATTTCTTATTTACCATGTACCAGGCCCTGTTCTACGCTCTTTAATTTAAATTTCGTAAGAAATCTATAAGAAAGGCACTATTATGATCCTTATTTAATATATAAAGAAATCCAGGGATAAGGAGTTCTACATCATCAGAATGACACCCCAGCACATGAAATAGCAGAGAGGAACCAAAGAACTCTGCAAAGGTGAAGTCCATTTTTCTGGCAGAGCCTTTAGGAAGTGCTGTCTTTCTGTGTTCTTTAGAGGTGTGGGTCTCAATTGCATTGACCTGACATATGCTTTGAAACATATGAAACATATTTTGTTACTAATACTAGTTCAATGACCAAAGTTTGCTAATTATGTTCTTTTTATTTTATTTTTATTTTTTGTCACTCCATGTGGCTTGTGGGATCTTAGTTCCCCAACCGTGGATTGAACCCGGGCCCTTGGCAGTGAAAGCACAGAGTCCTAGCAACTGGACCACCAGGAAATTCCCAATTATGTACTTTTTAAAGTTAAAAAAAGTGTACAATTTAGTGGTTTTCATTATATTCACAAATTATACGAACAGCTCCATGGATTCCAGAATATTTCAACACTTCAGAAGGAAACCCCATACTGATTATAATTCTTTCCTTAATCTTCCTTTTCCCCAGCAAATGGCAACTACTAATTGACTTTCTGTCTCTATCAATTTGCCTACTCTGGACATTTCATATAAATGAAGTCATACAAATATGTGTCCTTTTGTGTCTTCCTTCTTTCACTTAGCATAATGTTTCAAGGTTCATTCATGTTGTAGATATGTCTGTACTTAGCTCCTTTTATGGAGAAGGCAGTGGCATCCCACTCCAGTACTTTTGCCTGGAAAATCCCATGTCGGAGGAGCCTGGTGGGCTATAGTCCATGGGGTCGCTAGAGTCGGACAAGACTGAGCGACTTCACTTTCACTTTTCACTTTCATGCATTGGAGAAGGAAATGGCAACCCACTCCAGTGTTCTTGCCTGGAGAATCCCAGGGATGGGGGAGCCTGGTGGGCTGCCGTCTCTGGGGTCGCACAGAGTCGGACACGACTGAAGTGACTTAGCAGCAGCAGCAGCAGCTCCTTTTGTGGCTGGATAATATTCCATTGTATAGATATACCACATTTTGTTTATCCAATCATCAGTTGGTGGAACATTTGGGTTATTTCCATTTTTTAGTTATGTGAATAATGCTACTGTGAATACTCATGTATAAGTTTTTGTGAGCTACTATGTATAAAATAGATAACCAATAAGGACCTACTGTATAGCACAAGGAACTATATTCAATATCTTATAATAACCTATAATGGGAAAAAAATCTGAAAAAGAATATATATATATATATATATATATATATATGTATATGTATAAAACTGAATCACTCTACTGTACTCCTGAAACATAAATCCACTATACTTCAATAAAAAGTTCTTATATCTATACCTAGGAATGGAATTGCTGTGTCATATGGTAACTTTATGTTTAGTTTTCTGAGGAATTGTCAGACTTTTTTCCAAAGTGGCTGCACCACTTTACATTTCCACCACTGGTGTATGAAGATTCCAGTTTCATCATATTCTCACTAATGTGTTTTTTTTAAAAAATTCCCATTTTACTGGGTGTGTTTACAGCAATTTCACTGTGGTTGTGATTTGAATTATCTAAATGACTAACAATGTTGAGCATCATTTTATGTACTTATTGGCTATTTTTATGTAGTCTTCAGAGAAATGACTATTCAAATCATGAAACCATTTTCAAGTGGGTTATTGTCTTTTTATTGTCAAGTTGTGAGAGTTATTTATGTGGTCTGGTTAATTTCTAGGGTTCTCAAAAGGCTGATTTAAAATTTTTGCCAGTGTTCTCATGGCTTTTATGAAGGAAACTATTTTCATAGGTCCTGACTACCATTCCCAAAGGTCTTCCCTAATTATATACTTTTAATACTCAATCACTGGAAGATAATTTGGAAACTGTATTTCTGCCAAGGGATTCATACTTAGGGTACATAACAAACTCATAAAACTGTGTGGAAAATTTTTAAAAATTTAAAAGAAAATAGATAAAAGCTATGAACAGAAAATTTCACAAAAGAGGAAAATTAAAACATGAAAAAATGTTCAATATCATTAGCCACTTGGAAAATGCAATTAAAATCATGGTGATACATGACATGCATCTATCAGAATTGACTAAAATAAAACAGCAATGTTGACAATTGCTGGTGAAGTTGTAGAGAGCTTGGAATCACTATATGTTCATGGTGGAATCTATAATGATACAGCCATGTGGAAAGCAATTTGTCAGTTTCTTACAAAACCAATTATTATATGATCCAGCAATTATACTCTTGTGCATTTATCCCAGAGAAATAAAAACTAATTTCCATAAAAAGTCTTGTATATGAATGTTCATAACAACTTTATTTGTAATAGCTGAAAACTGGAAGCAATACAAATGTAGTTCAACAAGTTGATAATTAGATCAACTGTGGCACATCCATACCAAGGAATACTATGCAACAATAAAAAGGATACACTATTGATACATGTAAGAACATGGATGAATCTCAGGGGAATTTGCTTGAGTGGGAAAAACAAATCTCAAAGTGTTGTATTATGTATGATGACATTTTATAACGTTCTTGAAATAACAAAATTGTAGACATGGAGAACAGATTAGTGGTTTACTAGCTTTTATGGATGGGAAGATGAGAGGGAAATGGATGTGACTATAAAAGAACAATAATGTGGGATCTTAGCAGTGATGAAACAGCTCCATATCATGATCATTGTGGTAGTTACATAAATCCATAAATGTGATAAATATACAGGGACCCTCACACACATTGTAAAAACTGATGAAATCTGAATAAGCTCCGTAGATTGTACCAGTGTCCAATTTCCTTGTTTGGATATCCTAGGATAGTTCCCTTTAGGAGAAGTAGGTAAGAGAACACAAAGTTCTCTGTACTCTTTGCATCTTCCAATGAATCTATCATAATTTCAAGACAAAAATATAAAGAAGCTAGTCAGGAAGACTTGTGCTTAGTCCTACAGTTGTTATGTTGCACTCACCTACATTTTGATAGCTTTCCTCAAGTGAAGAGAAGAGGTGAGGAGTCAAAGCCAGTAATCTAGAAATTGAAACGAATCACAATAGGTCCCATTTGCGTGAATGTCATGGCAAAAAAGAAAGGCTCAGAAACACCACCTTCTGGGGATCAGAGAGTAAAGTACAAGGATAATGCATAATGGAGGAGAGTTATGAGAATATAGGTTTGCTTATTAATGTTTGTTTGTTGTTTAAAATTTTACCCTGTGAATCTTTTCATAGTGGATTTCAAAATGACAGTCTCTCAACCTCACTAAGGTTAGTTTTAGGTTTAGGGCATTTTCTCACTATATTTATATTTTATACTGCAAGAGACAATTCTGGTTCTTAGAAAATGTAAATCCTTGATATGTTCTCACACTAGCAATGCCAGGGAAGAAAAGGCAATGAGTTTTCCTTAAAAACCCCTACAGTCCAAGGGGACTGAACTGACTCTAGTTTCATAATTGGTGGCAGAAACTCTATTGCTATGATGTTGCTAACTTAGCAGAATGTGGTCCTTGGACACTTTGTAAAGATTATACCTAGCATTCCAGTCAATAGGGGTAGTTTATTTGTAGATGTCCTATCTTCCCTCTTTAGACTATATTCTTTCCCAGGACAAGGATCGAATTTATTTCATCCTTATATTCTAAGTGCATACACAAGGCCTGGACCTTAGTAAGAACCTAATACACTTATGATAAATGAATAAGTGTGATAGATGAGGTCATCATACTTGGAAAATGTGTGTTTTGGGGTCCCCAGACTTGGTAGTAAGGGTAGCATATTTCATTCTCTTGACCATTTCTGTAAAGTTTTACTTTCAAGTTTTGGGTCCAAATATGGTCCAGTTGATACAATAGTTCTAGAATCCAGGGCCCAACTTAATGTTTGAATAGACTGGAAATTTCCTACGTTCTATATTTTGAGGGAAGGACTTCACACCCAGGCACCCAGAAGGCCTTTATCTTAGTCCATTCTGGCTGCTATAACAAAAATACCACAGACTAGGTGGTTTATAAACACAGAAATTTATTTCTGGGGGCTGAAAGTCCAAGAGTCAGGGTGCCAGCACTGACGGTGAGGGCCCTCTACCAGGGTGCAGACTTCTTGTTGTGTCCTCCTGTGGGGGAGGGGGTGATGGGTCCCTGTCACTTCTATAAAACACTAACTTTACTCAATAGGCATCCACCTTCAGGACCTAAGCCCCTTCCAAAGGCCTCACCTCCTAATACCATTACATTGGGTATTAAGATTTCAATGTATGAAATTTGGAGGGACACATTCAGACCTTAAATATGATCTTAGATGGGGGTAACTGAAATAA
Source organism: Bos taurus (assembly GCF_002263795.3). Classification (NCBI taxonomy): domain Eukaryota; kingdom Metazoa; phylum Chordata; class Mammalia; order Artiodactyla; family Bovidae; genus Bos; species Bos taurus. The sequence goes on along the minus strand of NW_020192292.1, from coordinate 6,479,065 downwards.
CCTTCAACATTGATTCTGAACCCCACGTTTTCCAAATGAAAAACCAGAGAGAGGAGAAGTGACTCATCCTAACTCATCAAGCAGGTGAGTGAGATGGCTAGAATTGGAGTGCCTATCTCCCAAATTCTAACAAAATGAAAACCACACTCGGCTTCTTTCTACAATGATAGGCATTTCTTTAGGAAACAATGAGTTGGAATGATCTGGAGCCTAGACTGAGGGATGTAGTGGGAGATTAGTCATGTATTAAATACGAAAAGAAGTGTCAGTATTTCCTAATGTACATTCTGAAAATACCTGCCTTGTCATTAGAGCAAAAGAACAAATGCCTAAATTGTGCTCCCTACAGAAGTGTCTAGAACACAAATTCAAAAGCATTCCTGTTTAGCATCGTTGGTCAGGTTGCAGAGGACCTGAGGTTTTGATGAACTACATAGCCAATGCTGAGTAGCAAGTGCTAGAACAATGAAGCAATCTAAGGTGGCTCTCAGAGCTTTATTCATCAATAGATGCAAGAATATTTTAAAAGGTGAGATAGGTAAATAATTGAAGTTTATGCCAAAATGACTATTGAAAAGTGAAAACATTTAATATGGCATGGTGACTAAGTAATTTTTTTTTGCTTCTGACCTGAGAAAAATTTTTACAGCTACACTGGAAAGGCTGGATTTTATGTAGTTAGAAAAATATTGTTGAAAGGCTCAAAGAGACTGATTCATGTCAATGTATGGCAAAAAACCACTACAATATTGTAATTAGCCTCCAATTAAAATAAATTAATTAATTAAAAAAAGAAAGGCTCAAATAGACTACCAGATAGCACATTTATTTATAAAGTCTGCTAGGAGAGGAAGTGAGAGAGTTGGAGGAAACCCCCTGGAGGAGGCATGGCAACCCACTCCAGTATTCTTGCCTGGAGAATCCTATGGACACAGGAGCCTGGTGAGGAGGTGGAGGGGGGGTGGCAACAGTCCATGGGGTTACAAAGAGTCAGACACGACTGAGGTGACTGAGCATGCATACACATGTGAAGAGCCTCCAAGGACCAAATGCAGAGGTTTGAAATTGATCAGACATTATCAAATAAGGAAACAATATGGTCCAAAGGATTTTTAGGAAGTTTATCTAACTGGGATATGAAGTGGAGGTAGTGGGAGACAATAGCATTAATTCAGGTGGAATGTTCCAGAGAAGGTGGTTCTGAGAATGGTTTAAAAAAAATAGAAAATAAAAACAAATAAATATTTGTAACTGTCAGTGATTAGCCATGGAGATGAAGAGACAATTCAAAGACTTGTATTTTCTGAGCTTGAAGCTGGTAAGAGTGATCTTACTTCTCATTTGGGCCAGCTGGGGGAAAGCCTAGTGAGTTCAATTCGTTGCTGATGTGGAGAAATAGCTAAGCTTTAGGGGAATGTCCTACATGGGCTTGGAGCATGAATTGGACTTAGCCAGAGAATTACGATTTGATTTGGAGATTCATTAGTTAGCAATGATGAATGAAAACATGAGATCAGGTGAGCACCTTGGAGGGGATGGAAAAGTAGAAGGGCAGATTAAAGAGGAAGCCTTGTGGGACATATCCATGCTCCCCAGAGAAGGACCTAGGATGTTCAAAAGCTATCCAGAAAAGAAGAAAGTGGAAGGAATTCTTACCAGACTTCAGACCTATGAGAGAGTTAAAGTAATTTAGACTGTGTAGTTGGAGAAGGCAGTGGCACTCCACTCCAGTACTCTTGCCTGGAAAATCCCATGGATGGAGGAGCCTGGTAGGCTGCAGTCCATGGGGTCGCTAAGAGTTGGACACAACTGAGCAACTTCCCTTTCACTTTTCACTTTCATGCATTGGAGAAGGAAATGGCAACCCACTCCAATGTTCTTGCCTGGAGAATCCCAGGGACAGGGGAGCCTGGTGGGCTGCCGTCTATGGGGTCGCACAGAGTCGGACACGACTGAAGCGACTTAAGCAGCTGTAGCAGCAGACTGTGTAGTAATGACATAAGAATCAATAAATATACCAGTAGGACAGAATAGAGAGTCTGGAAATAGACTCACACATATACGTGTTTATTTGATTTCTTGTCAAAAACACCAAGCAACCTAATGTGGAAATAAAAGTCTTTTCAACCAGCAGGGCTGGATATTCGCATTTTAAAATTAACCTCAACTAGGACCTTATACTGTACACAAAAGTTAGTTCGAGCTGGATCATATATATAAAACATAAAAGCTAACGATAAGACATAAAAATCAATAATAATGCAAGAAAATAATTTATAAATTAGATTGTATCAAAATTAAAATGTCTGCTCACTAAAAGACATCATTAAAACAATCAATAAAAAGGCCATAAAGTGGAAGAGAATATTCACAAATCACGTATCTGACAAAGAACTAGTATCTGGGTTATATAAAGAACTCCTACAGATCAATAATAAAAAGACAGTGTGATATAAATGGGCAAATCATGGGAGCAGACATGTCGCAAAGGAAGATACACGAATGGCCAATAAGCACATGAAAATGTGGTAGACATCACTAATCATCAGGGAAATGCAGATTAAAGCCAAATGAGATAACCACTACACACATACCAGAATGGTTAAAATGAAAAAGAATGAAGACACAAATGCTGACAAGGATTTGGAGCAACTGGAGATTTTATACTCTGCTGGTAGGAGTGTAAAAAAAGTACTACTTTGGAGAAAGTTCTGACAGATGCATAAAATGAACCATACACCTACTCCAGGAGAACAGAAGATCTACACCTTGGTATTTACTTATGTGCCTGTTTCCACAAAAACCTGCATATGAAGCTGTTTATAGCAGCTCTCTTCCAACAGCCCAAATTTGGAAACAGCCCAGGTGTTGCCAACTGGAAATGGGTAAGCCAACTGTGGGTATAGCCAAATTATGTTCCTGGGTGGTTCAGTGGTAAAGAATCTGCCTGACAATACAGGAGACCTGGGTTCGATCCCTGGGTCAGGAAGATCCCCTGGAGAAGGAAATGGCAACCCCCTCCAGTATTCTTGCCTGAAGAATCCCACACACAGAGGTGCCTACCGGGCTACAGTTCATGGGGTCACAAAGTGACTTAGCGACTAAACAACAACACTCTGCAATAAACAGGATGAAATACAGATAACACACAACAACATGTATGGATCTCAGAAACATTATCCTGCGCAAAACAAATCTTACACAAAGACCACATATGTATGATAATATTTATAATAAGTTCTAAAACGGGAACAAGTGATCTAAGGTGAAAAAAATCAGACTGCTGGTTGCCTTTGGGTGGTGGGTGGGAATTGACTGGGAAGGGGCATAAGAAAACTGGTTGTGGTGCTGGAAACACTCTATATTACAAGAGTTTGGGTTCCATGGTGATTATGTTTGTCAAGCCAAATTAATTTTATTCTTAAGAACTTTTTATGTTACATTATATGAAAACTTTAGCTCTCCTTCCCAAAGAAGTATACAAATATTGTGTGTGTGTTTGTGTGTGCAAGCTCACCCATGGCATGTGTGGGGGCCTGTATGTGATGGAGTATACAGATGGAGGCAGAGATGTTATTTTAACTTTGGAAACCTGAAAACTCCAAATAAACTTTATTCGAAGGAAAAATATCTTTAAAATGTACATTTAGATGGAAGGAATTTGCTGGAAGAAAGTTTTCCTTTCATTATCTTGCTGCGGCTTTTCTTTCTCTATGTGATTGTACTGGTCAAACAACCCATATTGCTTGACAAATTCTTTTGAAAGCTGGCCAAAGAACAGATTGTTCAATAGATGAGAAGGGAAAATTAGTAAGACCCATCCACCTCCAGTCTAATAGGCAAGATTGTGATTCATACTTTGCTCTAGATCATTATCTTTCATCTTTGTCTACTGAAGAGAGCCATTTACTCACTGGGATTTTACAAAAACATATAGAACAACTAGGGCTTCAAAAACTTATATTATACATGCCAATAATCCAGACCTAGGTGGCTCACAGTCTCTCTTCCGGCAATGAGACATAATGGAATGAAAGCATGGTGGGGAGGTTATTCTCTTCCCAAAGCATCTCTTGCATGCATAGCAGGGCTCTGCCTCCTCTTGTCCAGCTACACTAGTCTAATTAATGTTTTCTGGACATTCAATGCTTTTTAATGACTCTATGTTTTGCTTATATTGGTTTTTGGTCCTAGAGTCACTATATTACCTTTCTAACTGTTGAAGTCCTATTTGTCTTTTAAGACTCCCACTCAGATGAACTCCTCTTTGAAACTTTTTCAATTTCTCTAATCAATTTTCTTCCACCGCTGTGTTTCCTGACACCTTGATTATATGTATTACAGTGTTTGTCCTAATCTGACTAAAGTTGATAGTTGCACGTCTGTTGACTATTTTAGACTGAGAGTTTCTGGAAAGCAGAACCTGTGTATTTGGTTTCTAGCATGGTTTAGTCACATGATATTCTACTTGATATGGGTGACTTCAAGGATATTTGGATATCTCCTCACTGAACTTCCATAAGAGTAGGTAGCAGGACTCTATTTAGTGCCCTACGCACTACATACACACACCATAGGGAAGTGTTTTGTGTGGATTTGGCATACAGCACATTGGTGAATGTAATGATGATGTACTTTGAAATGTCCCTAAGACCCAGGAAACTCAAATGTTGTGTAAGCTGTTTTGTTCAGCTGTTTTATATTAAAGGGAAACTGTAGTACAGCCAGTCTTTGAGAACTAATTGATCCTAGTTTTTGCAAACTTTTAAAGAAGAAAAGAACACTTGGGTTGGAACCATCCGGTTTGTATTATACGAGGGTATTAGTTGATGCGGAGGTTTACATATATGAAGAATGTAAAAACTGCATAGTTATTTCCAGTTGGAGTTCCACTTTACTAATCCCAATAAGGAAGGAAAATGTCCCCACTGCTCAAACCCTAAAATATCTTTTTTTCTGCAAGATTCACTCAGTGTCAATCCATTTATCCTTGCCTGCATGCTTTCTCCAGACCTCAGTCATGTGCTGCGGTGCACTGAAGGCTTATAAGGTAAAAAATATCCACTGAGCCAACAAGCTGAGAAATTGACTCCAAGGAGCTGAGTTTTTACTCAGTCATTACCCTTGTACATTTCTCTTACTCTAAGTGTTAACTTTGCAGAATTGAAAACAAATTGAGAGCACACAATTATTTAGAGTACAGAATGTACAGACATGCTAACATGTTGTGGGGACAAATCTGAACAATTCTCCTTAGTGAAAAGAAGTGTCATAGCTGGCAGGACAGCTTCAGAAGCCAGGGGGCACTATTTTTTAAAATCTGATTTTATTCTTCCTAGTATTTTTTTGAAGTATAGTTGACTTATAATATTATGTTAGCTTCAGATGTACAATATAGTGACTTGAAATTTTTACACATTATGATCACTATGATCATAATGAATTTAGTTACTATCTGTCCCCACACGCAATTATTAAAGTATTATTAGCTCTATTCATTGTGCTGGACATTACATCCCCATGACTTGTTTATTTTACAACTGAAAGTTTGTACCTCTAATCCCTGGCATCTATTTTGGCACAACCCCCACCTCCTTCCCCTCTGGTAACCACCAGTGTGCTGTCTGTACCTATGAGTCTATTTTTGTTTTGTTTGCTTTTTCCATGTTGTCACAAATGCAAGATTTCATTTTTTTCATGGCGAGTACTATTGCACTGTATATTTATATGCCACATCCTCTCTACCCATTCATCTACCAATAGGCACTTAGGTTGCTTCCATATTTTGGCTACTGTAAATAGTGCTGCCAATAAACTTAAGGGTGCACATATCTTTTTTTAGGTTATCTTATTTACATTCTTTTTTTAATTTATCTGTTGTTGATTTACAATGTTGTGTGTGTTTGATATTTTACAAAAGTGTTTCAGATATATATATATATCTCTATATATATATGTGTGTATATATATATATATATTCTTTTTCAGATTCTTTAAAATGAGTGTTTTTGTTTCCTTTAAGCAATATGGAGAAATGGAATTGTTGGATCATATGGTAGTTCTATATCTTGAGGAGTCTCCATATTGTTTTCCATAGAGGCTGCACCAATTTACATTCCCACCAACAGTGTAGGAGGGCTCCTGCTTCTCCAGTCTCACCAATGCTTATTATTTCATGTCCTTTTTTGTAACAACTGTTTCTGACAGGTGTGCGGTTAGGTATCTCACTGTGATTTTGGATTTGTATTTCCCTCATGACTAGTGATGTGGAGCATCTTTCAGGGTACCTGTTGGCCATCTCTGTCTTGAGTCCTGGTTTTTTAAACTTGGCTGTCCCAGTGTCCCTATGGAATAGACCATATGTTATCCTCCCAGAGAAACAGAGCATTTCTGGAGAATCTTTGGGGTCACATCTCTGTATGTGTGTTGTGTGTGAGTGTGTGTGTGAAGTGACTGATGAGAGACAGAGAGGCAGAGTGTGTGAAACAAAATTAATAGAAAAGAAGAGATTGCATTGATATTTGGTAAATTCGTTTGGAATCCTCATATTGAAAACCAGCCATATTGGGTGTTCTAGAAAGACTGCATGCATAATGACAGAATTGCAGCTGTTACAAACCTCTTCAAGAATGCCCACGTAGAAGTGGAAACATCCCCGGAAGATGCCCTGTACTTTCCTTTATTTTTTTTATTAGAGTAAGTGTGATGAAGAAATACCAGACATTGTATTCATGTGTATTAGCAAAAGGGCTGACTTATTTGGCATAGAATATTGCTCTCTGTGTAGCAGATTCAAACTACCCTCTAAAAAGTAGCACAATGTTTAGAGATTAAAAAGGTCCAGGATGTGATGATTCATAAAAGATCAGATCAGATCAGTCGCTCAGTCGTGTCCGACTCTTTGCGACCCCATGAATCGCAGCATGCCAGGCCTCCCTGTCCATCACCAACTCCCGGAGTTCACTGAGACTCATGTCCATCGAGTCAGTGATGCCATCCAGCCATCTCATTCTCTGTCGTCCCCTTTCTCAAAGTGTGGATTCCCCCCCCCCTTTTTTTTCTCATTTAGAGCTAAATAGGAATCCAGAATTTAAGGCACACTCTGTTGCATGTACCTGCTTGTAGCATTCCCATTCATTAGGGGTAAAGGGCACACCCAAGGTGTCAGAAAAAGTTAGCAATGGTTGCCAGGTGGCTTCATTCCAGGATAGCTAAATGCATCAAGCCAAAACCCTGGACCACATGTTTTGGCATATAGCGTGATGAAAGGTATGATAAGTTGTCATTGTCAATAAAGTTAATAATTTGGGGCACAAATGCCTACCCTAGTTACAGCTCTCCACTTGGTTTTGATTGGAAATGGTCATTCCATTTTGCACTACCACATTCCTGTACAGATTCTGGTACTATAATAGGGTGCTGCTATAATCAAGATCTAAAATGTGGAAATGGCTTTAACTAGAGGTTGGAAGAGTTTGAGAAGCATGATAGTAGAAGTCTAGATTGCCTTGGAAAGACTGTTGGTAGGAATATGATGTGCCAGTGAGGGCACATTTCAATTTATCTCATGAATAACACACCTCAACTAAATGAGATTTCTAAGGCACCTGATGAATTTATTCAAAATGGTCATCAGCCCCTGGATTCCGCCATGCCTTCTCCACAGACTGGTTATTAATAATAATCAGTCAGTGTAGATGAAGAGATACCTATTGGATATTCATTTCCTCCACTGTGTTCACTTGGATTATGGCTGTTTGGAAAATTTGGATACATGTGCTGGCTCCTTTGACAAGTTCTCAGTGAACTTGGAAGAAGGAAATGACAACCCACTCCTGTATTCTTGCCTGGAGAATTCCATGGACAGAGGAGCCTGGCGGGCTACAGTCCATGGGGTCACAAAGAGTCTGACAAGACTGAGTGACTATCACTCCCTCACTCAGTGAACTTGATTGGCTTAGGACCAGGCCAGTGAGGAAGGTGAGGATAAGGGGCTACAGGATCACTTCCTGCTCTCAGGTCCCTTTAAGGATCTCGTGTTCCCTCCAGCGTACAAGGGGCAAACTCTTCGATCGGAAAACTTTAGCATTTAGTTTTTTTCAAGAAGCATTCGAAAGAAGGGTAATTGGTTGTTGTTTTCCATATTGTTCCTAGAATCATTTGACAAGAAGATATACACTTCTCTGTATATACTCTGTGGATATACACTAACAGAGAGTGTGACTACCTGAGACTGAGTGCAAGCCACAGAGCAGTGGTCTCAGACTGTGGTGGGCGCCCAATTTAGGACATTCCTAGGCCTGGCCTAAAACTGTGGAAGTAGGCCAAATACCTGGGTGGTTCTGGTATCCCCAAAGGCCTGAGTACCATTGCTCTACTGCAGGGTTACTATGGGCTCTGTGAAACTGCCTCCATGGTCAAAGAAGCAGCAGTTCACCCTAGCAGTTCTCAGTTAAGCAGGCTTCCTTAACACAGAACTTTCTAGAATTCAATGTTCTAATACACAGTTTCAATCCTGAAGGATACTGTGTGTGCCAGTGGTTCTCAAAGTATGGTTCCCCAGGAGCAGCAGCCTTACCTGGGAACTTAAAGATCCGAAGGCTTGAGTCCACTCCAGACCTACTCAATCAGAAACACTGGAGGTGGGGTCCAGCCATCTGTATCTTACAAGCCCTCTAGGTGTCTACAATGTGGACACATATCTGCGAGCCAATAGTCCTTGTGGTGTTTTTCCAAAACTTATTTCATCAAACATTTGGCACAGCTAATGTTTCCAACCACGAGAAACGTTTCTGGTGTTTATGTGTGTGTGTGTGAATGTGTATGTAATGAAGGTATGTGAAAGTATGGCTGTTTGTGGTGAGGTATTTTTGGAGGTCAGTTTAATTATTGACTTATTTAAAGATCACCTTCGGTTAAAAACAACGTGAGTCAGCTCATAGAGAATGCTGGGAAAAAAGGATTATTCCTGGGCATTTTGGCCACTTCTAATTTATGCCAGGCTTCCCTAAGACTCCAAGGTACTGACTTGTTTGTTACCAACAGACCTATGCTATTCTTGAGCAATGAAAAAGGAAAAGCTGCAAGGAAACTCGTCAATAATCAAATTTTAAAGTCCTTGGAGCAAGACTGAGACAATGCAGTACTTTTCTCTATGGATTGAAAATTAGGAAGACTGAATAGAGGGGGGCAAGGCTGAGTGAGTCTGGTTATGGCATAGGGTACCCAGGCTCCTGTCCAAACTGGGCAGGCAGCATCTTTCATGTAGCTGGACCCAAGAGCTCTGGCACGATGAGGGCTTAAGACAGGATCACAAGGTGACTGAACTGGGCTGGGTTGGCCTAGGCTAGGAGCTCCTGCTGAATCCGGCCCTGATGTCTTAGGAATCAGCAGCCTTCCTTTGTGCAAAAGCATGCTGCTTGGGGCCCCAGGAACTTTATTTGATGGATGCCAATTATGTTTCACCTGTTCCTCCACTCTCACCTTCCTACATGGTCGACTCCTGAAGCATCATGACCAGGCGATGGCAGCTTTGGGGAGATAGTGAAAAGTCATCAACACTGACAATGTTTATGGTGACCCAAATGTATGCATCTGTCAACTCAACAAAGACACTCTATGTGCACTTTATTGTAAGTTGTATATGATGCAAAATACTGCAAATGGACACCAAACTCTAGTTACTGAAATGCATACCAAATTATGAGGAAGTGTACAGATATCTGTAGTTGATTTTGAAACGTATCACAAATAAGATGGAGTGATGGATGGATAGATGTACAGTATAGTAGTATGTGAATATTTGAACACAGGTGTAGGTTTACCAGCATTCACTGTAACATTCTATTTTTAACTTATGGTTTGAAATTTTAATAAAAAAAGAAAATAGCTATGTTCAGTTCTCAGAGATGGAAAAGACTTGAGATATTTAGTCCCGTGCCTTTCCTCTATGGAAAGAAATGAGCATCAGAGAGGGGGAGATGACAGTGTGAACAGCAGGGTACTAGAATATAGATCCTTTTTTACAGTTCATCACTGAATGGGAATGAAAATTCTTCTGTTCCAGCCTGCAGTTCAAGTATAACAATTACACTTTTAAGAGTATTCATGCGAATATAAATCTCTAGACTGTAGATTATCTGAAGGTGGTGATCAGATGTACATAATTCAGTGTGTAACTCCAGTTTCTACCACAATTCACGGCACATAATGGACACAGTAAATACACGTTAAGGGATTTTTCTTTGAATGAATATAAAGAGTTTATTCGGTGCGTATCTGGGTATACAACAACAAATATTAAACAACTTTTTTTTAAACTGTTTTGTGCACAGGACAGAAAACTGCCTGTACATGCTATGTCCACTTTTGGAACACAGATTTTAACAATTATTAATGCACAAAATCTTACATATCATGCAACTCTATGCCAAGATTCCAACTTTCTTCCATGCAACAGATATGAAGATCTAAATGGAAACCTAGCTAAGTCTTAAACACTTTTCCAGAAGCAGGTATAAGTATATGTTGTTTAGGGGTAACCAGTCTTAACATTTCCTTGTACACAATATTCACGTGCCAAATACAATGACAGAGGGACTCATACGTATACAGATAAGACATTTCTTATTTTAACAACACAAAAGACAACATCACAGTTCCACAGTTACTGTCTTTACATAAGAAGCCACAATAATAGTTTAACATGATAACACAAATGGAATTAAGAGAAAACTACACTTGAGGATAATCTTTATTTTTAAGTAATCTTTACTGACTGGGGTTGACAACACAACACAACACAACACAATTTCTACGCACAAAGTACAGCACAAGAACTTGACCAGAATACTATGAATCTAAAGGGGAAAAAATGGTAAAATCATAAGAACCTTGAGCCTGAGATGCCAATTCAGCTTCAACCCTGAATTTGGTTGAATTGGATTAAGTGACAGAGAGTCAATAGAACCATTGAATTTCAGAAATCATAAAACTGCAACGTAAAGAATACATATGAATCAAGCATAGATAGAAAACATTAAGCCAAGAAAACAACACAGTTCACAGAATTTTGTTTGCCCCTACAAAACACGGAAGCAGTTAATTTTGTTCTGTTTTCTTTTTTGTTTGTTTTTGAAGAACAATGATGGTCTTTTCAATTGTCTTGGTTGGAGAGCAAATTTTTCTTAATCAGCATTAGTGCTGTGAAATGTTTTTGGTTTGTCTTCCCCTAAGCAGAGGTGAGATCATGAGAAAATTGGGCAGTCCTTCTCCCAGATTTAGTTCACTGATCAGGCTCGGCACTGTTTTTTTGCACAAGCTTGATCTAAATTATGGGGCTTTTGGATGGATGAGAAGGTTTGATGGCAGATTAGAATAGTGAACTCTGCCTTGTTTGTTTGGTAAACGTCATTGACAAATCTCAACTTTCGGGTGCAAGGACTGCTAGAATTCAACAGCACCTGGAGGTAAGGTTCTGTTACAGAGCCCTTGTTTTGCCCTCACTGGCTACGTTGATTCATTGTGGCTCATAGACTTGCCTCCGTTCCAGCACACCGAGACACTTCTGCTCTTGGTCGGGGTCCCACTTCCAGATCGGGAGAACTCCGTGAGGTCATGCAGAGACGGCTCCTTGTACATGGCCACTACAAAGCATAGAGACACGGCGTCAGAGGCCATTGCACTGGCCCTCAGCTTTCCTTCTACCCCCTGGGCCTCTCTGCTGGAGGCCAAACCTGAGAAATGCTGCTTTCAAAGACTCAGTAGAGTCTTTGGACCAGATGAAGCAAAAGCCAGTCTTGGTACAGAGGTGTGTAGAGAATTCTAATGCCTTATTTCCATCACTGATGGTTTTATATGAAAAGTGAAAGTGAAAGTCACTCAGTCCGTGTCTGGCCCTTTGCAACCCCATGGACTTACACAGTCCATGGAATCATCTAGGCAGAATACTGGAGCAGGTAGCCTTTCCCTTCTCCAGAGGACCTTCCCAACCTAGAGATTGAACCAGGTCTCCTGCATTGCAGGAGGATTCAAGTAATCTGGCTCTAGAAAATTGTGCTGTCAAAGGGCGCTGTGGTGACTTGACTGGCAGACTGCCCCTCTGGTAAACTGCTCTTCTAACCTCGAGCCAGTAAACCTCTTGAAGGGCTTGCTCTCCTTTGTCCTGGATTTTCTATCCCCTTCCCACTGTGTCTCACTCCTTCTGTCATCCCTACTTCCTGTAGCCCATTCCTATCCTCAAACTTTCTCACTTGCTCTGTGTGTGTGTGTGTGTGTGTGTGTGTGTGTGTTAGTTTTCTCATTCGTGTCCAACTCTTTGTGACCCCATGGACTGCAGCCCACCAGGCTCCTCTGTCCATAGATTCTCCAGGCCAAGAATACTGGAGTAGGTGACCATGCACTCCTCCAGGGGAATCTTCCCAATCCAGGGATCAAACCCACATCTCCCTGCATTGGAGGCAAATTCCTTTACCAAATTGAGCCACGATGGAAGCCCTCTCACTTGCCACCAGGCTTCTAATAATGACCGCAAAACAAAAACCGTGAGGAAACTGTTGGGGACAACATTGTTGGGCCCAAGGAGGTTTCCAATAAGTGTTAAGTGTGCACGCATTTGAGCATCTGTATTTCTAACTATTTGGCCTATCTTGAGGTTCTTGCTGTCCGGGAGTTAGCAATTAAGCTATTTCCACGTAAGTAAGGTGTTACACATGTAGATATATTGGGTGGCCAAAAGTTCATTTGGATTTGGCCAAAATAAACTTTTTGGTCAACTCCAATCAGGAGATTAGATGTTCCCATCTACGCTTTAATGTTCTTTTTAAGTGTAAAAATTTTACCAATTTTTGTATAAATGCCTCAGGATGGAAGGATTAGGTTCCACTTCAAAATAAAGGATAATTCCATACCGATACTCATTTCATCCACAGCTGGTATACTCTCGAGTTTACCTTTCAGTGGTTTGGGCAGAAAGTGAGCTGCAGGCTTGTTTCTTCTTACATGGTTTCCTTTCATGATCTCTCCTTCTTTGTTCAGACCCCAGATACCACCCTCGGCCTGACTGCTGCTGACGGTATATCATCGATGAATATGTCACGTAATAATTTTCAAACACTGATTCTTTGAATTTGCACTCAGGTGTGAAATGTTCCTACAAGAAAAGTAAATAAACAAAAGCTCAATATTTACAGCTATGAATTTCATGGAGAACCATATGGTATTGCCCTTCAGGAGTTTAGGACATACTTTGTTAAAGCTTGTTAAGACTGGCATTCTATTTTAACAGCAGAAACTATTATCATTGGAAACTGAGACTATATATAACATTTCATGTGATGCTTTATAAAAAGCCCTAACTGCAAGGGCTACTGATCAATAATTAGCTCTCTTTGTAATAAGGTAATGGAAAACTGAGAACCAGTCACATAAGTGTAATGTATTGGACAAATAGAGGAGCCAAAGATTGAAGAGACAAGCATAACACTGTCACATGGAGTTTTGTTCCTTTCAAGATTAAATTTGAGAAATAAACATCTCATCCTTATACTTAATTTTCATAGATTGTCCAGTTACTATATGCTATAATTTTCAATCACCCCAGGCTGAAATCTGTGTTACAGTGTTACAATGCTGAATGCCTAGATTTTTAAAGAGATGCTACTAAGAAAGACTAACTTTCACTTTTAGATAAACTAAACTGAAATTTTCAGATCATTGGACCTTGACTTAAAAACAGAAAAAAAAAAGTCCCTCATCACCCCATCCTTGCCTTACAGTAACATTTCACACAAATCAATATAGAAGCAAGGAATTTACTTGCAGACATGAGAGAGCAGACATGAGAGAGCACCCCAGGGGATTTTGAACCTGACAATGTGATTTTCTGCCATGTACGTGACCATGTTTTCTTTGGACTTCCCCATACAAATGAAAGGTTCCTGACCCAACAGACTGTTTCTGAAAACAAACAAAACCAGAAAACCTTCTTTTAAGCTTTGCAATATGTGCATTATACAATAAATAGCTAGGTAAAATATCCATTTGTAGACAATGAAATGAACAGCATATTTTAACCTCTAAATAATCTGCAGGGTGGCAGTGGGTCCACTTGGAGTCCAAGATAATGAGGAAAATGCTAAGTGAGTTTCCTATGACAGTGACACCAAGGATGCCCTTTGATTCTTGCTATTTTGCTGGGATCTTATCAGGAATAAGTTTTGATAAAACCTGAAAAAAAAAAAACCCACCTTGCAACAAAATATTGCAATCTCTCCGGACACCTGTCCTTTGGGAACGATACTTACCTTCATTTTCATGTTAGGTAGCATTCCAAGCAAAGTATACTATCTGAGCAACAGTATCAGAGAATCACTTCAGCGAAGAGAGACAGATTCCTCAAATGAGGCAGCTTTTTTTCTTAATGTTAAATAATTGAACACTTTTCTTTTTTCTGGAAATCCACAAAATCTGTTTCACTCAGTAATTTCACTGGTTCTTCCATCTGGCTTCCAGAGCGCCTGGAACAGAGTCATCTTTTGGGATAATTTCAGCCTAGGGGCATACTTAGTAGAGACTCAGAAGACTCACACAAATTCAACCTACTCAAGAAGCAATGTACTTTGAAGGCAACTATCACAGGGTAGGAACCAAAGCGTTCTATTTATGGGCTGTGAACACTCCTCTTTGTAGAATTCTCAACATAGGGAAAGCCAAGGTATGCCTACAAAGAAATATGACTAAAATAGTCTCCACGTGTTCTCCAGGGATGAGCACGATTGCATAGAATGTTGGTTTAGCCTTGCCTAGAGTAAAATGACAACTCCATGTGGCATTTAAAATTCTCCACAATGTAGTCATTACCATGCCTTCAGTCTGTGCCTTTGTGCCTTTATAGACCCCATTCATGTCATTTCCTGGATCTCTCTACCAACTGGCTTTCCTGTCATTCCTCAAGGTTGAGCTCAAATATGACTGCCCCTGAAATCATATATGACCTCTCCTAAACAAAGCTAGAGGAGGTGATGCAATTCCAGTTGAGCTATTTCAAATCCTGAAAGATGATGCTGTGAAAGTGCTGCACTCAATATGCCAGCACATTTGGAAAACTCAGCAGTGGCCACAGGACTGGAAAAGGTCAGTTTTCATTCCAATCCCAAAGAAAGGCAATGCCAAAGAATGCTCAAACTACCGCACAATTGCACTCATCTCACATGCTAGTAAAGTAATGCTCAAAATTCTCCAAGCCAGGCTTCAGCAATACATGAACTGTGAACTTCCAGATGTTCAAGCTGGTTTTAGAAAAGGCAGAGGAACCGGAGATCAAATTGCCAACATCCGCTGGATCATGGAAAAAGCAAGAGAGTTCCAGAAAAACATCTATTTCTGCTTTATTGACTATGCCAAAGCCTTTGACTGTGTGGATCACAATAAACTGTGGAAAATTCTGAAAGAGATGGGAATACCAGACCACTTGACCTGCCTCTTGAGAAATCTGTATGCAGGTCAGGAAGCAACAGTTAGAACTGGACATGGAACAACAGACTGGTTCCAAATAGGAAAAGGAGTATGTCAAGGCTGTATATTGTCACCCTGCTTATTTAACTTCTATGCAGAGTACATCATGAGAAACGCTGGGCTGGAAGAAGCACAAGCTGGAATCAAGATTGCTGGGAGAAATATCAATAACCTCAGATATGCAGATGACACCACCCTTATGGCAGAAAGTGAAGAGGAACTAAAAAGCCTCTTGATGAAGGTGAAAGAGGAGAGTGAAAAAGTTGGCTTAAAGCTCAACATTCAGAAAACGAAGATCATGGCATCTGGTCCCATCGCTTCATGGGAAATAGATGGAAACAGTGGAAACAGTGTCAGACTTTATTTTTCTGGGGCTCCAAAATCACTGCAGATGGTGACTGCAGCCATGAAATTAAAAGACGATTACTTCCTTGGAAGGAAAGTTATGACCAACCTAGATAGCATATTCAAAAGCAGAGACATTACTTTGCCAACAAAGGTCCGTCTAGTCAAGGCTGTGGTTTTCCCAGTGGTCATGTATGGATGTGAGAGTTGGACTGTGAAGAAAGCTGAGTGCTGAAGAATTGATGCTTTTGAACTGTGGTGTTGGAGAAGACTCTTGAGAGTCCCTTGGACTGCAAGGAGATCCAACCAGTCCATTCTAAAAGAAATCAGTCCTGGGTGTTTCATTGGAAGGAATCATGCTAAAGCTGAAAACTTCAGTACTTTGGCCACCTCATGTGAAGAGTTAACTCATTGGAAAAGAACTCTGATGCTGAGAGGGATTGGGGCAGAGGAAAAGGGGACGACAGAGGATGAGATGACTGGATGGCATCAACTGACTCGATGGACATGAGTCTGAGTGAACTCCGGGAGTTGGTGATGGACAGGGAGGCCTGGTGTGCTGCAAATTTCATGGGATTGCAAAGAGTCAGACACAACTGACGAGTGAACTGAACTGACTGAAATCAGAACCGATGACACATATATTTGTGTTCCCAGGAACTCTTATCTCCATCTCTGGCATGGCCCCGTGACTCGGACATGTGCATGCTTGGCTCTGGAAGACAAGGAACTTGTCTTTTATTTCTGAATCTGCCTTTCAGCCATCAGTGACTGATCATATTGCCTAGTTTACTGAACACAGTAAACCATCCAGTTATTGTTTACAGCAGGGGTCCCCAACACCTGGGCCACAGACCAGCACTACTCCGTGGTCTGTTAGGAATTGGGCTGCAGAGAAGGAGGTGAGCAAGCGAAGCTTCATCTGTATTTACAGCCACTCCCCATTACTCACATTACTGCCTGAGCTCTGCCTCCTGTCAGATCAGCAGTGACATTAGATTGTCATAGGGGGGCGAAGACTACTGTGAACTGCGCATGCAAAGGACCGAGGTTGTGCACTTCTTAAGAGAATCATCCTGAAACCATGCCCCGCTCCCTCCCCAGCCCTGTCTTTGGAAAAAACTCTCTTCCACGAAACCAGTCCCTGGTGCCAAAAAGATTGGGGACCGATGGTTTACAGGATTTGCATTGCAGAGGTTCAGATTGACGTATTGGAAACACCGGGATTCAAAAGTATCAACCCAGTAAGAAGTCTGCAGGGAATTTCCTGAATACCACAGAATGAAATCAGCTGTATGTAGATGGAGGCTGTCATTTCAGGGACAAATCCTGTTTGTGTGACTTCAAATCTGTTCAGAATAACAGATACTACACAGATACTGGCACCTCCAACATGCGGAGGAAAAAAAAAAAAAACTTGGCAATTGTTACAACTATTGGAAAATGGCAAGGAAGGACTCAATGAACTGAATGCTCTGTCACATCCTGGCAATTTCTTAGTCATCACCACTAAATCTGGACTCAAGAACTCAGTAGAGAGGGAGGAAAATGAGGCCAAAAAAAGAATGTTGAAGCAACCAAAGCAGTGTTCTGTTCTCGGTGTGTGACACTGTCATTTTATCCAGTGCTGAAATGAGTAGGCAGAAGAGGCTTGATTTTTATCAAATGTGGAAAGATGTGAACATCCCACCCAACACAGGAAGGGCCACCAAAGGGAAGAGGGGTAGAGCTACATCTCTGTGTCTCAGCAGCGGTTCACAGAAATAATAGAAATCGGATTGAACCCTAACCAGAGAAGCCTTATTCACAGAATACCAAGTAGACCTCTGGCAAGCAATCAGTCTTTGATTGATCTGGAGATGATTATTCTTGGTCTGGGAAAAAAGGTACCACAGTGGCCTTGACACTTAGTAGGCATGAAATAGAGGCAGCACTCACTGTACTCTGTATTGAATAGGCATTAGATAAATACTGGCTATCATAATAAATGAATTAAAAAGATGTCAAGCATTCCCTGCACAGCCACGAAGAAATTACTTGACATGAGTACAAAAGAAAAGGTGCTTTATGTCTTCTAACCTTTCATGCATTGATTTCTCTTAAAAGTTGTTTACCTCTCTTGCATATCTATACTTATTTCAGAGGAATAATGTTAGTAAGGTTCAGAGGAATAACTCTCAAAAAAAAATTCAATCTTTCTCAACTCTTTTCTGTAATCATCCTCTCTATTCCCCTTAAAGTCCAAGGTTAGTTTTTTCCGCAGTGATTACCTAACTTTTTTATCCACAGAATCCATACCAGTTAATGACAGTGATTATATTTTGAGTAAAGAATGAAAAATCTACATTTGCAGAATGAACAGATCCAGGAGCAAAACCTAACAGTACAATTATTTTTAACCAATTAATTCACTATTAAGGGCAATATAGGTCTTTGAAGGTTTACCACTAACAAGATGAAAACATCTGAAACCCTCAACATCAGGTCAATAGAGCATATTAGAGAATACTTAGAGCTACAGATGGTGATGGTCAGCTGCCCTCAGTGGGGCATATTAGACTTCCACACAGACTTTAACAATCAAGTGAATAAGGCATTCATGCAATCAATAATGCAGGATATACGCAAAGAGCCCCCCAGATCCAATGGTGTGCTAGAAAGCAACTTTGTCCCAGAAGAAAGGCTCTGGACCTGGGATAGCAATTTACCCTGGTGCCTTGAGTTGCCTCTGGCACCAAGGGCACAGGATGGAGGGGATAAAATAGCTCTCTGGCCTCTTGGAGCTGGGGCCAGGTCAGAAGAAGCATGGGCTGTGATGGTAGCTTCCCGGAAGGGAGCCTACTAAGGGCCTCATCACTCCGCAGGGGATGTGAAGCTATATCCTCAAGAAAGTCAAAGTGTTAGTCATTCGGTCATGTCCGACTCTTAGCAATCCCATGGACTGTAGCCTGCCAGGCTCCACTATCCGTGGAATTCTCCAGGCAAGAATACTGGAGTGGGTTGCCATGCCCTCCTCCAGTAGAGCCATAACCCAAATGGCAAGAGCTCAAAACCATCTGTATATCATGTACATCATCTCCACATGCTAAACACGTCCACAATACCACAGTGCACACACCCATGGCTAAGTTTCTTCTTGATTAAAAGAAGTCATTGTGGGGGTGGGGGGTGGGCTTCTGTGGTGGTCCAGTGGTTAAGGCTTCACTTTCCAATCTGACAGGTATGCATTCGATCCCTGGTTGGGGAGCTAAGATCCCACCAGCCAAATAACCAAAACATAAAACAGAAGCAATATTCTAACAAATTCAATAAAGACTTTAAAAATGGTCCACATTAAAAAAAAAAAGTCATTTGGCAAACACACACCGTAATAGCAGCGTTTTCATACTTTTGCCCCCAGCTTTTGTACTTGCAGCTATGCTACCAACCGACAGGGTGGCAGTGTTCTACTTGAGTTTGTACCTCACTAGGCTTTGAGGGGGAGAAGGCAATGGCACCCACTCCAGTACTCTTGCCTGGAAAATCCCATGGGTGGAGGAGCCTGGTGGGCTGCAGTCCATGAGGTCTCGAGGAGACGGACACGACTGAGTGACTTCACTTTCACTTTTCACTTTCATGCACTGGAGAAGGAAATGGCAACGCACTCCAGTGTTCTTGCCTGGAGAATCCCAGGGATGGGGGAGCCTGGTGGGCTTCCGTCTATCGGGTCGCACAGAGTCGGACATGACTGAAGTGATGTCCTTAGCAGGCTTTGAGGATTTAGGAATATCGTGAATGCTTTGAACACATTTCTCTCAAAGAAATCTTTTTAAAAGGGCAGTGCTGATTTCCTTGGATCTCAAGAGACCAGCAGAGTCTCCTTAGGTTGTCCATATATAAAAGCAACACAGAGGTCCTAGGGCTGTTGAACAAGCATGAACACTGAATATAAGTTTTCGCACATGTGACACTATGTGAACTGCACAAATCCTGGTAGAGATGAATGTGTCTCCATACATTTTGCTCTATTCACATGTCACATTTTTTATTGGCATCATAGAACACAGAAAAACAGTGTGTAAGTCGATGAGTGAGCATTAAAGAAACTTTTAAAAATGAACTCAATAAAACATAATTTTCTTCTTTTCAGCAAGTTCTAGAAACATAACTAATCTATCTCGCCCTTTACTTCTCTCACTTCCTTCTCTCTTCTGGCCACATTTTTCAGTAGCCTGACGATCCAAATTAATTTAACAATTACTGCCAAGAGCAAGGGTCACTCTTCTGATTCTCAGCCATGTTCTGATGACAATTATTTTCTAGATTTAAAGTTAGCAGCTTATACAAACAGGTCTGACTTGTGTGTGTCAATTATTCCCCAGCCTAATGAAAATAATATGCAGATTAACATTAGATTTTCAACTGTTTAAAAAAATAAAACAAAATAGAATCTAAAATATAATCATACCCATAGCGGGTGACCCCATAACTACCTATATTCTCTATATAAGCTTCCCCTTCTATCGGTGATTTCAAAATCCAGGATTAATTATTATATCAGGACTTTGATGTTCTCTCTCAGGGTATATTTGATGTGAATGAACTTCATTATTACTAAGATTCAAAGCACGGGAAGGGAGAGGTTGGGAGAAGAAGGAATCAATACTTAGCCAGTTTCACTGTAGCTAAACAAAATTATTAATTCATGATAAACAGAGTTTGGTTTGTTCACTCAAATATTCCCTGGACTGTGGAATACTTGAGGGCAGCTCTGAGCATGGGGCCTGGCTTAGAGTCAATGATCAATATATATCTAATGAAATAACAAAGAAAAGAATGGGATTTCATAGGGAAGAGGACTTGGGAGATAGCTTATACAGGTCCAAAAAAGGGTTAAACGTGGTGGGGATATGAATAGAGGGCTGTTTGAGAGGAGAGACTGACAAGTCAGAACTTGCCTGCCAGGGCAGAAAGAGTAGGTGATAAAAGGAGGAAAGCAGCCTACAGATAAATTCAATTTAAAAAACTGCAGAGGGAGGAGAGAAAGGGAAGGACCGGAGGGAGGGAGACAGAGAGGAAGGAAGAGAAGAGGGACTAATAAAGACAAAACCGAAGCTGAAGCTCCAAGAATAAAGAGATTTTCTGGTAACCAAGATATAGGCATTAAACTCATACTCTTGGTCTTTGGCTCTGCAAACAGCTAAAGACTGCAAACTAAATTCTGTTCACTTGATTTCTGTAAAAAGGGTGAGGAGGGTGGGGTGGGGACCAGTCCTGGTGATCGTACTGGATGGTTGGACAAGGAGGCAATGAGATGATGTATGTGAAAGAAGCTCTTGAGAATTGTAAAGCCCCATAAACATGAAATGGTGTGTGATTACTTCTGATAATACATGCCCAGAAAACCAAGGTAAAATAAATACATTCTCTCTTCTTTTCAAGGTTCTTCTGCCACTCTGGAATCAATTTCTAAAGAAAGGATCTGCCTATATTTGTTTATTGCCATGAAGGAGATAAATTCTGCCCCAAAATGAGGACTGCACGTGAATGACACTCGGTGTTTAGCGTTCTCCTCCAAGCTTGGCTCCCCCAAACTGTTTTGCTTCCTTCCATTTTGTTCATTTTGGTCTGCAGTCGCTGAAAAGGCTGCAGTGCTTCAAGCCAACAGCACTAAAGAGATGGAAGTTACTGAAAAATAGGCTTCATGAAATACCACGTCACAAAATGACTTCAAAAGTACACGTGCTAACTGGCAACTGTTTGCAATGCAACAAATCATAATTAAGAATATGTACATGGGACTATTTCTCCTCATATGGTTATAGTGAAACTTCTCAAGTAGCATTTTTGTATTCCAAGGTATCTAATAGACATTTTCATTGACCTTATGTTGAGTCCACAAAATAGGGCACCCCGGTATTGCCTTTCTTCAACTCTTAACAAACAAAAATGAAAAAAAAAAAAAAAAAAAAAGGAAATTTTAACGAGATTGTCAAGCAATGGCTTGTATAAACAGAATTAGGATGCAGATATGACCACATTTTGGCCCTGGGGTTCACTGAGTCCTTTGTATTGGCTTGTTCTAGATTTTCATCTATTTCTGTAGAGCAGTCTCATGAAATATTGAATTTTACAATTCGTTTTATAAAATACACAGAAATAAGCTAGAATAAAGCAGGAATCAAAACAAAAACACTGCATCCCTTACAGAGCCTAAGAAGGGTGATTTTTGTTGTGGTTAAAAATAAATGATTCTTTTAAAAAAAAAGAAAAGAAAAAAAAGACCCTAAGGCCTCACTCAGCTCCAAACCTGGTCAGCAGATACATTCTGAAATGGAAGTAACTTGCTGACGTTTGTGATGAAGAAGTGGGATAGGCCACACATCTCCAGGGCTGTGTGATTTGGTCCAAGACAGTTCAGTCTGGTCCAAGCCTTGCAGAAGAATACAGATTGGCTAGGAATCCAATTAGGGAGCAGAAGAGAGATTTCCATTTTACATAAGATATTACAGAGACTATGTGGCCATCATACTTTCTTTTAAAAATCTTACTAGATTAAATCTTACTGCTGAACACAAATTCTGTGCATGGAAAAGCATTTTTTTTCAAGTGAAGAACACTTCTTAAAGTATCTTCTCCAACTTTTTTTTGTCTATGATGTGTATTAATGCGCAGTGTTGGTTTTTCTTATAAGCAGGGCTGAACTATGTGCTTTGAAAGGGAATCAAATATCAGATATGATCTCTAAAAAGAAACTTTCCTGTCTTGTTGGCTGGTTACTGAATTAATCTGTGGACTATTAGCTAGCTATTCTCCATTTACTGTGATGCTTTCTAATTTGTGGCAGGATTCTTCTGTAGAAGAACTTCAGAAAGAAAAGTGAAAAGTGCTAGTCACTCAGTCATGTCTGACTCTTTGTGACCCCTATGGGACTGCTGGCCCACCAGGCTCCTCTGTCCATGGGATTCTCCAGGCAGGAAATACTGGAGTGGCTTGCCGTTTCCCTTCTCCTGGGGATCTTCCTGACCCAGGGATCAAACCCAGGTCTCCAGCATTGCAGGCAGATTCTTTACCATTTGAGCCACTGGGGAGTCTTCAGAGCAGGATCTAAACCCATCAGCAAGAGAATGACTTGGAAGAATTTGTAGTCACCAAGTGAATAAACTTTTAGGTTGTATTTTAGATAGGCTCTTCCAAGCTTCTGCCCAAATGTTCAAAGCCTGGGAACTGTGAAAACTTTCCCTAGACCATCCAACAAACTGTCATGCAAAGAAGAAGGTTCTTTCTGCATAGATCAACCTGAAAAACTCTGGCAAAGTAGGTGCCTATTAAAAACTAAAATTGTACCCAGGTGGGTGCATCTGGCCACTGTGAGGGTGGTAATTCTGATTTGTGTTGGATAGTGGTTGAGTTAGATTTGATAGGGTCTATCTCTGCAGAACAGAGTCATTTACAATAGCTAGAAGTCTACTTTCTTCAAAGACTTTCAGAGAAGACTTCTTATCTTTTCTCTTGCACAGGTAGCAAAGCAATGCCTCTGCTCAGAAGGAAGTCACTAATATGTGCTTTCCACTGCAAACCAGAAAACCTGGAGTCACAGGGCAAGGTGCAAAGGCCTCATCTATAAACCAAGGATGAGAAAGATGTCATAGAAGGCTATGGGACAAACCACATCGCATAACACCTGCAAACGACTTCTGGGGATAGGAAATTGTACAGAGTCCTGTTTCCACGTAGAGAACGCATTTCCACTAACATTTACCCCTTGAAAGGAGATAATGAAAGGATGCCTGTGACAGTCACTTACCACGAGTCTGAGTGGTATGAATTATTCACTAACCGAAGACTCAGATGAAGAATCCATTCTCACCTTATTCCTTACTGAGAGCCTACGGTGCACCGAGCACTGTGGGAAGTCCCTTTGCCTATATAATGATTCTAATTTAATCTCAAAAGCAGGTCTCTGTATTGAGCTCAGAATGGAATGACCTCCCTTGTGCTGAGAGAGGAGTTCTCCCACCTCACAAGGGAGAAAAACACAGGAAAGAAGCCCTTACTAAGCCACTCCCTTATGAACTCCACTGCAAGTGCACCCTTTCCACCCAACCAGTCACTGTGTAGACAAGTGCTGTGATGTCAGTTCTCCTCTAAATGAATAGTTCCAATGTTGGCTGGAAGGGTCAGTCTTTCCTCCGATTCGTGTGTCCTGGCTCTCTGAACACCACAGAGCTTCGAACCTGCCACATCAAACTTTCCAGATTTCTGACTTCGGGCAGCTGACCTGGGCTCTGATCCTGAATCGCTAAGAGGAGAATAGCAACACGTGCCTCCCAGGGAGGACTGCAGAGAGCACGGAAAGCAGCCAGCACACATGGGGGTGCTCACAGGACTATAGGGTCCTTGGCCTTGCCTTACTTTCCTGTTCGTGTGATAGACAGGTCAATGCAGTCTCCTCCCCACGACCATCCCAACTTCAAACTGATCAGGGAGTAGAGAAGTGCCTTGCCAGTTCACAGAGCTTCAAGTTACACATGAACTATATGGGTGAGAACTCCTTTCGTTAGTGATTCCTTTGCAAGCGGTGGCAATGCCACTCATCTTTCATTTGGGGCTTAAAATATCCTAAGATTCCAAAATTTGAATTACTGTAATGTGTATCAGTGAACCTGCATGACATTAAAGAGATTTGTGAAATAATCCAGTATTAATGGGCCAAGTGATATTTACACATCTCATTTTAATTTACCATGCCATAAAAGTGCAAACATGACTATTCCATTTCTTTTGTTCTAAACCACTGTTTTTGCTAGTTCTACTTTCATCATGTAAGTTACTAATAACAAACAATCCTGAAAAACTCTAATAGCTCCTTATGTTTAAGCAGCAACTACTTAACAGTTTCCTACAAATGCTTCAATAGTTAATGACATTCGAGTGACAGATAAGGGACATTTTATAATGATGACAATAAGAAAGGTAATGATTACAATGGATTTGGTAGACTTTTTTTTTTTTTTTTACAGTTTGAAGAAATGAAACCAGAGATATTAATGCATTGGAATCTGGCTTTCACACTTTCATTTAGAGAATGAATCCAGAGCAGGGAGGCAACTCCTTCTAGAGGAAGCAGGAATCTGTTTAAGGTAGCCGGTGTTGACATGCGTGTGTGTATGTGTGTGCTCAGTCACTCAGTCCTGTCTCTCTGCAACTGGTAGCCCACCAGGCTCCTCCGTCCATTGGAATTCTTCAGGCAAAAATACTGGAGCCATTTCCTTCTCCAGGGATCTTCCCGAACCAGGGATTGAACCCACATTTCTTGCATTGACAGATGGATCCTTACCACTGAAGCCACCTGGGAAGCCATGTTGACGTGCGAGAGACCCTTATTTTCAGGCAACTTGATCTCTAAGATGTTTCCAGAGCTGAAAAACACCGAGGACCCAGCAGTGCTAACTGGCCCTGGGCTGCAGAGGAAAGGAATAGCTTACCACAGAGCACAAGTCAATCCTGCCAGGCAACATTCCATGAATCTTAAGTAATGTGTCCATGGAACATTCTCTTAGTTTATGCCATGAAAACTTGATTCTTCTATGGCAAAATATTCATGTCTGAATTTCAGTACATTTTGAGTGCTGCTTTCTTTCTTTTCAGGGACCTCTCTACACTCAAGAGTTCTTAGGGATGACCCCAGAGAACTTTTACTGACATTAGCCTTCTGCCTCTTTAGATGCTACTGCTGCTTGCTGCTGCTTAAGAGGTGGGTAACTGATATAGCAAAATAGAATCAGCCTGATCGGAGTCCTGTGTCTGTATGTCTTTGCGACCCCATGGACTGTAGCCTATCAGACTGCTCTGTCCACGGATTTTCCAGGCAAGAGTGCTGGAGTGGATTGCCATTTCCCTTCTCCAGGGATCTTCCCTGACCCAGGAATCGAACCCTGGTCTCCTGCATTTGCAGCAGACGCTTTACCATCTGAGCCACCAGGGAAACCCTCTCAAGAGACAGACAGACATAAAAAGAGAAGCGGGAGTGGGGCAGACAAAGAGACAGAGGAAAGACAAGAAGAAGTGAGAAGAGAAAAAGTCAACGGTGGCAAGTTCTTCTTTTTCCCAGTTCTATAATCCTGAGGCCTTTCAGAAATGCCTGCCGTTCCCCATCCGGACTCCACCCACCCCCACCGTACATGGAGAGGGTGAGAAAGTGAGCCATCTCTCTTGTTGGAGAAAATCTGTCTCCTGTCCAAATTCCAGGTTGTGCTCAGACCTCAGGTAAATCTGAGAAGCCACCCAGGGCAGGTTGTTCTTCTGTAAAGTCAGCATCTATAGAGGAGCCTGATAAACAAATAAAACCTATTTCTTCCTAGAGATTTTCCTCTTGTGGAAAGCACATCCATCTCTGAAGGAAAAGAAAAAGGAAGTCCAGGGTCTTTGGAGAAACTCAGGATTAGTATAAAGTTCATTAAAATAAGACACTTTGATATATGAATGTTGTTATCATAAAGTGAATTATATTTCATAAGAGGGACGTAATGTTCAGATGTGTAACTATGGCGCAGTAAACAAGACAACGGTTCCCTATTTATGACCAAACTCTTTTCACCTGTGATGCTGTTTATGCTCCTCATCACCTGGATACTTATTGTTTGAGAGAAACCACGGTGGAAAACGCAACGCTTTACAACAGTGTTTAGACCCGAGTAATCCAGCTACAATTTATAAAATGAGCTTTCAGTTAGGCTTAGATTAAATTAAATTTTGGTCTGTTCTGGATTTCCTGAAATACTGCAAGCATTTTTAGATTCATTTTTTTAAAAGGGTTTTGGATGTCATTCAATTTTGAAATAAATACAGTTCTTTATCAAAATATGAAATTTCAATTTTCAAATATTTGTTACCTAAGTATTACCAGAGTTGAAAACACAAGCAAGGATACATATAAACTATGAGAATATATTCAAGATGATTAATATTTGGCATAAGCTTTGCACAACCATCATCTATTGGAATAATTTTCAGCTTTCATTTTCAACAGTGTAGATTGTTAAAGCATTTGCATGATATGCAAAATACATAAATTATCCCTGCAGGGAACACTTAAAACTTAAGGTAATTATATAGCATAGAAGTGATTTCAAAGAACTCCAACAAAATAACAAATAATTCTACAGTCACCCTTTACAATGCTTATTTATCTGTTATCAGTGATCTGACCACTAAAGTCCCTTTCTTTACAATGTGTATTCACATTATCAATTCTTACTTTGTTCTTTTACCATCAAGCTCTTACAGCTGGCCCTGAAATTTGCATGCTGTAAAAGCTGAACTAGACAGCTAGTAGAGATGAATTCCCCAGTTATATTCATGCTGTGAACAGAACCATAACACTCCCTAATATATCTTATCATTGCACTTTTATACTAACACGAATCCAAATCAAGTCCTATTTTTTACATTCCTTCCTGTTAAATCTTTTAATGGGCTCCCTGCTGCCTACAGGATAAAACCAAAACTCCCTGGCCTGGCGTTCAAGGCCCTCCATAATCTCACACATGTGTTCCTACAATTCTAGCATAAGATTCCTCAACTCCAGCCAGATTGGAGAAATAAGGCCAGGACCAAAAGGAGCAGACATTTTTCTTATGAATTGGAAAAATATCTCCTCCAAACCAATAGTATGCTTTAGAGGCTGGGGATATTCACTGTGATTAGAGAGAAATTACTGCGTCACAGGAATATATAACTAATCTCTCCTGGGTTTCTTAGGCTCTGCATTATTCTTATTTTTGTAAATTCAAGAAAATGTCTTGCACTTCTGGAACATCCCAGCTACCTTGTGTCTCGGTTCTGCACCCTGTGACTTAGGCAGGGGGCTGCCCCAGGTATGAAATTTTCTGGAGGCCACTTGGTAATAACCGGTAGCTCTTCCTTTCACGGCACAAAGAGAAAGAGAGTCAAATGTCAGCATGTCAGGAACCTCCAGGCTCAGCTTCAGCCAGAATGCAAAAGCACTTTACAACTGACTATTTCTGAAGACTTTTCACAGTATCGAGGAAAAGGGTAATGAAATTGTATCTGAACAGAAGGAAGCTAAAATTATTATCTCATACTAATTTTTACCAGATGGCTGTGATGAAAAATCTATACTGAGCAAATCTGCTTGTATATATTAAAGATAATCAAGGGGGCTAAAACTTTAAATGGTCACAATATATTGGATTTAATTTTATGGCTCCTATTGATTCCATACATAGGTTCTTTCTAAGTGCATGCGAATGGGACACAATAAATCATATCATCAAATCATTAGGAGCTGCATCTTCTATTCATGATCACCATCAGCACTTGGATTATGTCTCTTTTTTTCTTAACCTGTAGAGAGAATACATTTGGGATGTAGCCACACAATGTTACCTACCATATCCCTCTGCATCAGGAGGTTGCAAATGACACTCCTTCCCCAAGAGAAAGAGGAGATCACAGTCCTCAGAAGGAAATTCCCTCACCAAGCTTCCAGTAGAACCAGTTAAATGCTGACTTCTGATGACAATAAACCGTTGAGGACTGGAAGGGAGATAGGGTATACCAGATGTACATCCTTTTCTGCTCAAGTGATGTCTCTAGGGAGCGGGTTGTGTGGGTTCAACATTCAATTTGGGCCTGTCATGGATCCATTTCCTCTCTGTTCTGAAGCCCACTACTGGAAAAAGCCCACCCTTGTTCTTTGGTTGACTCTCAAACGCCAATTGTTCAGGAAAGGCTAGAATACATTCAATAACATGTGCTGGTTCATATCAAACAAAGCATGTTCACATGTGCCAAGCCATTTGTTACTATTCTCCAGGTAAAGCAGGTAAAAGTGCTGGCCCTGGCAAGGAATTGATGTGTATACCAAATCCCAATGTATGATTCACCTAGTGAGTCAGAGCTCTGAGCAACATCTTTATACAATGTATGAAGATGAATTGTCTTACATATCATTTTATGGGAGTTACATGCCTTCAAGTCAATGAAGACTGTTTGAGTGCCTACCATGTGCACTGTTTTTCCTAAACTAGATGCCGATACTCATGGTGCTTTAGCACTTTTGGCAGAGCAGCTGCTGTCCCCCAACAGTTGTCCAAAGAGGACTTTTGAAGCTGCAATCAGAACTCATACAGTGCCCCAAGGTGTGTTCTTATGGTGAGAGACAACAGGTCAAAATTGAGTTCTGTAGTCTACAGTGGTCAAGCAAGATACAGACCTACTGTGCATTCTTCCCACTATGACAACCTGATTCAGCATTTATTTCATTTGCAAAAGATTCATTTAGTCATTTAATCTGTTATAGTTAAATGTTCTACTGTCAGCAGCAGCAGCAGCTAAGGAGTTACCAATTGCTCAAAAATTGTGGCGATCCGGGGTCAAGGTACAGATTAGAATGGCAATAGCTGATCAGATCAGATCAGTCGCTCAGTCGTGTCCGACTCTTTGCGACCCCATGAATCGCAGCACGCCAGGCCTCCCTGTCCATCACCAACTCCCGGAGTTCACTCAGACTCACGTCCATCGAGTCAGTGATGCCATCCAGCCATCTCATCCTCTGTCGTCCTCTTCTCCTCCTGCTCCCAATCCCTCCCAGCATCAGAGTCTTTTCCAATGAGTCAACTCTTCACATGAGGTGGCCAAAGTACTGGAGTTTCAGCTTTAGCATCATTCCTTCCAAAGAAATTCCAGGGTTGATCTCCTTCAGAATGGACTGGTTGGATCTCCTTGCAGTCCAAGGGACTCTCAAGAGTCTTCTCCAACACCACAGTTCAAAAGCATCAATTCTTCAGCGCTCAGCCTTCTTCACAGTCCAACTCTCACATCCATACATGACCACAGGAAAAACCATAGCCTTGACTAGACAGACCTTTGCTGGCAAAGTGATTTCTCTGCTTTTGAAACATGCTTCTAGGTTGGGTCATAACTTTCCTTCCAAGGAGTAAGCGTCTTTTAATTCATGCTGCAGTCACCATCTGCAGTGATTGGAGCCCAGAAAAATAAAGTCTGACACTGTTTCCACTGTTTCCCCATCTATTTCCCATGAAGTGTGGGACCGGATGCCATATGTAAAAACAAATCTTCAGAATCACACCAGAACGATCAAAGTTGCCACTGTGATATTACCTCAAGGAACATAGAACCCCTACATTCTATGATTAGCCAAACTCGAGTCAATTTAACCTAGTAACCAACTGCAAGTGATATTATATGGCATATATAAGTTATCTTATATTGGCATCATATGCCAATATAAGATAACAAGGTTCCGTCGTTAAAACACCTTCCTGCAGGGCGAGGTTACTAGTACTCTAACCACCAGCAACAATATGCTGTAAAACACATTTTGGTGTCGCTGAAGTTATACTTTCTGCAATTCTGATCTATTGAAAGAATGGTTTCAGAACAAGGTATTTGTGGAAAAATCATAAGGAAAAGGCACGAACAGGTAGGCTGTAAGCTAAGTGACCAGAATAAAGGACAGTACAGGGACTTCCCCTGGAGGTAGAGTAGCTAGGACTCTGAGCTCCCAATGTAGGAGACCTAGGGTTCCATCCCTGGTCAGGCAACTAGATCCCACATGCCACAACTATGACCCAGCATAGCAAAAAAAAAAAAAAAGACAGTACAAATACTCCTTTGAGTAAACACTAGCAGAGTTTCAAGTCTCAGAGCTTTGGGGGTGACTCCATAGCCTTGCCCAGTTGTCACCAATCTTTTGCAATTGTTCCTAGGCATTAGAAAGAAACAGGGCGGTGACAGATCAAACAGATGTGAAACCACAGCACTTTGGTGTTTACCTTTGCACCAACACCTCAAATCACGCATGTGGCTCCAATGAGAAAGCAGAATGAGAGATGGGGTGCACAGAGCAACCCGTCAAGGAAGGACAGATGTACACACCAAGTCCGTGTGAGAACAGCAGATTAACATTTTGTCTTTTTTAGCAACATTTAACTCTCTGTTCTTCTAAATAGTCTCAATGAGTATCCAAGTTGCTTATTGTATTTTGAATGAGCAATAATAGGATTGATTTTTCCCTGAGCCTGAGTCACAGCCTGGTAGTAAATTAGGTGCTCAGGAAGGTGTGTTACTTCCTTGAGGCCACTGAGCCATCATTTAAGGCATAATACACTTGCTTTTGTTTGTGAAGATGCACTGACTCACTTCAGTAGGAGTT
The DNA here is from genome assembly GCF_002263795.3 of Bos taurus. Lineage (NCBI taxonomy): Eukaryota > Metazoa > Chordata > Mammalia > Artiodactyla > Bovidae > Bos > Bos taurus. Next base: position 6,448,026 of record NW_020192292.1, on the reverse strand, counting down.
GTTTTTCCTGCACTGCTGACGGCTGAGTTAAAGGAATGTACTCTTTTTTTTTTTTCCCTCCTCACAGTATGGAGAGATTGCATGGCTAAGAACCATTCTTGCCACCTGTATTTTGACCCTCGGAGCAAATGCCCATGATTTTGGTTAAAGTTTGAGTTCAATCTGTAGCTGCAGAACAGAGTCTGTGAGCACCGGGGGGAGATCATAGATTCCTCCAGAGCATCCTCTAATTGTCTTAGCTGGTCACTAATGCCAGAAAAGCCATCCTTGTGGTAAAACATTAATTTACAGCATAAGGCAAATCGTGTCACTCCACTACTCAACACGCTCCAATGACTTCCCTTCTCACTTAGAGTCAAAAGCAAAGTCCTTACCTTGGACAATAAAATCATCCGTTATCTGATCCTGGCTACTTATCCATTCTCATCTCTCACTTGCCCATTTTTTGTTTGTTTGTTTCTTTGTTTCCACTTTATGTCAGTCACACTGGCTTCCTAGCTTGTCCCATGAATATGCCAACCATATTCTCACCTACTTTGCGACCCCGTAGACTATAGCCCTCCAGGCTTCTCTGCCCATGGGGATTCTCCAGGCAAGAATACTGGAATGGGTCGTCATGCCCTTCTCCAGGGGATCTTCCTGACCCAGCGATGGAACCCAGGTCTCCTGCATTGCAGGCTGATTCCCTTACCATCTGAACCACCAGGGAAGCCCTATTTTCACCTAAGGGCCTTGAATTTGCTGATACCTCTATATTAAAAAATTTTTTTCCTTTAGACACTCATCTGAACCCTTCCTTCCGTCCATCAAATCACCGTTAACAGAAAGGCTTTGCCCTGATGACTCTGCATGAAAGTTGTCCCTATCTCTCAGCACACCCTTGTCCCTCAAACCCTGCTTGTTCATTCTCCAAAGCAAATTATATATGGATTTGTTTATATTTGCTGTCTGTCTAACCCCTCTAGAACATAAGCTCCATGAGGGACAGGGACTAATGTTTTGTTCATTGTTGTATTCTAGAACCTGGAACAGTGCATCAAGCTCTGTATTCATGCCATAGAAATGTGCTGAGTGAATAGATGGATGAATTCTGGTGGCCTGAAAAGTTGAAAGGAAGGTCTCTGCATAAGTATTAAGGAATTAGATTTGTCATAAAATGATGTTTCAGCTCCTTTGAGGTACAGTTATCAGGGCTTTCATTTTCACTGTGGTTACGAGCTGCATTATAATTATAAACCAGCATCTCTACGTAGATAAACAGAATAAACCTTTGCTAACACTCTTTTGAGCTATACATGAAAGGCTATTCATAAAAAAAGGGTAGGTCAAGATGAAAGGAAATAGCTAAAAAGAATAATACCTTTGAAAAGTATGCCAATAGGTAATTAATCATTAAAAGCAGCAAATCCTGATGGCTAGTAAATTTCAAGGGCTTATCTCAGTAATATATGAAAATGCAATCTTCTCAACATATTAGAAATGTCAGTTCATTGTACTGAACAAAAGAATAAATGAAGAATATGTCTTTCAAGAAGATGCTATTATTTTTGATGATTTCATCAAAAATTTCAAAAAAATTTAATGTATTTAAAATACATCAAATAAAGATTAAAACAGTAAAATATCAAGAGGAGTTTAGTCAGGGACCCAGTGCTTCACTCTGATGTGTTTTTCATGGGGGTTTAACACCTGGTGTGACTTGTGCTTCCATTGCTCTGCACAGAGCCCAGGCGTCTTGGGCTGAACAGGTGCAGTGTAGAAGGGACCACATCTCATGTCCTTGCCGTGGACCACATTTTGTCTGCCACTTACCAAAACAAAGATAAGAATTTCTGAAGAAAGAGGAATGTTGAAGGAGAAAGAAATGCCACAACTTGCTAATTAAGTACAAGGGAACAGGAAAACCACTTTGGCGTGCCATACTTTAGATGTTGTTTAGAGACAGGAAGAATTTGAAAGGAAGCATTAGGTGAAGGAGAAGGAAAAAAGAATGGTTTCTATTTGGACCCACTTTGCACAAATAAACCTCAAAATCTGTCAACAGCAATAAATGCAAATCATGCCACTGTTTCACTCACTGGACGAGCGTGACTATGTGAAGCAAGTGTGAACATCAGGACGCCGCTGCAATGTGCCTGGTTTAACATGGACTCAGAAGGAACTTTATCTAACCAAATGCCTGGGATGGTTCTGCCAGTAGCAGAAGTTCAGGGCCGTGATCCAGGTGTAATGAAGAGGTTTGGCTGTATTCCCTGGGAGATAGTCTCTTTTGGATATAAACTAATGGACTAGATACTGGAACCTTATAAAATAAAGCAACATACATATTAAGCCTCTAGCAGTTCTTTTTATGGAAATTGGTTTTTAAGATATGCTGACTTCAGTCAAACGTCTTGGCTTGTTGATTTTGACACACTGGGAAAAGGAAAAGTGGATAAACAATCTTAACTAAAGGCTGATGGCAAAGACCAGCCCAGAACTGTTGTCCTTTCCAGTCTTTTCTTCTTCATTGAATGTTCTATATTAAGGCAACTTTGTGCCCTGGTTGAGAAACTAGGTTTTCAAGTCAAACAGTGGCAGAGCACAAATTAGAACCCAGCTCTGTCTAATTAGGTAAATTTGGGTAAACTACTATGACCTCTGGCCTTAGTTTCTTCATCTTTAAATGGGGGAAAATAAGTTTCTTCATAGGGTTGTTGGGAGGATTAAATAGGTTAAGATTTTCACAGGACTCCCTTAATAAGGAAGAGAATTTTCTAAAGCGAGTGTTTTAAATTCAGGAATGAAAGGCACTATTGTGGGACACTGGCATTCATATAAAGCACAATTACTTTGTGCTTGAATAAAACATCGGGGCAGTGAAAGCTGCTAACCAAGTCATGTCACTTCTCTGCACAAGTCACAGTGGGACTGACAATCAACTGGCGTCTGTAGTCTGCATCAATTCTGCTTCCGGGGTTGGGGGCGGAGGGGTTGGTTTAGGTGTTTGGCTCAGAAAATAGGGTGGTGGCAGGTACTAAAATTCAGTAAAGTCATTTCTGGGGTAAAGTCTGTTTTTCTTTCTATCCTTAATCAGTCATCCTTCGAGCAGAGGTTAGGATTGTCTTCCTCCCAGAACTGAAACAATGAGTTGTTAAACATCTGGCTAAGAAATCCCTGGGGGGTTTCTCTGGCATGCTCTGCCACTCCTCTGCTCTTTCTCAGCTTTTCAGGAGTGAAGCCACTTCTCCTGTTGCCAGGCAATGAATTCCAAGAGCTTAATTTGGATGGTGACTACTAAAAATGCATCTAAGTGCACCTTCTTGCTTACATCCTAGTTCCTAGGCCTTTCTTGTTTTGTTAACATCCACATTTAAAAATACCGTTCAATGCTGCACTGCAATGGTGATCTATCATGATAGTCTTCATCTGCTAGTGCTCAGGTATTTGTGAAAAAGGGACCGGTTAACAGTTTAAAGTCTGTTTCTTCCAATTAACTCTAAGCTCAGAGAAAGCAGGGACTGTGTTTGCCAAGTATCAGGAAATCACTGGATTACTGCTTGGATGGATGGATAATGGATGGATGGAAATATGTATACTACAGGAAGCTATTATGAGAGAAGCAGAAGGACTAAAGATCTAAAAAGAGCAAGAAATATATCCTTACTAACTAGCTAAAGGAAAACAAAAAGGAGCTCAGATTAGGTGTATAATTTGGTGAGACAATCAATAGCAGGTGGAAAAAGTGAAAAAAAGAGGGTTAAGATAGCCTAAGAAGGGGCTACCAGGGTTGATCTGCAAGTGTGAGGGTTACCCGAGAGGGGAAATGCCTTTTAGAGGCTGCTCCTTTAACCAGATTGTAGCCAATCAGTATCAATATTACTTAATGACGGTGAAAGGATAATTACTTAGTTCAGTTCAGTCGTTCAGTCATGTCCGACTCTTTGCGACCCCATGAACTGCAGCACGCCAGGCCTCCCTGTCCATCACCATTACTTAGTATCCAATGAGAATAACTATAATTAATATGCATTCATTCAGCAAACATTTACCGAACATGTACAATGTGCATGAAAAGTTGAGGCACTAAGCTAAGCACTAGGGCTGCAGCAGTGGATGAGACATGGTTGTTTATGGAGTTTACAGTCCAGTTAAAGAAACAAGAGAGAGAAATGCTCAAGTACTGCTGGCAAGGTGAGTACTGAAGTAGGAATAACCATAGCGCCCTATGGGATCTTGGAGGACACACTGTCAGCTATCCAGTCAGGGAAGGAGCTGCGGTTCGGCAAAAGCCTCTCAGACCCAGGTTCAACAGCCATTTTATCCTAAGGGCCACTAGAGAGGCTCAGTCACAACCCTGAATATTTGATAACATGTATAGGGCTCCTCCAACTCAACAGGAGGGAATCTCATTTGGAAACCCCATAGATGTTGGGAGGGAAAAGAGCTGAGTTGCCTTGGGAAGTTTTCTAAGAAGGCTTTCTCTAGCCTGCAGTGGCTTCTCACAGCTAACAGCAATAGAGAATAAGAACCATCCTGCAGCACGATTTCTTGGTTACCAAGGAGTTCACCTGAGCTTGTTGGAGGGATTGAGCATCATACCTTGGGATTCTCATGACAGCCGGTGAATGACCACACTTGGAATAGTGATTCCACATTGCCAGTGGGGTCTAACACTAGTACCTCTTCTGGCAGATGCCAGCAGGTCACTAGCTGAATGCTGGAGGGTAAAAATGGTTTTTAAAAATGACGGGGGTATAGGAAACACAGCCTTCTCTGCCATCCTCCATGGAGGCACTACTAAAGTGTAAGAAAAATGACAGGTGGAGAAAAAACAGATACAATGTCCAGGAAAACAGAGACGGCTGGGCAAGCCTAATTTGGGAACATGGCAGGGCATCTTAACCATGGACATGCCATACATAGAAAGGAAGAAAGTGCCAGCTATGGGCATTGCTAAGGCCTAACCTGACTGACAATGGAGTATTTAATGACCCCTGTTGAAGCTTTTCAGAAATGATGGCATTTATAGATCACCCGTGTGCACTGTGAGCTCCATTCCCAATTATTGGTAAAATGACTTATTTCTATTGTTCCCCCTGAAAGAAGCCTTGTTCTTAAGGAATTATAGGAAACCAGTCTTAACAAAAACAAAGCTAATTAACTGGCTTAGGTTAATGGATGGCCAATGGGCAGGGTACTGTACTAGATTCTTAGGAATGAATGAAAAGACTTAGTTGAATCTTTGCTTTTAACTTTGACCCCCTAGGGTCACATTTATTATGAATAAACACAACCCATTAAAAATCACTAACTGACAGATTAGGCATCTATATGACTCCATCTACTATTACAATATTATTACCACGCCATATTCTTCAATGATCTTACTAGAACCTAACACAGATTTATCTCTGCTGCTGCTGCTGCTAAGTCGCTTCAGTCGTGTCCGACTCTGTGCAACCCCATAGAAGGCAGCCCACCAGGCTCCCCCGTCCCTGGGATTCTCCAGGCAAGAACACTGGAGTGGGTTGCCATTTCCTTCTCCAATGCATGAAAGTGAAAAGTGAAAGTGAAGTCACTCAAGTCATTTCCGACTCTTAGCGACCCCATGGACTGCAGCCTACCAGGCTCCTCTGTCCATGGGATTTTCCAGGCAAGAGTACTGGAGTGGGGTGCCATTGGCTTCTCCGAGATTTATCTCTAGCAGGCACCAGAAAGAGCTGATTTAAAGATGGACATTTGCCTTAACCCCTAAAAAGCCGGTAGTAGGCTTTCACTCAAGCCACATGTGTATGCACAATCTATTTGAAAACATTTCAAAACTTGGACCCAGTGTTATATTGATACAATTGTATTACATGTGATGCTAGAGTGACATGAGCTACTTTTTATCTTAAGTTTTCACTTTATGGCTGTGGCTATATGCTTAAAGAAGTCAAATCTTTAATGACTGGGCTTTATGAAGGTTTACTCTGGGAATTCACAACAGAAATTCAGTTTATTTCCTAGTATTTCACCTGCTGAAAGAAATCACCAACCCCCACTATGATTACCACTCTGATGCCACTAATCACAGCCTGAACTATTTGATGTCTCTAGCTTTTTGATGATCTTGTTTCTTCTTCAATTTCTAGAGAAGAGAGCAGAAGAATTTAATGAAGACCTCACCTTATTGATTTGCTTCAGGTTTTTAAAATGAGCTGAGAGTAAAATATTTATTATGCCTAACTGGTTGGTTTATTTTCTCGAGGATCAGCATGATGCAGACTGTGTAATAAGTTCCACTTGTGACTACAAAACCTCACTGAGACAAAGCCACCTAGGGAAGCTGAAGAGTTAGATTTCACCAGGCTACAGTATTTGTGTTCAGAAGGGAGGGATGTTTTTTTCTAAGAAGGAAAAATAAATTTTCTGCACTCAAGCAATTTTCCCAAGTCATTTTCAGAATGAGCAAAAAATGGGAGCCTGCCAAAACAGACAAGTTTCCTTTAAAGAAAGGTGTGAGCAAATACAACCAGCAATTATGAACAGAAATTGCCTTCACTACAACAGCTATCAGCTAGGATACACAGCACATGCGGGAAACTAATCCTTAAAAAGCTCATTTCCTTTTGTATGGCTACTTAGATGAAAGCACCGAGCTAATCCAATTATTCTAACTGTGTTTTTAAAATTAATTTTTTGATTTATTTTGGCTAGGTAGATGATTCAAAAGTTAACAATTATGACAGATTTGAAATTCAATTGACATACTATAGAAGAATCATCATTCTTAGAAAGTATTACAGAAAAGAACTTTCCAGTTTGTCTGAAAAATGTCTGTGCATTCAAGTGTATGGAGTAGCTTATGCAACTCCAGTTACATTCTTTTAGATCAAGGAGTTCTGTTGGGAAAAGACCCTGGGCTCTGTCACTTGATTTCACTTACTTAAGTCTGACAAGTATTTCGAACCTTGGGTTTCCTAGTTTATATAATGGAAAGAATGATACTGATCTTTGTAATTTACACGTTAAAGGGATGATGTATAGTATTTCTACAAGGCCACATAAACAGCTTGGTGTTTTTCACATAACTATCCTTAAAGAGGAAGTCAGGTTTAAAAGTGGAAGCCCTCATCTCCTGCATATTCTGACAAATACCTCACATTGAAAGTAGTTTCAACGACATCACACTTCAATGCTAAGTAAAAATATAGGATCTTAATTCAGACTGATGATGAAATGCCAGCTTGCTTTTTCTATCCATCTTAAATAATCCAGAAAATTGGTCTTATCTTTCTAATCCTTCTGACACGTGAAGGACATGTGTACTGACTTGAAAAGAAAAGATGAGAGACTGATCTTCACCATTGCATTAATACCTTCTAAATCAGTGACCTAAAAATGTTTCATAGGGTGATTTTAAAAAAATAAATGTAAAACTAACATTATAGACTTAACAATTCTTCTTGTTTCCATTGGCCATATACTTTTGTTAATTTGATCCATGCTTGGAGTAGTCATTAGTAGATGACCATTATATCTACTACTGCGGGCAGGAATCCCTTAGAAGAAATGGAGTAGCCATCATGGTCAACAAAAGAGTCCAAAATGCAGTACTTGGATGCAATCTCAAAAACAACAGAATGATCTCTGTTCGTTTCCAAGGCAAACCATTCAATATCACAGTAATCCAAGTCTATGCCCCAACCAGTAACGCTGAAGAAGCTGAAGTTGAACGGTTCTATGAAGACCTACAAGACCTTTTAGAACTAACACCCCCAAAAGATGTCCTTTTCATTATAGGGGACTGGAATGCAAAAGTAGGAAGTCAAGAAACACCTGGGGGAACAGACAAATTTGGCCTTGGAATATGGAATGAAGCAGGGCAAAGACTAATAGAGTTTTTCCAAAAAAATGCACTGGTCATAGCAAACACCCTCTTCCAACAACACAAGAGAAGACTCTACACATGGACATCACCAGATGGTCAATACCGAAATCATATTGATTATATTTTTTGCAGCCAAAGATGGAGAAGCTCTATACAGTCAGCAAAAACAAGACCAGGAGCTGACTGTGGCTCAGATCATGAACTCCTTATTACCAAATTCAGACTTAAATAGAAGAAAGTAGGGAAAACCACTAGACCATTCAGGTATGACCTGAATCAAATCCCTGATGATTATACAGTGGGAGTGAGAAATAGATTTAAGGGACTAGATCTGATAGATAAGAGTGCCTGATGAACTATGGATGGAAGTTCATGACACTGTACAGGAGACAGGGATCAAGACCATCCCCACGGAAAAGAAATGCAAAAAAGCAAGATGGCTGTCTGGGGAGGCCTTACAAATAGCTGTGCAAAGAAGAGAAGCGAAAAGCAAAGGAGAAAAGGAAAGATATAAGCATCTGAATGCAGAGTTGCAAAGAATAGCAAGGAGAGATAAGAAAGCCTTCCTCAGCGATCAATGCAAAGAAATAGAGGAAAACAACAGAATGGGAAAGTCTTCAAGAAAATTAGGGATACCAAGGGAACATTTCATGCAAAGATGGGCTCGATAAAGGACAGAAATGGTATGGACCGAACAGAAGCAGAAGATATCAAGAAGAGGTGGCAAGAATACATAGAAGAACTATACAAAAAAGATCTTCAAGACTCAAATAATCATGATGGTGTGATCACTCACCTAGAGCCAGACATCCTGGAATGTGAAGTCAAGTGGGCCTTAGAAAGCATCACTACGAACAAAGCTAGTGGAGGTGATGCAATTCCAGTTGAGCTCTTTCAAATCCTGAAAGATGATGCTGTGAAAGTGCTGCACTCAATATGCCAGCAAATTTGGAAAACTCAGCAGTGGCCACAGGACTGGAAAAGGTCAGTTTTCATTCCAATCTCAAAGAAAGGCAATGCCAAAGAATGCTCAAACTACCGCACAATTGCACTCATCTCACATGCTAGTAAAGTAATGCTCAAAATTCTCCAAGCCAGGCTTCAGCAATATGTGAACTGTGAACATGCAGATGTTCAAGCTGGTTTTAGAAAAGGCAGAGGAACCAGAGATCAAATTGCCAACATCTGCTGGATCATGGAAAAAGCAAGAGAGTTCCAGAAAAGCATCTATTTCTGCTTTATTGACTATGCCAAAGCCTTTGACTGTGTGGATCACAATAAACTGTGGAAAATTCTGAAAGAGATGGGAATACCAGACCACCTGACCTGCCTCTTGAGAAATCTGTATGCAGGTCAGGAAGCAACAGTTAGAACTGGACGTGGAACAACAGACTGGTTCCAAATAGGAAAAGGAGTATGTCAAGGCTGTATATTGTCACCCTGCTTATTTAACTTATATGCAGAGTACATCATGAGAAATGCTGGACTGGAAGAAACACAAGCTGGAATCAAGATTGCCGGGAGAAATATCAATAACCTCAGATATGCAGATGACACCACCCTTATGGCAGAAAGTGAAAAGGAACTAAAAAGCCTCTTGATGAAGGTGAAAGAGGAGAGTGAAAAAGTTGGCTTAAAGCTCAACATTCAGAAAATGAAGATCATGGCATCCGGTCCCATCACTTTATGGCAAATAGATGGGGAAACAGTGGAAACAGTGTCAGACTTTATTTTTGGGGGCTCCAAAATCACTGCAGATGGTGACTGCAGCCATGAAATTAAAAGATGCTTACTCCTTGGAAGGAAAGTTATGACCAACCTAGATAGCATATTCAAAAGCAGAGAAATCACTTTGCCAGCAAAGGTCTGTCTAGTCAAGGCTATGGTTTTTCCTGTGGTCATGTATGGATGTGAGAGTTGGACTGTGAAGAAGGCTGAGCGGGGAAGAATTGATGCTTTTGAACTGTGGTGTTGGAGAAGACTCTTGAGAGTCCCTTGGACTGCAAGGAGATCCAACCAGTCCATTCTGAAGGAGATCAGCCCTGGGATTTCTTTGGAGGGAATGATGCTAAAGCTGAAACTCCAGTACTTTGGCCACCTCATGCAAAGAGTTGACTCATTGGAAAGAACCCTGATGCTGGGAGGGATTGGGGGCAGGAGGAGAAGGGGACGACAGAGGATGAGATGGCTGGGTGGCATCACTGACTCGATAGACGTGAGTCTGGGTGAACTCTGGGAGTTGGTGATGGACAGGGAGGCCTGGCGTGCTGCAATTCATGGGGTCGCAAAGAGTTGTACGTGACTGAGTGACTGAACTGAACTGGAGTAGTCATGTCTAAACAAAGGCATCACATAGGTTATTAACTAAACGTTGGTCAGGGGAAACAAAATTTAACTGGATTTCCAATTTAATTTGTTAAAGGAGATCACTGTTTAAACCCACTCCTTTAAAAGTGAAATCAGTAGCCTTCCCTGAAAATCCTGTGGGTTGCAAGTAAATGATGGCAGCCTCATAGTCTTTTTTTAATCCACTTGGATATTTTGTTTAAATAATTTATACCTTTTCTAGCAAGGCAAGCCAATGATTTGAAGCACCCTTCCTAGAAGTACTCTATGGAATACATTTGATTTGAATACTGCTCTATCTATGTAAGATAGTCTTCATTTTTAGAATATGTGATTTGAAATGTATTACATTTGGGGGAGTTACATAGGGAATACATGCTCACTTTAGTATCTATCTGCCCAATAAAATGTAACTGAGAAGAACAATTTCTGCAACAAATGCCATCACGTACAGTCCCAGGATCCAACAGAAACACATTTGAGGAGTTCTGTTCCTTTTGAAAATCTGCACTGTGCTGTCTTTCCAGAAGCCTATTACTACTACTACCCATTCTTTGGAGGAGTTAGAGCTGATCAATGGATGACCAATCACTCAAACTACAAGGCTGCTTGGCTAGTATAAGTCATTGTTCTTCCTTGTCCCAGTCCCTATCATAGCTGTCTTACTCAGCCTTCTCTTTCTATTGCACACTGAATAAATAAGAGCTTGGGAAAGTTTGTTAGAAGCAGTATAACCCTCAAATCTCGCCTTTTCAGACACTTGGTGCTCCTCTACAACTGGCATTTGTGGATATGAAATAATTTTGCTTTGTACCTCTTGCCTAAATCTAAACTTTGAGTCTCTTTCTTGACTGAGAAATCTACAACAGAGGTTCTAGACTTCTAAGCTCTAATGCTGAGTCCACTTGGCACTCTGGCGTTCCAATGGGGATGAATGAAAATATTTCACTGTGAACTCTGGTGATGTTGCTGCTGCCGCATTACTGAGCTATATTTGACGCTTTCCATAACCAGGACTCCAGGAGGCAGCACGATCAAGTCAGAAGGTTTTCCTTCTTCCTCATGTAGCCTTCTGTTTTCAGCAATAATATTAGATAGTAATTTAATTTATTAGCCTGAGATTACTTCAGTTAAAAAAAATGAGATGGAAAGAATTGCTAGATTAGGTGAGATAAAAATATAGGAACAGTTGAAGATGGATATTTCTTTATTCATATTCATGGGTAGTTTGCCATCTTCATGTGTTTCATTCTATAGGAATGGCTTCATTTGATTTGATTTGATAATTGAGATATAATGAGAAATAGAATCAAGCTGTGAAAATGTTCATGACAAAATCTCTCTTGCTAAACGCTCTTTCTTTAAATGTGATGCAAATTTCATCAGGCAGTTTGAACTTTCTTTATCACCCTAGTCTTTGGAAAGAAGAAAACACAAGCCTCAATAAAAATTCTAACTTGCATATTAACCAAGTTTTCCTTCTCTTTGGAGGAGGTAGGATAAAAATGCAAATAAACAAAGTCTTCAATATAAGAAATTAGGGAATTTGCATTTATATAAAGCCTCATCCATGTCCAAGTAAGAAATACAAAAAAAATTCCACATTAGCAAAGTTGAAATTCATGAAGCTCTAATGATGTTGCCTGATTTCTACAGGCCTGGCACTGAATGATTCACTTCCTGAGCACTGACAAAAATTAGATCCATTGTTCCTTTAATTTTATTATTTTCCCCTATAAAACAGTTTCTTTTTATACAAGAGTACCATGATAGGCAATGACAACTACAATAAAATTGAAAATGTTCCCAGTTAACAATGAATGATTAAACTGTCTTAGCAGTTATCAATACGGTTCCATATCCTTGCTGAATGAAAAGAGACCTTTGGAATATGCTGTAACTATGATTTTAATATATACATTGTTCAGCATGAAAAAATTAGCTTACTAAATAATGCTTTCTGAAAAGCATTATCCAAAAATAAATTGCAGCAATCAGCAATACACAGATTGAATCCACGTCCAGGAAAATTCCATTTTTAGATAGAAAAAAGCATGTATCCATGACAGAGGAATAAAATGTAATCCAGGTAAAATGATACATCTGACTCTGAAAAGAACATTTTGATTCCATTCAAAAGTTGCTTCTGAAGGCTAAAAGCAGCAAAGGCCTCTTCAGTTTTTCATTTGGTAATTGTTTCTAATCTATTCTGCAATTAAAAAACATGGTGTATTAATGGATAATCATTAAGAAGGAGGGAATGGCTTTCAGCTTGCTTCCATCCTCTCGAAGTCCAGAGAATGTGTGGGCTGTGGGGCAGAGATACTGATGGCCACTGAGTAGTTACTGGGTGGTTGTCACCTGACAGACGTGGTCCCTTTGCTCCAGAAGGCTCTGGGTGTTCACATTTTCTTTTTTTTTTTTAATTTTATTTTATTTTTAAACTTTACATAATTGTATTAGTTTTGCCAAATATCAAAATGAATCCGCCACAGGTATACATGTGTTCCCCCTCCTGAACCCTCCTCCCTCCTCCCTCCCCATACCATCCCTCTGGGTTGTCCCAGTGCACTAGCTCCAAGCATCCAGTATTGTGCATCGAACCTGGACTGGCATCTCGTTTCATACATGATATTTTACATGTTTCAATGCCATTCTCCCAAATCTTCCCACCCTCTCTCTCTCCCATAGAGTCCATAAGACTGTTCTATACATCAGTGTCTCTTTTGCTGTTTTGTACACAGGGTTATTGTTACCAACTTTCTAAATTCCATATATATGCGTTATTATACTGTATTGGTGTTCTTCTTTCTGGCTTACTTCACTCTGTATAATAGGCTCCAGTTTCATCCACCTCATTAGAACTGATGCAAATGTTTTCTTTTTAATGGCTGAGTAATACTCCATTGTGTATATGTACCATAGCTTTCTTATCCATTCATCTGCTGATGGACATCTAGGTTGCTTCCATGTCCTGGCTATTATAAACAGTGCTGCGATGAACATTCTTTTTTCATTGTCTGCTGCAAAAGTCTTATTTAGGGTTTCTACACTACCTGTAGAAAGGAGCTCCAGTTTGGAGAGCACCAACGCCTCTACCACTTCCCAAAGCTAGATACTCGACTAATGGAAAGGAAAAAAAATCAGCATAAGTTATCCAAGAAAACAGATTGACCTCAAACGTGTTCCTCCTGGAATTCTGTATTGGGCAACGTGATGTTCGGGGCAGAAGTTTGTCTTCCTGATTATATTTTGCTTGTGCTGTGCTTAGTCACTTAGTCATGTCTGACTCTTTGCGACCCCATGAACTATAGCCTGCCAGGTTTATCTGTCCATGGGGATTCTCCAGGCAAGAATACTGGAGTGGGTTGCCATGCCCTCCTCCAGGGGATCTTCCCAATCCACGGATCAAACCCAGGTCTCCCACATTGCAGGTGGATTCTTTACAGTCTCAGCCACCAAGGAAGCCCAAGAATACTGGAGTGGGTAGCTTACCCCCTTCTCCAAGGGATCTTCCTGACCCGGAAATTGAACAGGGGTCTCCTGCATTACAGACAGATTCTTTACCAGCTGAGCTACCAGGGAAGCTTATGTGAATATTAAAATGGTTGTATATTCTCTGAACCTCCTGAGATATGGAGGAAGAACTGGGAAGTTGAAGGCTGAGATGGCCTGGAATTTAAAATCTTCTACATGTACAAACCACAGTTTTCCACATCCTAACTGGTTCTAATCAATTCTGAACCGAACTGCTCTACAAAATCCATAGAGCAGTTAACATTGCCTTGATTATTTCTACCCAGATAGTTGAAAGTTCAGTAAAGAATCTTTTTTTGTTGTTGTTATTTTTATGTTCTTTTTTTTAAATTTAAATTTATTTATTTTAATTAGAGGCTAATTATTTTACAATATTGTATTGGTTTTGCCATACATCAACATGAATCCTCCACGGGTGTACACATGTTCCCAATCCTGAACTCCCCTCCCGGAACAAAATCTACAGAGCATTGATGTCCTTTATGAACGATTCTTTCACAACCCCGAGGACTGTATCCCGCCAGGTTCCTCTGTCCATGGGATTTTCCAGGCAAGAATACTGGGCGTGGGTTGCCATGCCCTCCTTTAAGGGATCTTCCTGACCCAGGGGTTGAACCCTAGTCTCCTGCATTGCAGGCAGATTCTTTACCACTGAGCCACCAGAGAAGCTCCTTTATGAACGAGTACACAGTAAATCCACACCAGAAACCAGCAGAGCCATTTTCAAGCTCAAGCCTTAGGTAGAGACATCCATTAAAATCTTGAGAATGGCAATATTTGAGTTACATCCGAATTCTGTATCTAGTCCCAAATGAGTCATTCTCAACTACTCTCCCTTACTCTCCAATATGTAAGCATATAGTAAACGAATGGACATATGGTCGTGGATAACCTTAGCCACAGACATGCAAATAAACCAGCACATGTTTCACTTATTAGAAAGCAAACTGGCAAACTACTTAAAATCCAAATTTATATCAGAAATAAGATAGAGCTGGTGTGTGTGTAGTGGGGTGGGGGGAGGCGCACGCACATTCCGTTTCTATATTTTCAGTGCTTTGTACTTCACCAAATCGTTGCTGCTGAAACTTCAGTTATTTCAGAGTCACTGTGGGGAAGCCCTACAGAGAGTACCACAGTTATCTTCTGTGAGTCACCTGTCTCTTTGGTATTCTTTGTCATTTGATGTCTACTAGTCCCATTTAGGTCTCTTAAATTTAGCACCACTCCCCGCTCCCCCCAAGGCTGCTCTTACAAACGAGCAGCTGTTGCAAGAGTGTTGTCTTAAATGGCTCCATAAATGAATAAGTAAAGACTATGGCCCATTCCAGTGGCCTGTTTTGGCTCAATGGTACAAACTCCCAGCTGGCGAATTCCCTGGGAAGTACCACTATAAGAACAATCTGTTTGATTGATGCAGTGAAGTCTGAAAATTATTATGACATGAAGCTCCCTACACAGATTGCAAGGAAACTTTGGTTAGCACATTCTTTTGAGGACAATAATGTGAAAGCCCACCTTACATACTTTATTTTTTTGGCCAGGGCTGTTATGAAGCTCAGTTATTCCAAATTACAAGTCAGTTTTGAAATGTTATACTCGATACCTGTACAGGCTATGAAAAGACACATCACTCCTTTGTTTCTGTGAGATGACCTCATTTAAGATGTTTTAGGAGAAATTATTCAGAAAAGTCAAGCAAAAAAGTTCAGCTGTAAAAAGGAAATTGTTCCAAGAGGTTAGTTGCTCATTAATCCTCAACACTAGTCTGAGTATGTGTGTAAGAGTGAGAGAGAAAAGGAACTAATTAAAAAATTAACTTAAGAAAAAAAATTTCCACAGATGGCTGGTTCTAGAACACTAGGCAGTTTAGAGAATGCCAGAGGGTTTCCCACATAGGGCCAAGAAAAATTCTCTTTTTAAAAGCAGGGGCAGGAGGACCAAGAAACAGGGAAAGAGAGAAAGAGATGAAAACCCTGAGCCTCTCCAGGAAGCCCGGCAATATACAGCAACTAGTTTGCTAGTGAGAAGTTCAAAGAAATTTAAGTATATGAAAGAGGTTCTCTTCTCACCCTTTTCTACCTTCCTCACTACTGCCCTATCGGTTTACTTCCTTGTTGTTCTTAAATTTAGCTGTTCATTGACCACCACACTCAAGGACATGCTGGGTCCACTGAGCTCCCTGAAAATGAGGGGGTACAACCAAGATCTCTGTTTGTACGAAAGGGGGTTTTCAGTGCCCTGGAGTGTGCTCTTCTAGTCCCTTCCCTCCTGGAGAATATTCTTTAGGTCAGAGTTGTCAGAGGTCACTCTGAGTCAAGATCCAGGCTTTAATAAGTCTAAAATTCCTTCGTTGATAGCTAATTCATTCTTTCAAAGCCAAGCTGTCTGCTTCTCCTTGGTCCGATGAGGTCTGGGAACGTGTGTTAATTCTCCTTCAAGCATCACATTGATTGTGGGGTTCAGTTCAAGCCAGGGCTCCTGTGGTTTCAAGTTATTTTTGATCCAACTGTGCAATTAAGATCATTTCATCCCTGTGCGCCGAACAGCCATTATACTTACTGCAATTGTTCCTGCTTGGTTTGAGGGAATAGTGAGTGAGTGATACCCGTGCATTTTAAGGAGACACAGGGAACATAATTTTGGCAGATTTCATAAACTCTTAGAATCTATGTATCTACAATGCGCCCTTCTGGCTGGGCCTTTGGGAAAAGTATTTTAAGCACCTAGCATACTACAGCTAATCAGACATTAATTCTGAGCAAAGGGACATTGTGAAAAGCATCTCGTTCCTGTTTATGAAGAATATGCAGATTATTTTGCGGTAGATTGTTTTCAGTATTCTGTAAGTGCTCATTACGTGCAGGGAGTTGGCTGAGATGTAAATGACACTTAATTCTTGAAAGAAAAGCAAGTCTTTACCTTCATATAAAACAGATGGCCAAAGTGTGTGCCTGACCACTTTCTTAATAGGCACCAGGATAAAGCAGAGCATCAAAAGGTGCTACTTTTAAATTAAAAAAAAAAAAAAAAGCAATCTGCTGAAAAGAAAAGAAAAAAAAGCAAGGAACAGTAATCTCATCAACTAAATTAGGGCAGACAAGGGACTGGAGGTACTTTGTCATCAGTTTCCCAGGTAATCAGGTGAGGAGGGGCCCCATCCCGGGTATAAGCACATGGAACCTCACTCTCATTCTCGGTCTCTGAGAAACACACACACACATACTTCTTACTCCTGCTCCACTGTGTCCTGGGAGCCTAACTAAATGAGAAGACTAGATGAAACATATCAACTTCAAGGCTGGCTACAGGGTGGGCTATTCTGACCCACACCCCTTAGCCAGTGTCTTTATTTTAACATGTTTCCTATCTCATATCATGATAGGGAGTTTTTATCCTATGCTTTAATTCCCCAGCATTTACACTGTATTTCTTAACCTGACCATCTGCATTTTCAAATCAAGATGTTCCAACTCTGAATGACTGCAGGCCAGCCTGCCTAAACTGTTAAGGGAAAAGAAAGGATTTCCCTCTTTCTGAGAAGAGCCCAAGTTGCTATATAAGGTACTTCATAAACATCATCAGTAAAAGTCCAACATCTAAGAGTTTTTTCACCAAGTATAATTAATACACAGCACATTGGCATTTCTGAAAGGAAAAAAATGTGTTTTTATTGTTAGGATCTAGCCATATTCATTTTTTGCTAATGAGGAAATTGGTGGGAAAACTACATGTACCTAAGTCATGACCAAAAAAATGGATAAGAAAGCTGTGGTACATGTACACAATGGAGTATTACTCAGCCATTAAAAAGAATACATTTGAATCAGTTCTAATGAGGTGGATGAAACTGAAGCCTATTATACAGAGTGAAGTAAGCCAGAAAGAAAAACACCAATACAGTATACTAACGCATATATGTGGAATTTAGAAAGATGGTAATGATAACCCTGTAAGCAAAACAGCAAAAGAGACACTGATGTATAGAACAGTCTTTTGGACTCTGTGGGAGAGGGAGAGGGTGGGATGATTTGGGAGAATGGCATTGAAACATGTATAATATCATATATGAAACAAATCGCCAGTCCAGGTTCGATGCATGATACTGGATGCTTGGGGCTGGTGCACTGGGATGACCCAGAGGGATGGTACGGGGAGGGAGGATGGAGGGGGAACATGTGTATACTTGTGGCGGATTCATGTTGATGTATGGCAAAACCAGTACAATATTGTAAAGTAATTAACCTCCAATTAAAATAAATAAATTTATATTAAAAAAAAACACACAGAAAAATGTGTAAGAAGAGAACATTTGAATAAGAAATGTGAGTAAGAAGCCCTGAACTTAAGTGGAGAAGTTGGAACAGGGCAAAATGGACTGGAAAGAGACTGGCTTGTAATGAAAAGACTTGAGTTCAACTTCAATTCTGCCACTTATTTCTGAACTGCGTGTCCTTTGTCAAATCAGTTCATCTCTCTGAACATGAGTGTCCTTATCTGTGAAGACATAATAATAACCCTTGGGATCGCACAAGGTGGTTGCAGGGATCAAACAAAGAAATGAACACAAAAACACTATACACTTGAAAATGTTAGACATAGGTCAATTACCCGTATTATACATGACCAGGATACACAACAATACACAATTTGTAAGTCAAAGACCATTATTAACTATTCTGTTTCCTCCCACTTTTTCAAGGATTCAAATGCCCTGATCTAGACACAGAGGTTGCACACATTTAGGCATTTCAAAAAACAAAACTGAAGAAACAGAAAATAATCTAAGTACACTATTAGTGTTCAGCCATTCAAATAATGATGTGGAATATCTTAATATAGGAGGGAATATTTATGATAATAATAAAAGGTTTCAAACATATTATGTATGTTGTTGTAGTTTAGTCACTAAGTTGTGTTTGACTCTTTTGCGACCCCATGGACTCTAGCCCACTAGGCTCCTCTGTCCATGGGATTTCCCAGGCAAGAATACTAGAGTGGGATGCCATTTCCTTCTCCAGGGGATCTTCACGACCCAGGGATTGAACCCTCATCTCCTGCATTGGCAGGCAGGTTTTTCACTACTGAGCTACCTGGGAAGCCCATGTTCTGTGTGTGTGTGTGTGTGTGTGTGTGTGTGTGTGTATCAAATGTGTATCAAACATGATTTTATATATATATATGTGTGTGTGTGTGTGTGTGTGTGTGTGTTGCTGCTGCTGCTAAGTCACTTCAGTCGTATCCAACTCTGTGCAACCCCATAGACGGCAGCCCACCAGGCTCCCCCGTCCCTGGGATTCTCCAGGCAAGAACACTGGAGTGGGTTGCCATTTCCTGCTCCAATGCATGAAAGTGAGAAGTGAAAGTGAAGTCGCTCAGTTGTGTCCGACTCTTCGTGACCCCATGGACTGCAGCCTACCAGGCTCCTCCGTCCATGGGATTTTCCAGGCAAGAGTACTGGACTGGGGTGCCATCACCTTCTCCAATATATGTGTTTATATATATATATATATATATATATATATATATATATATATATAAAACATTAGAGAGAGAAACAGACAGTCACTGGCCACTGTAAGGATCTATAACAGAATATTAATATTGGTTGTCACTGCTTAGGGGGGCCTTAAAATGGATAGTTCTTTGTATTTTCCAATTTTTCTACAAGCACAAATTACCCCGTTAAACAGGAAATTAATATCCTCAAAATCAGTATTCCTTTAGAGAGAGGGAGAAGGAGAAAGGGAGAGAGAGATGAACAAAGAGAGAGGGAAAGGGAAGACTCAATTAGAAAGTTAAAAGTCTTGTTCCACGTAAGACTATAAGAGACTTACAAGGACATTTCAACAATTACTAAAGAGACTTATCAGGTGGCACTTCTTACGAGCAGACCAGCTGGATTTTCATGAAGCATTGGAGCAGTGGAGGTAGATTCCGGTGAATTGGCTTTAAAATTGAGTTCTGATCCACTTTTGCCATGCAGTGGTTGCCTGTGCCCTCTGTATGGGAAACCCTGCCCTGCGCTCCCTTCAGTAAGCATACAGACAGAGTGCAGACCAGGGTCTCCCAACAGCAGCCTCGTCAACGTTCCACTTCAGATTTTCTCTCTTCAGCTGTGATTTTAGGTGGGAATGGATGGCTCGTTGAGTTACCCTTTCCTGTGGAACCGTCCCGCTGCAGTGATGAGCACTGGCTGAGGAGGGTAGCGTGACCTTGCGGAACAGTTTGTCCCCTGGGAATAACCATACTTTTGGATTTTCCATGAATCTTATTAATTCAGTCTTAGAAAAAAGGCACAATCTGACAATATAATAGATAAGATCCTCAGTCTTCCGAGAATTATAGGCTGAAGTCAGCATGTCACTGTATAGACCATAACAGCAAATAATAAGATCAAATATTTATGAACTCTTGTGCTTTTAACACTGTAAAACACTGTGTGTGTGTCACCGCATTTAATCCTCTTAAGGACTCCATGAAATCTATACTACTATTACCCCCATTTGAGAAATGGGGGGTAGAGGGACAGAAAGATTAACTCCTTTATCCCAAATCACAAACCTTATAAGCAGCTGAGCTGGGTTTCCAATCCACGTCTGACAGAGCCCTCCCTCTTAACCTCTGTAAGCATCCTGAAGGCAAATATTAAGTGTCATTTATTAATGATGCTGCAGCCTCCTTAAACCTAGGACATCAAAAAGCTGTTGCCAGAGAGTGAGAAGTAGGATTATTCTATTTTGGAGACAGAGAACCATGATTCCACTATTTGCTATCTTGAGTCTGAAGATTCATTAGTAGTAGACAGATGTTGAGATGTAGTAGCCAGTCCCTTGTCAAGAGGGAAGCGGTTTCTGCATAGGAATGGTAACTGTAGCCTGTGAGGAGATTTAATAATCTGAGAATATGTGTAGAAAAGAAGACAGCCACTGAGGTGGAAACCTGGGGGTTAGGAAAGGTATCAACATTTAAGAGACAAAAGAAAGGGAAGAATCAAAAGAAAAATAGAGAGAAAGCAGTGTTGGGAAAGCCAAAGAGAAGAGTTTGTGCCAGTGAGGAGGAGGTGATGAACCTAGTCCACTGCTACAGGAAGAAGTCAGGTGAGGTCTGAAGAGAACAGTGGATTTAGTTTGGTGGTCACTGGTGACGTCAGCAGTAGGAGTTTAAGGACAGTAATAAGCGCAGAAGAGAAAGTAAAAACGATCGAGGAATTAATGAGTAGTTGAGAAAATAGACCAATCAAAGATAGATTAGGTTGGCTCTTGGCTATCAAGGAAAAGAAGCAGTTTGAGAGGGGAAAAGAGTCCCAGGAGGGACTTTTGAGAATGGGAGTCCTGACAATTATCTGTATGCTAATGGTAAAAAGCTGATAGTCAAGGAGACAGTTAAAATACAGTATGGGAAACAAAATACTGATCTAGGTCTCCATGGCTTTGGGAAATGATACAATCATCCTAACCCTAACCCTAACCCCAATACAATATTGTAAAGTTAAATATATATATATATATATATATATATATACACACACACATACATATATACACACGCACACACAAATATTTTTTAAAAAAGGGGAAAGACAGAGGTCTTAGCCCTAAAATGGAAGAAAAGGCCGTCTTTTGGGAGAGGGAGGTTGAACGGAAGGACCTGTAAGATCCTTCACAGTATTAAGACTTTTTGATGAAGGGCAAAAAAAATCCTGTCACTATTGCAGTGTGTTTGGATGGTGAGGAAGGAAAGGTACACCTATGGACTCAGGTTTGTTCTATATGGCACAGGAAAAAAGTAATGTTAAAAGGATCTAGTCTACTTCAGAAAACCACCAATAACCCCTTCACCTGATGCTAAACCTAGACATTTTTTCAACAAAGAGGTCTCTCCCTTTTCTTGTCGTATCAGGCTTCTAAAAGCTGAGAATGATACTTTTGCATGAAAGTGACATGCAACATGCAATCTACTTGCACACTGACAAGAATATATGGAAACCATGTCACTTTAATAATGTGGCTTGGGGCTCCCTCCCCAACCTTGGGCCCCATGCTGTCCTTACTATCTCTAGACTCAGCCTCCTACTTCTGCCTAAAATACCTTTAGGATTTCTCCTGTGTGCATAACAAATAACAGCATGATGTACATTTCAGCACTTATTCAAAGAGGTTTCCAGGTGCTAGATACAAGTGGTGGAAGATCTTGTGTTTTTTCCTTTAGATCTAAATAGTCTGAATCTCAGTATTGCTCATGGGAACTGTTTCAAAGGCTGAAGTGTCAGAATCAGAAAGGAAAAGAACTGTGTGGGTGGCAAGTTGCTACATGCAAACCTGTCATATTCTTCTTTCATTTTCAGACCTGAATATGCATGGATGCAGAAATTATAGCTTATCCCAAAGTTTTTATTGTCAGCATCAAATATAACAAAAAATGTCAAGAAGATAAGATTGGTATATTTAAGTGAAAATGTTCAACAAATTTGATCTTTAACTCAAATAGCTCTGTCTGTTAATGAGCCCTTTCACTCCCTTTGAATATACTCTGAGAGAAGGTTGTGGGGCAAAGTACAGAGTCAAATCTCATTTATTCAAATTTCACTACTTTGAAATTTACAATAATTAAAAACAGAATGGAGAGAAACTTATTTTTGTTTAGCGATCCATTTAGACATGGGTACAAAATAATGGGACTGAGGAAGAAACTTAAAAATATTTATTAAAAATGTAGGCATAAAAATGTCTACCACAGCATTGTTTTATAACAACAATAAAAAAGAAAACACTCTAAACATTCATCAACAGAGAATTGGATAAGCAAGTTATGGTACATATATACAATAGAATATTACCAGCCTTTTAAAATGATGATGTGGATGCACATTTATTGACAAAGTATGTGCACAAGATGTAAGTGAAAAAAATGCAAGTTACAGAGTAGCACATACAGAATTATCACATTTATGTACAACAAAGTACATATATGTGTATATACATAGAGAAGCATATGGGTGACGGACACTGAAATCTCTGGTTGGTGAATTCGGGGTAATGTTTAACTTCTCTTTACTTTCATATAAAATGAAAAATAGAAGAAACAAAGTATGTATGAACAAACTTTTCTAGAGTCCTCAAATTACTTTAATTCACATGTGAACAACTGAGACATTAATTATACATAATTTCCTTAAATCAGGTCATCTCAGGACCTTTACCAAAAAAGGAATAAGCATAGTTTGAATTAATCTAGGGAACAGGTGTTATTGCATCTCTTTAAAAAATACTTTATAAGACTGACCCACTTCGTAATTCTTTTTTAGTAGTGAGTGGGTTTTATGTGTGTGTGTGTGTGAACTGAACAGCAAGTCTCAAAGTTGTTCCTTAGCTGTGGCGTGCACACACACACATACCACCACCACCATCATTTCCATTATTAATCTACATCGTTATAAAGGATACTAAAAGATATTAAAACTGATTACATAATTCTTAGTGGAAATAAATATATACTTAAAATACCCATAGTGCTTCCTAGCAACAAATCTGTAACAAATGAGAAAGGAGTCAATGGTTGGACTATAGAAGTTCAATTTAAATTAGGCTGAATGACATCTCTACTTCATATGGTGGTATACTCTTAGCCAGAAAAACCTATGGTTTTCAAATTTATACTTAATAGTTTTTAAAAATAAATCATCATTTCTATATAATGGAGTAGGATAAAATTATGAATCTTACAAACACAGTCAATTTTTATTAATATGTTTTCCTCATACAGAACTTGGATATGTATCAACTACACCAATATGAGTTTAAGCATTATTCCCAGAACTTATTTTAAGCCTGTCCTAATGAATCAACTAAATATTTCAACAGCTATTTATTGAGCACCCACTGCACTGTTCCAGGCACCAAGAAGAGGTTACTGAACAAAATAAAGACCCTGCCCTCAAGGAGCTGACATTCTAGTAGAGAGACAAAATAAATAAACATGTACATATCTATTCATTCAACAGAAACAGTGAACAAAACAAAATTCTTGCCTGCAGATAATTTATGTTCTAGGATATAGATACAAACATCATACCAATAAACATTTTATTCAACAAACATACATTCAACGTATTTGTTCTGATTGGATCAATTTATATCTGTATATATTATGGACAGTGGGAGATGGAGAATCAGGAGGACAAAGTACTAGTTTAAATTATGGAAGCTTCTTTGGTAAGGTGATATCTGAACAGGGACCTGAAAGCAGAGACGAGCAGTGGGGCTATCTGGGGAAGAGGAGTCCAGTCAGAAGGAACGGCCACTGAGAAGGCGCTGAAGCAGAGCAGGCTTCTCATGATGTGCGAAAGGAACAGCATGAAACCCAATGTGACTTGAGCTAGCGAGTGGTGAGTGAGAAGCCAGTGAAAATGCGGAGGGTGCAGTCAGAGAGCTGGGGGACCATGTCACAGAGGGTCTGACCATCCATAGTAAGGACTTTGAAGCATGCTCTGAGGAAGCCGTTGGAAGAATCTGGGCAAAGGAGCTATTACACGATCTGACTTATATGTAAAAAGGATGATGGTAAAATAGAGCAGGGAGGCATGGAATGTAAGAAGGAAGATTACCTAGGAGGTTGTTGCCAAAATCCAGGTATGAGAGGGGGAACCAAGAAGGTAGAAATGGAAGTGATGAGAACTGGTTTGGTTCTCAAGTTGCATATATTTTGAAGGAAAAGTCAAGCTTTGCTGCTGCACTGGGTGTGTAATGTTAGAGAAGAAAAGATGCAAGACAACCCCAAGGACATTGACCCAAGCAACTGGAAGGATGAGGTTGCCATTTATGGAAATGGAGAAGCTTGTAGGGTAAAGCAAATCTGGGGAAGGGTTATAAATATTTCTATTTGGACAAGGGTGCTGATTAGGCCCCAAAATGGAGATGTCAAAGAAGCAATTGGAAATACAGTTCTGGATTTTAGATAAGAGGTCCAGGCTGGAGGATTTGGGGAGTCACCCATATACAGATGGGCTTCCCTGGTGGCTCAGAGGGTAAAGAATCTGCCTGCAATGTGGGAGATCTGGGTTCGATCCCTGGGTTGGGAAGATTCCCTGGAGGAGGGCATGGCAACCCACTCCAGTATTCTTGTCTGGAGAATCCCCATGGACAGAGGAGACTGGTGGGCTACAGTCCATGGGGTTGCAAAGAGTCGGACGTGACTGAACGATTAACACATTCATATACAGATAGTATTTTCAAGTCATGAGAGTGGTTCTCAAGAGAATAAACATAGATAAAGAACACATCCAAGAGCCAAGTCCCTGGGCCCACCAAAATCTAAACTTGAAGAAGTTAAGAAGGAACCAGCACAGGAAACAGAAGGATTGGCCAGTGAGAGAGGAGAAAAACCAAGAGAGCGTGGTGTTCTGGAGGCCCAGTGAGATGTGGAGGTAATTGGTGATTTTGAAAAGAGTAATTGGGTGGAATACTATGATGGGTGGGGTGCGGGGGTGTGTAGAGGGCAAAAGCCAGACTGGTTAGGTTTAAGGAAGAATGAGAGAAGATGAGGGGAGATGAGCATACAATTCTTTGAGGGGTTGTGCTGTAACAAGAAACTAATAAATGGACTGGTACCTAGTGAGGGATGTATAATCAAGGGAGATTTTTCTTATTTAAATGGGAAAAATAGGAGCATGTTTGTATGCTGATGGGGATTATATGTTACAGAGGAAAATATGATGACATAGGAGGGACGGGTGATCATTTCTGAACTGATCATCTTGAAAGATGTGGGTTGAATCCAGTGGAAAACTGTAAGGGCTGGCTTTCTATAGGAGCAAGGAAAAGTGACATAATAACAGGGGGGAAAGGCAGAGTAGGTAGGCATAGATATAAGCGGGTAAGAGATAAACTGGTGGAAGTACAAGGGAAATTTTATTTTCTATTTTCTTTGTAAAACAAGAATCTTAGCCTGAAGAGCGGGAGGAAAACATTCAGGATTTCAGGAGAAAGAAGTATGAAACAATCAAGTACGTTGGTATAAAAGTAATTCAACTAGGAAAATTCTAATAATATTAATACTAATAAGGAGAATGAGGTAGAGGAAGATGGCTTTATATATGCCAACATATTTAAATCTCTCAACCCTATGGCTTAGTTTCCTACTACTATCCCCATATTACAGATGAGAAAACAAAGTCAAGTCAGCAATTCATCTGTGTAGCAGGCTTACCGGGAAGCATTGATGGTCCACCAATGATCAGTGAAATCATTAAAGTGAAATCAGATAGCAGCACTGTGTTTTCCTCCAGCCACACTTGTGCAGGTGTCAAATTGGCAAAGATGTGAATTTAACTAGGGTGGGGATGTTGCCAGTTGATGAACAACGAGTGGGAGGAATTGAATTCAATAGATAGTGTAACCAAGAGTGATTAGCATGATGGATTGTTGTCACCTAAGTAGGGGAAGAAGCTAAGTGAGGAAATGGACACTCTGAATCCGGGGACTAGAAGGAATGAACTGTACAGGCAGAAAGTGATAGTCAAAGAACACGATGCTGGAAATTACAATGGGGATAAAGGTTACTTTGAATGACCATCTACTGTTTTCCTTCAGAGTGGATGGCTGAGGTAGGATGGATAAGATCACTGGAAAAGAAAAATTCAAAGAACTGAGAGGTCAGAGCACCTGAAAGCCATCTACATGGATACTGAAATCATCAAGATTTACAAGAGTAATGTTGGAGAGTGTCTGTCAAGGGGCAATGGACAGTAGTGTTGAAAAGAATGATAATGAAACACAAGAAAGATGCCTCTTAGCTCCTCTTCAATTAAGGGAAAACTAAAAAGTGGTGCACAGTCCAAGATAAACTAATAATAGAGAACAACATTTGGGAGTTCCCATGGTTATAGTTCCGAAGACTGCCCCAAACCCTTGTCATTTTCACAAATAATCAGTTTCATATCAATTTGTGACTTGCTGACTTCTGATCATCTAATATGCACCTTAGTGACAATGTCACATATTAAATCAAACACACAGACAAAAGGGACTGAAAAGTTGAGGTAAGTTAGACACTGTCCAAAGAACACTGTTTCACTTTCTTATCTTTTATACAGGTAATATAATTAATTTTAGAAGCTTTGATAAAAGTATAAAAATAAGAATCATGTATGATTGTACCATGCAGTAATAACTACTTTTGAATCTTTGGAGGTATGTGCCTCTTTTATAGGGAACGAGAGCCCAAGAGTTGAGGCCTGAGTCCTCAAAGAGATTTTGTTTTTTGTTCTTGAACCTTTTTAATCTTAGCAGTTTGCAATAATTCAGGTTCCTGTTAAATTATGGAGAAAATACATGCCAGTTACTAAAGCATCATTACTATTAATGAAAGGTTTTGCTCTAAATGAGAAATACTTGTTTTGAATGAATAGAAATATCTTCAATCTGTAGCAGAATGGCTTAGTATAGAGGTACTGGGGGGTGATCAAAGATTACAGACAGCAGAAAAAAACATAAGAAAGAGAAAGCTGAAAAACTCATACTTCAGTGAACCTGCAGCTGTTTGGTCCTTATAAGATTTGTTAGCCCGGGAGCCTAATAAGCCAGGGTGAGCTGAAACCGGCAAAGGTGAGGTTGATGGGGCTATTCCAGTCCCAAAAGCATGTTAAAACATGGATGGGATTAATGCACTTAGAAAACGCCAGTTAAATGTCTAGTAATGATTTATTTTTATGAATACATGTTTTCTTCCCCAGTACGTATCAATGAATTCAGAAAGGCTAACTGGACCCTCAGTCTCCCTGTCTATAAAAAAAACGTAGGCTGCAAAGGGAAAATGGTATATTAACTGAATTTGAGTAGACCACCTTTGTAGAGACGGTCGTGATTTCCTTACACGGAATTCAGAAAATTATGAACTCCTACTCATACATCAGCCAATCAGAAATTTAAAAGGTTGGGGAATATGATTAACATTTCAAATAGCTCTTCCTTCAGATTTAGTTGATTCTTTCCCAGAGAGCTTCTCATATGTCACTACACCATGCACGGTCTGTTAGATTCATGCACTGATAGAACATCTCTGCAAAACAAGAGCAGAGCTGCTGATGAACTATGGGATGGTATCTTAGGAAGTAAAGCAGCGTTCCAAATACATTATCCTGTGAAGTGGGTAACGAAGCTGTGAGATTCCAACATGTCAACTTTTCTCTTAGTATCTTTCATGTGCTCTTTGCTCCTTTTGATAAATGGCATATACCTTTCACATCATCAAACCTAGAAAGAGGAAAGCTCTGACTGCAAGCCTATCACCATGCCCTATTCATGCACATTTATGACTGGACCCTATGTTTTTCTTGATAGATAGGTGAGCCACGGAAATTCTGAGCTCAGAAGTGATCCCAGACTTAAACAAACATGAACTTGCATGAGTGTAGTGTTTCACCCCCACCCCCGGCCCACTGATATTCTTCAGTTCATTTAACTTAGAAGAGCTTTCAGCTCATAATGAGCAAAGAAATACACTCAACCAAGTAAAACAGGATAACAATGCACCCATAAGAGATGGTTTTCTTCATAAAAGTGTTTCAGAAAATACTCAAAAAATGGATTGCTCCTTCATAAGCTGCACTTGTAAGCTAAAATTTAATTTTAGATTCTACAGTTGCATGAGCCTCATGAAAAGTCTCTGAAACTTTTGTTACATAGAAGGATGCCTTAAGTTCAATGTTCAATCAACCACAGTGATGGGGATGCAAAGATTCATTGAGCATCTATATATGTCAAACAATTCACAGAAGTAATCTTCATGAAGCCCAGAAATATGTAATACTCCATGTTTTAGATGAGGAATCTGCAATAGATCACAAAGTGGGCAAGTGACAGTGAAGGGTGGACATGCTATGATGTAGGTATTGTGTCTCAGTTGAGGGTTCTCCTAGTCCACTACTTTCTGCAATCCTACAAACATGGGGAATAAGGATAATTCTTTCCCCTATATTCCTACGAATGTATTATGAGATGGAGAACCTGAAGAATTGCCGTGCCTAAGGAATATTTGCTATGCTAAGTCACTTCAGTCGTGTCCGACTCTGTGTGACCCCAGAGATGGCAGCACACCAGGCTCCCCCGTCCCTGGGATTCTCTAGGCAAGAACACCGGAGTGGGTTGCCATTTCCTTCTCCAATGCATGAAAGTGAAAAGAGAAAGTGAAGTCGCTCAGTCGTGGCTGACTCCTAGCGACCCCATGGACTGCAGCCCACCAGGCTCCTCCATCCATGGGATTTTCCAGGCAAGTGTACTGGAGTGGGGTGCCATTGCCTTCTCCGAAGGAATATTTACACTACCCCTAAAGACTGTACCACTCTGGTGGCTGTCTCTCTAAGATACGAAAAAGCTCACAAGAGTAGAAAGCTATTGGGTTGGCCAAAAAGTTCATTTGGGGTTTTCCACAAGTTGTTTTGGGAAAGCTCAAACTTTTTGGCCAACCCTACATCACGAACTCCTCAGCATAGTTCTACAGGTTAAATGTGCTCAGAATCCTCCTAGTTCCTGACAGAATCCTATACATCTCAATCCTCAAATCTATTTACAAAGAAACAATGTGGGAAAATTAATCTTACTGTTTCTCTATAATGAAATGATTTGTGCAGAAACAGGAATTTTATGACAGATTCTGTGTCCTCTAAAAGTTATCTTTAATTTCACTGTCATGTAGAGATTGATGAAAGAAAGGAGATAAACTATGCAACAGCTTTTCCTGGCTCATTGATGAGGAAATACAACAGAACTCCTTGGGTTTAATTTCAGAAATACCAAAGGCCAGCATTTTTGATTCTCTATGAAATTCGATATAAAGGAATAGATAAACAAAACTTAAGTCAAATCTGGTACACTAGACATTTCTCTCCCTTCAGATCAACAAAGCTTGAATGGGTTATCTGCTATCAATTCCTCCAAAGAAATCTCAAACATGTTTTCTTGCCAGAAAAAGCAATATATATTCTAGGGAATCATGCTTTGATAAATTCATAGAAGAGAGAAAATTCCCATTAATATATCAGACGTTTGCTGATATTCTGGAAGTAACACTAACAAAATCTGTTAACATAATACATAAGCAACTAGGGTAACTCTGTGGGTAAATTTGGTTTAATTTAACCTCTGATTATATATTTGTTAAACTGTGCATATTCAGTTATGCCCAGAGATCCCTTTTGATAAATATCAAGTTTTCAAATACTGTTCTACTGGGTTTGGAATGAAACTATAGAATGGATAATTACCATCTGAGAGAGGAAAGCCTCTAACTACCACAATTACCCACATTAATTCAAATTGCATGAAAAGAGAAAATAACAAATGTTTGGAAGACTGCACTATGGGGGAAACTAAGCAAACTAGCACAAAGAAAAACCTGATATTAACAGAAGAAGGAAATCATGTATTTTCTCCCATTGTATGCGGTAATGAGAGTCCAAGCTATGGAGTCCACTTGATTTGTTTCCTGGTCAGGAAAACAAACCAAGTTCTACCAGTGGGCAGGAATACAGACAAGGCAAGGTGAGCCCTTCATTAGGTGATAGTGATAACTGAGTGCAGCAAAAAAGCCTATTTCTAAGCCCAAATGAGAAATGTTCTCAGTCAAGAAATATCTAGTTATGTACCTTACCATTTTCAAAAGCTGTCTACCTCCCTTTACATACAGCAAACTGCCATATTTTGACACCATTCACACGTTCATTTATGAGTCACAGACCATGGAAATGTGACATTTTCCACAGTTGAGCTGGTGAAGAGCAGGACATTAAGCAGAGGCAATTAGAAGACACAAACAGTCATCCTTTATTGGTCAAGTCCAATCGTATCCCGAGTGGAATCCTAATGGTACTTTATATAAATAAACCAGATCATCAAAAGCAGAGACAAAGAAGATAAGTTATCATGAAAGATTCATTAGAAACCAGTAACAATTTTTTGATCATGAGTAGAAAGTTAATTGGTTCTTTTCCCCAGATACAAACCCAGCTATTTCAAAGATGGTCCTTGGTCAACCAGTACCAAGGAGCTCTCATTAGATCTGCATGCTATTCAACTTTTATGCTGGAGATTTTATGAAAAAACTTCATGGACGGATACAAAGTTCAGGTATTTAGGACTTGCAAAATAGATTCTAGGGGTCAGAGGGATCAGAGGTAATTATCTCATTAGTATAAGGAAGGGAGCTGCCGTGCGTGTGTGCTAAGTCACTTCAGTTGGTATCCAACTCTTTGCAACCCCATGGACTGCAGCCCGCCAGGCTCCTCTGTCCATGGGATTCTCCAGGCAAGAATACTGGAGTGGGTTGCCATTTCCTTCTCTAGGAGATCTTCCCGATCCAAGGATCGAATCCGAGTCCCTTGCATCATCTGCATTGGCAAGTGGGTTCTTTACCACTAGAGCCATCTGGGAAGCCCAAGGAAGGGAGCTACGCTGAGTTTATACTTTTATCTAAACTGGACTTAGAAGCTGCATTCTCAGCTTTCTAGCTCAGGGTGCCCACCTTGGGATTCCCTGGACATTGTGACATTACTACCTATTCAACAGTGTTTCTCATGTATAGAGAGGACATGATTTATCAAGTGGCATTTTATTCATCACTATCTTGCAATGGTGACAGAGACTTGGTAAACACTCAAGCCTCCATGAGGAAGGGGGGAAGCCCACGTGTAGTCTGCTCTCCAAATGGTTCCTTTCTAAACTGTGGTGTTCTTGATTCAGCCATCTCTTATTATGGAAATGAAAGAAATAATTTCATTTCTCTCATTCGTTGGCCTCTAACACAGCAAAATGGTTCTATCATCTTCTATTCATTTTATTAAATATTAGTAGAGTATGTATGAGATATTTAATAACGAATTTGGTATGGAGGGGGGATATAAAAGGAGGGCACGCCATTCTTACCCACAAATAGCTTAAAATAAGGTTTGAGGATGCTCGATTTACACACAAGAAACACCTGGGGAATAAAAGAGGTACATGAAAATATGACATACAGTCTGCTCTGAAACATAAAGTGAGGCCCTGTGATGTTTATGCAGGCCGTTTCTAAGGTTGTAATGCTGCAGGGTAATTGTCTGATACTGTCACATACTTCTTTAATCTGCTGTATTTACAATTGGCTTAAATGAAGCCAAACAGAGTAGGGCCTTAAGGACATGTAATCCAGCTTCTATCAAGGGACTTTTGCTAAATAAAAAATTTGAAGACTGGAAGTTCTTCCATGAGAACTATTCAGGAGAGGAGGGAAATGACTGTAGACAAAGCAAATGATAAAGCAAAACAAACAAGAGTGTCTATCTCATTTGAATTCAGAATGTCATACCTGAAGGCAAAATGAACTACTGGGTATCCTTATAAAAGAAATTTTCAATTGAAAGCAGGAATTAAAATTGAGTTGGTAAGGAAGTCTTCTTTGAGCAACCACAGAGACAATGAAAACTGTCTGGAGGAACAATTTGCCGTTGAATTAAGTGGGGATGACCACAGAAGTTACATGATTGCTTTGGGGACTACAGTTAGTATCATAGTAGCAAAAAAAAACGTTCTAAGACCTCTGGAAGATATGTGAATCTGCCATGAGATCACATCAGAGGTGGTGATGCTGAAATTCCACAGAAGATCAAGATGCATGAAACAACTAGAGAAAAGTTCATGTATGTTGCAAGAAAGGCACTGAATTTTTCTTGGCCAACACTGCCTCACATATAAACATTAGGTACATACCTGCAACTTCTGGAATAATGAAGAATTCTTTCAGTGTGACTCTAGGCCATAATGATCAAACAGATTTTATTGGACAAAAGGATGAATTTCACATTACTAATTTTGGGTTTATTGTCACAAAATATACTTATTTTGACTTTGCGTTTAATTCAGCAGTACAACATGGTGATCCAAAAGCAGTACTTTTTTTTTGGATCATTTGTTACACACACATACTATGATGTAAGCAATAGGGCTAAGAAAGAGGAAATCACCATATTTGATATTATGTGTTTTTGATATTATTACTACATTGGGTTCTCTCTATAAATCTAACCTTAGAATCCTAGAGATAGGAAAAACTTAGAATAAAAACTTCTTTTACAGCAAACTTTCTTTCGCATGACACAAGCTAAACTCTCTCAACAGGATCATCCTTTACAGAAAGAGTACATTTATATCAAGGGTCTCCCATGAACTTTGACTCATCATGGATTCTGGCAAGTGGCTCTGTATATGGCTTCCTGAATGGATTAATTTCCTCAATATATCAAATGAAACATGGGTCCCATGACAAAATGGAAATGGATTTGGTGGCAAGAATAACAACAAATAAAGGTTTAATAAAATCTCATACAAAAGAACAAATTTCCTCTATTACTGCTGTATTTAGATAAACTCCCCATGAAAATGTTATTGTTTTTAATGTCTTGCTGCTAACTTTTAAGAACAAAGTTTTCCCTTAAATTCTAAGAGAAAAATACATTAATTATGCAAAAGTGACCCTGGTTGGCTTAGATTTCCCCTTTAATGCTCCAACAAATGTTTGAAAATGCACTGTAGCCACTCGACTGGGGTGATACCATATGCTAATACATAACTTATGAAATAGTCATTGATTCCAAGAAATTAAAAGTTGGTAACACTCAGAAAGTGTGCTTACAAATGTGAAATGGGAACACGATGAACAATTTGTGAAGTAATTAACTAATGTGCCATAAATGAGCAACTTGCTGATGAGACTTTCCAGGTTTTTTCAGTGGGTCCTACTTTCATTTCCCTGAACTGGGAACCAGATGAAGTTTGACATCCCTCAGGTTAAGGGAGTACCGAGCCATTTAAAAATCAGGATTTAACTACTAATAGACGCTAGAAGTGAAAGTTGCTCAATCGTGTCCGACTCTTTGTGACCCCATGGACTGCAGCCTGTCAGGCTCTTCTGTCCATGGGATTCTCCAGGCAAAAATACTGGAATGGGTTTCCATTTCCTTCTCCAGGGGATCATCCCAACGCAGGGATTTGAACCTGAGTCTCCTGCATTGCAGGCAAATTCTTTACCGTTTGAGCTACGAGGGAAGCCCCAATAGATGCTATGTACTCAATAAATCAGTGGGTCTCAATCTCATACTCTTATGACACATTTCATACAGAGGGATCTCTATACAAATGACAGTGAGGTCTTGGGAGAACTTTTCAGATTACTGAATTCTAGATTTGATGACTCTATATACTGCTAGCTAAGAAAATTATATCATATTAAAGAAATGATTAAGGAAATTATGCAAATGACACCTAGACTTGAGTATTAGGCAGGTATGCATAGAAACAGGCTAGAATTGTATGTTTGTAAAACTCTCAACAGAGAAGGCAATGGCACCCCCACTCCCAGTACTCTTGCCCTGGAAAATACCATGGACGGAGGAGCCTGGTAGGCTGCAGTCCATGGGGTCGCTAGGAGTCAGACACGACTGAGAGACTTCACTTTCAGTTTTCACTTTCATGCATTGGAGAAGGAAATGGCAACCCACTCCAGTGTTCTTGCCTGGAGAATCCCAGGGATGGGGGAGGCTGGTGGAGCTGCTGTCTCTAGGGGTCGCACAGAGTCAGACACGACTGAAGTGACTTAGCAGCAGCAGCAAAGCCTCTCAAAGGATGACTCAAGTCACCATTCAATGACGGCAATAACAATACTCCAGGAAATAACAATAATAATAAACACTCAATTAGGCACCGGTGGTTAAAGCAAAGCAAAACTCCAAACCAACTAATTGTCCATCTTCTTTCAGCAGGCTTTTTTATATCAGCATTTAGTCAGTTACAATAACCACCCTATCACAGCACCAATCAACTCTCATTATGGTTCCAATTTTTAAACTCAGGCAGCTCACAATTATCCTGACAAAAATGCCAAGTATTTCCCTCTTCCAAAAAAGAAGATCGACCATATAAAAAGACTATTGTATAAATGCTTCTATATTTGCCATAAAAAACACAGTGTCAAATATTCTGACAGAAAATTCTAAGCAAAATAACAAGAGAGTCTGAGCTTTAGGTGAGTGATAGAACCATTTAAAACCTGTTTGCAGAGCTACCTGAATGAATTATTAGCACAAATGGGGGAAAAAAGGCAATGATGGCAAACGTATTTGAAAAAGATCTGCCATCATATAATCTCCTCTACTGACTCACTGAATTCCTGTCATTTCATGGCATATCTTTACCACTATGGTGGCAACAGGGGGTTATGGGGCCTGGGCCAGGTCACCCGGACTGTTGAACCCAGAAGGTGGAGCGTCACCCTTATAGCCTAGTTGGA
Organism: Bos taurus; assembly: GCF_002263795.3. NCBI lineage: Eukaryota > Metazoa > Chordata > Mammalia > Artiodactyla > Bovidae > Bos > Bos taurus. The sequence goes on along the minus strand of NW_020192292.1, from coordinate 6,412,973 downwards.
ATTTCAGACCACTTATAATCTTGTGGAAGAAAGAGTGAAGTTTCCTTTTTCATTTTGGGTCCCTGAAACTGACAAGACTGAGGTGTCTCGACTGACAGAAAGTTCTGAAACAAATCTAGTCCAGAATTGTTTCAAAACCATCTGGAATTCTTCTACTTCTTTAATACTATCACTCCTCACCAGTTTGCTTCCATCTTTTGATATTATGATGGTACACAATTACAAAAACAGTACTACCATCCGCCCAGCTGGTTGTCAAACTTCCTCTCTGCATCCACACGAAGGTGACAGCTAGGAGACCAGAGCCCTTACCTCTTTGACAGCAAGAACCATGCAAATAGATGAATATCTCCACAGACAGTAAAAGACAAACAAAACACACCCTACCCCTCAACCTTGAGGTCAAAATCCACTAGTCTCACCAAGGCTTGAGAGGTTCAAGAAAGCTGCTGTTTGAGGGATGGTGAAAGACGAATTATGGAGATAAAAAAGCACCCACCCACCCCCGCACCCCGACTCTGGAGAGAGGGCATACCAAAAAAAGCTTCCAAACCATGGAAAATAAAACGCTGCTCTGTGTGCCCCAAGTGTGAACAAAAATCAGGCCATGGTCCAGAGCAAAGAAAAGCACTGAGCAAAACCAGCCATCACGGTCCCCTTGACCTCTTTTCTCTAGGTTAATTATTGGTTTGAATAAAGGCTCATGCCTAGATCAAAGACACTGGCACTTAAAGTGTTTCCTGAGCCTATTATCTTATGCGAAATTTAAGAATTGTTAGATTCAAATACCCTTGTGACATGCAAATGCTTTGTTTCATGGACTGCCCTACTGGAATCAGAACTTTTTTGGGTCTGAGCAAATGACTCTCTGGAATAGAAGAGAAGAAAGAAACAAAGTCAGTGGGTTAGGTGACTTCCCTTGCTGGTGAGGATATTACGAATGTAAATATAACAAACAGCTTCAATAAATGTGCTTTTTATCCATTTGCTGTCTCTAGTGGTTAAATACCTATCTAACCACCCACCTAGTCAGAAACAAGTGGTCATTTCCCTACCAGTGATCTTCCATGGCAAATGAGGAAATGGAGCCAGATTTTGACCCTACAATTTCCTCTTGCTCTGAGACCCCTCTTACTCAGTGACCACATCAATATATATTTAACGCAACTGGGTAAATTTCCACAATGATGCACCCTCCCCCACCCCCATCCCCAAGGACATTCAAATTGTTTCCCTATATGGAATTTCTTACAGTGAATTCTAGATTAAAAATATCATTGCCAGGAAATGGCAACCCACTCCAGTATTCTTGCCTGGAGAATCCCATGGACAAAGGAGCCTGGTGGGCTACAGTCCATGGGGTTGCAAAGAGTCGGACACGACTGAGCGACTAACACACACACACACACACACACACACACACACACACACGAGGCTGCCCAACTAGGGGAGAAACAGGTTATGTTGATCCCTCCAGCAGTAGATCAACTGTTTAACGATTAGGGCTCGGAACTTAGGACAAATCTCCTTATGTGCACTATAAACTCCAGCCATCGTCAGTAGAAATCAACGTGATCACAGGGCTGCCTAGTATCTGAGGATGTTGACAGATATCTGTCGTTGATTGGTTGATAAAGCTCTTGGGCCTATTTCAGGCCCAGATGTGTGACTGGGCTTTCTGAGACTGGAGGGAATGGAGGGAGGTTTCAGCACATTTGTATGTTAAAGGTTATGAATTAACTATTAATAATAGCTAATCTAGAAAGTATATAAATTAAACTATACTCTAATATAAAATAAAAATTTAAAAATTAAATAAGATATATGACACAGTATAAAATACTCAGCTTCTGATCTCTCCTAGGCTTTGCCTATAACTTCTTCAGTGGAAAGAGTCTGCAAAGTATTAACACTTGTATTAATGGTAAATCATCCTTATGATTGATGTGGGCAGGGGACCAGGGAATACTGTATATAATACTTTTGAGAATTTTTTAATCAAACCAACAAGCAAACACTTTTGTTGTTGTAGCCTTGCTGATTTGGGGGCCAGATTATAGCAATGGGTTTGTTATGCACAGGATTTTCTGTTATGCTATTTGCTATACACAAAGGAGTATACCTGTTGACATCTCATTTCTGAAAGCTATCACTGTCATTTTCTAGTGTCTCTTTGTCAATTATGACAGTGTCATGGGATGATTCATACCCTCCCTCTGTTAGGCATCTTTTCATCCTTTGGTATTTTTACAATCTATGTCCTAACACCTTGGGGTGGTTACTTACATTTGACTTTTCCAAATCTCTACAACAATTTTTTTTCTCACGTAAAAAATGGACATCATCTCTCATTCTAGCTACTTGTTTTATGCTGAGCCAGAATTCCTATAACATCTGAGGCCCTTATGGAAGGAGATGTAACATGGCTACTGGCTATATGTTAAATCTTTTTAAGAAATCAATTGAGGCTTTTCCAGTACTTTCACTTCCAAGACTGTCAAAAGCAGTTAGCATCAGAGAATCTGATGAATAACTTAATCAGAATTTTAGTACAGACGTGTTATCTATTCACACATTCAGCCTGGGCAAAACATATTAAATGTATTAGTCAGGGGCTTGCCAGTTATTAACCTTGGTTACAGCTATTATAATGATCAGAGAAACGCTTTCATTTAAAGTTTCCCTGTTCAGAAGTCACAATTCCCTTTAAGCAGTGTAACCATTTGAAACCAGTGCTGTTGCCTTCAATTTTTTTTTCTCATGTCTCAGTAATTCACTTTCTTATATAATCTTGAAATGTTAACACTTGCAAGGAAGGATGGAAGGTTAAAATTGGCCCTTTTAACTTATTTTAAATATTTCAAAGGCTTGACAGAAATAATGTGCTTTGTCCTTATTCTTTATTATATACATCTTTACTAATTTTAATAAATATTTATTTAAAAGGTAATTTTTGCTGGGCATTGCCTCTCTGACTAAGAGGGAGGTGGAGAAAAATAAAACCAGTTATTCCTTAATGAGCATAGGATTTATTAGGCAAACTATTCTTAAATATAGCTTTCATGGAAAAAAGGATAATAAGAAAAAGGGTCTTGATAAGCTCTGTGTTTTCCTATCACACTGTAGATTAACATTATACTAAAAAAACTATACAAACAAGAAACAGGGACTAAAAACAATGCCTATACCAAGCCATGAGATTCACTGAATGATTACATAAATATTAGCTAAAAAGTCTTTTTGCTCTGTTTTATAAAGCTATCAAGCGTTATCAAATATGTTGCTAGAGCAATCTCTAAAGGTATTACACATTTGGTGGCAGGGTATGTATTTAAAACTGAATTATTTTAGGAATTCCATAATAATTCATCCTGTAATAGCAACAGAGCTATGAACATAAAATTGGTTTCTTTCATTATCTTTCATGTGTTGTGGGTGTATGCATATGTGTACATGTGTGTGTATTACCTCCTTACATCTAGTTTTACTTGCTAAAATTCTTCTTTGTTATTCTTGCCAGTTATTTTATTTATTAGCTCCAACAGACTGGCTTTTTTTCCTAAAAATATGAATTTAGCTTCTGAGTTAAAGCCATGAGACACTCTTTTAAATATGTATCCCAATGACCTTTCATTTGGATTATTTTTTCAACTTGGCCTCAAAAACAGAATTGAGAGCCAATCTTATTCTATTTAGCTACAACTACTATTGTTTCCTTGATTTCTGAGAAAGTACTATCCTCAGTCATTTTCTCCACCTAAGAAATGAAAGAGCTTCACCCTGAATAATTTACCAGTTTGGTTATTTCTTTTTTTAGGGAGAAAAGAGAGAAGGCCCTTGACTTTGAAGGCACAACCAACCCAGAATCATCTTAATTTCACATTCAAATAATGCCAAGCTAGATTTTCTTTTCACATTTGAATGAAATTTCCATTAACTGCAAAGAGAACTAAACATGTGAAATAATCTGTGACTTAGGAAAATGTGTTTTGGGTTTTGAAAATTATGCTGAATTCACCGGTATTCTGAAGGAATACCTAAGATGAATACAGATACTTTGGTATATTTTTCACTACAATAATTATAATGACCTCTAGTTCAATAGTACCAATATAATAACTGCAAGCCTCTTCAAAACATAAAATTTGCTCTCCTTGAGCTAGCAGAGTCATTTCATTAACAAATAAAATGTGCTTGTTTTCTTTGCCTTTCTTCCTGTAAATAATCCCATTGGTTTACATTCCCATTTTATTGATACCACTCAGAAATAGGGATGTATGCGTATAATTACCCTTTACAACCATTAGTCTGAACTGAAAAATGTCAATCAAAAATGTTTAATCCCACAGCCCGTGGAAACAAAAAAGTTTTCCTAGATGTGAGTGAGTGAAAGTCGCTCAGTTGTGTCCAACTCTTTGTGACTCCATAAACTATACAGTCCATGGAATTCTCCAGGCCAAAAATACTGGAGTGGGTAGCCCTTTCCCTTCTTCCAGGGGATCTTCCCAAACCAGGGATCGAACCCAGGTCTCCCACGTTGCAGGAGGATTCTTTACCACCTGAGCCACCAGAGAAGCCTTTTCTAGAGGTAGGTACCAAAATTTGGAATCTAAGTTTTTGAGTCATAAACACTAAACATAAACTAATGTTTTAATTAGAAGGTAAAATTTGTGTCTACTTGTTTTGTAGGGAGCGCTATACATGATGGCTACTGGCTATATGCAAAATCCATAATGATCATTTTCTTCTGCATTGGATATGATAGTGCTCATGTTCATTTGAAATGTATTTTCTTTTATAACCGAGTTAATCCCACTTCCCTAAAGAGCAGTAATGTTTAAACCAGTGCCCTTTCACTAATTCTATTAAATTGAAAAAGTCTGTCATAATAACCCCAGAAATTAAATTATACAAACTTGCTGATATACAGATTTGACATAACTCAAACATTTTACATGCTACAAATGTTTTGCTGGGATACCTTCATCACTGTGAATTGATCGATGAATTCATCTAAACTTTAACATCCTTTCTGTATTAGAATATGGGCTTGAGCTGTGAAGCCATATCACTGAAAATTAGATCTTAAATGTCACATACTAAAATCAGAGAAACTAAACAAATCTGTAAAAAGAGTAAAGTTCTCAGATGACAGCTAAATGTCCTGAACATCTGAGGCCTCTTAATATAAACAATCCCCCTACATACAGTATGAAATCAAAACATGTATCAGAATGCATTTTAATTTACCTGGACAATTTAAATTTCCATTAAATAATGGAATTTAAGCTTAGTGACTAGAATGCTGAACCCAGGAAATTTTTGTTGTTGAATTGCATTTTTTATGACACTTGTTCATTTTGGGGAAAATTATTAAATTTTCTCAACCTCAAATTAGCTTATAGTAAAATTGTATGGTCTATCTAAAAAAAAAAACAAAAACAATGGTCATTTCTCAGTTTATGACTAATTATCCTAATTTTTCTAAAGAGATTTGGGATACCTGAAAATATTCATGTTAAAAACTGCATTCCTTGAGCAAGTATTTACTCAAAGTGGTCTCCCCAATGGATTGTTTGCCTAGTTGCCACAAAATAAATTTAAAAAGCAAAGAAACTATACCAAGTGGAAAGTCAGTCAACATCTTGATGGATCATCAAAATTAACATCTGTGATGGGAAAGAAGAAACTTGCTAAGTTTAAACTAGGTAAAAAATAATTCGATAGAGAAGGAAAATGTCCCCTTAATTCAGATCCCAAGTCTGCCTGGGCCCACGGGATCAGTAACACACACTGCTTCATTCCCATTGCATCAAGCTAACACTCAGGGAGACCTGCTTTCTGGTCTTGCATCTAGTTTGCCCAGGAACCATAAACAGCAGTTAAAATCACTCTTAAAAGTCCTCTCTAGAAATACATGAATAGAAAAGTTTTTGCCTGTCAAAGGATTTCTACTTATCTACACATTTTAGCTACCCCTACAGTAACCCAAGCAACACTGTGTACTTTGGAAATGGAAAACAAGTGTTGATGAATGAATAATAATTAGGCAGGGAAAAATGCTGTTACTAAGTTCTGGAACATTTCAAAATCAAAAGATAATGCTTTGGGCTTCGGCTTTGAAATCTTTACTATCTTGTCTCTAATACCTGTTATTATTCCTCTATTAAATAGATACTAGGACATTAATAAACACTTTTACATTTAAGACTTGATTTCCTTTAGTTAATGTTTATTTCAAGCAACTTTGAAATATGTATAACAAATAGCTTTATATGAGTAAGTTTTGAAGAACTCTCAAAAGCTTCTGTACAACTCATTATTCTTTTTTTTTCAATTATTCTTGGTAAAGGAAAAATCAAAGGTATGAACAAAGTTCTCTATACACAATGAATAATAATTTCCTTACAGTTCTAGAAAGACTTAGTTATATTCAAGGACAAAAGTAAATATGTTATGAAATAATGGCTAATTATGATTCTCTGTGCCACAGATGGTTTCTCACTGCCACTTGAGCCTACATCAAGTCTGCCCCCATGGCAACAAGGAAAAAAGGGAGGGAGGGGGAAAAGGTGCAAAAATCCTGAGATTAATCATGGAAAGCAAATTGCTCTCTGTAGCAATAACAACATGGAGGTATTGTTTTCTTTGTTTAATGGCCAAAGGGGAGTAAGAAAGGGCAAAAGTGTAAAATTGAATTTGAAAGAAATCAAGGGATGTAGAAGCAGAAATGCAAAAGAAGACAGGAAACAGAAAAGAAAATAAAATAAGAAAGCTCTTCCAAGGATCAGCATTTTCTTTCATCTCAAGAAATAGTCCTTCAGAAATGTAAAAGCAATTTGTTTGCAAGAACAGAAAAAGATCAGTTTCAGAAATTTCAGATATGGGACAGAGTGTCTATAAATGCATGGTTTCCAACTTCACTGGGGGTGGAGGTGGTTCTCAGTGCTACTCAGCAATCATTTCCTTACTTGTGTTATTAGTGGTTTTCCAACCCAGGCTACACATTAGAATCAGCTGGGGAGCCTTAGAAACTATTCCTACACAGACTCCCCCCTCAGATATTTTGATATTATTGGTTCCTATTTAGCACACAGAATGGAATTTTCTTAAATGTCCTCAGGTGATCCTAATAGGTAACTAAGATTGTGAACTATCATCCAACCAGGGGTCAAAAACCATTTTTTTAAATAAAGGACTGCTGCTGCTGCTGCTGCTGCTAAGTCGCTTCAGTCGTGTCAGACTCTGTGCGACCCCGTAGATGGCAGCCCACCAGGCTCCCCTGTCCCTGGGATTCTCCAGGCAAGAACACTGGAGTGGGTTGCCATTTCCTTCTCCAATGCATGAAAGTGAAAAGTGAAAGTGAAGTCGCGCAGTCGTGTTCGACTCTAGTGACCCCCTGGACTGCAGCCCACCAGGCTCCTCCGTCCACAGGATTTTCCAGGCAAAAGTACTGGAGTGGGGTGCCATTGCCTTCTCCGTTATAAAGGACAAGATAATAAATAATTAAGGCTTTGTGGGGCAACTATTCAACTCTGCCTTTGTATTGCAAAACTTTTGAATGGGTGTGACTGTGTCCCAGTAAAAACTTTATTTACAAAAATAGTGGTAGGCCTGATTTGGCCTGTGGGCCAGTTTATCCACCCTGGTCATTAGACTGTCTCTTTCCTCTCCCTTTTTCTAAAACCACTGTTGCAAACCTTCACCCTGTGTCATCCTTATGCCTGATTTTAGCTGATTACTCTTTATCTTGCTTCAATCATCCAGCTGGGAAATTCTTCAACTTCCTTGTCCATCACCTGCAGATTCAGTGCACCTATGTTGACACCTGTCCTCATCGATTTACTGTAGAAGCAGCATCTCAAGGTGAATCTGATCTTCCTCACATATTCAATTCCATCACTCTCTCTCTGACTCCTTTGAGACCCTAAGGATCCCATCTCCTATGTCTTCAACATCTCCATCTCTACTGGCTCTTGACCTTCAGCTAACAAATATATTTAAGAGTCTTAGGCAAAGAACCCTCAAAGCCTTCTTCAATTCCGTGTCCTCCTCTAAATACTCACTCGTGTCTCCCCTTCCCTTAGACATTCTACAGCTACTGCCTGTCCTGTCTCTTCCCATTCACTCTTCAAGTCACTGCAGTCTAGCTTCTGTCTCTACTACTCCACTCAAGGTGCTCTTATCAAGAATGCTCAAGACCTTCATATGGTAAATTTCTAGTTCTTGTTTTATTTGTTTTCTTTGAAGCATCTGACATTGTTGACTCTTCCAAAAACCCTCTCCCCACTTGTTTTTTACAATGCTATGGCATCTGTCACAATTTGTTCTTCTGTTGCAGGGCTTCCATGCTATTATTGCCTAATATTATTTGACAAACTCTTTTTTTGCTTCTCATGCTATGTATTCCTCAGCTATTCTCATGGCAACAGCCACCACCTACATGTGATAACTCTCACATTTTATCCCTAGCTCACACCTCTTTCTCAAGCTCTAGGGTCATATATTCAAATACCTATGCAACCTGTACTTGGGTATCCTTTTTTTCCTACTATTGTTTTTCTTTATTCTCCATCTTGGTTAATCGCTCACCATCAACTCAACTGCCAAAGATATAATTCTCACTCTCTTTCAGGGACCCTAATAATACTGTGCACATTTTAAACAACGTCTACCTGAAGATATTTCACTTCTATCTGTGCAGTGGATGGCAACTATATATGTTCAACCATACATGGTGCTCCTGTTTTCCCTCCAAATCCAAACAGCCACCAAATGCTCATGATTCTACCTCTGAAATACCTCCTGAATCCATCTCCTTTAGCCCCTGCCACTGCAAATGTTTTAAGGCAGACTTTACTCAGCCCTCACCAAGATATTTTTGATAACTTCCTAACAGATTTTTTCCTTGCTATAGCAGTAGCCTCTGTTTCCTGTTCCTTCTTTTCGCTTCCTCCTCGGGTCACTGTCCAATCCTATTTTCTCTAACAAAACTGCCTGCCATATTTCAGGAGTAAAAGTGCCATGATTTTACGTAAGGGACTAGTGATCCTTTCTCTTTAGTTACCCATTCTTCTTGACGAGATAAGATGTCATTTGGGCTTTTTGGTCTTGTGGTGCTAAAATCACTAAGACAGGCCAATATCCTCAGAGTCGGAGTGCTACACTTTAAATAAGATGATAATAAATGAATCACCCACTAAGGATGGTGATCAATGTGGTGATGGGACTCCAAGTCACAATCAGTAAGAAGTAATGGGAAGAATCAGAAGATTTATCCTGGAGAAGATTCCAATTCTTTCCTGGAGGAGATGAATTTGGATATCTTTTCCTCTGAACTCCAGGATTATCAATCAGACATCTCTCCTCCTTAACCAAAATATAGCTTCTTTTCTTTAATAGGAAATATTTAAGATTTCTTTTCCTTAATGGGATATGTGTACAAAGAGACCCATATTTGCTATAGATTAGCCTGCCTACCAAAGAAAGGAAGCCCATCCATCTACAATGCTGAGTCCCCTGGAAGGCCTTCCTTAGAAATGAGCTCACATTGACATTTACCATTTGCTAGAATAATGGTCAACTTGAATGGTAGGGTATGAGTTTTGACATCAATTCCTTCCATGTAATACTCTTGCCCTAATTTTCTTAAGTAGGAGCATGTGTCATACTAACTAACTTACATGACATTTCTCATTCTAACTTAAGTATTATTTCCAAACTGTTTAAAAACATTTACTATTGCCAGATTAAAAAAAAAAAAAAATCCAATCCTCTCATCAGGGCACCTCAATGGTGACCACAACTCAGGGAAATTCTGGATGCGTTACCAGTAATGACTTCCTATGTCATCTGCTATTTACCTTCTCAAAGTATGCCCCATGTATTCCATTTAGTTCCCATGCCTGCACAGGAGTTGCAGAAAGCAATCATTTCTTTTATGAAAAACCTACCTTTGCATCTGGTCCTGGTGAGGTAGTCTGTTGATCTAAATAAAGTTAATTAAAATACTTCATTGTTAAATTACCTTACCTCAATGCACAAATCTGAAAACAAATCCCTTTTCCTATTGTTTTTAATAACGTGTGTGTATGTGAGTGTTAGTCACTCAGTCACATCTGACTCTTTGCTACTCCATTGACTATAGCCCGCCAGGCTCCTCTGTCCATGGAATTCTCCAGGCAAGAATACTGGAGTGGGTTGCCATTCCCTTCTCCAGGGCATCTTCCCGACCCAGGGATAGAACCTGGGTCTTTTGTACTGCAGGCAGATTCTTTACCATCTGTGCCACCAGGGAAGCCCTGCTTAGCCATGTATTTAATAAACTGAAAGATCTCATTTAGTTTGAGATACATTCAAATCTTGCATTTGTAAAAAGGATAAAACCCCTGCATTTATTTAACAATAAGACAGTAGAAATGGCCTGATGGGAATGCTGATAGGGACTGATATTTGAAGATTATGCTGCTAATCTTTTATTGTAAAATCTGAAATGTTCTACCCCAGTTTACCAAATGAATGAGCCCTTTGGTTCTACTCTTTCTCCTCCCCTCTTTCTCATCCTAGCCTCTGAAAAACAGAGTTATGCTTTGCTTTCATCATTTCTAAGAATCTTTCTACATACCTGGCTTTGAAATAAATTTAAGGGACAGGCCAGAGCAAGAGTGTTTAAAGGTAACCACTTTTGCACTTTGAGGAATAGATATCTTTAGTTATGGTAATAGACTGCTTCAAGGCTATCTAGAAGAAAGTCTGACAAGCAATTTTCTCCATTTTTAACATCTTATCCTTTTCTTAGACTGTATGAAATTCAAAACAAAGATTTGAAAAATCCATATATTAAGTGGTTTCCTCTAATCAGTAACTAGATCTACTGCTAACAGTAAAATCCTAACCCTGGCACTGTACCATTTTTGCCTATATTTAAATATAAAATTTTAAAAAGCTTAATGTGGCCCCAGGTTCCTAGCTGAACTGTTGTCTACATTGCTTATAAATTTCTTGAGAAAAGTTTCACTTTTTACTCCATTCATCACAAACTTCTAAGAAAAAGCCAAGCTGGAATTTGTATGTAAGAAGAGTGTACTTGATGGAAAAATAGTACTTAGAGATAGCAAACATGACCTAATAGAACTGAAAGGTAAGATAAAGAAACACTTCTGAAACTGTTCTTTGTGTCCTAGAGTTGATTTGAGGAAGTGGTCTTATTAATTTCCTTAGGAGTAAACATGGATAGATATATGTTGAACTGAGTTGTACAAATGGCTTTGCTTTCCACAGTTGCAAAGCAAGTCTGCAAGATAGACATTTGGGTTGAAAATAACAACCCAAATGCCAATGTATGCAAAAATGCTTAGTGAGTCTTTGAATTTTCTATCAAAAATGTTAGCTTCAAATGATTAATTAGTAATACATATACTTTCATTGGAAATTAATTTGTCTTTTTTAATATTTCCATCCAGAACACTCCTCCTTGAATTACACAAACCTGCAGTGATAACACATATGTAGCAATTTCCCTTCATATCAGATGAAAACTAGAATAATCAAAACATGAGCACAGTGAAAGACTTACCGAGGTGTACAGGTATCCCTCGCTGTTCATTGCCAAATACAGCTTGGTTTGAACTCCTTGAATAGCCACCACTCGAAGACCCACAGGGATGAGGTTAAACAGAGCTGCAGCCAAAAACAATGTGAAAACAAGGTTACAATATCAAATTCCATAGCTTTTCAATGTTTCCAGCAGGGCTCTCTGGTCTTTCAAAAGTAAAGTCTGCTTGGTAAGAACATTCATATATGTACATATGGATAGATAGATATGGATGATAAAGCCTCTTCTACCTTTCAGTACCCTCAATTCATGGTTGTAGTCACATAATGGGGATGTAATTTTCAAACACCCTGGAGAAAATGGAAGGTAATTCCATGGTTTGTACAGTGTTGGAGGTGGGGAATCTTGATGCTTCTGAAGTGATCCAGTTCCAGGAATTAGTTTACATATTAAATAACTTTATCTTCAACAAACCAAGGTTTTAAACTGCTCTCTTAGACAACTGCTGAGATTCACAGACACAGATATGATCTACCAGTTGGGGAGAGATTCCTAGAATCTTAGAAAAGACAGTAGTCCAACTCTTTCACCTAAATTATCTGTATTATTTCTGACACAGTAAAAAAAAAAAAGAAATCCAGGACTTGAAAAAAAAAAAAAAGTCACATTTTGGAATCTCATGTTCCCAGAGTAGTATTTCTTAAAGAACATTTTTTTAAGATGGGGTTCAGAGGGGTCTTAGCTTTTAGTCTCTGGGAGCAAAGGTTATAGGAATAAAAACAACAAACTTGAGAGTTTTATTTAATTTTTTTTCCTAAATAGTTGTAAGTGGGCAGCTGGCTGGTGCCAAAGAGGACTTCATTTCTCCATTTGAAGGTCTGATTGCGTGAAACTTACATCCCGGCTGTCCTCACAATCACACACCACTCACTGGAGAAAACCAGTGGGTGTCTTCCCCCTACCAGCTGTCTACTCCCTCCTACACCAGGAATAAAAATAAAACAGTACATTTTTAAAACATAGTGCTTGCCACACACATCTTTTGAAAATAGCCTGTGCACCTTTCTCTCAAGAGTCCTAGACCAATGTTGACGATTTTTGCTTTGGTGTGTAAGTTTATGGAGGATGATAAATCGGTCTGCTATCATTTCTGTGAGCAAGAACGTAGTCACCCCGTGGGCAGGAATATTTTTTCTCAGATCTCTTATCTTGATGTATATATATTCTACTGCAGTAGGTGGAGTTATAGAGATGAGAAATATTAATGAAGAACTCAATATTCCTTGGTGAGCCTACAATGTACCTTTCCCTTAAAATCAGGGTGTTACCACAGAGGAGCTAGGACAGATTGTATGGTGCAAAATGCAAGTGTTCCTGCCACATGCTGCTGATGGCACTTCATTCAATACTCATCATATTAAAAGCTGTGCCCTTCTGTTATGTGAGGTGAAGGAAAGGAATTGCACAGATTGCAAACTAGGATCTCATGCTATATTTGACCATGCAGTGCCCAGGAATGAAGTCTGATCTTGTTCAGCATGTCATGTATTTGTTCCATCTCTTTCTGTGATGGCACCTTGCTCACGGCAGGTGCTCAACACACATTTGTGGACTGCTAGCAATCTGTATGGTGAAATCATGATATTATATTTTTGAAATGTAATAGATCACGGTCCCATTACATAACAGTTCAGAGGTTTAAAATTCTGATATCTAAGAAATCAAATGAAATCAAACAAAAACCTCCTTATGGGTTTGGCTTAAAAGGCATAGCACTAGACAACTATAACACCAGCGTATGCTGGAGTCCTAGTTTAATCAAACTAATAGATGATGATCGATGACAGGTAATAAAGGATATTTAGAATTGTTTCTAGAACTCCATTGTTTACAATATTCTGAACCTTCTTAGTTCCCTGAATACAGGTGGTAACAAGCAAAAAAAAAAAAAAGAGAAAGAAAGAGAGAAATATTTGATTTTCACCATGTGCCCCAACTACTCTGACGTGTGTTTTAATGGGCAATAAAATGTTTAATTCTCAAACATCAGATAGCAGTAGAAGGAAGAGAAGCAAAGAATATGAGTAACCCATGCCCAGGATTATCTATCCCTGAATAATGGTATGAACTATACAGTGGCACACGGATTTTTCACTATGTACCATAGATATCTGTGATGCCCGATTCAAAAATAAAAAATACCACGCTAAAATAAAAAAATGAAGAAAACAGCAAAAGTGGAGAGTGACTGGTGATACCAGTCCAACTGTTTTTCTTTAGACATTTAATATCATAAACATTTAAGATCATTAAGATGAATTTATGATCAATTAAGATCATAAACAGGCTTGTCTGTCTAAAGGGACAGTCTTTCTAGATAAAAATGCAAAGAAATTATTACATCAAGGGTGATCTTGCACAGATTAAGTATTCTCCAATATGCCTCTGTTTCTCTAAATCTGGAGTACTTCTTCATGGACTTAGGATATTATTTTGATTAGGATGAAAATATGCTAAGCATGAGAAGAAAACAATGGATTTTATGTGTGTATCTAAAACACATTCATTAAACATCTGATCTCTCTTCTTCCATTTCTGTCAAAATTTTGAGGAAGAAATAAAAGGGCCCCATTTCTTGTCTCCTGTTGTATCTACATAAAAACAAACTCCTTGTACATTGAAAGACCCATTTTTCTTAGAGATGTGCACAGAGTTGGCACTCAGTGTTTGCTTAATACAAAAAGGAGGCCATCTTTTTGTTTATCAGTTGGGTTAAGATCAACTTCTCAAAGGGAGCAATTTAAAAAGTATATATTAATGTTGATCAGAAAGACTTGACCCATTAAATTGGTAACACTACTGGAGGTTTGAAAGGAAAGTTGCCTATTCTAACATGGCCCTCACTGAGTCCAAGGCAGATATAATAAAACTGCTCTCATGAAATGTCTATCATCTTTTCCTTTTCAGGGGGCAATACATAATTTACAATGGCTGATTTGTTCATGGTGAGATTTTACTGGACTGATATTTACCATTGTAATAAAGCTACCTAAGGTTAGCTTAAATGCATAATACCAAATATATGTTTTCAGAAATAGATGTATCTTGGTAAGTGTGAATTGATTTGTTTTATCATGATCTGGCTTATCATGTCAGAATTAAAATATCATAAAATCAACCAAGGTGAACCAAGTGAGAAAAAAATATGATGAAAAACCCTAAAAATTAAGAAAAATATAAACATAAATAACAAGGATGCATATTAAGGAAATAGTATATTAACAAAATAAATAATGAATGCCAAGAAAATTGCTTGGCTTTAGGGGGGAAAAAAGAATACATCTACATAGTTAGACTTCCATTTTAATGATGATCATTTTAATGATCACTTTAACCATTAAGTATTCTTGTTTCCTGATGACTTACACCCTACAATATACTCAAGTGGGAAGACAAGCTAGCCCGCCGGCCTCTGATCATACTTGGCAGCTGGGGCAGAGTCAAGCCCCAAAGGCTTGCTATTTCTTTTGAGACACTTTTCATTTGTGTGCTTCATCTTATGGTAACACTCACCCTTGGCTGACTCACCTCTCATTATTTCATTCTGCCTAAACACAGATTCTGGCTCTTTTAAGGCCCAACAATATCATTAGTATGCAGAAATGCCATGCATATCAGTCAGTTATAAGACAACCAGGAGCTATGCATATGCAGGAACTGAAAAGTAAAACTGACTACCTGAGTCCACAGTTAAGAAATGGAGCTTTATTTACATACACACGTGTGTGTGTGTATACGTATGTGTCTATGTGTAGATATATGTGTGTGTGTATAGTACTCTACAATGACTACATACACTGTGATCTTGAGGTGTGTGCCGTATCACTGCTTATACAATAAATGAATCATCCGGGTTTTTTTTCCTTTTCGGGAAAGGCATGTGAACATTGGACCCAAAATAAACTTTTCCACTGATTTCTGCACTAATCTGCAGAAAATGTTAAAAGTAACTGAGGGAAAACCTGACTGGGTGGGGGTCATTAGCAGCTGATCATCAACTTCCTCTCAGTAATGCCCAACGAATCCGTTTTGCTGAGGCACTTTGGAAAGAGGAGCAGCTTTGTTGTTGTTCAGTCGTGAAGTTGGGTCCAACTCTTTGCGACCCCATGGACTGTAGCAATTCATGGGAATGTTTTATGATGGACTCACGTCTGTTACAGGGGAACAGTAAAACCCTCTAATTAGCCTTGACTCATTTTTTCAAATAGAAGACTATACCTGAAAGAACATCTAGCATACTCATTGTAGAACTGCAACAGTAACAGCATTTTGCAAAACAGTGAAGAACGATAAAATCGTTTATATATGGAACTTTTTCATCCTAGGTACCCACAGAGCTTTCTTTAAAGGTAATTAAAGGTGACTTCCTCTTGAGGTCTTGCCTTGGTCATCAATCAGCCCAGGAAGCTTTCTTAAAAGATGTGAAACTCTTTTAACATTCAACATTGGAACCCTTGTCTATGGCTTTGCTCTCTCTAGCCCTGTACCTCTGAAAATGCTGCAGAGAACTTGTTAGCTTTCAGATGGGCTTTTCTTGGCAATGGCACAATTTCTGGGAGATTAATGAAGTCTGAGGGAAATGAAATATAAATTATGGAAAATTGGGAAGGAATTGTGAGAACTAGGTGATTTAGCCTCATGAAATATTGAATATGTCTACAGCAATCTTCTAATTGCAAAAAAAAAAAAAACAAAAAACCACCAATTATCATCATTGAAGAGGGTGTCACTATTAAGGAGTTCATGCATTTATGACTCCAAATAAATAAAGCCTATCACAAAAGGTTATATAACATCTTGGAATCATTATCCTTCAGTAACTGGAAATAAAACTAACTTTCTTTTTGATGTGTTTCTCTTTTAGGTTCACCATGATGGTCTCCAATTTGGTCTTGACTTAAACCATGACTAAAAATAGAATGCTCAAAGAAATCTCTTTACCCACCTGTGGAAGTATCTCAATGTTAAAATCCCAATTAGTCTGAGAATTATCAGTGTGTGTAGGGCAGGGGGAACAGAAGTGAAAGCTTGTAATGATGAATTCTCCTGACATGAAACCACTCTTCTCTCTTGGGATGAGACCGGTGCTTAAGAGTAGAGATAACTGTGCTATTTCAGGATCAGTGTGGGGGTGAGTAAATTTTCTGTGGGAAAAAAGTAATAAAATCCAAAGGACAGCCATAAATCTATCCAGATTACCATGGAGATGACATTTGGATTGTTCTTCAGATGGTGTCAACATTATTTGCTACCGTTCACTATTTTAGATATTTTTATGTTCCCCTTCCTTTAGGCTAACCTGCTGAAATGGGATTATATAGTGCTGACTCTATTTTGGATTCACTTCGGGATTAAGCAGGGTTGTTTACATAAAGAAAGAAAGAAAGTGTCAACAATATGTTGGGATATACTATTATTTATTTTGCAGTCACTTACTGTAAGTGCTGTCCTCATCTTTGGTGCCATCAATAGTTCCATCTGCCTGCAGCTGCAAGTGGTAACCTTGTCGACTGTATAGTTTGGTAACTATACCCTTAAGCTGAGGCTCTGCAAAGAGAAAGATGGTTGGGGTCAATTGATAAGTTGTGCACATATGGTTGAAAAGACTTAGAATTCGAATTCCATTTACAAATTTTAGTGGAAAAAGGTCAAACGACACTTTTTATAAAGAGTCCTCTGAAAAAAGGAAAACAAGCAAACAAACTGCAAGTTTCAGAACCAACCTTCAGACTGAAGAAACATTTGACTGCCACCTGGTAACATTGGTAAAGCCCTAAAGCTACTGACAGCAGAGACAGTTTCTGATGGCGTGTCCTTTGGCTTACAGAGTGGCACTTCATCTCATTGAGCATTCAAAATGGCTTGGCAAGTGGCATATTCTGCCTTTTAACAATGTGCCACTTCTCATGCGGAAGGAAAAAGAGAAACACTAAGATGAGATTTAGAGTGGTTTTCCAAGCAGGGACCAAAAACACACCAGCAAAAGTTTCCCTCAGAATTACCACAATTGGAATAAAGCATCCCCTCCATTCTAAGAAGGTTAAAAATGCATAAACAACCTGGAACCCCATCAAAGGATTTCTATTTAGAAAATTGAGCCGCCATACAAAAAAGGAGGGGAGAGAGGGAGAATAAAACAAACATATTAATTCTCCTTAGGGGAAAATGCGTGCAAAGAGCCGGGGTTTTGTTGGTGGGGAGGAAAGAAAATTAGTTCATATTTATTTTCAAATTTAGTATCAGAAATGTAATTATCCAAAATATGTGCTCTCAAGATAATTTTCAATTATGAATCACCATAGATTAATGAAGCACCTCATTTATCAATAACCGCCATGCTATCCAAAATTTGCTTTTATTGAATACAGACACCTGCACTGAAATGATATTTATGTCATTATTCAGACCACATAATCATGCTGTGCCACCGCTTAAACCTGTTTCAAAGCAAGCCTAATTTACAGCCCATTCCTTAAAAACTTCGAGCAAGCAGAAAATTTATGTCTGCATGTTCATTCCAGGATGTGTAGAACGCACAAATAGCGAAATAACAGACTGATACGTCAGAAATTCTGTAATATGTATTTAGTACAAGTAAGAAAATTGAGTAAAGGATCCATTTGGTTAAGAAGAGCCCAAGAAGCTGCTTCTTCGCCTGAAGGTAAACCTTGACGCAACCCGACACCTCGAGCTGTGTGAATTTCCCCTGGCGCCGGAACACCGCGCTGCTCTTCTCACTGAATTGGTTCAAAAGGACCCACGATCTGGTTAAATTCTCTCTTCAATCCTGCATTTTAGGAGCAAGTAACCAACCAATTTGACTAGTCGAACCAGATCACTAAGCTCTCGGCCACAGGTTCTAGGAATCCACCCCCTCCTCTCCAGCAAATATTTCAAAGCTACACCACAAGTCTGTCCCAGTAAGCTTAAAAGTGACCAAAGAAACAGAATGCCTAGACAGCGGAAGCCCAGGGTCCTTGGGGGTAGAAGCTGGGAGGGGAAGGGTCAGCGCTTCGGGGATGAAGGCCAGGGAGGGATTCCCCTCCCTGGAGGGAGGGGTGGGCAGGGGTCTGCCCAGCTCCGCGCCTGCAAAACACGCCATACACACGGCTGCCCAGAGCGCCCGAGCTTGCACACATGTGGCCTGTCTGGAAGCTGATGGCGCGCCCGCTGGGCAGGGTATGCCCCCCAGCTCTGCGCCTGTCCCACGGCAGTTGCAATGCAGCAAGTCTGTTACTGTTACGAAGGAGGCGAGAGAGGGATCGCTTCCCACGCACGCAGACCAGCTAGGTGGCCACATCCGCACTAGATGGGCCACCGACAAACTCACCTCCGCTTCCATCCACGCCCCCCAGCCCCCTCCACACTCGTAAAGTACGGAGAGAGGGAAAAAAAAAAAAAAAAGAGCCAGCCAAGAGCCCCCTTCCAACCTGGTCTCCTTCTGCGCCTCTTCTTGGAGCCGAAGAGTTTGACCCGGGAAAAGACGTTTAACTTGTTTTTGTCGCAGCTGGTCTTGCCTTTGCTGGGGCTGCTGACACACTTGCAGGCGTTCGATTTCTCGCGCTCGCGGGCTTGTCGCTTCTGCCGGATGAGCGAGCTGGCGATAGCCGCCGCCATGGCCACGACGCCCACCACCACCACTTCTTTCGCGGCTCCTCTCCGGGTTCGCCTCCTCCTCCCGCGCCTCCGCCGCTCGCCCGGTCGGACTCGCGCCTCCGCCGCCTTAGTCTCCGGAGCCGGCGCTTGCCCGGGCTTCTCGGCGCTCGGGCTTCAGCCGAGGAGGGGGCTCAGCATCCCGGCCGAGCTCCTCCGGCGGTGGTCCGGCTCCCGCGCGGGCGGCCGCCTTGCCTGGGTCCGAGCCGACGCCACAGCCCAGGGCCGGGATCGCGGGCGAGACTGGCTGGCAGGCGGTGGCGGCAGAGCGGCGCTAGTGCGTGCGCTCGGCCCCTGCGCCCGGAGGACACTGTGCGAGTCCAAGTGGCTCGGGTCGGAGTTTGGCGGCACCCCCCGCCCGGTGCCGCGCGGAGGGGGCCGGAGGAGGGAGGCGGGCGGAGGGAGGGAGCGCGGGCGGGAGAGAGAGGCCGGGAGCGCGGGCGGCGGCAGGGAGGGGGGGATGGAGGAACCGTGCGGGGTAGGGGGGGGTGGGGTTGGGGGGGCGCGCCCTCGCCCTGGCCCCTCCGAGCCTCCCACTAGTCCTTGCAACTTCTTGGCCCGCCGATCGGGAAAAGTTGGCCCGTGCCAGCTTTCCGACGCGGCTCAAACAGGTAATGGCCTCGCATCTTCGCTGCCGCCGCTGCCGCCGCTGCTGCTCTGGGCGCGGCACCGACTCAGTATAGGAATTCTGTCGCCGCAGGCACCCTCCGGAAGAGCGCGACGGCCTCCCGCGGCCCCCTCCCCCGGTGGCCCCTCCCTCCCGGAGCCCAGCCCGCTGGCGCCCCGCCGCCGGCCGCCCCCACCCGCCCCATCCCCCCAAGTCCCCGGCGGGCCGCTCGGGCTAACACCTGTCGGGGCTCCGGCACTGCCCCATCTCCCAAACCCTCCTCCCCAGAGGAGCCTCGGGCGGAAACAGTGATGGAGGAGACACCGGGATGAGGCACTTGGGTTGGAGGAGCGGGGAGGGAGGTGGGGGTTGCTTGGAGATGGGGGATGGCGGAGTGGGATGTTCTGTTACTGGGTAATTCTGAGTTGGCCCCATGACGCCCGGGCTGGAGCCCAGTGGAAGTTCGCCAGCCCCTTGCCCCAGGCTGGGACTCACAACACGCACTCCCCTCCTAACACACTCGCTGAGGTTTTTCGCATGGCGACACTTGTAGCCATTCAGGAGCGAGGCCGGGGCTCGCAGACTGGTTCAGCCTCCCCCCGCGGCAGCAGCAGAAGCAGCAGGCACTGCAGAGCTGCGCCCGCACACCACGCTGCCACCCAGTGGTTTTTGCTGACTTTTCATTTCAGGCCAGTTTGTGCCTTCCGAACCCCGTTTTCCCTCTGCGCCCCCTCACTGTTCAGTTCGGCTTTGGGATCCACGCAAAGAAGTCGTGTACAGAAGCAGTATCTGAGAAATGCAGAGCTGAGCCTTTCTTTAAGCTCTGGCGCGTCTCCAGTATCCTAACTTCTTCTTCTTCTTTTTTTTTTTTAATTTCCCCTGCTCCTCAAGCTCAGGCAGCCTGCCTCCCTCCAATTCAGGAATCAAGTGTGGCTTTTTGCTCGCCTCACTCAATTCACAAGTTCTGCCCCATCTCTTACTTGATTTCTATGCCAGAAAGGAAGCCCCTCAACAGTAGGTCGGCTCTGACATGGAGCTATCACTACTGCTCTGTCGACTAGACCTCCAGCTCTTTTCAGAACTGCTGTAGATGCAAAACCAAACGCCCAGGCTCTGGTCCTTTCCTGAGCTCTTGGGCCTGAGCCTCAACTAAGAAACTGAAATTTTCAGGCTCCTTACTTTTAGCCCGTCAGAGTTAAAGCTCTTGAACCTTCTGTACATTTCACTGCTCCACCGGGTAAGCTGCTGCCACCTCCCTTCCACCTTTCCCCAATCTTGAAGTGTCTCTTGCTCTACGGTAAGCACAACTGTGTCTGCTGAAGTGCACTGGCCTGAAGGTTGCAGTGACTGAAATGGATAGACACGGGACAATGATGCCCAACAGTCTGAAATTTCTTGCAGGTTAGTCTACTGCTCTTTTGTGCTTTGCATTTTCCCAAGAGAAAAGGGAGGACAAGGTAGAAGAATTTTAGCATCTCAAGTCCACTGAAGTATCTTTAGACTTTAATTCATGGGGAAAAAATCCTGGGACTCTGAACGCCTTAAAAATTGGGACTGGGTTTTGGTCACCACTATATTCCCATCCCCTGGCATGTTTCCTGTCACATAGTTTAAGCTCAAGAAAAGTTTATTAAAAATAATTGACAAGTGACTGACTGATACTGATTCTGAAGGGTACAAAGATGTTTCCTGGCTCAGAAGGTATTTGATTTAAATCCCAACTACAATGAAGGGAAATAATCTCCCCAAAAGAGGGGTTGAAAGCAGCTCTGACCAGGACCAAATATTTGGGGTGTGGGATGGACAGTTAAGAGGTTCCTACTCAGTGTGCATGCTTTTACCTTCTGCTGTATACTGCCTTCAAGAATCCACCCCCCCCCCACTACCACCACAAACCCACCTTTTTTCCCTCTTGTTTCTTTCTTGGGACCTTGCACCAAAGCAGGCATGACAAAGCTAAAGAAAAACAGAGTCCTGATTCAGACAAGGGACAGAACTTGGGAAGAATAAGGGAATGGTACTGAGAAAATAATGAAGGCTTTCCCAGGCTCTTCCCACTGCTTCTCCACCAGGTCAGCACTCACTGTTTGCTTGTCTGAATGTCACTCACAAGGTATTTGCAGGCGGGATTTGAGGTAAACAGATGTAGAGAAGACTTCAGGGATATATAATGAAGAGAAGCAGCGCACCATTACAAAGACTCAAACACAAACAGGTAAATATATCAACTCTTTTCCTGACTCGTACCCACCACCCCAGGCTTTTTTAAAACATATTAATTAGAGAATTAAACTCTATGCTATGAACACATGAAACCACTGGGTCAAAGCTGACAACCGGATGATTCTCTGGGTATTTATATATATCTTTCTTGCTCTGACCTCTCTTGAAAAATGAGAGGTATAAGGGGAACCAGAGTCTCTCCCTGTCCCATGTCCCTGTCAGCCCATAAAATGTACTTCTGCTGATTTTTATCCTCCCTTTATCCTTTCAACTCCATGGACAGGAAAACAAATGACATGTGATGGGTAAGACCAGACATAGGGGTCTCTAACTCTTTGTGATCTGTCTACAGACCACATGCGTGCTCTCTCTTCCATAAGAGAATCTGAGGGCTGTCACTGGAGAGGGATCATGGCAAGGGAGGAGGGTGTTGGGGGAAGTGGTCGGGGTGAGGGACTGAAGGAAACCTGTTTGCACTTTGGGTCCAAATTGTGTTGTACAATCACTTTAACCATTAATGGAACAGAGCTTTTCATTCTTTCCTGACTCTCCTGTGTCTTTCTCAGGTGCTCTCAGAGAAGTGTGTTAACACAACAATGAAACCCTCAGAGGAGACCTGTGCTAAAAACTCATTCATCTTGAGAAGGCAATAATGAAAGAAAGACTTGCAGGTCACCCTAGAGAAGCATATTTTGCCTTTCCTTTCTGTCTCACTGCCACCCCAGACCAGCAGTGTGGCATTTCAGTGGAAGGATGAATCAAGGACTTTCCTTTAGTGTACATGCATGCTCAGTTGCTCAGTCGTGTCTGACTTTCTGTGACCCCATGGACTGTAGCCTGCCAGGCTCCTCTGTCCATGGGGTTCTCCAGGCAAGAATACTGGAGTGGGTTGCCATTTCCTCTTCCAGGGGATCTTCCCAACCCAGGGATCAAATCCACATCTCTTGAATCTCCTGCATTAGTAGGTGGATTCTTTACCACTGAGCCACCTGGGAAGCCCTTTCCTTTGACACTCACTTCCAATGTGCCCTTTTCTCCTGTCTTGCTCTGTTCCTACCGGTTCACCCTGCACCCTTGTTGGGGAACTTCCCAGATCTCCTACAGATCTAGAGTTTCAACTCTTCCTGCTTAACTCCAAGGCTCACAACTCCTCTATGCTAGGTGGCCCTATTCACCGCAACTCCTCCCAGACCTTTGATACTCACTGCACTTTCCACCAGGCTCTCTCCTTCATCTGACTCAGGAAGAAAAAATTCTTGGCTCCTTTCTCCAAGTCAACTCACAAAGAGTTCTAGCCTGAGTGACAGGGGGCACAGGTCTGAATCTCTACCACTGTGTGACCTTTATCATGTCAATGCCCCTGTTGGGGCTTCAGTTTTCCCATCTTTAAAAGCATCCTTGAAACATGATAGATGGCTTTCCAGTTGTATCCTGCAGAACCCAAAGAGTAGAAGGATGTAAGTTCCCTCACCTGTGTTTCAATCGTAGCACTTCCACTTTCCTCACTTTTATATACTGGAACTTGTACATATGATTACTTACAAAAAAATAAAAATAAAAATGATGACACTGCTGACAACAAAGCATTTGAAAACCTTGGGATGAGATGTTCTAGAAAGTCTTCTTGACTCTGGGAGCCTATGATTTTTGCACCTGTGCCCCTATTCCTCCCACCTTTTCATCATGCCCTCCTCATACTTGCCCTCTGCCCTTTCTCTCCCCATCCCATTAGAATATAAACTCTACATGGGAATCTCAAAGAAAAATCTGAAAGTCTCTTTGGCTCCATTCCTCCTGGGTTCACTTGAGAAGCAGGCTTTGGTATTCTTTTCAGGGAGAGGTATGTGAACTACTGGAGCAGGGAAGTCTGATCGTGGTCTGCCAGTCTCTTTTGGCAGGACTCAGAGGAGCTGGAAAGAAGCTGAGGGGACCTGCTCTCAAGAGGCACCTCCAGGAGAGAGACAGAAACCCGAACAGATGTGACTGTGATGAGTAAAAACGAGAGAATTGAGACAGCCTAATCAGAAGCAGCCTCAGTACTTTCTGAGCAGGAAGGAATTGGCTGTCTTTCTGAAACTCAGAAAAGATTTCAAACACCCTTCCTCCGTGAAGATAAACATAATCAGAGCCTCTTGCTGGTTGGCTCTGCACCTTCGCTAACAGTCCATCAAAACATCTAAGTGACAAGTTACCAGGTCAAGGACTGATGATGAACTCAAAGGGAGGGCGCTGGGAGTGGGAGGTGGATTCAAGTGTACCAGGGCCAAGCAACACTGGAATCTTGCCAGTAGCTGACTAGGGCAGCAGAGGGGATATTGAAGAGACTGGGTAGCAAGTACCACTTTTTGTGGTTTATTTAATTATATCCAAAAGCCCAGAGAAACGACTGGATAGAAATACAAATGAGGAGATTAGAGAAAAGCCATTAGCAAAAGCTCTTGCCACATAACTCCAAGCAGAAAGAAAAATATGATTTAAGGGAATCTCGTCAATGTCACATTGGAATTCTAGAGACAGAAAGAGTGACTACTGTATTCTGTAACATAACCTGACACATTTACTAGCTGGCATAGAGTCTCTCCTAGTCAGATCATTTGGGGGAATTCTGTTTTGGAAACAAAAGGTCTACAAAATCAATTTTTTGGCAACTGATTGGCTCTCCTTATCCCCATTCAGAATGAAAAGCCAGGGAACCCTAGGCTTCTGCTGCTCTAGACTAGTTGGGTTGGTCTTCATTGCGTCCTATTTCTGAGATCATTCTCTAAATGCTTAAGCTGTAGAACGTACTGAATCTACCTCTGGTTTATATTTAAATCAAAAAATAGATAAATAAAATCTGTGGGGAACACACTAATTGATTCTGATCCTTATGAAGAAAAATCCTATAACCCATAAAAATTTCATTGTTTCATAATTTATGAACTTTAAAATCATAAAGTATCCTGATGGAATTAATCATACCTATGAATTCCACTCTTTCACATTTAATTAGCCATAACAGCAGCAACATCAAGGGTTCAATGCCTCTGAATATCTGCTTCAGTTCAGTCGCTCAGTCGAGTCTGACTCTTTGGGATCCCATGAATCGCAACACGCCAGGCCTCCCTGTCCATCACCAACTCCCAGAGTTCACTCAAACTCATGTCCATCGAGTTGATGATGCCATCCAGCCATCTTATCCTCTGTCGTCTCCTTCTCCTCCTGCCCCCAATCCCTCCCAGCATCAGAGTCCTTTCCAATGAGTCAACTCTTCGCATGAGGTGGCCAAAGCGTATTGGAGTTTCAGCTTCAGCATCAGTCCTTCCAATGAACACCCAGGACTGATTTCCTTTAGGATGGACTGGTTAGATCTCCTTGCAGTCCAAGGGACTCTCAAGAGTCTTCTCCAACACCACAGTTCAAAAGCATCAATTCTTCGGTGCTCAGCTTTCTTCACAGTCCACCTCTCACATCCATACATGACCACTGGAAAAATCATAGCCTTGACTAGAAGGACCTTTGTTGGCAAAGTAATGTCTCTGCTTTTGAATATGCTTTCTAGGTTGGTCATAACTTTCCTTCCAAGGAGTAAGTGTCTTTTAATTTCATGGCTGAAATCACCATCTGCAGTGATTTTGGAGCCCCCCAAAATAAAGTCTGACACTGCTTCCACTGTTTCCCCATCTATTTCATATGAAGTGATGGGACCAGATGCCATGATCTTCGTTTTCTGAATGTTGAGCTTTAAGCCAACTTTTTCACTCTCCTCTTTCACTTTCATCAAGAGGCTTTTGAGTTCCTCTTCACTTTCTGCCATAAGGGTGGTGTCATCTACATATCTGAGTTTATTAATATTTCTCCCAGCAATCTTGATTCCCGCTTGTGCTTCTTCCAGCCCAGTGTTTCTCATGATGTACTCTGCATATAAGTTAAATAATCAGGGTGACAATATACAGCCTTGATGTACTCCTTTTCCTATTTGGAACCAGTCTGTTGTTCCATGTCCAGTTCTAACTGTTGTTTCATGACTTGCATATAGGTTTCTCAAGAGGCAGGTCAGGTGGTCTGGTATTTCCATCTCCTTCAGAATTTTCCACGGTTTATTGTGATCCACACAGTCAAAGGCTTTGGCATAGTCCATAAAGTAGAAATAGATGTTTTTCTGGAACTCTCTTGCTTTTTCCATGATCCAGCGGATGTTGGCAATTTGATCTCTGGTTCCTCTGCCTTTTCTAAAACCAGCTTGAGCATCTACATGTTCATGGTTCACGTATTGCTGAAGCCTGGCTTGGAGAATTTTGAGCATTACTTTACTAGCATGTGAGATGAGTGCAATTGTGCGGTAGTTTGAGCATTCTTTGGCATTGCCTTTCTTTGGGATTGGAATGAAAACTGACCTTTTCCAGTCCTGTGGCCACTGCTGAGTTTTCCAAATTTGCTGGCATATTGAGTGCAGCACTTTCACAGCATCATCTTTCAGGATTTGAAATAGCTCAACTGGAATTCCACCACCTCCACTAGCTTTGTTCATAGTGATGCTTCCTAAGGCCCACTTGACTTCACATTCCAGGATGTCTGGCTCTAGGTGAGTGATCACACCATTGTGATTATCTTGGTCATAAAAATCGTTTTTGTACAGTTCTTCTGTGTATTCTTGCCACCTCTTCTTAATATCTTCTGCTTCTGTTAGGTCCATACCATTCTGTCCTTTATTGAATATCTGCTTAGTCATTTTTAATTAAGAAGACCTGGAGAAAAATACCGGATGACTGAAATGGACCTTTCTTCCCTGAGGATTATGAGAGAGGAAGGATCACAAGAAAATGAGCTTAAGCTTCAATATGTGGGGATTGAAGTTTTGTACAAGGAAAACACTCTTTTCAGCAAGGGTGTCCAATAACATAGTTAAAAATTGGCAGATTTTTTGATAGAAGATTTTGTGACTCCAATAGAAACCTTTTCTACCTTAGTGGATATGTGGGCTCAAGGCTCTCATTCTGTGATTTAAAACTATACTCTATTCACATGGTCTTCCCAGTTGGCACAGCGGTAAAGAATACACTTGCCAAGCAGTAGATGTGGGTTCCTTCTCTGAGTCAAGAAGATCCCCTGGAGAAGGAAATGACAACCTATTCCAGTATTCCTGCCAGGGAAATCCCATGGACAGAGAAGCCTGGTGGGCTACAGTCAAGGAGATCACAAGAAGTTGGACGTGACTTAGTGACTGAACATGAACGCACACACTATTCACATACTCATGACCTGCAACCAAGAAGGAGTCATGAGGAAAAGGGTAGCAACACCGTTACTGAGAAAGTGTATGGTCCTGTCTGATGGAGCCTGGAGACTCCTAGTAGCTTTGCCTTTGGAAGACTATATTGAGTGAACTTGGAGCACTCGGGTCAAGGCAGTCACATTCATTTTCTAAAGTTTCTCTCATGCAACGTGTGGTTAATACTTGGCAGATACAATACATCTATTCTCAACCAAATGGTTTGCCCCAGTGGTGATACAGTGTCCCCAGCCAGCAACGACACCAGCTTCTCTGAAATCAATTTAGTTTTGTTCAACCATATTTGAAGATCTTGAAGGAATAGTTGCTATTTTATGAACTGACTGGTGACTAACAAATATAAATGATATGTTTCTATGATGAAACACTTAGGGCAGACAAGAAATGCACAAAACTCAGAGGCAAAATATCTGTAGCAGAGGGTTCATTTCTTGCACAGTGAACTAAGTAATCTAAATGAAAAGCTAGGGGGAAAAATAATGGGAGGATTTGAGCCAGAAGCCGACCATCAGTCATTTTTCTGGATCTAAGCTGTTTCAGGAAATAGGATTTCTGGAGCAAAGTGATCTAAACTCCAGATGCAAGGAAGGGAATTCAGTGTTTGCAAAAGATCTAACTTTCCCTGTTAGGGAAAGTTGGGGTTGGGGTGGGGTGGGAGGGTGGGGCAGGATTCACAACCAACATAAGGAACTCTAGTCTAGTTAAAGCTATGGTTTTGTCTAGTCTAGTCAAAGCTATGGTTAGGGTGGGTTGGGAGGGTGGGGCAGGATTCACAACCAACATAAGGAACTCTAGTCTAGTTAAAGCTATGGTTTTGTCTAGTCTAGTCAAAGCTATGGTTTTTCCAGTAGTCAGTATGGATGTGAGAGTTGGACTATAAAGAAAGCTGATCTCTGAAGAATGGATGCTTTCGAACTGTGGTGTTGGAGAAGACTCTTGAGAGTCCCTTGGACTGCAGGGAGATCAAACCAGTCAATCCTAAAGGAAATCAGTTCTGAATATTCATTGGGAGGACAGATGCTGAAGCTGAAACTCCAATACTTTGGCCACCTGATGCAAAGAACTGACTCATTGGAAAAGACCCTGATGCTGGGAAAGATTGAAGGCGGGAGGAGAAGGGGACGACAGAGGATGAGATGGTTGGATGGCATCACCGACTCGATGGACATGAGTTTGAGTAAGCTCTGAGAGTTGGTGATGGACAGAGAAGCCTGGTGTGCTGCACTCCATGGGGTCACAAAGAGTCAGACATAACTGAGGGACTGAACTGAATTGATAAGGAACTCTGGATGGATTTCCTATTTGCCAATGATATTGTTTCCATCAAGTTCCTATCAAGAGTTGCCATCTTTTACAGGAGCAGAGAGGTAATGAGAAACTACTTTAGTGCTCTCTCACGATTAAGTCTTAACACATCTCTTTGTAGATAGCAGCCAGAACGTGGGCAGGAGAACCGACTGAATTTGGGGGAGATGGTATCCATCAGATTCTAAGAAGGGGACAAAAGCCAGGTCAGTGATCCACCTGAGAACCATTCAGATGCCTTAGAGGATTTTTAAACCCTCCACACTGCTTTAGTTGTTGTTCATTCGTTTTTTGGTTTTGGGTTGTTTTTTTCCCCCTAAATTGGGGTTTAAAATGGTGATAACAATAAATACTGTTGTTATAATTGGATAAACAACTTGTTAAGTGGATGACAAACAGATGGGCAAAAAGTGGAAACAGTGTCAGATTTCATTTTCTTGGCCTCCAAAATCACTGCAGATGGTGACTGCAGCCACAAAATTAAAAGACACTTGCTCCTTGGAAGAAAAGCTATGACAAATCTAGACAGTGTATTAAAAAGCAGAGACATCACTTTGCTTACAAAGGTCCATATAGTCAAAGCTATGGTTTTTTCAGTAATCATGTATGGGTGTGAGAGTTGGACCATAAAGAAGGCTGGCTGAGTGCCGAAGAACTGATGCTTTCGAAGTGTGGTGCTACAGAAGACTCTTGAGAGTCCCTTGGACAACAAGGAAATGAAACCTGTCAATCCTAAAGGAAATCAACCCTGAATTAGAAGGGCTGATGCTGAAGCTGAAGCTTCAATACTGTGGCCACCTGATGCGAAGAGCCGACTCACTGGAAAAGACCCTAATGCTGGGACAGATTGAAAGCAAGAGGAGAAGGGGACAACAGTGGGTGAGATGGTTAGATGGCATCACTGACTCAATGGACATGAGACTGAGCAGACTCAGGGAGATAGTGAAGGACAGGAAAGCCTGGCGTGCTGCAGTTCATGTGGTCTCAGAGAGTTGAACATGACTGAGCAACTGAATAACAACAACAAGTGATGTGACATCAGCATTTTTCTTAATCCCTACAAGAACTTGTAAAGTGTTATCAAAACTGCCACTTACAGATGAGAAAGCAAAGTCTAGTGAGACTTGTATCTATGGTTTCCCGGCCTGTACATAGGTGGCAGAGCTTATATTTAAACTAAGGATTCTCAGACAATACAACGTTATGTTTACAAGGCCAGACCTTTTCTTCTTGGCATTGGGTTTGAAATTTAGGTTGCTGAACAGTGGTGCTTGATATGACTATCTTCTGGCTTGGGTAACAGGAAAAGATGAAATATAGCATGATTTTCAACTCACATGTTTTTTTCTTTTTTAAACAAAAGTGAATTATGAAACAAACAAGAATAGATATGACCTATGCACAATTATTAGCATAGTCCATACACTTTGAATAATAGTTTCTTAGAGTGATATTTAGAGAAGGCAATGGCACCCCACTCCAGTACTCTTGCCTGGAAAATCCCATGGATGGAGGAGCCTGGTAGGCTGCAGTCCATGGGGTCGCTAAGGGTCGGACACAACTGAGCGACTTCACTTTCACTTTTCACTTTCCTGCATTGGAGAAGGAAATGGCAACCCACTCCAGTGTTCTTGCCTGGAGAATCCCATGGACGGAGAAGCCTGGTGGGCTGCAGTCCATGGGGTCGCACAGAGTCGTACACGACTAAAGCGACTTAGCAGCAGTAGCAGCAGCAGAGTGATATTTAAAGAAAACTTCACTACCTTTCTCACTAAAATTCAATGATTAGGACTTCCCTGGTGGTCCAGTGGTTAAAGAATCCACCTGCAAATGCAGGGGACACAGGTTCAATCCCTGGTCTCGCTCATGAGCCCACAAGCTGCAACTACTGAGCATGCGCTCTGCACCAAGAGAAGCCACCACAACCAGGAGCCCATGCACCACAGTGACAAAGTAGCCCCCTCTCTCCACAACTAGAGAAAGCCCACCACAGCAACAAAGACCCAGCTCAGCCAAAAATAAATAAATTAAATGATTACAAATCACTGCTTGATGTTATTCTGCGTTTCTCAGCTCAGGGAGTACTTTGAGCACAGGACCTGGTCTGACTCACATCATCTGAGGTTTGGAATGCTATGATACATAACATATCCTGAACTTGATCTTCACCCCTTCGTAGCAGTGATGAGAAGTTAAAGTGACTCCCAATTCGCTCAGTTCTTTTTTACAGGGAAAACTGGAACTGGCTTTGCACACTGTAAGCTTTTTTGTGCCATCTGCTTTCAGCTACAGGAAGCTTGAGTTCAGCCAAAAGAGAGAAAAATATTACACACAATGTATTCACTTCCATGCTCTGACGCCCATGACTATTCTTTTGCAATCAGGGGTTCCTCTAGATCCATTCTAACTAATTTGCTCTAACATTTCCCTTCTGACAAACAATCAAGAGATTGAAATTATTTACTAATTTCTCCTGTAACCACTGAAGACCTCAAGTAACTTTAGAACCTCATTTCATAACAGGGGCCTTGATGCTCAATTAACCATCTCATTTTACAGAAGTGATCTGAGATAAGTGAAATTAATTTGTCCTGGACCAAATTGTTCATTCCTTGGTTTAAAATTTACTGAGAACCATTTGCCATGTACCGAGCTACACCCTGAAGGGATGCAAAGGTACCTGAAAGATGCAAAGGTAAAAACAGCTACATCCCTGGGTCAGGAAGATCCCCTGGAGGAGGAAATGGCAACCTACTCCAGTATTCTTGTCTGGGAAATCCCATGGACAGAGAAGTCTGGTAGGCTACATGGGGTTGCAAAAGAGTGAGACATGGACTTAGCCACTAAATGACAACAATTTACTGAGCACCAACTATATCAAACCAGTCCATCCTAAAGGAAATCAATCCTGAATATTCATTGGAAGGACTGATGATGGAGCTGAAGCTCCAATACTTTGGCCACCTGATGCGAAGAGCTGACTCATTAGAGAAGACCCTGATGCTGGGAAAGATTGAAGGCAGGAGGAGAAGGGGACGACAGAGGATGAGATGGTTGGATGGCATCACCGACTCGATGGGCATGAGTTTGTGTAAACTCCAGGAGATAGCGAAGGACAGGGAAGCCTGGTGTGCTGCAGTCCATGGGGTCACAAAAAGTCAGACACGAGTGAGCAACTGAACTGAACTGAACTATATCCCTGGCATTATCTAAGTACCTTGTACTTATTTACTCACTTAATACTTACAGCAACCTTCTGAGCTTATCCTCATTCTACAGATGAAAAAACTGAGGAAAAGAGAGGTTACTGAGTTCATTCAGGTAGGAAGTGATGGATTCAAATCCATGCATTCTGACTTATATCCCATGATCTTAAAAGGGCTCTATTGTCTCTCCAGAGACTGTCCTTGGCCTCAAGTGGAGGAGAAAGAGAAATAAATAGACTAAAACCAAATGTTATTAAGCACAGTAAGAGTAGGACCAAATGTCCAAAGTGTTGGGAGTACACAAAAGAAGGCACAGCTGACTCTGGGCAGTAGAGGTCAGCTTCAGGAAAAAAAAAAAAACAAAACAAACATCTTGGAGGATGAATTCTGAAGGATGAGAAAGAGCTAGGGAGTTGGGGAACAAAACTGGGTAAAGCCAGACTTCATACCTGGGTTAAACTGACTCTTGGTGCTGAATTTCTTATCAGGATATATTACTTACCCTGAGGTGAGAGGATTTACACAATCTTGAATTTTTAAAAATTTTTATTTATTTATTTTAATTGGAGGCTAATTACTTTACAATATTGTAGTGGTTTTGCCATATATTCACATGAATCAGCCACGGATGTACATGTGTTCCCCATCCTGAACCCCCTCCCACCTCCCTCCCCATCTCATCCCTCAGGGTCATCACAGTGCACCGGCCCTGAGCACCCTGTCTCATGCATCGAACCTGGACTGGTGATCTATTTCACATATGATCATATACATGTTTCAATGTTATTCTCTCAAATCATCCCACCCTCGCCTTCTCCCATAGAGTCCAAAAGTCTGTTCTTTACATCTGTGTCTCTTTTGCTGTCTCGCATATAGGGTCATCGTTACCATCTTTCTAAATTCCATATATATGTGTTAATATACTATATTGGTGTTTTTCTTTCTGACTTACTTCACTCTGTATAATAGGCTCCAGTTTCATCCACCTTATTAGAACTGATTCAAATGCATTCTTTTTAATGGCTGAGTAATAGTCCATTGTGTATATGTACCACAGCTTTCTTATCCATTCATCTGCTGATGGGCATCTAGGTTGCTTCCATGTCCTGGCTATTATAAACAGTGCTGCAATGAACATTGGGGTACACGTGTCTCTTTCAATTCTGGTTTCCTTGGTGTGTATGCCCAGCAGTAGGATTGCTGGGTCTATGGGAGTTATATTTCCAGTTTTTTAAGGAATCTTCACACTGTTCTCCATAGTGGCTGTACTAGTTTGCATTCCCACCAACAGTGTAAGAGAGTTCCCTTTTCTCCACATCCTCTCCAGCATTTATTGCTTGTAGACTTTTGGATAGCAGCCATTCTGACTGGCATGAAATGGTACCTCATTGTGGTTTTGATTTGCATTTCTCTGATAATGAGTGATGTTGAGCATCTTTTCATGTGTTTGTTAGCCATATGTATGTCTTCTTTGGAGAAATGTCTGTTTAGTTCTTTGGCCATTTTTTGATTGGGTCGTTTATTTTTCTGGAATTGAGCTGCAGGAGTTGCTTGTATATTTTGGAGATTAATTCTTTGTCAGTTGCTTCGTTTGCTATTATTTTCTCCCATTCCGAAGGCTGTCTTTTCACCTTGCTTATAGTTTCCTTCGTTGTGCAGAAGCTTTTAAGTTTAATTAGGTCCCATTTGTTTATTTTTGCTTTTATTTCCAATACTCTGGGAGGTGGGTCATAGAGGATCCTGCTATGATTTATGTCGGAGAGTGTTTTGCCTATGTTTTCCTCTAGGAGTTTTATTGTTTCTGGTCTTACATTTAGATCTTTAATAATTTTGAGTTAATTGTTGTGTATGGTGTTAGAAAGTGTTTTAGTTTCATTCTTTTACAAGTGGTTAACCAGTTTTCCCAGCACCACTTGTTAAAGAGCACAATCTTGAATTTTTATACCCCTACACTTTGAATCACTTGGCAACAAGTTGATCCCTTATTGTAAGCATTCTTCAGAAGTGTACTTTTCTGTGAAATATTGATTATAGGTATGGTTATTAGGCATTCTGGGGATCGGGAAAAATAAAATGTGTTATGTGGAGGTTCTGATAGACGTTTGTGAGTTGTTTATTTCTTGCTTGTAAACAACTGTCTTCCCTTTCCCACTGATTGTATTCCACACAATATTGTCAACGGTGATGTTTAAGTGTACAGTAGTTTATCGATTTACCACTTCCATCAGCAGAGGGTTTAGTAGAAGTAATCCCCTTGGAAAGATGCCAATCAAAATGAAAATTAAATTGGCACGTATACCACAGTGAGTCACACATTCTCCTCCTGCAATAACGGGTTAGCTTAATGACCAGAGATTTAAGTGTGGGCAGTTATTAAATAATGTTATGATGATGATGATAAAACTGTAAGCTAGTGAATTAAAGATTATAGGGAAATGACTGTCCCAACCAGATAATCCTACTAATTTCTTTGGTAGATGTCAATATTCCTATTGGAGAGGGACAACTATTATTTGGTTACTGTTTGAGTATATTGTAAACATATTAGAACAAAATCTTCCTACTGAGTCATTCCTCTTCCTGCTGCTAAAATACCAGTGCCTACTTTCTCTATCATAATCTTGGTATACTTTGGTCTGAAAAAAATCTACTTAGAATTGTCAAGGGAAACAACTGCCTCATTTCACTGTAAGAACCAAGACACATACTGTATGTACATGTATGCGTGCGTGTGTGTACACTCCAGACAGGCTGCAGACAATGCTTTACTGCCAACATCTCAGCCCACATGCCCGCCGTCCTTTAGAGGTTCCACAAGAGCCAGCTCTTACAGATAAGACTTTAGGATCCGGGTTGTCCTAATTCTATTCCTTCATTAATATTGTCCTTTCCCGTATCACATCCCTGGGTCACCGCTTTCCAATAAGGCAGCTCCTCTCATCAGTGCTGGATTAATGATTACTAGTAATGTTCTCATGACCCCCCTCTCTGGCAAGTGGCTCATTCTAATAAGGATTTTATGGAGGCAGTATTATACTATCAATACAAAAGAGCACCTCTAGTGGTGACATTTTAAATGACAGAACAGGCTGCCTGAATGGCTTCAAGGGAACTAAGAGCTTTGGAGAATCCCTCAATTTAAAAGTCCCCAATGCACGAGGTCATGACTAAAGTCATATTTTAATGGTGCTTCAGTGTTTTCTGAATTTATAAAATTATCTTCTGTGATGTTACTATCTAAAGTGATAAAACTTTCATACGCCCTTAAAGGCATCACCTAAAGCAGTAGTTCCTAAACACCGATTTGTGGTCTCACACTCCACGGTGAAAACTTCACCTACTTGAGATGAATGAGGAAAAACATGAAAATGTAAGGAATTCTTCATAATGCTGATGTATTCACTTTAAAACTGTCCTTTCAGTCCTTCTCACCATTTTTTCTTTTGCTTTTCAAAAGTTGTAGGAAAGATGATGTTAAATAAATCTTTTACAGTTGAAAAATAATTGATGATGTAGCAAATATACATCAGTAGCAAATCAACACACACACACACACACACACATTCATACATCCTGGCTGACAGAATCCAATCTAAATTGGCTTCCCTTATAGCTCAGTTGGTAAAGACTTTGCCTACAGTGCAAAAGACCCAGGTTGGATTCTTGGGTTGGGAAAATCCCCTGGAAAAGAAAATGGCAACCCACACCAGTAATCTTGCCTAGAGAATCCCGTGGACAGAGGAGCCTGGCAGGCTACAGTCCATGGGGTTGCAAGAGCTGGACACGACTTAGCGACATTAGTAAATATAAATTCAAAATAAATAAATTAGTAAAAAATCAGTATAAAATAAAATAAAAGTTCCCTGCAATTGGTGGCTCAGATGGTAAAGAATCTGCTTGCAATGCAGGAGACGTGGATTTGATCCCTGGGTCAGGAAAAGCCCCTGGAGAGGGGAACGGCAACCCATTCTAGTATTCTTGCCTGGAGAATTCCATGGACATAGGAGCCTGGCGGGCTACGCTCCATGGGGTCGCCACAAGTTGGACCGAACTGAGGGACTAAACACTTTCACTTTTCACTGTGATTTTAAGTTTGGGACTAGCTAATGCAAACTATTACATATGGAATGGATAAACAAGGTCTTACTACATATCATAGGGCACTATATTCAATGTCTTGTGATAAACCATAATGGGAAAGAATATGAAAAAGAATACACACACACACACATATGTGCATAACTGAATCACTTTGGTGTACAGCAGAAACTAACACATCATAAATCAACTATACTTCAAAGTCCCCTGCCATTTTATTCTACTAGCTCTATGAATATGTGTGCATGTGAGTGTACACATAAGCTCACTGTGTTGCTTTTGCTATTCATGTTGCATAAATTTCCATGTCACACAAGCTCATTCAGCTCTCGTTCAAGTTTTTTACCCTTCCTGGCCAGGATTCATGAAAAAATGTGGTCTTTACCAACACACTTACCTTCTTCACATTCACCATTCACTCTAATTTTATCATATAAAATTGTGTGTGTGTGTGTGTGTGTGTATTCTTAGCAATTCTTCCCTATAGATTTCAATACCCCTTTTAGAGGACAACTAGTATTTGGTTGGTATTTGAATATATTTAAAATATTCCTCTTCATTGCATTCCTCTTCTTATGCTCCTTCAATTGTTCAATAGTTTTGGTTCAATTCTGGAAATTTAGCCATCAACTCTTCATCTAATGTTTCCCTTTAAATTGCTATTCTTCTTCTGAAACTTCTGTTAGGTGTACATGAGACTTCATTCTCTCCTACATTCCCTTTCTTCCTTCTCTTTCCTAATCCCAACTATTTAACTTTGTAGAATCAGGGGCGCTTGACCTATCCCTTCTCTAGTTGGATTTAGTCTATTGATTGATTTTGTTTTTATTCCATCAATGCACACACAAATACTGTATTATACATTATGTAACTTAAAATATATAGAGCATATTAAAAATTATATATATATATACATACAAGCATATGTATATAGTAAGTCCTTCAAGCTGAGAATTTTCAAAGGTGCAAATGTGCATTCCTGGTCCAATCATGAAAGTTAGTTCCCATGTCTGGCATACATTGTCGCATGCATGCATCCTGTACAAGTGGTTGGACTTTTGTGTACTTTGCTGCACAGTAGCATATAGAGCACAATAGTACCGTATCTTTATTTCAAGCCCATGTCCAGAAGCAAGCATAGAAGCAGCAGTGATGCAGCTGGTACTACTGTACTTTTCAAGGTACTGTACTATAAGATTAAAAATGTTTTACTTTTTGTTTGTTTTTTATGTATTATTTGTGTGTCAAGTATTATAAACCTATTACAGTACAGTACTATGTAACTGCTTATGTTAGTTGCAGACATAGACTAACTCTGCTGGACTTACAAATAAACTGGACTTATGAATGCACTCTCAGAACAGCACTTGTTCATATGTAGGGGGCTTACTGTACATATATGTGTATATATATATATACACACATATATATATAATTTTTATAATGTCTGTTTCATCTTTTCTAATATGTCTGCTATTTTTTGATAATGTGCTGTTTATACTTTATGGATTCTATTCCTTCCTTTATCCTATTGAACATTTTGAAGATGCTTATGTTAAAGTCTCTCCCATATTGCCTTATTATACAACTTTTCTGGAATATAGATTACCCTGTTTATTGTCACTTCTGATCACCCCTGTAATGACTTATTTCCCTTCTTTCTCTGGAAATCTGAGGGGCTCACCTTCAGCAGGAGAGTTCCTTTCTGTAGAAGTCCTATGTGAACCCTGGAAAGCAGAGTTATCTATCTCTACAATTTTGTGTTCTTTCTCTGCCAGCATTCTCTGGGTTTCACTGGATCAAAGTCAGTTTTTAAATTTCCCAGCTTGTTAGTAAAAATTAAGATGTGGGGCTTTGATTTTTTACATTCTAGGCCCAGAGAGGACACTCCACCTATATTCTGCATCCCAGGCCTTGAGTCCTGATTCATCATGAGCCGGATGGACTTTTGGCTCCTAGGTTTATGAAGGGAACTCAAGGCTCTATATCAGGGCTGTGGCTTCACCTGAGTGTGTTAATCACTCAGTTGTGTCTGACTCATTGTGACCCCATGGACTATAGCCCACTAGGCTTCTCTGGAATTCTCAGGAATTATCCAGGCAAGAATACTGGAGTGGGTTGCTATTCCCTTCTCCAGAGGGATCTTCCTGATCCGGGGACTGAACCCGGGTCTCCTGCATTGCAGGCAGATTCTTTACCATGGCTTCACCTTAAGCTCCAAGATATATATCCAGGTCTAATACTCTTGATGGCCATTTAGCTTCAACTGTTGCAGTTTGCTTTGGCTTTGAATTTCTGCTTTGTTTCTATCACCTAGAAATTTTCTTTTGGATTTAGAACTTTCGAATTGTCAAAGACATGCTTAGATTTTATCTGCTCCTTATACATTTTTAAGGAAGGACAGGGGCTTCTCTAATAGTTCAACATATTGACTAGAAACCTCGATTCAAACTTTATTTCCATCATAACACTAAAATTGTTTTTACTAAGATCATCAATAACCTTCTTATTTTTACATCCAATGACTGCTTCTCGGTCATTACTTTGCACAGCTCTTTAGCAGCATTGGATGCCAGTGATCATTCTCTTCTTGACATTCTTCCATAGGCTTCTCTGAGACCCTGTTCTCCTGGTTTTCCTCCTATTTATATTTGATTGCTCATTCTCAGTCTCCTTTTCCTCTTACTGAGCATTTGAGTTCCACAGGATTCTGCCCGAGGTCCTCTAAT
This sequence comes from Bos taurus, assembly GCF_002263795.3. Taxonomy (NCBI): domain Eukaryota; kingdom Metazoa; phylum Chordata; class Mammalia; order Artiodactyla; family Bovidae; genus Bos; species Bos taurus. The sequence continues at coordinate 6,374,266 of NW_020192292.1, read as the reverse complement.
TTTCTCCCTTATTGTCTTCTTTAAGGTATTTACTCTTCATTCATCCATTTGACGAATGTTCTTGGAGCACTTACTATGTGCCGTGCTGAGTTGCAGGTATTCAGGAGTAAACAAGGCAGATGTGATTGGGCTCACATGGATAGCCAGAGATTGGACTCTCAAACATAAATAACTAGCTAGAAATTGAGATCCCTGCTATAAAGCAAAAGAACAGAAAACTCTTCGAGAGTAATACCAAAGAAGCTAGTTGAGATTGGAAGGTCAGGGAAGGCCTCTAAAAGGAGAACTGGTTTAGCTGATGCTTGGTATATGGTAGGAATTCAGCCTTATGAATAGTGTAGAAAATAACTACCTTTCCTACTGTAACAAATCCAGAAATTTCTACTGCTTTTGACGGAGTTGAGGACATGCTGCCCCTAAATAGGACACTTGGGCACATTGAAAATGTTAAGCTGAAGGAGTTAGAGAAAACAGTAAAAGCAGGTAAGTCACTGACCTTTCATCCTCCCTTGTCAGAAGCAGGTCATAAAATCCTCATGTAAGAGGCTTCCCTGATAGCTTAGTTGGTAAAGAATCCACCTGCAATGCAGGAGACTCCGGTTTGACTCCTGGGTTGGGAAGATCTGCTGGAGAAGGGATAGGCTACCCACTCCAGTATTCTTGGGCTTCCCTGGTGGCTCAGCTGGTAAAGAATCCGCCTGCAATGCGGGAGACCTGGGTTCAATCCCTGGGTAGGGAAGATCCCCTGGAGAAGGGAAAGGCTACCCACTCCAGTATTCTGGCCTGGAGAATTCTATGGACTGTATAGTTCAAGGGGTCACAAAGAGTCAGACAGGACTGAGCGACTTTCACTTTCACCAAGTGCCCTTATTGTACCCAGAGGAAAGAAACATCGTTGTCTCCAAAGGCCTTGCTCAGTTTCCTCAAGTTTATGCACTTACCTCGTACCCCTTGGTCTATTACATTTCTACATGGCTGCCCATTCTTCAGGAAAACTAGCATAAAAATACTCACTTCTAATTGTTTCTTCTAGTCTGCATTACCTTATGAAGACTCTTATGACGCATAATTAAAAGACGCTTGCTCCTTGGAAGAAAAGCTATGACAAACCTAGACAGCATATTGAAAAGCAGAGATCACTTTGCCAACAAAGGTCCACCTAGTCAAAGGTATGGTTTTTCCAGTAGTTATGTATGGATGTGAGAGTTGGACCATGAAGAAGGCTGAGCATTGAAGAACTGATGCTTTTGAATTGTGGTGCTGGAGAAGACTCTTGAGAGTCCCTTGGACTGCAGGCAGATAAAACCAGTCAATTCTAAAGGAAATCAACTGTGAATATTCATTGGATGGGCAGATGCTGAAACTGAAATTCCAATCCTTCGGCCACCTAGCACAAAGATTTGACTCAATGGAAAAACCCTGATGCTGGGAAAGGTTGAGGGCAGGAGGAGAAGGGGGTGGCAGAGGATGAGATGGATGGACATGAGTTTGAGCAAACTTTGGGAGATAGTGAAGGACAGGGAAGCCTGACATGCTGCAGCCCATGGGATTGCGAAGAGTCAGACTGAGCGACTGAATAACAACAACAACAATGCCATGTAAAACTGATGCTAAGTAATTCTGAATGCTTTTCTTTGAATTTGTCTTTGTTGTTCAGACCTAGCCAAGGTTGAGGCTGGGTCTGAAATCTACGAGAGTTGGGGAAACCTTTCTTGACCCCTACAATTTCATCAGCTCGGATAACTCCTCTGAACTCAATACATGGATAGTTCTCCCCAAATGCCACTCAGGACCTCAAACTAAACAAATCTCAAATTGAACTCATCTCCCCCAGACTGGTTCCTCTTCTCTTACTCCATGTGGCTATTGAGTTTGTTTCTTGTAGCCTACTTCTTTCCGGATTCATTCACCATCTCAACTGAGCCAGAAACTTGGGTATTATCCCGAGTCCTTCCCTCTCCCACCTCACATCCAATGAGTAATCAAGTACTGCAGGTTCTATATTCTTACTACTTCTCTAAATTCCTCTTGTTAATATTTCACCTATTCCAGTGTTATTTCTTCCTTGAATTTCACCATAGCCTCCTCTCTGGACTGTGACCAAAATACTCGGCTAACTGCTCTAATGTTAACAGAAAAATCTGATCATGCATGCCCTGTTAACAACTCTCAGTGGCTCGCCACTCACAAGCCTTCCATTATTGGGCCCTAGACTTCCTTGGCACCCTTATGTCCTTCCTCAGACACATTGCATTTCAGCCATACCAAAGGACTTCCCTTCCCCAAGGCATCCTTTCCATCCCTTTAGCCACTCCAACTGCTACAGCTTTGACAATTCTATCTACCTCACTAGCAAACCTCCAGATTTATTTCAGGCATGATCTCCTCTGGGAAACCTTCCTCCACGATCTCCCTGTAAAGACAGTTTCTTCTTCTCTGCTCCATAGCACCCTACACAGATAGCTATTATGGCATTTACACTGTTCATTTACTGTCTACTTGTCCGTCATGCCTACCAAGCAGGGAGCTCCCACGGCAGGGGCTGGAACTTCATCTCTGGATACCCACAGCTAGACAGAGGAGGGACTCCATAAATGACAGTTTCCTGGCTCCATGAGTTAGCTAACTCTCTGTTTCTCTGTTTAGAAAGTAGGCATCTGGAGCACTGAAATGCAGACAGGACTATTTTAATGAGTAGGTTCATATACGAATGCATGTTAGAAGGTAGCCATGTTTTAACCTAGAAGAACTATACAGTTCACGCATCAAACTATAAGCCGGGAACCATTGGATCCTTGTGAAAGGGGAAGTTAAATCATGTTGGTAATTAGATTGACCCATATATTGTCATATTTGATATTAAAATAATTCTTCAGAAGTATACAATCTGTTAAGGTCTGACAGAGCCCTCTTACAACCATTGTCTTATTTGATATGCTTGAGAACAGCTGATGAAGCCAGAGGAGATTTCAGTTGGCTCCATTTTACAGACCAGAAAACTGTTTTCTCACCAAGGGGTCACGGCTTGCCTACCATCACATACCTCATTTACTGACTGATCATTTTAAGCCCTACCTCATTCCAAAGAGGCAGTGTAGTTACTTACAAAAGGTATCCAGGAAAACTAAAGGCAGCAGAGTGAAGGAAGAAGAGTCAGATGTAGCAGAGGCCAGCAGGGTTTCAAACCTCAGGTTTCAGACTCCTAGACTCCTCTCTTTTAGTTCCATTAGGCTGCCTCCAAAAGCTTTTGAACCACTGGGTAGTGATCAGCAGGAGCTTTGTTTGCAGTAAAAAAAAAAATTTTTTTTTAACCTCACAAAGCAAGTAGCCCAATATCTATTAGAATAATCTCACATCAAATGTAAGCACTGAAAACTAAACCCAAACTTGAATTCCTGAAATTATCCTGCTTGGACTAGAAATTTAAGCAACCAACACACAGAGGCAAGGTGAAATGAGCTGAGACCACAAAGAAAAATTGGCCTATGAAGGTACAAGGGCCTGCATTTGTTTTAATATATATACACACACACACACACACACACACACACACATTTAGATCAAAAGGTGGCTTGGTTTCTGAAGTAAATGAATTCAATTTTGATCACATCCCATTTTAAGGACATCCACCTGCTCCTAGATTTTGATGAAAGTTTAAACAATGATGTGGCTTTACTTGGATCTCACGCCTCAACCAGAGTCACAGTTACCATTTTCCTAAGTGTTTTATTGAAATTGAAAATTATAATACCTATAAAACCTCTTCAGGGCTGACATTTCAAGTCTCTTTTTCAGTACAAACAAAATTAGAAAATGGAAAATATAACCTTTCTCGCTCTGTATTTTCCTCACAGGATATAAAATTGAAAGGTAGTCCCTATTCCAGAAGCATGACCAACTAGCAAGAATAATGATGAGGCGTGATAATAATAATAATAGCAGCTAGCATTTTTTGGAGCACTTAGTCTGGACCAGGCCCTGTTCTACCACTTTACATGTGTTGACTTACTCAATGATCATAGCAAACCTACTTGGTAGGAACTATTATTATCGCCACGTTACAGATAAGGACAATGAGGTATGAAGAGGTTAAGATTTTGCCTAAAGGTATATATAGCTGATGATTGCTGGAACTAGGTTCCTAACCCAGATAATCCTGCTACAGAGACATGCAAATAATCTTAATTTATAGTTGTTCGGTCAAAACAATGGATTATAGATTTTGTGGGTCCCTTCTGACCTTTTTCTACTCCCGTTTGTGTTTATAACATCAATTAACATTCCAGTAGTAGAGGCTCAGGCTTCCCAGGTGGTGAGTGGGAAAGAACCCACCTGCCAATGGAGGAACCACAGGATCCACAGGTTCAGTCCCTGGGTCAGGAATATCCCCTGGAATAGGAAATGACAACCCATTCCAGTATTCTTGCCTGGAGAATTCCATGGACAGAGGGGCCGGGTAGGCTATGGTCCCAGGGTCACACAAAGTTGGACATGACTGAAGCGACTTAGCACGCACACACACAGGCACACACACGCAGTAGAGGCCCAGGGAAAATAAAAACTTACAGAAAGTTGTATGAATTTCTTCAAGAAGTGGGAATACTTTTCAGCGATCTTTTTCCCCTTTGATGCTCCTCACAGTGCTTTCTATCATACTTTGCAGCTTTGAAATTACTTCTTCCCATGTACACAGATAACTCTGGTGTTGCCATGGAGACTGAGATCAATGCCACAAGAAGGGGCTTCATTTGCATATTTTGTTGATTAGCAGGGGTATTTGCTAATCCTTTCCAAATTCTCCCATCCACTACCATGACTAATCTCTTACGTTGGCAATATACCATATTCATGAATGTTAGGAACTGATCCTCTCAGGTTATTTAACACTTCAGTTCTGTTCAGTAATAGCTTAATTAAACCTTGAGGAAAAAAAGTCACAGGAAAATAAACTTATGTCTTTGAAATCAGTTAATAAGAAGAGAAAGTTAGAATTCACTGCTGTGAGGAAGAGCAAAGAATGTAATAACACAATACTGGGTTGGCCCAAAAGTTCATTTGGATTCTTCCATAAGATTTTGCCCAAAAAACCTGAACAAATTTTTGGGTCAACCCAGTGCAACATAAATGGTACATTTCATTCTGGGTATTCAGCAGTTGATCATCCTGACCAACTCTCATGTATTAAGAGTCTTCTCTGTGCCTGGCAGTGTGCCAGGTGCTGTCATATGTGTTACTTCATTCATTTTCATAATAATTCTATGAGGCCCAGAGCAGAGCTGTTGAATCACACACCCAAATTCAGACACCTACCGAGTGACAGTATCTGAATGAAGCTGGACCACCCAAGTGTGTCTGACTGCCGCCATTCACCTGGAGTGGGACTTGCCATCCCATATTTAACTTAAGACGGAGCTTACTTGCTTATGGCAGAAAGTGAAGAGAAACTAAAAAGCCTCTTGATGAAAGTGAAAGAGGAGAGTGAAAAAGTTGGCTTAAAGCTCAACATTCAGAAAACTAAGATCATGGCATCTGGGCCCATCACTTTATGGGAAATAGATGGGGAAACTTAACTCTGTAGAAGACAGCAATAGTGTCAGTGAAGAAAAACTGCAAGGCAATAGGTCAGGGCTCACTTTAATGAAGCCATTTCTAACAAATAGGGACTGTCCAAAAATGGAGAAAATGGATTCTTTGGGGAGGTAATTAGTGTCCTGTTATTGCAGTGTTTATATATGGGTGGTGGGGTTCACACAGGCCTGATAGAGACTTATCAGGTGCTGTAGAAAGAATTCTTGCATTTTACTGGATGATTGAATTAAATTGTTATGAATCCCTTTGTCAAATCCAACACAAAGACCACCAGTGAAGGCCACTGGTTTTAAAAACATGCTGTACCCTCTTGTCAGAGGCTCAGTAGTGGCTTAAAAGTGAGAGTTACAAGGGTTCCAGAGGCTGGGATTGGTCATAAGGCAGTTTTAAAGCAGAATTTTGTTAAGTTCAGTCCTTATAAATCCAGATCAGAACTTGTAAACTAGGTGAGTTTCTGGGATACTCAGTGGAGTTGTCTTAGATACAGGAGCTACGTGGAGTTAGTGTTAAAACATCCAAGGTTAAAAAAAAGAGAGAGAGAGACACGAAGCAACTGTCACAGACCAGAAGAGATGAAGCTCTTTTCATCTCTTAGGGTTTCCCCGGTGGCTCAGATGTTAAAGAATCTGACTGCACAATGCAGGAGACCTAGGTTTAATCCCTGAGTTGGGACGATCCCCTGGAGAAGGGAATGGCTATCTGCTCCAGTATTCTTGCCTGGAAAATCCCATGTAGCCTGGTGGGCTACAGCACATGGGGTTGCAGAGAGTCAGACATGACTGAGAGGACACCCACAAGAGATGAAGACGTGACAATTAAATGAGGTATGATATCCTGGATGGGATCCTGGAAAGGAATAAGGGCATTAGTGGAGAAACTGGTGAAATCCAAATAAAATCTGGAATTTACTTATAGTAATGTATAGTGTTAGTTTCTTAGTTTTCACAGATGTATCATAGTAAATTAAGATGCTAACATTAAGGGAAATTGTAGGAATACCCCAGCTGTCCAGTGGTTAGGACCCAGTGTTTTCACTGCTAGGATCCAAGTTCAATCCTTGGTAGGGGAGCTAAGATCCTGCAAAAGGCACAGTCTAAAAAAAAAAAAAAATAGGGAAAACTGGATGCAGGGTAAGTGGGAACTCTCTGTATCATCTTTGCAATATTTCTGCAAATCTAAAATTCAAAAAAAAATTAAGTTTATAAAGAAACAGTTTGAGTTTTCCTTGTACCTCATGGCTTGCTTCAGTTGATCTATTTCTGAATCATAGTTCAATATGTTTTACAAATTGTGGTTTGTTTCTCGCTTTGATTTGGGAAACATTTTACAGGCCTTCTAGTCTGAATAGAATTTCTCTGTAATCTGAACTATGAGGAAATAAGTAGTAGGAATTGATGGGGATGGAAAAGATGTGTCTAAAATAAGACCTATTTCTTCACTCCTTTTTTCCCCCAATTTTATACTTTATTGAGTTAAGGGGACCATCTTGAGTACACAAATGACGCTGCACCCACAGGGCGGAGAGAAGAAAGCTGCTAAGTCTGTTTGGAAAAGCAGGCATACCCTCTGTCACCAATAGAAAAGCGTCAAGTAAAGACAAGTGAAGCCATGACATGGTGATGTACCAGAGGGTACAGTGACTGGCATCTCACCCCCAGAGCACGAGAGGTTGACACAGCCAAGGAGAGTGCTCCTTTCCCTCTTACTGAATCAGAAACTGCACCCTTGTTCTTCCTAAGTTGTACCAGGAGATTTCTCAGCTAGCAAGCATCAGACATTACGCATTTCAAGTTTTCCCCTCTTCAGAGGAGCGGGCTGCAGATGGTGTTTGTGATTGCAGCAGAGGAAATGCCATTGAAGGCAAAGAGTGCAGATAATATAATAGCTTCTTTCCTAAGGATATTTGTTTTGGCATGCCTTTCCACTGGTACTTCCTTTTACGTGCCTGGGAAGCTTGAAGCTTGTTTTCTCCTCCCCGCAAAAATATTGACATTATTGGTAATGGACAAAACATGACTTGGCATTTGCAGAAATAAGAAGGAGCCCTGATAGCTCAGTTGGTAAAGAATCAGCCTGCAATGCAGGAGACCCTGGTTCTATTCCTGGGTCGGGAAGATCTGCTGAAGAAGGGACAGGCTACCCACTCCAGTATTCCTGGGCTTCTCTTGCAGCTCAGCTGGTAAAGAATCTGCCCGCAATGCAGGAGACCTGGGTTGTAATAAGGCACCGTTTGTTGTGGGTTTGCACATGATAATTAGAACTGGTATTTAGTTGTGTCCAAGGTCAACTATCATTTCTTCTTTTTCAACTACAGGCTTGATGGAATGATGAAAATAAGAATCCTGGGTTCTCCTCATAACTTGTCTTGAGATTTTTGGAAAACTGTCTACACTCAAGGCTTCTATTTCCTCATCTAGAAAACAAGTGACCTATATACAAAAAAACCTCTTTAAATGTAATTAACCCACCACTAATCAGGAAAACAATGATCATGGGAGTTTATCTCATTTGCCATACAATTATTTGTCCATCATATACAGTTGCTTCATCAAATTGAAAAAGTCATGAAGCACAAGAAGCCTGAAGCCCCGGGACAGGCTCTCCACTTAATATAGAAGATGGCGAGCGCAATGGCAGAGTGATTAAGAGCACAAACTCTGCCACTAGAAAACATAGGTGTGAATCCAGGTGAGCTGCGTGACCTTAGAACACTGATGAACCTCTCTGTTCCTCAGTTTTCTCAACTGTAAGATAAATATTACTATTAGTACCTATCTCCTAGGGGAATTGTGAGAGCTAAAAGGATTAATATTGGTAAACAGCATGTTTAGCAAAGCATTGGTAAAGAGCTTAGCATGTTCTTGGTATACAGCATACACAGAATAAACTGTAGTTGCTGTTTCTATCATTCTTCTCATTGAGACATATTATTAAACTCAACTTTATCTACATACATACCTTGACAAAAACAGCCAGAATTTCCCATCTGCCACAGATTAACAGAAATGACTAGTGCGGGTACTATCATTCTCCCTAATTTGGGGGATGATAAAACTGAGGTATGAGGAGTTAAAACAACTTGCCTAAGTAGCAGCTACTATATATACATCAGGCACAGGGTTTGGACCCTAACAGTCTGGTTCCAGAGTCTCTGCTCTTAACCCTATGTGTTGCTGCCATAATAACAACTCATATTTATTAGGTGCCTACGAAGCACTACACTCATTACAAACCTTATCCTTCATCCTTATGATAACCCTGCAAGGAAGGTATTATGTTTACTTCAGTTTTTCACAGTTGTGGAAAGTGATGCTCAGAAAGCCTGGGTAACTTGCACAATATCACAGAGCGAGGGAGGGCTAGAGGCTGTCTCTGTAATCCGTGTTTTGCCCACTCTCTACTGTGCTGTTTCTTAGCAAGACTGAGATTCCTGGTTTTTAGTTTAGTTTTTTTCTTTTTTTAGACTCAGTCTTTCTAGTGGGAGATGAAGGCAAATTTTGCTCAGTGTCAAATTTCTGGAAGGGTTGGATAACTGCAACACCAACGTTCTCCCTAGGAAATCTGCAGAGGATGCCCTTAATGAGGCTCAGGAAGCAGTAGCCTTGGGTGGAGGCCCCCTGCTGCTGGTCCAGGCCCCACAGGCACGGAGATCTGTAGATCCCTCCAACAAGAAGATTTTCTCTTCCATAAAGGGAAAGAGTTACTGAAGCACACAAAGAAAGCTTTCATATGAAATTCAAATTTGCTCAACCTTCCTGAGAATGAATCTTAAGTGAGCAAAACAACATTCTGACTAAAGCCCATAATCACATCACTTGTTACATGATGAAATACAATGAGATGCTTGGAAGAAATCCCCGTGGAACAAATTCACCCGATTGAATTCTCTGGGCAAATAGTTCTTCTTGATGTACCCTAGAAATACACAGGCTATCAAGGAAGCCAATGCATTTTTGTGATCTAGTAAGAAAACATACCTAGTAAAATGAGAAACAAAGCCAACAGTTAATATTTCCTTGTCCTTAGATGCTTGGAAACATGGTCCACAAAGAATGCTCCAAGAGGAATTACAGTGAACAACAAAGGAAGGGCTGGAAAAATATAGAAGTTCTGCAGTGTTTATGCTTTTCCCATTGGATATTACTTTTATATAACTCCTTATTTCAATTTTGTGTAAAAAAATAGTCTCCCAAGTTCAGAAAGGTTATAAAACTAAATATGAAAAAGAAGACTGACAGGAAAACTTATATTTTAAATAGAACGGACTTTTACTCTTCCAGTATTTTAATATTATATTATCCTTCCTAAAGCCATACTTAGCAAAAACTGAAGAAAAATGTGTGAATTCATACTGTTGAGGAACCTTATAAGCAGCAAAATATGAATGAGTTTATATTAAATAAAAGCCTTTTATGAATCATAATCCATCATGCAGTGGCTTAGTTGCTTATACTTTAAGCTGATACAATTTTTGTAGTTTTCCTGTTTTGGCTCTGTGGATTATAACTTACTCCAGGTTACACAAAGTTTCAGAGGGAAGATAATTTCTTATCCAGCATTTAAATATGGGGAGACAAGAGGTAACATTTTTCCCTTCTCCCATTCCCAATGAGCCATAGTCCCTTGACTCTACAAAAACCTCTCATGAAAAATTTACCATGAACAAACTCTGACCTCCAAATTGGAGAACAGGTTTAATCAGGCCATATGCATAATTATCATGTAGTCAAGCATACACAGAATTTTGGAATATTATGTGGTTAGTGGATATTTTATGAGCATTATATTGACGCTATTGCTTCTGCAATAATGGTACTTACGGATCTAAGGTATCATGGCACACAAAACTCAGAAAGTAGGAGTTACAATTCTTGCCATACTCTAGCCTTTATTTACAATGAATAGGAGACAGCAGTCATCTGCCATTGGAGGAGGAGCGGAAAAGCAGAGGGAGATATCCCTTGCTCCTCAATCCGAGGTACGCACTGCAGGAAGGGCAGGGAAAATAATTGACAGAGGGGACTTCCCTGGTGGCCCAGTGTTTAAGACTCTGTGCTTACATTGCAGGAGGCATGGGTTCGATCCCTGATCAGTGAACTACGATTCCACATGCCATACACCATGACCAAAAAAGAAGAAAAAAATAACCGAGAGAAACCTCACAGGCACTGAGGACCTGGAAAACACTGAGTACCAGCCAGTGGCCCTCTACTGCTGTGATGGGCAGGAGAATAAAGAGAGAACACCCCCATCTGCCATAGTTCCAGTTTACAGAGCCCGCTGAAGCATGGGGATAAGGAAGCAGAACAGAAACAAAGGATCCAGGTACTCAGACCAAAAGCCCTGCTGAAGAAAAAGCTTTAATCCTGCTCTTAAATAAAGTGAAGCCTATTGTGAATTGAATAAAACTAAAGCAACAACAAAGCTCAGCTCCAGATCAATCTAACAATAGACTGACCCCAAAGCAATACTAATGGCCTAATAGAAGAAAAGGCATTCCCATTTTTGGACACTGATATAATTTAACTCAGTTTCTCTTCTTTTACATATAGTGACTTGTAATCAAGAGGAAATTACAGAAACAAATAAAAAACTTACAAAAAAGGAAGAAAATATCTCTTTCTCAAGAGATAAAGAGACTATAGAACCAATCCCAGAGATAATCTAGGATGAAGGAATTATCAAACAAGATGCTAAAATGACTATGATACACATTTTCAAAAGATATAGTGGGAAGGTGAGTAACATGCATAAATGGATATAGAATTTCAGCATTGAGATGGAAACTATGAATAGAGAAAGATGGAAAAGCTGAAAATAAAATGTAAACTATCAGAGATGATGAATTTGTTTTGAGGGGTTATCAGTTGACTGGCTACAGCAGAGAATAAAATTTGTGACTTGGATACATGTAAATAAGAAGTATCTAAAAAGAAACAAAAAGAAATAAAGCAGCAAAAAAAAAGGAACAGAGCATCTGATATCTGTGGCACAATAGCAAACCATCTGACATACAAGTAATTAGAATCCCTGGAGGATAAGAGAGAAATGAGCAGAAAAAATATAGAAGGGGATAATGGCCAACAATTTTTCAAAATTTATGGAAAGACATCTTTACTATCCAAGGAGCTCAGAGAATACCAATCAGGATTAATACAACAAACAAAAACCAGCTAGGCATATTAGAATCAAACTACTAAACATACTAAGATAAAAAGACAATCTTGAAGGCATCAAGAAAAATCAGAAATACTACATACAGGGGAACAATGATAAGAATAATATGTAACGTCTCATCAGAAACCATGAGACTGAAGACAATGGAATAGCATTTTGTCTCCTCGCTGGGAGAAAAATAAAACCCTGAATTACATATCAAACCTGAATTACATATTACAAACCTGAATTACATATTACAAATTGAATTACAAAAAATTCAAACCTGAATTACATATCCAGCAAAAATATTTTTCAAAGATGAAAGTGAAATAAAGAAATTTTCAGGAAAAAAGGAAGCTGAAAAGAAGAATTTTTATTCAGCAGAAATATGCTGTAAGAAGTACTCAAAATAAGCTCTTTTTACTGAAGCAAAATTATACCACCTAGAAATCTAATTCTGTTGGAAGAAATAAAAAATGCCTGAAGAAGTAAATATACTGGTAAATATAAAGAATCATTATTTTAAAAAACAGTAAATATGTGTTTGTGTGTGTGTGTGTAGAAATCATATCAAAGACTACTGTTTATGGTAAAAATAATAGTAACATAACAAGGGGGAGGTTAGAACACATAGAATAAAACATGAGAAAATGATCATAAAGGCTGTGAGTGGGATAACTGGAAGAATAATTCTGCAAGCTTCTTATAGTCTATGTGAAATAATAGAACATATATTGAAAATAGCAGAGATAAAGATGCATACTGAATGGTTTCCCTGGTAGCTCAGTTGGTAAAGAATCCGCCTGCAATGCAGGAGACCCAAGTTCGATCCCTGGGTAGTAAAAATCCCCTGGAGAAGGAAATGGCAACCGATTCCAGTATTCTTGCCTGGAAAATCCCATGGACAGAGAAGTCTGGCAGGCTACAGTCCGTGGGGTCGCAAAGAGTCGGATATGACTCAGTGGCTAAACCACCACCAAAGATGCATACTGTAATCTTGTGAAAATGCTAAAAATAATTCAAAGAATGAAATATAAAAAAATATATGAGGGAATTCCCTGATGGTCCAGTAGTTAAGATTCTGTACTTCTAATGATGGAGATGGGGGTTTGATCCCTGTTCAAGGAACTAAGATCCCAACATGATGCACAGTGCAACCAAAAAAAGATTTTGTTTTGATTCACCCCAAAAAGTCTGGAATAAAGGAACAGGGAAGCACCCAAACGGAAACTTTAAATTGAAACATACATAATTGTAATATGAAAAATGAAAGTGTTAGTTGCTCAGTCGTATCCAACTCTTTGCAACCCCTCTCAGGTTTCTCTGTTCATAGGATTCTCCAAGTCAGAATACTGGAATCGGTATTCCGGAAGAATACTGGAATACATTGCAGGTGGATTCTTTACAGTCTGAGCCACCAGGGAAGCCCAATTATGATATAAACAGTCTAAAAACCCTAAATAAAAGGAAGAAAAATAATGACTCAGTTATATACTGCTTTACAGAACACACTGTAAACATAAAGACACAAAGAGGATGAATGTCAAAGGGTGGAAAATATATGTACTGCAAAACTGAGCCTAACATTGATGGTGTGGCTGTACTAGATAAGGTAGGCTTCGTGGAGGTGAATATCATCAGAGATGAAGAAGGAAATCACATTATTTATACAATGGTCAGCTTATCAAGAATATAAATTCTTATGTGTTTGCACCTAACAAAGGCATTATTACATACATGAAGCAAAAATTGATAAGAATAAAAGAAAAATACAGATAAACCCACAATCATGGTCAGAGGTTTCAATACTCATCTCTATTGCACTGATAAAATATCTAGACCAAAAAATCATAGTATAGAATTGAAAAACACTATCAATCAATTTGCCCTTATATAAACTTTAGAACACTACTGTAACCAATAGCAGGAAGCACATTCTCCTCAAGGGCACCAAGTACACTATGAGCTCAGCCCTCTAAATAGTTTAAATAAATGTCTGAAATCAAACAGATATATCTGATTGCAACCATATCAAGTTTAAAATCCACACCAAGAATATACACTAGACTCTGCCCTCAAATTTGGAAATCCAATATTACATATTTATTAATAAATAAGCCACAGGTAAAAGAAAAATTTGGGTTTCCCAGCTGGCACTGGTGGTAAAGAACCCACCTGCCAATGCAGGAGACCTAGGTTCAATCCCTGGGTCAGGAAGATCCCCTGGAGGAGGGAATGGCTACCCACTCCAGTATTCTTGCCTGGGGAATCCCATGAACAGAGGAACCTGGTGGGCTACAGTCCATAGGGTCACAAAGAGTCAGATATGACTGAAGTGAAGTAGCATGCATACACAAAAGAAAAATTTAAAGTGGAAGTTAGAAAATACTGAAGGAGGGGATACACATGTAATTATGGCAGATTTGCATCGATGCACGGCAGAAACCAACACAACTTTGTAAAGAAAATTTCCTCCAATTAAAAAATAAAGTAAAAAAATATAAAGCAACTATATTCCAATAAAAATTAATTAACAAAAGAAAATACTTTGAAGTGAGTGATAATGAAATACAATAGATCAAAAAGTGAAACGAGTCTAAAGCAGTCCTTGTAGGGAAATGTATAGCTGCTTTAAATGACTTTACTCAAAAAGAAGAAAGTTGTATAATAAATGATTTATATTTCCACCTTAAGAAGCCAGAAAAAAAACCTTATTGTATAGCACAGGAAACTCTATTCAATACTCTGTAATGAACTATAAGGGAATAGGATCTAAAAAAGGGTGGCTATGTGTATATGTATAACTGATTCACTTTGCTGTACATCTGAAAGTAACACAACATTGTAAATCAAGTATGCGTGCATGCTAAGTTGCTTCAGTCCTGTCCGACTCTTTGCAACCCTATGGACTGTAGCCCGCCAGACTCCTCTGTCTATGGGATTCTCCAGACACGAATACTGGAGTGGGTAGCCATTCCCTTCTCCAGGGGATCTTCCCGATGCAAGGACTGAACCCACGTCTATTGTCTATTATGTCTCCTGCAGTGGCAGGTGAGTTGTTTACCAATAGTGCCACCTGGGAATCCCAAATCAAGTATAAACCAATAAAAATAAATTCAAAAAAAGAAGTCAGAAAGAGCAGAACAAACGAAATCCCAAATGTATACGTAGGAAGGACATGATAAAAATGGGGTTATCAGTGACACATAGAACAGATAATCACCAAAGCCAAAAGATGATTCTTTGAATGAGTAATAAAATTTTAAACCACTAGCAATACAGATCAAAGGACTTCCCTTGTAGCTCAAGTTGGTAAAGAATCTGCCTGCAATGCAGGAGACCTAGGTTTGATTCCTGGGATGGGAAGATCCCCTGAGAAGGAAATGGCTACACACTCCATTACTCTTGCCTGGACAATCTCATAAACAGAGGAGCCTGGCAGGCTACAGTCCATGGGGTCGCAAGAATTGGACACGACTTAACAACTGAACCACCACCACCACCAATACAGATCAAGAAAAAGAAAACAAACAAACAAACTGTGAATATAATAAATGGAAATGAGGAGATCATTAGAGATACTACAGCCATTAAAAGGATAATGAGAGACTGTTGTGGACAATTCAATAAAAAAGACCAAAAACTCAGTGAAAAACAGGCAAAACACTTGAACAGATACTTCAGTAAAAATGATTTACGAAGAGCCACCAAGCACATGAAGAAGTACTCAACATCCTTCGTTATCAGCCAGATGTAAAGTAAAACCAAAATGTAATCCCACAGTATACATACAAGACTATGATGAACAAAAACAACTGTCAACCCCAAATGTTGGTGATTATGGGGAACAATCAGAGTTCTCCTTGGCAGGAATATAAAAATGATGGGAAACTGTTTAGCAGTAGCTTAAAAATTAAACTTATATCAATCTTAATAGGCAAGTGCTAGGTGTTTGTCCAAAAAAAAATGAAAATGTATGTCCATAGAAAAATTTCTAAGAATTGCTTTACTCATTGTAGGCAACATCTGGCAACAGTCTAGATGTCCCTCAGTGACAGATTAGGTAAACAAACTGATATATTCAGGCAATGGAATACTTCTCAGCAAGAAAGTATCACGACTTACTGATACACACAGACACATGGGTGAATTTCACAAAACTTCTACTGGGCGAAAGGAGCCCAGACACCAAAAAAAGCACCTACTATAATGTTTCCATTGATAGGAAGTTCTAAAGTAGCAAAAATCTAACCCATGATGATAGAAATAAGTTCAGGGATTGCTTCTGGGGTGTTGACTAGGAAGGGAAATAAGGAGACTTTCTGGGGTGATGGATATGTTCTCTATCTTGAGTATAGATTACATGAATGAAAGCGTTTTTTTCAAAACTGGTGACACTATCTATGTCTACTTAAGATCTGAGAACGTCACTGTATGTAAATTATATCTAAATAGCAAAAAAAAAAAAAAAAGACTTTAAAAAGTAATATACACTCAAATTCTTGTGTGTGGATGTGGGAGGCTGGTGAGGGAAGGACAACAATGAAGACTGGGAAGAGAATAGTGAATGGAGAAGAACAGTTCCAGAAGGATTTCTCTGAGTGTGGTATGTGTCATCTTCCTGTTCCAGAATGACATGGAATCCTTGTTCCAATGTAGATTCTTGTTCAGTTCAGTTCAGTTGCTCAGTTGTGTCTGACTTTTGAGACCCCATGGACTGCAGCACACCAGGCCTCACTGTCCATTACCAATTCCTGGAGTTTACTCAAACTCATATCCATTGAGTTGGTGATGCCATCCAATCATCTCATCCTCTGTCGTCCCCTTCTTCTCACGCCTTCAATCTTTCCCAGCATCAGGGTATTTTCCAATGAGTCAGTTCTTTGCATCAGGCGGCCAAAGTATTGGAGTTTCAGCTTCAGCATCAGTCCTTCCAATGAATATTCAGGACTGATTTCCTTTAGGATGAACTGGTTGGATCTCCTTGCAGCCCAAGGGACTCTCAAGAGTCTTCTCCAACACCACAGTTTAAAAGCATCAGTTTTTCAGTAGATTCCTGGGTTCCAACCAAATCAGCTGGGAATCACCAACTTGAACCACTTTCACAGAGGATACTGATGGCACACCCTGACATTGTGAAACAGCTGGGTTCCAAGATTTTCAGCCCAGAATCCAGAAGTTTATCATAGAGAAATAGTGTAGTTAGACAACACTGAAGCTAAGGCTTGAAATGTGATCTTGGATCTTTTCACAAGTGATGAGTGTTATGAGTCAGTTTTCATATGTCTATGAAACTATGAATCAGATTATTTTATTTTATTGAGATGAATTGATGTTGTAATTTTTAGTTGGAGGCTTGAAAACTTTGAGTATTTGACAGAAACTATAACATTAACTGAGATTCTACATCTTCCTGTTATTGAGATGAACTGTCAATTGGTATTCATGTAAAGAATGTTTTAGAAGAATGAGTTCTATTGTATCAAAACAATAATTTGCTTCTATGATACATAAAGCAGTCATAGAATTGTTAAGGGAACAGAAAGATACAGACTGGGGATTGCTAGCAACCTAAGACTATCAACCTTTGACATTGGTATTTTAAATATATAAAGATCTTGAAATTAGAATAGTAACATTCAGCCAATCAAGAAACCAATATTTGCTCAAAATTCATTATACCTTGGACAGTATGGTATTTGCTGTTGTTTAGTTGCTAAGTTGTGTCCAACTCTTTTGTGACCCCACGGACTGTAGTCCTCCAGGCTCCTCTGTCTATGGGATTTTCCAGGTAAGAATACTGGAATGGGTTGCCATTTCCTTCTCCAGGAGATCTTCCCAACTCAGGGACTGAACCCAGGTCTCCTGCATTGCAGGCAGATTGTTTAGCACTGAGCCACCAGGGAAGCCCAATATGGCATGACATGGACCTATATTAAAGACTGGCTTCAGCATTCATGAAATGGGAGCTCAGTATGATTATTTAATCTCTCTGAGCCTCAGTTCCCCCAGCAGTAAAATTAAGATATTCACCTGCCTGGCAGGGTAGTTGTAAGAATGAGAGTTATCCACGTACAATATTTAAGCTGGAGGCTGGCCCATAGTTGATATGTAACAAATAGTAGCTGTTTTCTCTTGGTCACACAGTCTAACTATTAGGGTGATAACTTCAGCCTCTTTTTCTTTTTTTTTTAATTTTATTTTATTTTTAAACTTTACATAATTGTATTAGTTTTGCCAAATATCAAAATGAATCCGCCACAGGTATAGAGCCTCTTTTTCTTAATGAGGAGGAAGAATGAAACTGCTGACCAAGAACAAGGACCAAGCAGATCACATATTTAAGAGAATGAAATGATATGGAACAGAAAATACTAAGAGCCTGATATAGTTGTTTTTCGAGTGTTAAGATCTATACAGCAGGATCATGATGTGATGTAGGGGAAAGGGATCAAAAAGGCTTTTTGAACTGCTTCTAGACTATATATATCCTGTGGTTTGCACTGTCCATCCAGAAGCCAGCACAGCGCCTGTAACACAGCAGGCTCTCAGTGCATAGCTGTTGAGTGAATGAAAGAGGTTCAAAGGAAGCATCACAATTTTTCTGCAGTCCAGGCTGGCTCAGCTATAGTGAACTTGAGTAGTTGTGTTATATCTCGATATTTTACTATGTAGCTCGTTTGTCAACCAACTAAGAAATCAGGGAGTTGTCAGGATGCAAACAAAAGTTTGTGCTTTTTTATTTCATATAAATGATATTTTTAAGTTACTATTGTGTTTAGTCCTGTGCTATCAACTGGGGGCGGTGCGGGGTGGGGGGGGGGGTGGAGCTTCCCAGGTGGCGCTAGTGGTAAAGAACCTGCCTGCCAATGCAGGTAGACATGAGACGCAGGTTCGATCCCTGGGTCATAAGATCCCCGGGAGGAGGGCATGGCAACTCACTCCAGTATTCTTGCCTGGAGAATTTCATGGACAGAGGAGCCTGGCGGGCTACAGTCCATAGTGTTGCACAGAGTCAGACACGATTGAAGTGACTTAGCACACACGCAAATATAGATTAGAGGAATAATACTAATAATAAAAAAAAAGTTTCAATAGGAGCCCTGCCTCCAAGGAGTTTAAAATCCAGTGGGGAAATGAGCACAAAGTTCAATACAAATGAAGGAGTTTAGAACGAGTGTCATATGATTGGTTTAGCCAGTAAGTCCTATGAGAGCTCTAGGGGCCAAGAAATCTTATTTGTCTGGGGAGAGCTTTGGAAGGGCAGCTCAGAGGACACGAACCAAAGTCTCACACATGTTTAAATCTCTGGTTAAATAACACCTCCTCAGTGAGGCGATCCCAAAAACCAGCCAGCAGAAGGCAGCTCTCCTAGTCCCGACCCCCTGTGGCTTTTGTATTTCCATTACAGCACTTGTTATGGGTCTGGTATTAGCTGGGCAACCAGACTGTGCCTTCCTGGAAGGCAGGCCCTATGGCTCTTTCATTTTGGCACCTTCTTCAGCAAGTAGAACATCACAGAGAGGCTGCTGCAGAGAGAACACTTTAATGAACTGGACAAATTCCTCTTGGTGTAATGGAGACAACAGGACTGACTGAAGCCGTTCTTTTGGGGAAGAAAGGAGATAGGACTAGAAAGGTATGTTGCGCCAGCCTGTTGTGGGCTCTGCTTACAGAATAAAGCCAACCACCCTCTGCTTCCAACTGGTTGGCATACAGAATGAATCCAGTGAGTGTTTTTCTTGAGAGAAGCAACATGATGAATGTGGAATTTGAAGACCTTGTCATGATACCTTATACTAGCTAGTATTGGAGCTGGAAAAATATCTTCTTGCTCAAGCATGCAGTTAAGCCCTCTAGTGAACAGTAAATAGTACAAAGAATGCCAGCAATGCACACACATAACCAACCAAAGAAAAAGTCCCAGTGCGTGTGTGCATGCTAAGTTACGTCAGTCATGTCTGACTCTTTGTGACCCTGTCAACCGTAGCCCAACTGGCTCCTTGGTCCATGAGATTCTCCTGGCAAGGATACTGTAGTGGGCTGCCATTTCCTTCTCCAGAGGATCTTCCAGATCCAGGTATCAAATCCGTGTCTCTTATGTCTCCTGCATTGGCAGGCGGGTTCTTTACCGCTAGCACCACCTGGGAAGCCCAAGAGTCCCAGTAGATATCCCAAATCTGACTCCTCTGGAGCCCTAGTATATGCCTAGACAACATTCATTTTATCATGTAAGGCAAGGATCCTGAATCAGCAGTCTTGGTCCTCTAAGAACAGAGTACAGGATGAAGTATGTTGGGAAAGGGTTAATATTTGGACACTGAAGCTACATGTTGAACTAGACATGGGAAATTGGCACAGGTAACAGATTAAAGCTTTACGCCCAGGAGAGAAGCACATATTGTCTTTAAATATACAAATGATCATACCTGTTATTTACAACTCCCTTTGAATGAAACTTTTTCAAAATTCTATTTTAGAAGGAAGTAGTATCATGTCATGTCAGATAATAGCTGCTAAATCCAAAGAAATTAATAAATTATACAAGAAATTGCAAGATAAAGTAACCAGACTTAAATGAAACCATTTTTAACATTCTTCCAAATGCTGCTGCTGCTGCTGCTAAGTCGCTTCATCGCGTCCGACTCTGTGCGACCCCATAGACGGCAGCCCACCAGGCTCCCCTGTCCCTGGGATTCTCCAGGCAAGAACACTGGAGTGGGTTGCCATTTCCTTCTCCAATGCATGAAAGTGAAAAGTGAAAGTGAAGTCGCTCAGTCGTGTCCGACTCTAGCGACCCCATGGACTGCAGCCTACCAGGCCTCTCTGTCCATGGGATTTTCCAGGCAAAAGTACTGGAGTGGGGTGCCATTGCCTTCTCCGCCTCTCCCAAAGGAGGCCCTATTAAAACAGTTTAGCAAGCCCTGGTCAAAGAATTCCTTCTCAACAGAATGTTGTTATGTTTTAATTCTTGTAGGCAAAACTCAGACTTTCCAGTGGATAGATTAAAGGGTAATTTTTTAAATATATCTATTTTTTAAAAAGTCTTCACTTACAAAAACATTCACAAGGCTCGTTTCCTTACTACACACTCCATTTGGATTTCAAATGGTACTTGATGTACACATAATTTTCTGGAAGCAGTTTAATTGTATAAAGCAAGACACACTTGTTCTGTAAATTGAGATATCCTTTAAGTCACGGGCCACATCCAGTGGCACTGCAGGAATTAAAAGAAACATTATGGCATATTCATCTTTCTCCCACATCACTGGCCTTCCAAGAGGAACTTATCAAACTTTTACTACCCCAAAGACACTTGCTTCCTGTGAATACTCTCCTTTTCTTCTCAAGATCTCTTCACTTCTAACAGTATTCACAACCCCAAACTTCCAGTTTCTAAAGTGAAAGGCAAAGGCAAATACACACTTCCACGATACATTCTAAAGACATGATTTGAAGATATTCTTTCTGGCCAGTTTTACAAGATCAGTTTAGATTTTTTACTCATTTGTCCAAAGCAACTAGATTGAAATATTCTGGAGTGCTCTCTATGCAACCATTGTCAAGATATTCATTCACTCAAAAAACCCTGAGTATCTTCTAAGCCCCAGATCCACGGCCAGCTAGTCAGAGCTGTGTATCATAAGAAGGCACTTTGAAGCACTGCCCAAGTAACAGTGGCCTCCATGATTGAAATGAGTGATCTATGGAACAGCTGAAAGTACACATTTGCATCCCCTGAAAAATAGACTTAAGTCATCTTTGATTAAAAAACAATGAATACATATACCATTTCCTAAATGCCTATCGATAAGAAAACAAAACAAATACACTGTTTCCTGTAGTGCCTAAAGACAAAACAAATACACTGTCTCCTATAGTTCCTAAAGAAGGGGGAATCTGTCTTCATGTGTTCTAAATTCTGGAAATTCTCAGTCAACATGATATGTGGATGATTAGGCAGATGTAGGCATAGCCATGAATAGAAGGCCCACAACAGCCAGAAAAAGAAATGGATATGAAAGGACTTTGAAACGCTGAAAAAATTGTCACAGGGACAAGCAGAAAGCAGTACAACAAAGATATAAGGACTTAGAGAAATAAATGGGTGAGGTAAGGCAGGACTGGTTAGACATTAAGACTTTTAGGAGGCTAAAGACTCTTAGCATCTTTAACTTCAATTAGCATGATCAGGAGGGCTTCTGTGTTGTGAAAGGAAAGGAAAGGTTAGTCGCTCAGTCGTGTCCGGCTCTTTGCGACCCCATGGACTATAGCCTGTGAGGCTCCTCTGTCCACGGGGATTCTCCAGGCAAGAATACTGGAGTGGGTTGCCATTTCCTCCTCCAGGGGATCTTCCCGACCCAGGGATCAAACCCAGGTCTCCTGCATTGCAGGCAGATTCCTTACCATCTGAGCCACCAGGGAAGCCCTTCTGTGTTGTGAAGGGTTACACAGAACACAGCTACAGTCTGTTTTCTGGGTTCCCTGAGGACCAAAAAAGAGGCACCAGACTCAACTAGAGGAGGGAGAATTTAGGGTGAATGTTTTTGCCTTAAGAGCCATTGAAATGAATTCTTTAAAGAGCTCAAGAGCTTGTGGGTGTGGTGGCTGAAGACAAGTCTCATCTGTACAAGAGAAGTATTTTCCTGTCTAAACACTAAAAGATAACTACTTGACCTTTCTTGAGATTTGTCATTCTTCGGTTGCAAAATCCTTTCTCCTGGTCTCCTTTGCACTGTGTTACCATGGACTCAGAGCTTACCCTATATCACATCAGGTACTTTCTTTCCTTTCAAAGAGACACTGCAGCATCCTCGGTGACTGCCAATCTGTCCCCAAGTTTGCACTCATTTCTGCAAAGGGCCTTGGTTTGCCATGAACATACATCTATTTAAAACAGACACATCTATTTATAGCATTTCATCAATCAATCTAGAAGTCTTTTGTAAGCATAAAGTTAGTTTGTGCTTGAATCTAACCAAACAGCTTAGATGGCAATCTGATCACTTCCAATTAATCTATGCACTTGTCAATGAAATAATTGTCTGGTAAGAATTACTTATGGCACAGACCTTACTCAGCAAAGAATTAATGCATGCTTTCTACTCAAATATTTTACAAGCACAGCAATGAGTTTAAAGGTTTCTGCCACATGTATTCTAAGGGGCATGGAGTCCATAGTCCCTTTAAGGATGATTACAAGCCATTTCCCATCTGAAAGGTAGAAACTTTGGTGGGTTTATTAGAAGCATGAGTTGTGAAAATAATCAGAAAATGAAATGTTGAACTGACCTCACAAAGTCTATAATGTATCTCCATCACTAATACTGCCCAGGATGCCCTAATGCTCAGATGAGCTTTGTTCTCCTTTTCATGAGGAGATCAATTGAAAATAACCAAATAAGCAAGGCCCATGCAACATGACAGATCAATCCTAACCTTCATCTTGGGATGCTCCAGGACCACTCCAAGTAGTTGGGGAGATCTTATGAAGTTCTCAGAAGGGAAAAATCTATCAATCCCAGTTAATTCTGTTGAGTAAACACATGCTACTCAGTAGTTTTTGAACAGGGAGGAAAAGATTTTGAAGAAACAAAAATTGCAAAGAGTAATCACTCATTTGGACTAAACATCCTAGCAAAATGAAATATTTAGAAGGGTGAGCAGTCTCCCTGGTCCTCGTGAGTTCAATGATCAAGAAAGTGCAAAGGGTTGCAATGGAAATGTTTGCTTGATAAGGCTACTTCGTTCAAATAATATGAAGACTGGCCAAAGTTTCCAAAGTAAAGATGTCATTTTCCATTTAGTTACATGTTCATATTTCTCATCAAAAAGTAGCCAGCAGAGTGACTGAAACCCTCCCCAAGAATCCCTGTCATGTTATTTTCAGAGGCTGGAAAGTGGCCACTTAGGCAACCTTGTCTCATCTTGTTTTCCTCCGTGAGCCAGAGGCTCTTGGGCGTTGGTTCCATTAGCTATCTGCCGCATCTCCCTGGCCGCCATGGAGGAACGGATCTTCTTTTAGTTTCACTTAGATATGGAGTGCCTATCTTCTGTGATTTCCCTGAAGATACACCTAATAAGATTCTCAGAATTAATATGTGACTGTGTCGAACTCCCCCCGCCCCGCCTTAGCTCTATGTTGCCTTCTCTTTCCTTCCTTTCCTAAGCTAAAAGCAAAATACATTTCAAGCTGATGATAATTATTTATTCCCCTTTCTTCCTTTAGAAATTCAAATGAATGCCTTGTGCTACCTACACAGAATAAAGGCAAATCGAGAGTTAGGAAATCTCTCTTGAACCAGCTTGTGTCACAGTTTTCTAAAGACAAACAGGGCTTTCCGGACACAAACATTTCTCTTCTCTAACAATTAAGATCTCAAATTCCTTAGGAAAAAACACAACAAAACAAAGGAAGCATTTCTCAAAGAGTCTGTGTTCAACAGCCACCCATCATGGAGAATGGGGAAACTGAACAGCCGCTGTCCCATCCCGACACAAGAGATCTCAACAGAAAGATCTCCGGCATAACTCTGCTAATTTCCACAAAGGCATTAATGTCCAGGAGAAGTTCTCAAATCTGTCCTTCAAAAACATTGCTTAAATAAATCTTACCTGAATACGACTTCCTTAACAAAGCCATGCTTCTTTATAAGCTGGTCCTACCCCAGACAATTGCTGTCTACATTGGGAGCAGACAGAGAGAAAGGAGATCAGAGAAAGTTTAGGGCACATCTAAAGTATTCTCCAAGGTACTGGCCAGAAACATCAAGCCCATACTCGCGGTATAGAGAGATCATTAATGGGCATTAGTGACAGACCATTATGACTCTCACAGATCATTAATGATTCATCATGCAGCAGTATTGTTCTGGCAATAATCAGACCATTGCTTGGACTCAGATATAAGCTTTGCCCATACTATTTGCTTAAACTTATTATTTCCAAGCATAAAATTTTATTTTGCCTTCTAGAATTACGAAAAATGGTCTGTAACAGGATCCCTCAGCACATTAGATGAGTTTTTGGAGCAAGCTGCTTTCTTTGGTAGACGTTTCTCCCACAGTCAGAAATCTTATTGTCTGAAAGGCTCCCTGATACCTTTTGGGATGTGGAAAATGTGTCCTTTATTTTGAAATTGAATTACTGATGAATCAAAAAGGCTACAAGCAAAATAAACATGGATAAGAATCTCCTGTCACAATTCCTTGTCAAATGTTGACACTTTACCTGATTTTTGAGTTTCTTGCCAAAAAATGCATTTTCATATTGAGGTCCTTTGTTAAAAAATTCAGACTCTACTAGCAGCCAATGATGAGGCTTTTAGCTAATTATAACAAAAAGCAAGAAACACAGTCTATTTTAACATTATGCCACACACGTTACTGAAGCACTCAACAGTGTTAATATAGGAATCAAAATTTTAAGGAAAAGTGAAACCCCAAACCAAATTGTCATTCTTTTTATTTCTGCCTTATGGAAGATCCACTATTTTGGTTAAAAATTCAAATGGAAATGGAAATTAAGTTATTCCGGGAGCAAATGAGTCTTTCCTATTGAACAGATTGGATTCTCCTTCTGTGTGGCTCTGGGAAAATTTCCCTTGAGTCAGAAAGAAAGGAAATCTGTCTCAAGGTCTGAATATCGTCACTATCAATGAATATTGAAGAATTACTGACACCCACCAGGAGCTATATTTATTGAACCCATCACCCATCCTCAGTGCTATATGGAAAGGAAGATTATGTATACCCAAAAGCATTCCATAAACTTACATAATTTTTTTTCCCTTAAGCGTCTCTGCATACTCAAAATTGCCTTGTGCTCTCTCCCTCCACTTTTCCATCCAACATGAAGAGTGTAACAGACAACAGCTGCAGACGGGAGCCCCTCCCAAAGGGATCCAGCCTCCAGCGAAATTGGTTTAGCTGTAAGGACAGGATTTCAGCAGTAGGCAGAGGATGGAGAAAATTTGTTCTGCCCTCAAATCAAGCATCCTCTCCCCGCCCCCATCCACTGCTCACAGCCAGGGGGCCTGAACACCAGGAGCCCTTAGAACCCACAGGAGCCAAGGAGCTGTTCCTCAGCAGGGGACAGTGTCCTGGTTTCATAAGCTTTGTTGTCACCGTTTTTGGGGTTTTTTGTTTGTTTGTTTTTAATTTTCAATAATTTTGGAACAAAGAGAATTTTTTAACATTTTCATTTTGCACCAGGCCCTGCAAATTAGGTAGCCATTCCTGAACCTTGCCAGCCATTCGTCAGTCCTGCTTAGAGGGGCAGATGGTCAGCTTCAGAGTGTGGCCATGGGGTCTTCCCCACGGCCCTGAGACTGGGAAGCTGAGCTTGTGTTCTAGCACCAGACACACAGCTGCACAGGCCTGGATCCCTGTTTGCAACCCAAATGGCTAATGGAAGAACTGAGGCTTCAGTGAACTCCTTACACAGGACAGATGCCAGCTTCCTTCAAACAAAAATAGAAAACCCTAATACAGAAGCAGTCTCTCTTGGCCAATGGAAGAACTCTTATTAAAAAGGCATTTCTCAAGGGAGGAAATTAAGTCATCTCCATCTGAGTGGTCTTACTGGGTCTCATCAAGAGACTCGGATCTTCCCTGTAGCTGCGCTATAGTTTCCTCTGGTCGGACAGGGGCTGCATCAGTCAGTGCACTGGGATGAGAGCAGCTCAGTCTTCAACTGTCTAGACGGTACAGAAATAAAGTGAGGGCTGACTTGGAGCCAAACTGCAAGGCAGGTGAAATTTATTTCTGCACTCCTTTCTCCCAAACTAGTTGTCAGCTACTGCAAGCCTTCGCCAGCTGCTAGAAGTCCACTGCAGGAGGAGTCCCCTACTAGGCATGGCAGCCCCCTCCGTACCCCAGGCCCTTGCTTCTATTGCATTTCAGGTCTCCCCAGCCTCCTAGTCCTCAATGTGACTGGTCTTGGTCAGGCATTATGGAGGAAAGCAATCCGATTAAATGGATTCACATGAATTCGTGAATAAATGACAAATCTCACAAAGGTGTTTTCACTTTGAAAGAAAGAGCCTTGTTCTTTCACTGGCATACTCTGGGACCAATGGAAGGATTTCAAGCGACAGAAAAGTATAAGGGATGCTAGTCTATTTTGCCATAGGTGGGATGGACTTCAACATTTTCATCACTTCTTGGTTGATTACAGTTTCTGAACCTTAGTGCTAAGGTCCTCCCACCCTTTCAAAAGTAGTAAGGGGGACAGGTTTGGGCTGAGCCAGCCTATTGGTACCACTCCCAACCCCACATGCCAGACTAATTGAGTTCTCAGAACTAGTACCAGGTTCTTTCACACCTCAGCAGGTCTGTTCAAGATCTCCCAGCCTTGGGTGCCTTCTGTCTGCCTGTTAACCTTTCAAATGGACATCTCCTAGGAAGGTTTTTCCTCCAGCCTCTCCACACTTCTCAGCTGACCATGGCCTCCTTGGTCCCTTCACTGTGCCCAACACAAACATCTATCATTGGACTATTCGACTTGATTGCATTCAGCTGTTTACATTTTTTGGCCTGTAAGTGGGCCTGAGGGCAAGGGTCCCCGTGTGAGCTGACAAGTGCCCGTGAACAAATGAAATCAACAGAAAATAGGGTATCCTAAATGGTGAACACATTAGGAGCCTGAGCCTGCACAGCTATCATCACTGGGACAAACATTCACCTGCTGTAGGACAGTTTTGCATTTGTCAGCTTACACAGGGGTTGCCAGGGTGCCTTCACTTCCCTTACAAGGATTTCATCCGGGTAGGATTGATATTGGGGTCAGCATGCAGTGCTGTGTCCATCACCCTCTTCAGCACCTCTTTTTCCGCCCATTGACCAATAGTACCCCTCCAAAGTCACAATCTACTGTCTGCCCTACAGGCAGAGCCCCACTAGACAGAAGCTGACAAATCTAGTCAGCTCCAGTGAGTGGCCTTTCATCTCAGCCCTAGAAGTTCAGATCTTCAAGCTTTCATCAGCCTGTGGCCCAGTAGCCCGAGTAAGCATCCTGCCTTCCTGGAGGCCCTGATCAATACTCTGCCCTCCTCTTAGAGCCCAGACACATCCACATCCAAAGCAATAATGCCTGATATTTAATCATTTCCCATTAAAATGCAAGGCTGTCTCCAGGCCCCCTTGACAGTTTAATTGTTTTAAAATGTCTGCAGAAGTCGATGTAAACAGATTTGTAGTACATTGTTCACTTGCACTGCAGCTTTCTGGCTAATTAATAAGACGGTTTTGCTGCAAATTGGGCATCTAGGCTGCATGGATCCCTCACGTTGGGAAAAAGTTATGGGAGAGAGGAATTTATAGGAGTAAGGATGGACACATTTTCCATTGAAAAGTACCAGTGACTTGAAATTTTATGCCTACACCAAAACCTGCATGCAAATGTTTATAGTGGCTTTATTCCTCATTGCCCAAAACTTGGAAGCAACTAGGATGTCCTTCAGTTGGTGAACAGATAAATAAACTGTGGTACATCCAGACAATGAAATATTATTCAACACTAAGGGGCTTCCCAAGTGGCACTAGTGGTAAAGAACCTATCTCCCAATGCAGGATATGTAAGAGATCCTGGGTTCGATTCCAGGATTGGGAAGATCCCCTGGAGGAGGGCTTGGCAACCCTCTCCAGTATTCTTGCCTGGAGAATCTCATAGAAAGAGGAGCCTGGCAGGCCATAGTCCATGGGGATCACAGAGTTGGACACGACTGAAGTGATTTAGCACATAGTAACAAATGGAGAGAAATGAGCTATCCAGCCACTAAGGGACATGGAAGAACCTCCAATGCATACGACTGAGTGAAAGCAGCCAATGAAAAAAGAGCACATACTGTGTGATTCCAACCAGATGACATACTGAGAAAGGCAAAATATGGTAACAGTAAAGTCATTGCAAGGGATCATGAGGAGGAATGGATGAATAGGCAGAGCACAGAGGATTTTTAGGGCAGTTAAAATACTCTGCATGATACCACGATGGATGGATGTCATTATACATTTGTCCAGACACACTGAAAGCCCAAGACCAAGAGTGAACCTTAGGGTAAGCTATGGACTTTGGGTGAGTAGGATGTCACTCTCATTCCATCAACTGCAACAAATGCACCACCCTGGTAGGGGATGTGGATGATGGGGGAGACTGTGTGTGGAAGGGGACAGGGGTATAGTGTAACCTTTCAAATGGACGTCTCCTAGGGGACATCAGTGTACCTTCCCCTCAATTTTGCTGTGAATCTAAAACTGCTCTAAAAAATAAAAATGAAAAGTACTGAGTACCTAGTAGGTTTCAGGAGTGCATGTTATCTCATTGAATCCTCATGATGACCCTGTAAGGTCTTTGTTCTGCTCTTTGTTTTTGTAGATGAGACAATGAAGGCTAAGAGAGGTGAAGTTCCTTGCCCAAGATCACACAGCGGGCAAGTGGCTGGAATCCTATCAAGGGTCTCAAAAGCTTGCTTGGTGGTTAAACTGGATACCCTTTATGGTTTCTCCTGAGGCAGAGTTATCATGATGGCAAATCCCTCCTCCTCTATAAAGCATTCTCCAGTGAATCCAACTGCTCAACATCCATCAGCACTGCCCATGTCTTTCATTTCTGATGATACTAAAGAGTCCCAGGGAGGAAAGGAAATGCCCAACAGGCACCCCCCCCCCACTTCAGTCAAAAGATAGGAACAGCTTCACTTCTGTCCATTGCTTAGGGCTGCATCTCCCTGTCAATTTCTCTGAGTGCAGCAGAGGCAGAGAAGCAGCCAGGGAGATCCACATCACCCCTACCCCTGGGAATACAGGAGTCAGCCTCAGTAACAGTTCACTATTTATTCTGCCCACGGCTCAAATCCAAAGGTACAAAAGGCACACATGAAACCTTGGCCACTCCCAGGAATGCTGCTTAATTGAGTATTTTAATGTAACAGTCACAACTGTGCAAAAAGCTAAGTGATGGGATCACAGTGGTAATGATTTCTTCCTTGGGCTTCTGTAAGAATTAGATGAGAAATTCACAGAAAGTGGGTAGGGCGGTGCCCAGCACACTGAGTGGTCGATGAAGCGAGTCTTTTTCTCTTCCCCTCAGTCCCTTCTGGCCCATTTACTCGTATCGCCTGTAGTCTCGTCGCTATCCTTCCTGACATTTTTGGCAGCATTTTTACAGAAACTGATCAATAAGCAAGCAATCCATGAACACTGACTGAGTCCTTACAGTGCACCTTTGGCATGTGCAGGAGACACAGATGGGAAACACACATATACCTGGAGCTCGGGGAATATAAAAGGATGCTAAACATGAATACAGTTTACAAATATCACTCAGCATCCAGGGCCAACAGGGCTATGCTGAAGGCAGAAACTGGAGCGATGATGTTGAAAACAAGGTTTGATTGGCCTAAGTCACTGGTTATACAAACTACAGCTCCCCAAATATTGATCGTGTTGTGTGTGTTCCCCTGTTACAGTCTTGTAAGAATCAAAACTGAACTAGTGCGCACACGCTGGTACTGCTTTGTCTTTGTGCTCTTAGGAGCAAGAGCTGGATGATACCCCATCTCTGATATTTGGACTGGTCTAGAATATTCTATGTCAAGGTTAAAAGCAACATAGCACATGTTTTCTTCTGCTTGATTCTGCTTCTCATGTTATAGTAAATAACACCCGAATGTGTCGATGAACAAGTTCAAGATATACAACAATTCATACATTTGTAAACTTGATGCTTGATCTTTTAAAGGTTCTAAAGGTGTGTGTGTGTGTGCGTGCATGTGTGCCAGCAGGCAGGCACAAATGCGCATCTTATTAGCAGGAAGACTTGTTCCAGACATACGTGATTTTCAAGCATCGTGGGAGAGTTATTCATTTCTCCCCATATTGTACGCAATGCAGGGAAAACAGAAAAGTTATTTGGTTTCTGCACTTTGTCTCTGAGGGAGAACAAACTAAAGAACGGCTTCCCTTTATGTTCATAGCACCCTCTGGTGGAGAGCTAGCATATTTCAGTTGTGTGCTAATCCTGCTTCAATGATTTTTATTTTCCTCTTAAGATTTTATGGAGGTAGAAATTAAAAATTTTGGCTTTTTTAGATAAGTCTCAATATCTCAATACCATAGGAATAAATTATAGTTTGTTTAGTTCTCTTATTCTGAAAATTATCTTGGCCGAATTTTAAATGAATGTCAATTTCTTATTTTAGGGAAACTACCTTTCATTCAGCAAACATTTCCTGAGTGCTTATTATGTGCTAAGTCTGTTCTGGCTGCTTGAGACACTGGAATAAAGAAGCCCGGGTCCCTGCTGGGGAGGAGCTTGTCCAGAGCTGAGAGGTCCCTTGGGAAACCATCTTCAAAAGTGAACCAGGCCAGGTTAAGACTCAAAGACGGTGAGCAAAAACCAAAAAGGCTTCATAGAGAAGGAGACAGTTGACCTGTGCACTGAAAGTTGAATAGTTGTTCGCAAGGCAGATGGGTTAGGTAAGAGAAATAGGTATTCTAGGCCAAAAAAGTAGACAGAGCAAGCCGAACCCACATGGGACACTCCTGAAGGTGAAGTCATTTAGCATGACCACAGGCTAAGGATGGGCAGTGAAGAACAGAGGGTTTCGGAGGCATAAACTGAAGAAGCAGGCAGTTTTAGGAATTTGGACTTCACCCCAAGGGCAATTTGGTTTCATACTAGAAAGGTTTAAAAGTGCTCTCACACAGGTAACATGGGCTGCAGCCTTGGGGGTGGGAGAGGAATGAAACAGAGAGCTCTGGTAAGTGACACAGTGAGAAATAATGAGGGGGTCATAGGTTCCTTCTGAAGACCCCACCATCACTACGCTGCCCCACCTCCCCCACAAAAAACCCTAGTTCTCTTCACTACACAACTGATTCTTGGGTTGGGGGAGGGGCAGGCACTGATGACTTCAAATAGTCACCTAAGCTGCTCTTTGATTTGGACACCAGGCAAATGGGCTCCATCCCATCTGGAGATTCACAAGGAAGTAAAACTGAGTCCCCCCAAAGCCAACTCTTCTGCCGAGATTAACCTCTCTACCAAAAACGTTATGCCCTTTCTTGTCTTACTCCTTTTCCTCTCAAGATGGAGCAGAATAAAAAAAAGGGGGCAGGGGATTGAAACTGAGCAGGACCCTGTGGGGGTCCTCCTGGGTAGAAAAGCCTCTCTTGTTTGTAGGAAAAACGGTTCAGCTTTCCAGTCCTTCCCTGAGTTCCACAGGGCAGATTCAAACACTTATCATTAAGGGAGTGAGGGAATGCAGGAACAAGCAACAATGCAGGCATGGAGCAGGGTCCTGGCTCCTTCT
Organism: Bos taurus; assembly: GCF_002263795.3. Classification (NCBI taxonomy): domain Eukaryota; kingdom Metazoa; phylum Chordata; class Mammalia; order Artiodactyla; family Bovidae; genus Bos; species Bos taurus. Next base: position 6,342,201 of record NW_020192292.1, on the reverse strand, counting down.
GAGGGTGTGCATAACAATCTGATATCTATCTTTGAGTTCTTCTATGGAACCAGGGTCCTCACCCAGATAGAGGTTGGTAACTTCAGGCTGAGCACACTCATGTGGACCCCAGATGGGTTGGAATCAGAAGGTTGATGATTGAGATTCTGAAAACACCATCCTCTTACCTCACTACTAACCAATCAGAGGAAGGCCACACATCCTGCAGTGCTTCCCACCACCTCCTCCAAATTTTGCCTATAAAAACTCTTCCCTAGCAAAACCATCAGGGAGATTGGGCTTTGTGAGCATGAGCCCCTCCTTTCTCCTTGTTCGGACCTGCAGCAAACCTTTCTCTGCTCCAAACTCCAATGGTTCCATTTGGCTCGAGTGTCAGGCACATGAGTGACTAGAGAAGCAACAGAGCAAAGTGGTGAAAAGCATGGGCTCCAGGGCCACACAGACGGAGGCTTGAGTCCTGTCTCTGAGCTTCCTTGGGCCTATTTCCTCACCTCTCTGACTTCCAACTTCCTCCTCTGGAAAATGGATGGAATAATTGTAGCTATCTGTTAGGGTGGTTGTGAGAACTCAGTTTGGTGATGTATATAAAGTACTCACTACAGTGACTGGCACATAATATGTGTGTAAGTGTGTCTGTGTGTGTGTTCAGTAGTTCAGTTGTGTCCGACTCTTGAGACCCCATGGAGTCTGCCAGGCTCCTCTGTCCATGGAATTTTCCAGGCAAGTGTACTGGAGTGGGTGGCCATTCCCTCTCCAGGGGATCTTCCATCCAGGGGTTGAACCCGCATCTCCTGTATCTCCTATATTGCAGGAGGATTCTTTACCACTAGTACCACCTTGGAAGCCCTGATAATAAGCAGTTGATATATCCCTCAATTAGAAATAAATAAATCTAAAGAGACTTAAATTTAGAGATTATATTTTTGTGTTTTTCTTAGCATTATGTAACATGAAAACTAAGCAAAATTCTGATCCATTCTGGCTCTGTTAAAATTTTTAAAAATGTAAAAAAAAACCTTACTGTATTTCCCCTTCCCCTTCCCTGTTCAGTGTTCCCAGGCAAATGAGTCTTTTGTAAGATGCCTATTATGCGAGTCCCATAGTATTAAATACCTGCCTTGGGTCTCAGGAAACCCTCTATTTGAAAGGTATCTAATGATTTCAGCAGTTTGTATCCCTCCTGACCAAGACAGAGTCTAAACTGCACAGGGAGAATTGAGATCAAGCCAGACTTTCTTGGTCCAGAGGGCCTGGTCTGTGTACCTGCCAATTCTTACTGGAAAGCACAGAGCCTGGAAAGAAGGCTGGCAGCAGAATCCTATGGGATTTCTAAGTCAGCCAAGAAAGAGGCAGGTGAACAGGCAAAGGCCAAGTCAGGATGGGAGGACAAGAGGACTTGGCATTGCTGGGAGCCCAAGCAGAGAGAGAGACAGCACGGTTAGGCCTGGAGGAATTGCTTGGGTCAAAGTGCACCTCCCACATGGCTTTTTATAGGACTGTCCCAGAGTAAGCATTCCTAAGAGTGAGTCCTTGGAAACACTAATCTGACCAAGATTTTCTGACTGAAAGGCCCCGTGATCAGTTAGTTTGGGAAAGGCTGTTCACCACGCCCTGCTCTTGGAGCTCTGTATTATACATTTGGATGGCTGAAGGTTCTCATAAAGCCTACAATAAAGAAACCTATTATCTGTGAGAAACTCTGGGTTAAACATACTAATTTGTTCCCAGAATCCTTTATTTCCCACAATAACTACTAATGTTCCTTAATACTAGTATTTAGTGAAAAGCCACTGAGGACATGCCGAGCTAAGGTCTCCTCGGCATGAGCCTCTTTAGCCAGGGCAGAATCACTCAGGGGGCCCGTGGAATGGTTCCAAGGTCCTGATCTTAGGTGGGTGTTGTGTTCCCCACCTGTGTATCAGATGACCCCAGAGTCAAGAGGTCAGAAAACCGCCCGGATGGCGCTGCCTCCACTACTTCTGGAATTTCTGGTTTCCAGGCGAGGGCTCCCTGAAGGAAGTTTCGAAAACCTGGTACCCAGAAAACTGAAGCCCTTGAAGAAGGCAGTCCACTTGCCCTAGAAGGAGGGCGCTTGTGGGCCAGCCACAGTGACTCTAGGCTTCTGAGGTAATGAAGTGCCAGAAAAAGGGAAAGAACTCAAGTATCATTTCTCCAGCCCGAGGGTTTCCTGTGGGCTCAGTTGCCCCCACATCGCTTCCGCAGCAGAAGTCCCCTCCTTTGACACATGAGAGAACAGAGACTCAGGAAGTCTCACCATAAGTTGGGGTTACAACCAACCCTGCTGCTTTTGTTCTAACATGAATATAGTATTTAATGGAATGGCACAAAATGTTGATAACCTTGGGATGTGGTTCTCTTATGCACTGAATTGTGTGTTCCCCTCCAGATTCAGAGGTTGAAGCCCTAGCCCCCAATTTGGCTATAGGGCCTTTAGAGGGGTGCATGCATGCATGCTAAGTCGCTTCAGTCGTGTCTGACTCTTTGCGACCCTATGGACTGTAGCCCACAAGGGCACCTCTGTCCATGGGGATTCTCCAACCAAGAATACTGGAGTGGGTAGCCATTCCCTTCTCCAGGGGAATCTTCTTGAACCAGGAATCAAACCCATGTCTCCTGCAGCTCCTGCATTGCTGGAGGATTCTTTATCCCTGAGCCACCAAGGAAGCCCCCTTAGGGGGTTAATTAGGCTAAATGACATCATAATGGTAGGGTCCTAATCTGAAGGGACTGGAGTCCTCATAAGAACAGGAAGAGACACTAGAGCACTCAGAAAATCTCTCTCTTTCTTTCCCACTCCCCCGCCCCCAGGACTATGGAAGAGCACCATGAGTAGTTAGCCATCTACAAGCCGGGAAAGAGGTTTTACCCCAAACTAACCCTTACAGCACCTTGATCCTGGACTTCTCGCCCCTAGAACTTTGGGAAAAGAAATGTCCAGTGTTTGAGTCACGCTGTTTCTAGTATTTTGCTTTGTCAGCCCGAGCTGACTAATACAGTACCTCCTTCTTCTAAAGTATACATAACTTTGCATTTCTTTTCCAAACAACCCCACCTAGAGGACAAAAGAGTCCAAATCTGTAAAACTGTATAACGCTTGGGAAAGATGCAACCAGGAGTGGTACACAAACAGGAATGTCATTTAAATGAAATAGAAATGAGGCAAAATCACAATGTCCAAATGCAAAGTGAAATCAGCAAACGTTTAATGAATGAGTAATCTGTACCTGGCTCTGTGCTTGACTGTAACAGGAGGCTGGGGTCGGAAACACCATGTTGAATAAAATCTCAAGGGATTCTGCATATAGTGGACGAGACAGAGAAGTAAACATTTAAAGAGGAGAGAAGTTCAGGGTTACAGGGCAGGGACGTCGAAGACATTGGTCCGAGTTTGGGAATCAGGGAAGGCATCCAGAAAAGGGGATATTAATCTGAAACAAGATGCAATCAGGTGAAAACAGGAACTGTTCTAGAAAGGGGCAGAACCCAGAAGAATCATACAAAGTTTCTATGCTAAATGAGCTCTTAGCTCCCAGGAGAGAGCAACAAACACACATATAATTAATAACCTTACAAGGTAGTCAGCATAACAACAGGGATGTGGCATAAGACGTTATGAAAGCACAGAGTGGGGCATCTACCAAACCCAGCCGTGGGGTGAGGGGTGGTCAGGGAAGCACCTTCTCAGAGCAGGTGGTGGTGGCAGAGTTTTGAAGGCCAGTGCTCATTAGCCAAGTGAGTTGGGAGGGGCTAAGAATTCCTGGCAGAGGGAACAAATACAAAGACAGGCTTGAGACAATCAGACCAGTTGGGAGACGCATCCAGCTTGGAATGCTTGGCACACAGATCTGCAGGGGTGGGATGAGACATGAAGTCGTGAAAGTTGCTAGAAGGCTGGATCGTGTGGCACCTCGTGGACCATGGAAAGGCTTGCCACCATCTTATGTGCCCGGGGGGAAATATGCATTTTCAGTGAGGGACCTGACCCAGTTGGCATTTTAGAAAGAGCTCAGTGGCTGCAGTGTGAAGACTGTGTGGTGGCTGCAAGTACAGGACTAGAGGAGGAGGATGACATCTGAGATGTCAGTTATCCCAGAAGCAATGTCAAGAGCCTAAATTGAGGCAATGACATGGTGAACAGAGAAAAAGCAGACTTCAAAGCCACTGTGGATGTAGAATGCATAGAACATGATCATGGACGGGAGATGGAAGGTAAAGAAGAGGCAAGTGTCAAAGAATACTCTAGGGTTTTTGACTTGGGCAACTGGATGGTTGAGGTGTTGTTGTTCATCAAGATAGGGAACTGTGGGGGGAATTCCCTGGTGGTCCAGTGATTAGGACTCCACACTTTCACTGCTCAGGGCCCGGGTTCAGTCCCTGGTCAGGGAACTAAGGTCCCATCAGCAATGAGGCAGGGTAAAAAGAAAAGATAGGGAGCCTCAGAGTTCATTTTCCCAATAGCCTATTTTTACAGGTGAGGAAAGTAAACTCACCCAATATCATTCAAAAAGTGAGTGACAACTGGCACTACAAGCCAAATATTTTCTGATTCTTTGCCAACTAATCATTTCACGGAAGAGGGACCTGATTCTGGAGTGAAGAGCAAAGAGACGGTAACTGAAGTCTTGGCGGGTAGAGTAGATAAGATGTGACGCCCTGGGAAGGATGCATAGAAGGAGATGAGGAGGAGGCTGAGGACGAAATCTTGAGAAATGCTAACATTTATAATAGAGGAAGAGGAGGGAGTGAAGGAGAGGAAATAGTATCTTTCTGCTAGCATCTTTTATTCTGTTTCAGTAACATATTGTTGAAAGGCATCACCTTTCGAGATGAGCTTAAAGAGAGTAACCACCTCTTCCCTTTTCACTCTTTTGTAAATCCATTAGCAGGAAATTACACCCATAAGCAGCAACAGAATTTTTCAGTAGGAACAGACCCTACATCAAACCCTATTAAATAACACATCCTATCAAGTGGAATATGTGAAGGGTATCCATGGTCAAAAGTAATGGTGTCGTAAGGGTGGAGCCTAATTACCTTCATCTGAGAAGGGAGCAGTTAACAGTGTTTGCCACTGTTATCATTATCGTCATCATCATCAACATAGCAACTATTATTTACATTTACTCTTCATGATTATCTCAAAATGCAGCCATTATTGCTGCTGCTGCTGCTGTTGCTAAGTCGCTTCAGTTGTGTCCGACTCTGTGCGACCCCAGAGATGGCAGGCCACCAGGCCCCCCTGTCCCTGGGATTCTCCAGGCAAGAACACTGGAGTGGGTTGCCATTTCCTTCTCCAACGCATGAAAGTGAAAAGTGAAAGTGAAGTCGCTCAGTCGTGTCCGACTCAGTGACCCCATGGACTGCAGCCTACCAGGCTCCTCTGCCCATGGGATTTTCCAGGCTAGAGTACTATTAGGGTCCAATTCCTTTCAATTTGTTACAGAAGAATTATGCTATTGTTCATAATTCCTTTACCAAATCTAGAAAAAAGAAACTTTGGTGCTCAAGCAGATAAACAGCCCCACCAGGCAAAGGACTATTTTAAAAAGAGGTGGCCAGGTCTATAAAGATACAGGATATCCTCCTGAAGTCTTTGTGCAATTTGAAGCTCTGATACTTGTAGAAGTATAAATGTTACAAACGCATAAAACATCACCTGAGAGCTCACTTGAATTTCCTCCAAATTCTAAACATTAAGCTCTTAATTTCAATTTTTTGTTTCAGCCCATTGTTTGCCATCTTCAAGAGGGGCTGAAATAAAAAATTAAAATCAAAAGCCTAACATCCAAGATCCACAATTAAATGAGTTTAGCCATTATTAACTTAGTCTATTTTATAGATGACAAAAGCCCAGTATATGGAAAGTAGAACCTGCTCAGGCAGTAGAAGAACTTACATTTGAACACATTTAATAATTCAACAAATACTATTAAGAAGAATTAAAGGACTTCCCTGGTGGTCTCGTGGCTAAGACTCTTGAGCTCCCCATGCAGGAGGCCCGCGTTCGATCAGGGAATTGGTCAGGGAACTAGATTCCGCATGCCACAACTAAGACCTGGCACAGCCAAATAAATAAATAATTAAATAAAGAAAAGAGTCGAGCACCTCCTATGATGGACCTCACTCTAGAAAAGTGTTCTCCCAAGTCAGATACATGAGTCTCAGGGATGGGCAAAGCAATCAGATATGGGAAGAACAGATTGGAACTCCAAATACACTTACTTCTTTCATCTTTTTTTTATTTGTATGCTTATGTTTATTTTAGAATATAATTTAAATCTATTAGTAAAAATTTACATATACATAATTGCACACAAATAAATATGTACACTCAGGTAGAGGTGTGTGATCAAGAGGTTTGTAGATGACCGGGTGTACAGACAGTGATAAACAAAAACCTCACTAGCCCTGATCTCGTATAAATTACACATAACGCTGTCTGTCTCCTGAACCCATGTACCTGAGTCTATTTTATACCACTATGAAGTACACAAATCCTTTGTACTGTTTGGACGAAAGCACAGACCATGGATTTAATTTAAAATATAGTTTTGTGAACAATTTATTTTCCAGACATTTATCCTCAGAGGCTATTTCTCATTGTCAGAAAAATATCAGGGGTATCTGTGTTTGAATCAGCACCTTCCATTACTCATTTTTAGTGATGATGATTTTTTATAGTTGAAACATGAAAAGAATTTTAAAATTTGAAATACATTCCCAGATAACTGACCACATTACAGGTTAGCTTCATTTTCCCACATTCCCTAAGCGCTACTTTTCTTTAATATGTTGAATCCTCCATTGTCTCAGACATTCATCAAATCTTTGAGAGCATTGTTTATTCTAAGAACTGTTCTAGGCACTAAGGAATTCAACTTGTATGTTAGCATATCTTCAGTTTTTGTCTTTTCCAAAAGTTAAATGCTAGATAAAGCTTTACTTATCTGGGTATTATTTTTTCCCTTTCTCTGAGTCATGTGGCCACCACCAACAACAAAAAAGAAGGCCTTGTCAGGGGCTCAAGTTTTAATTGTCAGATATGAATAGAGCAAATACACAGGAATTAATTTTACTGATAGACATGAAGTCACAGGTGCAGAAGTGGTTTCCCTTTTGATGGCTATGAGCTACTCTTTGAATTTTTAGAGTGCAAAGATAAGAATGTGTCTGAATTACCAAGCATCTGCCCTGCCAGTATGATAAGAGTTTCAAGAGAGCCCAATTCAACTAAGAATCAACAATGCCAAACTATCAGACTCCTGGAACTTGTGAGATGAGACAATGAAGCTTATAACCATCTTGATCTTTCTAGTTTGTATGGCCAAAACTGAGCAATGTTTGAGTCTAAGACTTAATGAAAGCAAATTTTTCTTTCATAAAATGTCTCAAGTTGAGCTGAGAACCACTCTCAGTGGTACAATAGGGTGACAGGATTGAGATGGCTGACTGGCTGGCTGGGCTAGACAATGAATAAGAATACTTCAGCCTATCAAGTAGCAGTATTCTTGTGAACTTAATCAAAACTGATCAGACACTAGACTTCTAACTGTGCTCTTTTGTTTGACTAAAGCTGATGAATGTTTTCTGGACTGGTTGTGTCTTGCTGCTCTCTCAATAGCTAACAGATTATTCCTCCCTCTTGTTATCACCACTATTACCATCACCACCAACAAAATCATGCAGCCAACACATAAATGGATTCAGATTCTGAGACTCACAACTGAAATAATGCCAAAGTCTTTGATTATAGTAGTAACAACTGGCTCCCGCTTAAAAATCCATTTTATCAGCATTTACTATGTATGTGTTACTTACACACAGGACTAGCTCGAATTTTGGATAGAAGTTATCCTCTGTGTTTCTTCTAATGAAGGAGCATGCCAAGTAGATCTACATGTTCACGGTCTATTTAAAACTAGAGAGAGAGTTTCCAGTAAAATGGATATGGTATAATTCAGCATATGTGGGTAAGAGGCACTAAAACGGAGGCTCTCTGAGGACAGGAACATTGGTTTGGCTCCCTGTGTGTACTATGCTTTATATAATAGCTGGCACATGGTAAGCAGTCAATAAATATTGTTTTGAATGAATGAATGGATACAAGACTGTCCACTAGATTAATCTGACTCTCTCTCCTCTGCCTTCAATCAGTTAGAATGCTCATTTCCAGAAAATTAACTCCTTGGTTCCCACCGCACACACACATTACTTCACCAACTTAACTGCCCTGACACTACTGTCCTTAAAAAGGCCTGCTTGCACAGCTGGCCCCTTGCCTGGTGTCTGGAACTAGGCTGGCAAACAGTTCCCTAAAATGATATGAAACTTGCATGAAATGATAAACGTGACTTGGTGCATTTAAACAATTCTGTACAAACAAGGTAGTTCTTGCTGAATACCTATCCATTTTCCCTCTAGGTATCTGGAATTTTGGCATGTATCAGGCAGATAGATGGTGCCTATGTGACTAGCCCTCAGTAGAAACCCTGAGTCCTGGGTCTCTAATGAGATTCCTGGATAGACAACCTTTCACATGTGTTGTCATGCTTCTTGCTGGGGAAACAAGCATGTCCTCTTGGCAAGGACCCTTGGAGACTTGCGCCTGGTTTCCTCCAGATTTCTTCCCATGTACCTTATCCTCAAGCTGGCTTTGGTGTATATCCTTTTGCTGTAATAAATCACAAACAGGAGCAAGACCGTATGCTAAACCCTGTGAGTCCTTCTAGTGAATCACTGAGCTTGGGAGTAGTCTGGGCAACTCCTAACACATCTTCTACTATATACTCATCACATTTCATGAAATAAATAAAATCGCCTCAGATCCACCTGAGACTGTCAGCTCCATGGGGCAGTAACCTTGCTGGTTTCATTTACCACAGTATCAGCAGCACCTAGCACAGTGCCTGGCACACTGACTGTGAATATTTAAAATATTGGGTTGGCCAAAAGGTTTGTTCTGGGTTTTCAGTAAGATGTTACGAAAAACCTGAATGAACTTTTTGTCCAACCTAATATGGCAGAAAGTGAAGAACTAAAGAGCCTCTTGAAGAAAGTGAAAGTGAAAAAGCTGGCTTAAAACTCAGCATTAAAAAAACAAAGATCATGGCATCCAGTCCCATCACTTCATGGCAAATAGACAGGGGAAAAAATGGAAACAGTGACAGACTTTGTTTTCTTGGGCTCCAAAATCACTGCAGATGGTGACTGCAGCCATGAAATTAAAAGGCACTTGCTCCTTGGAAGAACAGCTATGACCAACCTAGACAGCAGATTAAAAAGCAAAGACATTACTTTGCTGACAAAGGCACGTCTAGTCAAAGCTATGGTTTTTCCAGTGGTCATGTATGGATGTGAGAGTTGGACCATAAAGAAAGCTGAGCACTGAAGAACTGATGCTTTTGAACTGTGGTGTTGGAGAAGACTCTTGAGAGTCCCTTGGACTGCAAGGAGATCCAACTAGTCAGTCCTAAAGGAAATCAGTCCTGAATATTCATTGGAAGGACTGATTCTGAAGCTGAAACTCCAATACTTTGGCCACCTGATGTGAAGAACTGACTCCTTGGAAAAGATCCTGATGTTGGGAAAGACTGAAGGCAGGAGGAGAAGGGTATGACAGAGGATGAGATGGTTTGATGGCATCACTGACTTGATGGACATGTCTGAGCAAGCTCCGGGAGTTGGTGATGGACAGGGAAGCCTGGCGTGTTTCATTCCATGGGGTCTCAAAGAGTTGGACACAACAGAGTGACTGAACTGAACTGAAAATTTGTGGAACACACGAGTTAATGAAAGAATACATAAATTAGAGAACTATGTATTGAAAATTAATACCTTAAACTACATGTACAAACTCATTGTTAAAGGCAGAAAGATGGTTAAACCCAATATTAGTCTGATTTTTATACCTCAGTGTCTAACAATTTCTTATGGAATATTTGTCTAAAATTGTAACAGAGCTAATTAGAAAGTACAATCTAATAGACTCAGGTTTTTTCTCTTGCCTTTAGCATAGCACCTGATATATATAAGGCACTCAAATGTAGTTATTTAATAAACAAATTAATGAAGATATATATCAGGTTCAAACTCTATAATGAAATTGCTACATTAGTTTGCTCTCAGAATAAGAAATTAGTCTGGACTGTGAAAATCCATTTGTTAGCGAATCATCACAAATTTGTATTTCTTTTCTGAAAAACTTACCCATACTTCATAGAATCAGTTATTTGTGGAGAAGATTTCTAAGCCGGTAGCTCTAACTCATTTATCATAAAGGTCAGGAGAGGGAAAGAGCTTATCCAAAGTCTTCTGTATGAGGAATATATGGGGGGTTAAACTTATACCCCAGATTCCTATGTTGAAGTCCTAATTGCCTCAGCACCTCAAAATGTGACTATTTGGAGATACAGCCTTTACAGAGATAATTATATTAAAGGAAAGCAGTAGGGGCTTCCCAGGTGGCTCAGTGGTAAACAATCTACCTACTAATGCAGGAGCTGCAGGTGACGTGGGTTCAATCCATGGGTCGGGAAGATCCCCTGGAGAAGGGAATGGCAACCCACTCCAGTATTCTTGCCTGGTGAATTCCATGGACAGAGGAACCTGGTGGGCTACAGTCCATGGGGTGGCAAAAGGGTCGGACATGACTTAGCGACCAAACAACAACAGTGATAGTCCAAACAAAGGTGTCCACAGAAGTGGAGATTTGGACACACAAAGAGAACCAGAGATGTACACACAAAGAGGCAAGTGCACGTGCGGACATTAGAAGGTGGCCATCTGCAAGTCAAGGACAGAGGTCTTCGAAGAAACCATCCCTGCTGACCCCTTGATCTTAGACTTGAGAACTGTGAGAAAATAAATTTTTATGGTTCAAGTCACGCATTCGGTGGTACTTTGTTATGGTAGCTCTGGCAAACGAATACAAATGTCATCCTTCAGATGACAACTTTTGCTACGCATCCGTGTCAGACCAGGGAAAACAGAAGGCAGCTGGCAGTCAGAGATTCTGGGAGCTCTGGGCAGCTCATCCCTCTCTCCCGTTGCCCAGTCAAATTTCAGGCTGGAGAAGCCAAGCCAGCTGGTGGAGGCTGGAGTAGGGTTTGGGGAGGAGCCTGTGATGGCAGAAAGTCTGATGCAGGCTACTGAGTGCTGGTCATTAGCAAGCAGATTCCTGGAGATGGCAGCATTAGCTAATGATTGCTCCTTCAGGCAGGACAGCTGCCTTTTTCCTTTTTCCCTAACAACTGACAGCCAGGGTAGGATAAGGAATGGGTCCAAATCAAGCAAGGACACTTGCCAGGGCCATATGTTCCTAACTGGGGTGGGGAGCCCTAACAAAGCTTATAGGATTTCTTCCTCTTGGTTAATTTCCACACCCCGCCCACCCACCTCCAATCCCAGCACTTTAGTGGAGCACAGTGTCCATGAATGCCAGGCTGCCTGGGGGACAATTAGACCATCGCATCACTCAGTGTGCTTTGCACATTTCCCATTCCAGTCATCCTGGTGATTTGATAGTCCTGCCCATTCCCGCCTCTCCCCACATCCCTCCTCTCCACTGCCTCGAGGCAATGTACCACGCAGATTTCTGGCTCCAGGCTTGTGTTCCCACCGTAGACTCCATCTGGAATGTCCTCCTTCCCTTTGTCTAATGCCAATCCTTTATCTACTACTAGGCTGAATGAAACCCCTGTCATCCATGAAGGCTTCTTTGGACACCATAACCTTTCCCTTCCCCTCAATCACAATAATGTGTTATGATGAGCATCCTATAACAGAGCTGTATGTGAGAAGCTGTAAGATGGGAGCCGGGGGTGAATAAGGGTAGGACAGAGACAGGAGAAATAACCCTGTGTATATACTGAGCGTGGCACTTACTGGCTTGGCACCTAATCCCGTGCTCCCTTAGGAACAAGTGTGACATCATGGTTTGACTGGCAGGTCATGTTACATTTTCTGTATGCTGATCACCGCTACCTCAGGGCTCTCCTTGCCAACACAACCCCACTCCTCACCCCCTCCCCCAGCCTTTGTACCTCACCTATCCTATGTGTCACTGGACATTCTCCCAAGTTGCTTCCCAACTCTTTTAACTTAGTAGGTGCTGAATATACATGTAGAGGTGAATTTCAATCCAGTGTGGCACCTCACTAGGTTTCTGAGAAAATCTAAAAATAACTGTCTTGTGATTGCTTTCAGTCATCATGAAAATGTCAGGCAAGCATGACGAGGAGCCAGCCACCACTCTCTGTGAACTCTTCTATGCCTAGAAATGAGTGTGAGTCAAAAGTGAGTTGTCAAAGAAATGGAGGCCGAAGGCCACCAGAAAGGGCCAAATGGGTAATCCCTGACCTTGAAATGCTCAGACTGCTGAGGAAGACAGGTACTGAGCACTGCAGGGACAGATGGGCAAGGAGATGTGGAAGCCTGAGAAAACAGACAAGGGGTGGGGAGTGGACAAAGCAGATTTGAGGACCTGCCCTCCACCAGATTTTGGGCAAGGTACTTTACCCAGAAGAGCTCATTCAATGGCTTTGGCAAAGTCGTGAAGTTGGTCCCGTTACCCCACCCATTTCTGACATCATAAAAAGACAGGTTAATGGACTTGCCCAGCACCACGCATCTAAAAAGTAGTCGGGCGAGATTTGAACCAGGTCAGTTAAAGACTCCAGTGGGCTATACTGTTCTTGTGCTGTCCCTGCAAATGCAGCTTCAAAGGCAGATACCATGTAACACTTTGGCTCTGATTTCTTGGCTCTTAGACTCTCCCTTCTCAGTTATCACCAGAGAAAGGTTGAGATGAACAGGACTTACCCTCCTCTCACACAGGAAATGTAAATCCCTTGGCATATCACATGTTCCCTCCTTAAACTGCAGCTGGCCCTGAAGCATTGTGGTCCTGCAGCTCTTGAAGCAAGTTTTGATTACAAAAACTCTCTGAAGTAAAATCATTTATCCTTGTTAAAGGACGCAGCCAAAATCAATATATGCATTCTATCTTCTATAACAGTCATTTCATTTATGCTAAGTAAATAATAGATCCACAATCAATGATTTGGCTATATACTAATGGAAAATAATGAAAGCAGCTCATGTGAATAAATTGAGGCCCCCCCCCCCTTTTGAATCATCTTAGGATGGTCTGCACCTACTTCACTTTAATACAACTGTGCTGGCAGGCCAGCGGGAACAGCAGGCAGGTCTCCTGGCTGCACATTAACTCTTGAAGGCCAATCCATAGCCAACAGCACATCATAGCCCTTTCGTGATGAGAGGGTAGACAGGTTTACCGCATGCTGCCTGCACTCAGTTTTCACTGCTGGTTGGTCAAAGTCACTGTTGGCTTTCGATTCATAGGTAAAGATGCAAATGTCTGCTTAACCATAGACACCCAGAATAAGACTGGGGATGACATCATGAAACTGATAGACCCACTTTTGCTTCAGGATCTCAACACACCTAAGTTTTTGCAATAGATGGGGAACCCTGCAAACACCAAGTGAATATTGGTGCCCTGACAGCTCCTTAGGGCTTATTTCAAACTGGTCATCTTTCCTGTAAAATGCCATTTATGGCAACTGGCTGAGAGAGAGCTATTAATAGTAAGCAAAGCAGGGCATGGCTCCCGCAGACACCTCAAGTATGCTGTTCTCTGGATTAGCGAACAAAGGGAGAGTGAAGTTCGCATATGGGCTGAGGAGAAAGAAAGCGTGTGGAGCGGTTACAATGGCCTAGCTCACTGATCCCAAGCCCGAGGTCACCAGTGGAACAGGATGACCTTTAACACTACTCTCTGCAGCCCTGCTGGCCTCACTCTGGGGCCTGATCCTGGCTTCCTCATTGTTTTCTCTGTCCTACTTCTTGAGTGTGATGTGTATAAGAGGAAAGGGTACAACCTCCAGAATCTGAGACCTGGACCGACTCCACCAGTTAGGAGAGATGTGACTTGGAGCAATTATGTCACCTCTCTAAACTTCAGTTCTTCCTCTGTAAACTGGAGCTCTGCAAGATTATCAGGAGGCTAAGGGGAGATGATTCTAATAAAGCAGCTGAAATCTAACAGGACTTCAATAAATGGCAATTGTTCCGGCTAATTCTGAAAGTTAGGATCCTGTATTCCCCTTCTTCTCATAACAATGATCAGCACAGTTACTTCATGAATAAACCTGGCCTTTGATGAGTCCTTGCTGTGTGCTAGGAACTGGGCTAGGAACTCTGTGTGCCTTGTTGGGGCATGTGAAGGTGGGTGGGGAGAAGTGGGGAGATAATGGTTATAATTAAAGGAATGGTCAGGTCCCTGAAACTCTGCCTACCTCAGCAACCATTATTAATCTTAGAGATGCTTGTGTAAGAGAGGATAAACAATGCACATTTAATCCAGATCAAAGTTTCTGACATCATAGTTCTTGTCACACATCTGCTCTCCTTCAGCAATTCCTTGTGTCCATCCTGGGCTGAACAAGCAGCAAGGCACTGCTCTGGGGTTTGAGCAGCTGTGTGCATGTGCATATGTGTGCACACTTGTGCCGAAAGAGAAAGGCAAGGATTAGAAAACCCTTTGCAAGTGTCTGACAGTGGTTTCTTTACATTAACCATCCCATTCCAGTGTTGATTCTTGCAAAGAGGGAGCAGGCAGCCATCTCAAGCCTACCCTGGTGTTAGCTTGGCATGTCAAGGTTGCAGCCCCCTTAGAGAACCGAGATTCCAGAACACTCCTCCCACTGCCAATGTGGGTGGGGAAAGGTCTTGGAAAGTGTGGCCAAAAGAAAAGAAATTAACAGACAACTCATTGCAGATGAGAAGTCTGAGGGCTACCATGCCACCCCACCACAACCCAGTCTCCAGTTCAGTTACTGTCAGGGCCTCCAGTGGGACTTCAGCACTGAGGTCACTAAGTCAACAGCAAGGCTGGATTAGAACCCATATCTAAACTGTGTGAACCCCAGCCCTCTCACACTCCACCGTAAAATGTGCCTAGAAAGCTACAAGAAAGAAAAAGCTGGGACAATGGAACAAGGACAGGTCAACATGAAAGCTCAGCTTTCTTTCAGCTTCTAAGAACACATGTCTGGACACGCATCGCACTATCAGACTGTGGGTCAAAATCCTGAACATGCAGATTTATGTTCCTCTCTGGCTCTGATCTCAGCAGAATTACCATGTTAAGTGTGCCAGAAAGAACCCCAGAGGGTTCATTTAAGTCTACTTGAAGGGCCCTTGCTCATGCTTTTTATGGCCCTTGAGGTTTAATATTCTCTGCCATGCCACCTGGTCCTCCTTCACCTGCCATTCAGTTCTTATTAATGATGACTTATGCCTGTGACAAAGGTCACAGACATGATTTTTTACTCTCATTATCAAACTCGGTCATAACTTTTGAATGAAATAGGACTGCTCCTCTAGAGCTGTGAGCACTTCACCATTCCTGGAACAGCTTTGGAGATATTCAAGGCTGAAAGCTTAGAAAGGGCCACTGAGGCAGCAGGCTAGCCAGGAGGCACGCTGCCCTCTACACTGTTAAAGCTGGTGGTAAGTCGGGTTCTCAAAAATGAATAGTGTGATGTCTGCCTCACGGGACTTGAGAGCAGTGGTGGATCGTTCCACTGTCCAGTATGATGTTTGTGATAAAGCTGCCCCACCATCAGTGCTCACTAAGGTGGCACCAAGTTTCCTCCTATTTATCAAATCCAGATGGTATTTTTCAACTCTTAAGTTCAAAAGATCTGTTTGCCAACACCTGACATTAAGAACCACACTTGGTTCTTGGATATTCCCCCACTCTTGGCTTTCCTGACCCCACATTATCCAGTTTATCTTTCCAGCTTCTCCATCTCCTCTCCTGTCTCCTTAAGGGCTCCATTTTCTACTTCAAACTCCTCATTGTTGGTGGTACTCAAGATTCTGTGAACACTACTCTTCTCCTTCCTTCTTTTCTCTTTAGATCAGTGCTGTCTAATGGAACTTTCTGCAGTGATGGAAATATTCTAAATCTTTGCTGTCCAGTATGGTAGCCACAAGTTAGATATAGCCATTGAGCAATTAAGTGTAGCAAGTGGGATTGAAGAACTGAATTTTTAACTTCATTTAATTACAGATAACTTAAACTTAACTAGCCACATGTGCCTACATGCCTATCTTTTGGATAGCCCAGCTCTAGACACTCATGTGTGGAAGTCTCATTTGGTCACATGTCTACAGGTAACACTTGCATGTTTATGACTTTTCCATGTCCTTTGACTTGATAACCAAGTGTACATGGAAGAGTTTCATCAATGTTACTTCCAGTAAAATCTCTACTTACAGGCCCAGCACATACAACAAATACTTGTGAAATGAGAGTCTGAACAAAGGATAAATATAAATAAATAAGCGTCAGGGGAGTGGTGTGTTAGTCACTCAGTTGTGTCTGATTCTTTACGACCCTATGGACTGTAGCCCACCAGGCTCCTCTGTCCATGGAATTTTCCAGATGAAAATACTGGAGTGGGTTGCCATTTCCTCCTCCAGGGGATCTACCTCACCCAGGGATCAAACCCAGATCTCTCGCATTGCAGGCAGATTCTTTACCATCTGGGTCACCAGGGAAGCCCGAACAAAGGATAGTGAATTACTTTGACTTTCATCCATTCTTATGAGAACTAGGATTTTGGAATTCAGGTGAAGAGCAAATGACTTAGCTGGCTGATGAAATCCAGAACCTACATTCTTCTCCAAATGTATCCCATTCCTTCACCACCTGCAGGACAGGAAGAGCTCAGATTTTGTCCTCTGAGGAGGTAGTGTGGGGACTGGATTAAGATCTTGGTAATATCTGAAGTCACACTGTCTGGGTATGAATCTTGACTCTACCTCTTATTAGATGTGAATGGGGGCAAGTTACTTAACCTTTTAGTGCCTGTTTCTTCACTGTAAAATGGGGATGACAATCATAGCACTTACTTCCTGTACTTATTGTGAGGATTAGTGAAATACTATGGCCACCTGATGCGAAGGACCGACTCACTGGAAAAGACCCTGATGCTGGGAAAGATTGAAGGTAGGAGGAGAAGGGGACGACAGAGGATGAGATGTTTGGATGGCATCACCGACTCAATGGACATGAGCTTGAGTAAGCTCCGGGAGTTGGGTGATGGACAGAGAGGCTTGGCGTGCTGCAGTCCATGGGGTCGTAAAGAGTCAGACACGATTGAGTGACTGAACTGAACCGAAGTGAACTGATGCATAAAACTGTACCTAATGCAACTGTCTGGCATAGAATAATGGTAATAATGATAGCTAATATGGACCTGGATCACAAGCTAACTGAGTTCCCTAATCTGGCTTAAACATGCCCTTCATAAGAAGGTCCAGGAACTCTGGATCCCAGGTCCAAAATGAGGGCCACTTAATGAGGTCCCCCAAATCAATACACCTTTAGTAGCAGAACTGGCTACCAGGCCTCATCCTGTACATTCAGTTCTGGAGTACTCTCAGACTCTGGGTTTCTAAGCCTTGTATGGCTACTCACAAGTTAATAGAATTGTTTTCATAGCCAACTAGAGAGCCCTGGAAGGTATTCTGGATTTATAGAGAAATATTTCCCAAAATGACTGAGTTTTTAATTCTATCTCATCATAACTAGAGACAATGGAATCCCTGCTTGGCTTACAGACAGCCTGGAAAAAATATGTACATGTATATATAATATAAATATAGATGTATATATATTACATTGTATATATATTTTAGGGTTTCCCTGGTGGCCCAAATGGTAAAGAATCCATCTGCAATGCAGGAGACCTAGGTTTGATCCCTGGGTTGGGAAGATCCCCTGGAGAAGGGCATGGCAACCCACTCCAGTATTCTTGCCTGGAGAATCCCCACGGACAGAGGAGCCTGGTAGGCTACAGTCCATTGGGTTGCAAAGAGACGTGACTGAGTGATTAAGCACACATATATATTTTATATAATGTATATACATTAACATATATGTATATATCCATAATGTACATATGGATATATACATAAACATAAACCTATTTTTTCCCCAAACTTGCTTTCAGTCAAGCAGAGGGCTCTACTTTCTCTAGTTATAGTCAGTCTACCTAGCTATATAATATAAATATACATTACACATATCATATATGCAGTATATGTTATATCTTGTTCATACATATACTTAAATACATCTTACAAGTCTGAAGTGCTTCCCCTATTCGACATTGTCCCTTAATACCTAGACTTCTAGCTGGGAACCTGTGTATCTTTGCTGGTTTGGGGACAGATACATGGTTCACTCCATGAGTATCTGCAATCCTTCCATGTCACATCTACTACATTTGCTTGTGCACAAAAGCATGGATGTTGTATCTGTAAGACGGTGTCTCCTGTACAGCAAGAATGATAATTGGATGCTAAGACCTTAAAGTCAACATTGATTTGGGAACTGAATGTTCTGGTAACAGTTAGTTAGCATCCTTAATCATAGTATTATCCTTGATCCTAAATCATGAACCTTAACATGAGGAGCGACTTTGGAGGACACTGAAGAGTTGGCATTCTTCCTTGGGTGGACCACCCCCTCCCTGCTGTGAATTCACCAGCTGTCAAACAAGGCCTTGCATGCTTTGCCCACATGGTAAATTGCAGTTCTGAGCTCCATCCAGTGCTAAGAATACATCCTCAACCATGGGACAACATGTCACGCTTGCATTTATGTATTGGGCAGAGAAAAAACAGCTGGAGAAGTGGCTGAATTGGGGAAGCAGAAGCATAGTAAGTGCTCACACTGTCAGCTGGTGGATCTTTAGAAAGAAGCAAGTGGTTACCAGTCAGCTACATTGCTTCCCACGCCGTGACCAAGGCACAGAGAAAAAAGAAAGACACCATCACTTCTTTGGATCCAGTTGTCCCAAACGAGCCTCTTTCCCCCTGCTTGAGTAGCATTTGCTGTGTTTGTAGCTTGTACCATGAGCTGAGAAACCCCTTCCTCTGCCCAGGAAGCCTCAGATCCAGGTCCCACCTGGACAGCCCAGCAGCACAGGAACCAACTGTGATTAGAAAGCATGTCAACCCTGAACCTGGGTCACTGGAATCATGGCAGCTTTTCCAGATAAAAGCAGGTGTAATTAACCCTTTGATACACTAGTGAAATAAAATCAAATTCTGTTTGTTCCACCTGAAATAAAATTCAAGTATAGGGAAAACCTCTATACCTTGCTGAGGGAAACACTCAACTTTTTAAAAAGTGGTACAACAGTTCCTAAGGTGGGCACCCTTAGGCCTGCTGCTGGTCCTCGTAGTGTTGAAGTTGGCCAACTATGGCCCAAGGTCACACAAAGCCCACTGTCATCTGTTTTGGCCCAGCTACAAGCTAAGACTGTTTTTTCCATTTTTATATTGTTGAAAAAAATCAAAAGAAGAATAATGTTGCATGATACATGAAAATTATGTGACACAAACTTCAAGGTCCTTAAGCAAAGTTTTCTTGGAACAAGGCCATGGCCATCCATATTGTCTGTGGCTGCCTTGTAACTACAGTGGCAAAATTGAATCATTGGAGCAGAGGCTGCAAAGCCGTAAAATACTACTGCCTAGCCCTTTATGGAAAAAGTTTTTCAACCTCTTTCTTAGTGTTCCGATAATCTCTTTTATAAAATGCTATTAAGTGTACCTTGTATCTAAGACTTTTGTAGGGATCAAATTAGATGATGGGTTTAAATGCACCTTCTTGGGAATTCAAAAGGCAACAACAGACACTGGAAGGAAATCTGGGGCCTGTGAGAGATGGCTATTTCTCCTCTTTTCAATCAGTTCCTTCACAATAATGGCAAAGGATCTACTCAATAACAATAAATATGTACTAAGCCACTGAATGGCAAAAAAAAAAAAAAAAAAAAAAAGTAGTTACAAATGTAAGAGGTATGGGATCTTCCTTTGATATCAGTTCCACCACTTGCTTAATATGTAAACTGGAGAAATCCTGGGACCTTGCTGAGCCTCTTTCCTTATCGGCAAAATAAATTAATAATATGTACCCCATTTAGTGTACATAGCAGTCCAGTGTGAGAATAACTATGTCCATGTGCCTGCCTATGTGCTTCACTCACTCAGTCATGTCTGACTCTGTGACTTCACGGACTGCAGGCCCACCAGGTTCCTCTGTCTATGGGATTTTCCAGGCAAGAATACTGGAGCAGGCTGCCATTTCCTTCTCCAGGGGATTTTCCTGACCCAGGGATCAAAAGCCATCTCTTCTGCATTGGCAGGCAGATTCCTTATCACTTGAACCCACCTGGAAAGCTCCAATTAATGTAACAGGGAAGAACAAGTCCTGACTCCATATTGGATCTATTTCTTTCATTTGAACCTTTGTACCCTATTGCTTTTGCTACAAGTTAATGACTAAAGGGATGTTGCCGGTAGCTAAAAGGAGGCATAAATAGTCAATCTCTCAGGACCCTGACTCCTATTGCCTGGAACATTAAGCTAAAATATCTTTATTTAGCTCACAGGAAACATTCTGAATAGGCCTATGAATGGCTGCAGGAAAGAAGAAATTAAAATATCTCTTCTGGAGTCTGGCAGGACTAAGAAATATTTTGGTGGGAACTAGGAAATATTTGCAACAACTTAGTGAATTTTTTGCTTTAACTTCTCACCTGCTCTTCTTGTACAATAAAGAAACTAGCATCCAAACCCAGGCAAGACAGTTCTTTAGGACATTAGTCCCCATCTTCTCAGCCTGCTGGCTTTCCTAATAAGCCACCACTCCTTGACCCAACAGTTTGTCTCTCAGTTGACTGGCCAAGCTTTATGAGTTTGGACTCCGAAACAATTAGCTAGCCCAAAGTGCTTTTTAAATGCAAAAGTAAAAGTGCCTCACATGCCAGTGTGATGATTATTATATGTACTGTCTCTCCTCTGTTCACTTGCTTCGTCACCCTTTCAAAACTGTCAGATCTATTAAGCATGGCTTCCCCTTAACAGAAACTAAGTACATGTGCTGCCTTTGTCCAGGTGGGATTATATGATCCTGTCCTCTAGTATACACTCCACCAGCTTATTTGACATGGAAAATCAGATTCCCTAGTCCTCAGTGTACCATGCCAGGTACCCTGATCCCATGCCCAATTGTTATATGGCAGAAAGACCAAGAGACAAACAAGGAATAGAATGTGAGTTAGAGATGGCTTGAAGGCGATTTCAGAAAAAAAACAGCTGCATGAAAATAGACAAAAGCCATGCTGTCATGGTTAAGAGAGCTGGTTCAGGAGTTAGATGGGCTTGGATTTTGAATTCCCACTCTGCCTCTGCATCTGTGAGACCTGGAATGAGTTATAATCTCTTTGAGGGCTACTAAAAACCCTTCCAAGTCTCCCCATTGCCCCAGAGATAGCATCACCTCTCCCAAGATGGCTATCAAGACCCTGCATGATATCTGGCTTATATTCAATTCTTCTTTCTCTACTCTTAAGCCTTCATGGACCTGTTTCAGATCCTTGAATGTTCCATGTTTCTTCCCTACCTAAGGGACTCTGCATGTGCTATTCCCCAGGTGGGAGTGAAATGCCCTCCCCCACTCTACTCTTGCCTCCTTTACCTATCTTTCATCTGTCTTGTCCTTTTAGGTATTTGAGGACTTCTGCTGGTTTTTGGTAGGTGTTCTATGAGAACTGCTCCATTCGTTGATGTATTTTTGATGTATTTGTGGGAGGAAATGAGATCCATGACCAACGACCTCTGGCATCTTGATTCTTCTCTTATTCATTCTTCAGACTTAGTTTGAAATGTCAATTTCTCCAGAAAGTTCTTCCTAACCCCTACCCCTGTATCCACACAACTGGTTTATGGAACACCACCCTCCCAACAGCATCCTGTGCCTCTATGGACTAGCATTTGATACCAGTACATACATTTTTAAAAGTGTAAAGTGGGTATTAATTGTCAAATGTCTGTCTCATCCATGAGAACAAGGGTCTGGTCACCATTTTGTCTAGTATCTAGATTTGTGCCCACTACATAGTGGGTGATGAAGAATAAACACTTATTGGATAAATGAATGAATGACTCTGGGATGTATTTTATTTTAGAGGATTCAACTTCATCATCTCACAGAGCAAAAGTTCCTGAAGGCTAACATCTGCAAGAACTTGGATAGCAGGTCCAAGTAGCAGGTCCTTTCAGAGTAACAGTTTCAACCTCCCAATGACATAATTTCAGGGCAATCTCTTTTTTCTGTTGCTAGCCAGAATGCTATTCAAACCCAAATAATGCAGTCCATGTTAAAGGAATTTAAATAGCTTTCTGACATTGCATGTGATTTATAATGTCTGAAAAGGCAGAGCTGAGATGGCTGATGTTTCCTTACACTGCAACAAATTAAGGTGTCCTGTTTCCCCAGCAGGTGTGTGAATACTGTAAATCCAATCAATGCCTAATGACAGCACGTTCCGTAAAGTGAACGAGGGAGGTTGTTTCTGTTATAATTTCTTGCATCTTCCCACTGCCTCAGTGAGAAGGCAGCTTCCTTTTCTACCTCTTGAAATGACAGTAAAATCTCACTCCTATTTCCAAGTCTTTTACCCAAGACAGATATAAGCTCCCCTATAAATCCACTTTGAGCAGAGTACACAGAATGTGGTGTTTGGGCATTCAACTATGCTTCTCAAACCTTTCATGTGGGTACAAATCCCGGGATATCTCGGTAAAATGCAAATTCTCACACAGAAGGCTAGGGATCCTTTCAGGCTATGGGTTCACGAACCAGACTTTGAGAAGTGAAGTCCTAACGGATACTTTCATCTTTCTTCGGTATCATCAGTAGTAAATAATGTGATCAATGATCATTCTGATGCCCTGAAAATTCCTTCTTAAACCATCCCCCAAAGAGGCAGAAATCCAAGGCATCAACTTTAAATTTTGGGGTCACAGTCAAGAATTCCCCAAGAAAGCAACTCTTTGGAAAGCTAAGGGGTGTTTCAAGCTTGGAGTAGGAAGGCTACAAGCAGAAGTTGTAGTCAAAACAGACCACAGACATCCTGGTCCAGTTATTTACAAATTGTATGACCTTGGCCAGGACATTTAACCTTATTGACCATCAGTTTCCTCATTAGTGCAAAGGGATTAATAATTGCCAAGGGAATTTGGAGCATCATAAACTGAGATATAGTGCAGAGCCTGGCAGTGATTGTATTAGCACAGCCAAGGGACATCTTGGTCCATACACCTGGTTGCATTTAAGGACCCACACTAGCTAACCAACTAAGCTTCCTCATTGGCAGCCTCCTCTGTGGAAATACCTGCCAGAAAAGGGGCCTATGGGGGGACTGCAAAGCCACAGATGTTTGTGACTTGGTCCTTAGCCCTTTAAGTTCACAACTGCCATCAGCCCCATGAGGAATACTGTCACTGAAACCTGGCATCACCCACCGCCCCTCTCCACCACCATGGCCCACCCTTTCAGGCCTGGCTATTTAGGTATCTAAGGGCTTCCCTGGTGGCTCAGTGGTAAAGAATTCACCTGCCAACACAGGAGATGCAGATTTGATCCCTGGTCAGGCAGGTCCCCTGGAGAAGAGAATGGCAACCCACTCCAGTATTCTTGCCTGGGAAATTCCATGGACAGAGGAGCCTGGAGGGCTACAGTACATGGGGTTGCAAAGAGTTGGACACAACTGAGCATCCATGCACATTTAGGTATCTATCATTTTATCTTCAGACACCATCAAACACTTCTTTAAAACTAGAAACTTTCTTCTCTCTATGGAATTTGGAAAGTTTTGTAGTTTTTAGGCATGCATCACCTGATGTATATAAAACAAAATAAAATGTCTGGAATCAGATGGTCCACATTTCCTGTCTGACATTTAGTTTCTTTTAACATCTATGCTGTTCACAACAGGATAGAGGTTTCCCTTAGAAGCTAAGGACCAGAGTGATACTTCTTGGAGTGCTGGTAATGCTTTCATCTAGGTGGTCATTACTTAAGTGTGCTCAGTGTATAAACCTTAATCATTAATTATATGTGCAATCTTCTGTATATGCAAATACTTTACTACAAACTGTTGAAACATGCCATTCATACTAACTCATCTACAAGACTAGGCAATGTTGGGAATAAGTGCTTTTATGTTCAGAAAGCAAGAGTAGGTAGGATAGTTTAAAAAAAATCTTGCTAGTGGCCAGTCTCCGTGCCAACAGCCTAGGAGGTGACATCTTATTGATTCTCCCTGTCAGCCCACTTCCTTTTATTTTGGTCTATGTGAAAAAAGGCATGAAGCAGATTCGTGGAAGCCTCGAACTCCTGTGGGAAGTGTAGGAAGGACCGCGCAGTTTGGGGTCCAGCATGGTGGTGCCCTGACTTGCTTGGTTTGGTTCTGTCCCAGGTGGTGTCTAATTGTGTGACACTGCGGGAGCCAACATCTTGCGTCAGCTGACAGGTATGACTCAGCAAGGAGCACAGCTCAGCTGACTGTTCTCGTCCAATAACACTGTCAGCAAGCTTCTCTGTCACAGAGAGCAATGAGACATACTCAAGCCATGGCTACTTGGCATGCAGTCATAAATGGATACTATTTCACGGTAGTTACTGAGGTTAGGATTTTATTCTTCAAGATAATCTTCTCCTGTGTCTTTGTGGACACAGGAGTTGGATTCAACTCCTCTTTAGTTATACACTGAAAGGAACCATATACAGTAGCTCTGATAGCAATGTGGTGGGGCGGTTAAGCATGTGGGCTTTAGTGTAAGATAGATTCAGGTTCAAGTCCTTGCTCTGACACTTACTAGCTGTGTGACCTGGCACAAGTTACCAAACCTCTCTGTGCCTCAGTTTTATTTGAAATAGATCAAGTTGTTATGAAGCATGAATGACATAATGTTTGTAACATTTGCTTAGACCAGTGCCTGACACAGATTTAAACACTCAGTAAGTAATCATTATTGTAGCATCATCATGCCTGTGACTGCCATGGAAAATCAAGGAGACAAAATGTAGAAAATGTGTGATGCAAAGTTAGCACTTGACAAATGCTAACTGTGATCATTTTGAGACAACTGTTTCAGAGATTAGCATTGCTGTGGGAACATTGCTCCTTAGGGAAGCTGGGTATTATCCTGATTAGTTGGAGTATAATCTGACTTGTAAATAAAGAAAAGGAAAAAGTATGAGTTATTGTCCCTGAAAAGGCCTTGCAAAACCCCCTGAGACTAGGGTCAGCTCTCTTTGCATCTGGTGACCCGTGCTGCCCACCTGCAACCAACCATCCAGTTACTGAGAAAGTTGAACATCATTGTCCCTAAATGTAATCCCTGAAATCTTATACTGGATTTCTCTCACTCTATATTCATTCATGTAGCTATTCATTTGCAGGTCTTCTTTAGAACATGATTTTGTCAAACGTACTCCAAAACAACAACAGACTCTGAAAATGTAATATTTGGTAAAAAAAAAAAGTTATGTGGTCAAAGGTGGCAACTCTGCATACTCTACCCCTCTTTTGACATCTGTAACATACATTAGCCTACTAAAGGTTCTGACAAGTCCTGCCAATCACTTGTTGGTTCATTCCTTTAATGAAACGCGTACTGAGTGCTTAGTATTTATCAGTCACTATTCTAGGCACTGAGAGAAATAGAGCAAAGAACCAAATCACCCTCCAGGGCACAGTTTAATCCAGTGTTTCCCAAATCCACTCTCCGTAGAGATGATGATTTGGAACGTGCTAATTCCCCACTCTCATTACAGCTGAAATGAGTATCTAGAATTTCCAAAGCCTGGCATGCGATCTCACACCTCTGCATCTGCTTTACCCTCCTCCGCCTGGAACGTCTTTTCTCTTTCCTCAACCCGTGTCTGCCTCACTAACTCTGTTCTTCCATGTGGATTCTTATCCAGCCACAATTTCTCTGAGAAGGGCTGCTTAGCTCATGCCGCCAGGCTGAAAGTGTCCACCTTTCTTGGGATGCTCACCATGCACAGGGCACACCCTGTTTCATGGCACAGATCATTATGATCTCTTGACTTCCTGGTCCTTGACCAGACGCTGCTATCCCAGAAGGAAGTGACTATGCACCATCCATCTCTGTATTCCCAGAACTTAACTTGAGTTTGGCTCTCAGAAGGGACTGTATGATGGAGAAGGCAATGGCACCCCACTCCAGTACTCTTGCCTGGAAAATACCATGGGCGGAGGAGCCTGGTAGGCTGCAGTCCATGGGGTCGCTAAGAGTCGGACACGACTGAGTGACTTCACTTTCACTTTTCACTTTCATGCATTGGAGAAGGAAATGGCAACCCACTCCAGTGTTCTTGCCTGGAGAATCCCAGGGACGGGGGAGCCTGGTGGGCTGCCGTCTATGGGGTCGCATAGAGTCGGACACAACTGAAGTAACTTAGCAGCAGCAGCTGCATTTTATTTATATAACTTGGAAATGATAAACAACACTGAGAATTGCCAGATAAAATATAGGATGCCCAGTGAAATTTGAATTTCAGATAACAGTAAATTTGTTTTTTGTATAAGTATGACCCATGCAATGTTTCAGATATTGTTGTTGCTCATCTGAAATTCAAATTTCCCTCGACATCATTTATTTTTATTAGCAATTGCACATGTGATGCCTTTGTATGAACAGCTATGGGATAGTCAAACTGTCCTATGACTATACCTTCAAAAAAAAAAAAAAAAAGTCCAGGGCATTGGAGGCAGTAATTAATAGATAAGCTTGGGAACAATCTCTCATTCTTTCCTGACATTCATGGTGAAGACAGGGAGAAAGGAGGCTGTCATGATTCTAGAAGAGAAAGAAGTTTATCTCTCTGAAAGAAAGTGAGCAAACTCAGTTTGAAAGGGTTTAGAACATCTAGGTTCAGTTCAGTTCAGTCGCTTAGTCGTGTCCGACTCTTAGTCAGTCCGACATGGACTGCAGCACGCCAGG
Organism: Bos taurus; assembly: GCF_002263795.3. Classification (NCBI taxonomy): domain Eukaryota; kingdom Metazoa; phylum Chordata; class Mammalia; order Artiodactyla; family Bovidae; genus Bos; species Bos taurus. Next base: position 6,315,255 of record NW_020192292.1, on the reverse strand, counting down.
CCTCCCTGTCCATCACCAATTCCCGGAGTTTACTCAAACTCATGTCCATTGAGTTGGTGATGCCATCCAACCATCTCATCCTCTGTCTTCCCCTTCTCTTCTTGCCTTCGATCTTTCCCAGCATCGGAGTCTTTTCAAATGAGTCAGCTTTTCACAACAGGTGGCTTAGCAACATCGAGGTTGGGTTGCTAAAATCTGTGGAGGCTGTGGTAACAGATCCATTTAAAGTGAAAAGTGGAGAGAGCCTTCATTTTTGTTATTGATTGGTTAGGTTTTGACTTTGTGCTTTCAGAGAAAACATACATCGATAATTTTTTAAAAGGGAAGTTTATCAACTATTACAAGGAGAATAAAAGTACTATGCCTAAGGAATTTAGAAGAACTAAGCCTAACACATTTTAAGCACGTAACCAGAGTAGACGTTCCAAAAATTGGAGCTGCTAACATTACTATCATGTCTACTGTTTGGCATTATTTCTAAATCTGGAGAAATATTCTATAGTCTTCCCTTCTTTCAAACTGTAACAAGATTGTCTAGAACAAAGGACTAACTTTTAGGGGAAAGGCAAGCGTAGGGAACTCGAAAACTTACATCTCACCATCAGTGCTGAATTTGTACTCTCAAATTATAGCACCCTTGGCTCAGATGGTAAAGAATTTGCTTGCAATGCAGGAGACCTGGGTTCGATCCCTGGGTCAGGAAGACCCTTGGAGAAGGGCATGGCAACCCATTCCAGTATTCTTGCCTGGAGAATTCCATAGACAGAGGAACCTGGTAGGCTACAGTCCATGGGGTCGCAAAGAGTTGGACATGACTTAGCAACTAACACTTTCACTTTCACAAAGAGCAAAGATTTTATCCTGACAGAATTTTGATACTGTTTATTTTTAGTTATTATTTATTCTCTGTGTCAGTCCATTAACTCCATGCCTTTTTCAGCCATGCTTAACATTGGCATTTGAGCAAACTTTGCTAGTTTAGTGAGTGAGCTGCAAAGACGGAAAGATGGCCAGAGATTAGGACTCATTTTGTCCTCAAAGGCATGTTCTGCTAGCTGGATCACAAATGAGAATCTCCAGTTCTATTACAAATTGATCCACTATGGTTTTGGCCACTTTTCCTTTTACCTCTGTGACCTATTTAACAGCTTTGGAAACTTAAAATCCACGAAGTACTCTAACTGCAATTAGATCTTGTGTTAGGTCAGTGTTACCTCTCATACTATTTGTCCCTAACACAAATCTACACAAAATGTCATTCATGGAGTCTTGCTGGCAAAGCTAGATATGAACATATATATAGTGTGCTCAAACCATGGCAGCATAGAAGACTATTTCTGCACTGAGCTAACTGCTGTGTCATTGTAAGTTGAAGGTGATGGCTGTTCTATATTTAGCTCAAAAAAAAAAAAAAAATGGCCTCACTAAAAAACGAAAGAGATGATCAGTTGATACTCAGCAAAAGCAAATGATAGTAGTCTCATAAAATTTAAAGAGGGATCAGGGTTCCAGGAAGCAAGTTACTACAAATAGAACCATGGAACTAGTTAGTCCATCCTTATGGCCTGTGCTTCCCGTAGTCTGTACAGTGCCTGGGAATTAGTCCTAATGCATAAATGCTGTCTCTTCCAGTGAGGTCACATGAGGGCCTTCCAGAGAAATCCTGGTCTCACTGGGCCCCTACAGGACAGAGGAGTAAGGTTTGACTTATTAATGGTAAAAGCAGATGGGTTCCCCAAGTTTCAGAGACCAAGTAGGTGGCAATGGAGGGGGGATCAAACATGCCATTGTTCCCACTGGCATATTTTATGAAATATTAAATGCCAATAACAACTTCCCAGTAACCCAACAATTTTGAAATACTAAACAATCAAATGATGAACAATATCCACTTTTTGTAAAATCAAGCTATAACATATTGTGTGTTGACTAAGGCATTACAAACAAAGTAAAATTTGGACTGTTCATATTAAGGAACAGTTAATGCTTATAATCTTACCTCTTAGCTGTCAATAATTTTGCTATGTTCAGTTCAGCTCAGTCACTCAGTCGAGTCCGACTCTGCAATCCCATGGACAGCAGCATGCCAGGCTTCCCTGTCCATCACCAACTCCCAAAGCTTACTCAAACTCATGTCGATTGAGTTGGTGACGCCATCCAACCATCTCATCCTCTGTCATCCCCTTTGCATCCTGCCTTCAGTCTTTCTCAACATCAGGGTCTTTTCTAAGGAGTCAGTTCTTCGCATCAGGTGGCCAAAGTATTGGAGTTTCAGTTTCACCATCAGTCCTTCCAATGAATATGCAGGACTGACTTCCTTTAGGATTGACTGGATGGATCTCCTTGCAGTCCAAGGGACTCTCAAAAGTCTTCTCCAACACCACAATTCAAAAGCACCAATCCTTCAGTGCTCAGCTTTCTTTATGGTGCAACTCTCACATCCATATATGACTACTGGAAAATCCACAGCCTTGACTAGACGAACCTTTGTTGGCAAAATAATGTCTCTGCTTTTTAATATGCTGCTGAGGTTGGTAATAGCTTTTCTTCCAAGGAGCAAGCGTCTTTTAATTTCATGGCTGCAATCACCATCTGCAGGGATTTTGAAGCCCAAGAAAAGAAAGTCTGTCACTGTTTCCATTGTTTCCCTGTCTGTTTGCCATGAAGTGATGGGACCAGATACCATGATCTTAGTTTTTTGTATGTTGAGTTTTAAGCCAGTGCTTTCACTTTCCTCTTTCACTTTCATCAAGAGGCTCTTTAGTTCCTCTTCACTTTCTGCCATAAGGGTGGTGTCATCTGTGTATCTGAGGTTTTGATATTTCTCCCAGAAATCTTGATTTCAGCTTGTGCTTCTTCCAGCCCAGCATTTCACATGATGTACTCTGCATATAAGTTAAATAAGCGAAATGACAATATACAGCCTTGACATACTCCTTTCCCTATTTGGAACCAGTTCTTTGTTCCATGTCCAGTTCTAACTGTTGCTTCCTGACCTGCATACAGGTTTCTCAAGAGGCAGGTGAGGTGGTCTGGTATTCCCATCTCTTAAAGAATTTTCCAGTGTGTTGTGATCCACACGGTCAAAAGCTTTGGCATCATCAATGAAGCGGCTGTTTTTTCTGGAACTCTCTTGCTTTTTCTATGATCCAACAGATATTTGCAATTTGATCTCTGGTTCCTCTGCCTTTTCTAAACCCAGCTTGAACATCTGGAAGTTCTTGGTTCACATACTGTTGGAGCCTAGCTTGGAGAATTTTCAGCATTACTTTGCTAGCGTGTGAGATGAGTGCAATTGTGCAGTAGTTTGAACATTCTTTGGCTTTGCCTTTCTTTTGGATTGGAATAAAAACTGATCTTTTCCAGTCCTGTGGCCACTGCTGAATTTTCCAAATTTGCTAGAATATTGAGTGCAGCACTTTCACAACATCATCTTTTAGGATTCGAATAACTTATCTGGAATTCTATCACCTCCACTAGCATTGTTCATAGTGATGCTTCCTAAGGCCCACTTGACTTTGAATTCCAGGATGTCTGGCTCTAGGTGAGTGATCACACCATCGTGGTTATCTGGGTAATTAAGGTCATTTCTGTAGTTCTTCTGAACTTTTGCTATGGCCCCCAACGGAGGAGCCTGGTAGGCTGCAGTCCATGGGTCGCTAGGAGTCAGACACGACTGAGCAACTTCACTTTCACTTTTCACTTTCATGCATTGGAGAAGGAAATGGCAACCCACTCCAGTGTTCTTGCCTGGAGAATCCCAGGGACGGGGGAGCCTGGTGGGCTGCCGTCTATGGGGTTGCACAGAGTCGGACACGACTGAAGCGACGCAGCAGCAGCAAGCAATTTAATAGAAAATACTTCATGGAGGGGTGATTTCACTTGAGAACACAGACCATTCAGCATCCATCCAAAGACCACACATTTAAGGTACTATATGCCAACAGTGGGACACACCCTTGCCTTTAATCTGTTAACATTCTTTCCAGACTTTTCAGCTGATTTTGTTCAAGCCAACGCAGAAGGGGTTTTTACCTTTACAAGTGTGTACATGAATAGATTCGAATATCGAGGCCTTGGCTCACTCTTTTCCCAGCCCCGCATGTACCATACAGTCCAGTGACACCAGCGCTACTATCCTCTGTCCTTTCATCGTCCTGTTCCTTTGCTCTAGCTTTTGCCTCAGGCCCTGACTTGAAGGAGATGATGATTTCATAGAAAGGAGGAGATAACGGTTTCTACTTATTCTTTGCAGGAACTAAGGAAAGTAGGACCTCAATACGTAACTTATTTTTAAATTTAAAAACTGAAAAAATTAATTGTGAAATTTAGGTCATCTTACAAAATACACTTCAAATATTTTCTCTGTAGCAATAGAGATGATGATGTGGAGAGCTAAAACTTACACAGCACTTACTAAAAGCTAGGCTAAGTGTTTTGTATATATTAACTCATTTAATCCTGCCTTCATTCATATGAAGGAAGCACTGTATTCTCCCAATTTATAGATGAGGAAACTGAGGTATTAAGAAGTTTAGGACCTTGCCCAAAGTCATTCAATTGGTAAGTAGGATTCAAAACTAGGATTCAAAAACAACTAGGATTCAAACTCAGACAGGTTGGAGCCAGAGTCTGTTCTCTTATCCACCACACCAAATTGTTAGGTGTTCCTACAGCTCTCGTAGCCCATGCACAGATTTTGGCTTACCCTAACACTGTTATGTACAGGATGTGAGAGTTGGACCATAAAGAAGGCTGAGCACCAAAGAACTGATGCTTTCGAACTGTGGTGCTGGAGAAGACTCTTGAAAGTCCCTTGGACTGCAAGGAGATCAAATCAGTCCATCCTAAAGGAAATCAGTCCCGAATATTCATTGGAAGGACTGATACTGAAGCTGAAGCTCCAATATTTTGCCCACCTGATGCGAAGAGCCAACTCACTGGAAAAGACCTTGATGCTGGGAAAGACTGGAGAAGGAGGAGAAAGGAGAAGGGGATAACAGAGGATGAGATGGTTGGATGACATCACTGCCTCATTGGACATGAGTTTGAGCAATCTCCGGGAGATGGTAAAGGACAGTAAAGTGTGGTTTGCTGCAGTCCATGGGGTCACAAAGAGTTGAACACGACTGAGTGACTGAACAACAACAACAGCAACAACAATGCTGTTGGCACTTAACAGAAATGAGTAGAATAAGAGGCATGTAATCTAAGATGTTCAAGCTGGTTTTAGAAAAGGCAGAAGAACCAGGATCAAATTGCCAACATCTGCTGGATCATCGAAAAAGCAAGAGTTCCAGAGAAACATCTATTTCTGCTTTATTGACTATGCCAAAGCCTTTGACTGTGTGGATCACAACAAACTGTGAAAAATTCTGAAAGAGATGGGAATACCAGACCACCTGACCTGCCTCTTGAGAAACCTGTATTCAGGTCAGGAAGCAACAGTTAGAACTGGACATGGAACAACAGACTGGTTCCAAATAGGAAAAGGAGTATGTCAAGGCTGTATATTGTCACCCTGCTTATTTAACTTATATGCAGAGTACACCATGAGAAATGCTGGGCTGGAGGAAGCACAGGCTGGAATCAAGATTGCCAGGAGAAAAACCAATAACCTCAGATATGCAGATGACACCACTCTTATGGCAGAAAGTGAAGAAGAACAAAAGGCCCTCTTGATGAAAGTGAAAAAGGAGAGTGAAAAAGTTGGCTTAAAGCTCAACCTTCAGAAAACTAAGATCATGTCATCTGGTCCCATCACTTCATGGCAAACAGATGGGGAAAAAGTGGAAACAGTGGCTGACTTTATTTTTGGGGGCTCCAAAATCCCTGCAGATGGTGATTGCAGCCATAAAATTAAAAGATGCATACTCCTTGGAAGGAAAGTTATAACCAACCTCAACAGCATATTAAAAAGCAGAGACATCACTTTGTCAACAAAGGTCTGTCTAGTCAAGGCTATGGTTTTTCCAGTGGTCATGTACGGATGTGAGAGTTGGACTATAAAAAAGCTGAGTGCTGAGGAATTGATGCTTTTGAACTGTGGTGTTGGAGAACACTCTTGAGAGTCCCTTGGACTACAAGGAGATCCAATCAGTCCATCTTAAAGGAGATCATTCCTGAATATTCATTGGAAGGACTGATTTTGAAGCTGAAACTCCAATACTTTGTCCACCTGATGTGAAGAGCTGACTCATTTGAAAAGACCCTGATGCTGGGAAAGATTGAGGGCAGGAGGAGAAGTGGACGACAGAAGATGAGATGGTTGGATGGCATCACTGACTCAATGGACATGGGTTTGGGTGGACTCCGGGAGTTGGTGATGGACAGGGAGGCCTGGTGTGCTGAGGTTCATGGGGTTGCAAAGAGTCAGACACTGAGCAACTGAGCAACTGAACTGAACTGAACTGAATCTAAGTGTCCTTTTCCCCCACTGATTGGTAAAATACTTGAAGTCAAGACTCATGTCTCATCTGTCTTTGTATGCTCCAGGGCCTTGCACAATATCTAGGCCCATATATGTCTAAAGAGCTTCCCTGGTGGCTCAGCTGGTAATGAATCCGCCTGCAATGCGGGAGACCTGGGTTCGATCCCTGGGTTGGGAAGATCCCCTGGAGAAAGGACAGGCTACCCACTCCAGTATTCTGGCCTGGAGAATTCCACGGACTACAGTCCATGGAGTTGCAAAGAGTCGGACATGACTGAATGACTTTCACTTTCACATGTCCAAGAGAAATTTGTTAAGTGAACTAATTTGAAATATTAATCCAATCCATATGAAGTTGACATCGTTACAGGTCAAAACAATTCATTGTCAGTTTCATCTAGTTCAACCTTCTGGAACACAGACAACACCTACCAGCTCTGAAGCTAACCTATTTTTCATGCTTTTTCAAAGCTTTATTAATTTGTAGCACATTGATACCTACAGAAAGAGAATAATACCATCAGATAGTTCTACTCATCTACCACAGACAAGGCCAGATTATGGAAAAATTGGTAGTCCTTGATTTATTCATGCAAATATCTTATTCCTCATTTTCTCTATTGCAGGTACATAATAATGCCTCAAGGGTCTTCCCAGGTGGCGCTAGTAGTAAAGAACCCACCTGTCAATGCAGGAGACTTTAGGAGAGTTGGGTTCAATCCCTTGGTCAGGAAGATACCCCAGAGGAGGGTATGACAACCCACTCCAGTATTCTTGCTTGGAGAATCCTATGGACAGAGGAGCCTGGTGGGTTGCAAAGAATTGGAAACTACTGAAGTGACTTAGCATGCATGCAACAATGTCTCCAACAACACCATTTCCAAGCCAACAAAGGACAGGACATCAGATGTTTTATCAAAATGACGTCCAGCGTAACTTTCCAAAGCAAATTTCCACTTCATCCCTATCCCCTTCTTGCATTTATTTATTCAGGAAATAATTTTTAAGCGTTTCTTTCAGGCTGGTTCTTGAGGACATAAAACACACAGCTCCCATCAGTGGCTTTTTGTAGCTAAGTAGTAATAACAGCTCACGCCACAAGATGGCACTCCTAATTCTTCTTTGTATTCCCTTTCTATTGTGATGAAAGATTTTATAATTTTTCCACTGTTGCAAAACAGAACCACCATGAGGGTTTTCTTTTTTTTTTTCAAGTTGATGTAGCTGACTGCTCCTATGAACATATTTCAGATACTTCAAAACGATAATTTTCTCAGGGACTTTACATGTTACTTTGGGAGAGGGTGTATGTTGTAACACGGAGGCCATGCTATGACGTGAAGAGGTTGGAACCTTTTCTTACTGCTGACCATGACCCTGAGAGCACTAAGGTTTAAGGAAAAGAAGGGCAGAAAGTTGCAGAGAGCACTGCAGGCAAACAGCTCTGCAGCAGAATGGCAGGGAGGTTGGGGTGGGGGTTGGGAGCTCAGTTGGCCCCAGGCACTCACCTAAAGCTTCCCAGGGACGAAGATGCTCGAACTACATCTTAGAGTTCCTCATACTCAGTTGCTAAATCCCCACTATTCCTACCTACTTTGGTTCCAGATGCTTATGGCCTGGACCCTCTCTACCAAAGGCACAGGACTGAGTTGAGTTTGGCAAATTTTGATCAATGATTTTTACTTCAAGGGAAGAGCCAAAGGCTGAAAAGAACACGTTTGAAAATGATACTAATATTTATTAAATGTTGAATACCGAGCAACTTGATAAGCAAAGGGCTTAGCAAATTTATTTCATTTAATACAAGAACACTATGAGAAAGTTTTCTGTACCAAAGATTTATGTAACACCTGATTCTAAGCACTTCACAAATATTAATGCACTTCAATGTATCATCATAACATCCCTCTGAGGATATACACTATTGTTTTTTCCCTCCCATGGGAAACTGAGGCATATAAGGATTATGTGATTTGCCAAAGGTCAAATAGCAGGTAAGAAGCACAGCTGGAGTTCGTAGCCAAGAATGGCAAACTCCAGTGTCTGGGCTCTTATGCTGTCTCTCTGTTTCACAGAAAAAATACTATGTCCATCAGATAAGAATGCCCTCAAATTTCTGCTATGAAACCGATAAGTTTACCTAATCTGCACCTCCTCTATTTGCCTAACGTATTTGCCAAAATGTCCAGGACACAATTAACAATCACCTGTCATAAATCACAACCTGAATTTTTAAAAATGTAATCAACTAATCTCAACAGATGACTTTCATATTGGAATTATCTAACAAAGATTTTAAAGCAGCCATCATAAAAATGCTTAAACAGCAATTAGAAATTCTCTTGAAACAAAAAAAATACAGAATCTCAGAAAGGAATAGAAATTACTAAAAAGAACAAAATGGATATTATAAACATGAAAAATACAAGAATATAAATTTAAAATCACTGGATATAATGATAGTGCAGTGATGACCAGAGGACAGAATCAGTGAAGTTGAGAATGGGTCAAATGAATTCACACAAGCGTCTGTGAACAGCAATTAAACAAACTGTAAAAAAAAAACATGAACAGAACCTCAGAGATCTGTGAAACAACAAAAGATCCAATATTCACATCATGGACCTCCAAGAGGAAGAGAAAGAAGACTGAACTGAAAAAAAAAAAAAAGTAGAAAATAAGAGCTAAAAACTTCTGAAGTTTGGTGAAAGATGAAGACCTATAGATTCAACAAGCTGAGTGAACTCCAAATAGTATAAATACAAAGAAATGCATGCCAAGATGTTGTAATTAAACTTCTGATGAATAAAGACAAAAAAATTCCTGAAAGTGGCCATACAAAAACAACACATTACCCAGAGAGAATACCAATTCAAATGCCAGCAGATTTCTCATCTGAAACCACGAAGAACAGGAGGAAGTGGCACAACCTTTCAAGTACTGAAAGAAAATTCTTTTCTCCGAGAAAGGCCATGTGAAGAGAATGAAAACACAAGCTACAGTCTGGGAAAAAGTTATTTGCAAACCACATACCTGATTGAAAGTATCTAAATTATCTATAATTATAGAACTGTCAAAGCACAACAGTAAAAATTAAAAAATCCAATTAAAAAATCAACTAAAGTACAGATACTTCATTAAAGTGGATATATAGATGGCCAATAAGCACATTAAAAACGGTTCAAAATAATTGGCTATCAGGGAAACACAAGTTAAATGCACTATATGATACCACTGTGCACTTAGCAGTGTGGCTAAAACAAAAAAATAATATCCGAAAATTCTGGTGATGATGCCTAAAAATTGGATCACTCATCTACTGCAGGTAAGAATGTAAACACATACAGCTACTCTGAAAAATGGTTTGAAAGTCCCTTAAAAAATTAAACATACAACTATCATATGACCTAGTAATTTCACTCCTGAGTATTTATCCCAGAGAAATGAAGACCTATCTTTACCCAAAAACCTGTACACATATGTCTACAGCAGCTTTACATGTAAGTTCCAAAAAGCAGCAACAGCTCAGACGTTCTTTGATGGGCAAATGGTTAAGCTAAGTGTGGCATGTCTGTACCATGGAACTCAAGAATAAAAAGGAATAAACTATTGATACTTAGAGTACTTGGATGAATCTCTAGGGAATTATGCTGAATGAGAAAAGCCAATTCCTAAAGTTTACATACTGGGTGATTCCGTGTATATAGCATTCAAGAAATGACAAAATTATAGGAATAGAAAACATTAGTGATTGCAAGCAGATGGGGGAGGGGTGGTGAGAGGGATATAGGAGAGTAGTGGATGTGGTTATAAAAGAGCAACATGAGGGATCCCTGTGGTGTTGGAAGCACATGTAGTCCTATGAGTGCTGATGCACATACAACTGCACAGGTGATAAGATTGTATACAATTTAATATGTATACACTCACGCAAGTGCAGGTGGTGCTAGGGGAAATCTAGGGAAGATTGGCATCTTATATCAGTGTCAATGTCCAGGGTGGGATATTGTACTGTCTTATTGCAGGATATTACCATTACCATAGGGCTTTCCTGGTGGCTTAGACGGTAAAAGTCTGCCTGCAGTGTGGGAGACCTGGGTTTGATCCCTGGGTCTGGAAGCTCCCCTAGAGAAGGGAATGGCACCGCACTCCAGTATCCTTGCCTGGAAAATTCCATGGACAGAGGAGCCTGGTGGGCTACAGTCCATGGGGTCGCCAAGAGTTGGACACAAGTTAGCAACTTTACTTTTTTCTTTCACCACTGGGGGAAACTAGGCAGGTCCCTCAGAAAATCTGTTTATTTCTTGCAACTGCATGTCAATTTACAATTATATCAATAGCAATTTCCATTAAAAAAAAAATAAGCATGTTGCTCGATCACTTAAGGCTCCATTCGTCTGTAGGAACCACCTATTTTTTTAGTTTCCCTTCACAATCAGTTCTCAATCCACCACAATGGATCCTATCATTCCACTGAAATGGCTCTTGTCACTCTATCCCTATCTCACTTGATGTCTCACCCTACTGACTGCTCCTTCTGGAATCATTCTTTCCATTTCCTACATCAGGGATCACTCCTTAATCTCCTCTTTGGGATCCTCTTTATCTGCCTATTCTCTTCCTATCAGATCACCTGCCACACTATCTCATTCAGTAATTAACTTCATCAAGTCCCGCAAGGTACTGCAAAGTACTCAACAACTTCTCACATTTAATCATCAATCCTGTTTCTTCAATTCACTCTATCCAGATCTTCATCTTAACAATCCAGCATTATATTCACTCTCTTAGAAACAAACTTGCCTCAGTAATTTCTCTTTCTCTGTCACATCTGCCTTGCAAAGTCCCAATTTCAGTGAGCCATCCTCTCTGCCTACTACATCCCTGTATTTTAGCAGCTGAACACTGTCTGAATAATCACAGTCATGTTGGCAGGCTTCATTTTAAAATCAAGGTCATAAATTTCAAATGAGCCCTCTATATTGCCTGAACATCCCACCTCTTACTTTAATGTTCACATTCCTACTATCCAAAACAACTATTTCACAGCTTTCTCTCCCTCTTCAAAGCTACAAACAAATCCATCATCTAAACTTTCACTCACAAATGATGTTTTTGCCTCACTCACTTGACAAAGCAGGTGCCCTATAGGGAAATGTCCCCGCCTCTCTCTGGGGGTAACTACTCCACTTGTGTTCAGTGTCCATCCCATCCCCTCCATCCTTCACAGGGGTCCCCTTCCTCCTGTTATTCCTTTTCTTTCTCATATCTCAAAATTCTCCCCATCTCTCTGATCATCTTCATCAGCAAACAGGTACGCCCTAGCTATTATCCACTTTTTTTTAAATCCTTTTACCTCACATCTACATTCCACCTGCCACCTCATTTCTGATCCAGTTCACAACCATATCTCTTGTATAAATGGTCTATAGTCACCATTTTCACTTTTCATCTCTCATTTTTTTCCTCAACTCACTTTAATCTAGTTTCCATCTCCACCACCCATGCTACAGAAGCTTTTGATAACATTTGTTTTTGGAAAAGATATCAATGACCTTCATGTCATCAAAGTCAGTGGTCTCTTCTCTGATCTTAATTTATTTGACTTTCAGTAAGACTTGACACATCTGACTATTCCATCCATTTTAAACTCTGTTCTTCCCTGGGCTTCGAGAACACTGCACTCTCCTGGTTCTATTTCTATCTCACTGGCCTCTCCTCAATCTATTTTGTAGCCTCCTTTTCTTCTCACCCTAAGTGACCTCATTCAGTCCTATAGCTTTAAATACTGTGTATGTGCTGATGACTCCCAAGCTTACATTTCCACTAATATCCAGTTGCCCACCTGACATCACCATTTGGATGTCCAATAGGTGCCTCAAAATCAACATGGTTAGATGAAAACTCATGATTCTTCCTGCAAAAGTCCACTCTCCCAACTCTCCCAGTTGCTTACATAAAAAAGTCTAAGATTGATTTCATTCTTTTTCTCACCACATGTTCAAATCATCCAAAAATCCTTCATACTCTACCTCCAAAAATGTATCCTGAATCTGTCTACTTCCATCCGTCACTAATATTACCATTCTGATCTAATCCAGCATTCCCATTTGGCCTAAAGCAATTGCTTCTGATGTATTTTACTTAGCTTTTATAACTCCCTGCCATCCATTCTCCAGTCACACCACAGTAATCATTTTTTAAAAAAAAATAAATCAAATTTCCAAAAATGGTCCCTTTACCTTCTATGATGCCCAAGGGGATTTTTCTTTTATATTTACTGTGGGAATATGATTGAGCTCTTTGAGGTAAATCTTGCATTTTACGGAGTGGCCCCTCTGATGGGATCCTCCTGGATTTTATAATGCTCAGACTTGCCTGCACTGAGTCTCCAGCAATTCATCAACCAGCACTGGATCTCACAGCAGATTCTAATCATCAGTCTCTGCCCTGTAATAAACTTAAAAATCCTTGAAAAAGAGAGAGTGGCAAAGATGACAGAGTAGAAGAACTCTAAGCTTACCTCCTCTCACAAACACACCAAAAGAACAACAATCTGCAGAATAGCCATTGTTGAAAAAGTCTGAAATCTACAAGAAAAGACATAAAGAAGGAACCAAACCACACTGAGGAAGGTAGGAGGGGCAGACTTGCAATAGAATTAAATCCCATACTCACTGGGTGGGTGACTCACAACCTGGAGAATAATTATATCACAGAGGTTCTCCCACAGGAGAGTGAGTTCAGAGCCCCACATGAGTGCCGCCCCCCGCTCCCCCCTGCCGCAGCCTGGGGGTCAGGCACCATGAAGAGGAGCCACCAGAGCATTTGGCTTTGAAGACCAGTGGGGCTTAACTGCAGGAGTTCAACAGAATTGGGAGAAATAGATACTTCACTCTTAAAGAGTGCACACAAAATTTCACGTGCACCAGGACTAAGGCAAAAGCAGCAATTTCATAGGTGCCTGAACCAGATCTACTTGCTGGTCTTGGAGGGTATCCTAGGGAGACAGGGCCGGGGGAGCAGCCTATGGCTCATCTGGAGACATACACACTCAGGGTAGACATCCCTGGGATTATTCATCAGCATGAACTCTCCTAGAGGCTGGCATCTTGCACTGAGACCTGGCCTAATCCAATAGCCTATAGGATCCACCTCTGGGATGTCTCAGGCAAAACAGCTAACTGGTTGGTGAACACATACCCACCTGTCAGCAGAGAGGTTGCCTAAAGACTTCCTGAGCCCACAGCTGTCTCTAGACATGCCCCTAAACATGGCCTTACTCACCAGAGGGTCAAGAAGCAGCTCTAACCATCAGTGGGCAGGAACCAGCTCCTTCCACCAAGAAGCCTGCACAAGCCTCTAGACCAGCCTCACCCACCAGGCAGCAGACACCATGAGCAAGAAAACTATGGTCCTGCAGCCTGCAGACTAAATCTGCAAATGCAGACCAGACACTAACATGGGAACCAGATGACCCCTGGCCCTTGGGTGATGAGAGGGGAGTGCACTGAGTTTGCTCAGATTCATGTCCATTGCATTGGTAATGCCATCTAACCATCTCATGCTCTGCCACCTTCTTCTTTATTTGCCTTCAGTCTTTCCCAGCATCACGGTCTTTTCCAGAAAGTCAGCTCTGCACATCACATGGCCAAAGTATTGGAGATTCAGCTTCAGCATCAGCATCAGTCCTTCCAATGAATATTCAGGGTTGATTTCCTTTAGGATTGACTGGTTTGATCTCCTTGCAGTCCAAGGGACTCTCAAGAGTCTTCTCCAGCAGCACAGTTTGAAAGCATCAGCTCATAAAGATGTTCAAATAATTTGGCATGAGAATGGATGCAAAGAGCAAGAAATTAGTACTTTTTAACAAAGAATTAGAAAATACAAAGAACAACCAAAGGAATTAAAGAATACAGTAACTGAAATGAAAAATACATAAGAAGGAATCATCAGCAGACTAAATGAGACAGTGAGCTGGAAGAAAGAGTAGTAGAAATCACTATCACTGAACAGAAAGAGGAAAAAAAGAAAAGAAATGAATTTCCAAACTATATAAACAGCTCATACAACTTAATAACAACAACAAAAATCAACCCAGTCAAAAAATGGGCAGAAGACCTACATATACATTTCTCCAAAGAAGACATATAGATGGCCAATAGGCACATGAAAAGATGCTCAATACTGCTAAGTATTAGAGAAATGCACATCAAAACTACTCCTCACACTGGTCAGAATGGTCATCATTAAAAAGTTGACAATAAATTCTGGAGTTGGTGTGGAGAAATGGGAACCCTCCTACGCTGTTGGTGGGAATGTAAACTCATGCAACCACTATGGAAAATAATATGCGGATTTCTTAAAAAAACAACAGAGAAATACCATATGAACCAGCAATCTCACTTCTGGGTATATATCTGGAGAAAACTCCAATTCAAAAAGATACATATACCCCAGTGTTCATAGCAGTATTATTTATAATAGTGAATACATGGAAGCAAACTAAGTGTTAATAAAGAAGATGTGGTGTGTGTGTGTGTGTGTGTGTGTGTGTGTGTGTGTGTGTATAAAGGGATATTACTCAGCCATAAAATAGAATGAAATAATGTAATTTGAAACAACATGGATGGACCCAGAGCCTAGAGATTATCATACTAAGTGAAGTAAGTCAGAAAGAGAAAGACAAATATCGTACCACTTATATGTGAAATCTAAAAATATAAACATTTTTACAGAACAGAAATAGACTCACAGACATAGAAAACAAAGTTATGGTTTCCAAAGTGGATAGTGGGATAGGAAGGGATGAGGAACTTGGGATGGACATGTACACACTACTATATATAAAATAGACAACCAACAAGGACCTACTGTATAGCACAAGGAATTATATTCAATATCTTGTAATAATCTATCAATATAATGGAAAAGAATCTAAAAAAGAATATATATGTATAACTTTGCTGTGCATCAGAACTAACACAACACTGTAAATTAACTATACTTCAATTTTAAAACATGGTTAAAAATCAAATCATTCATTTCCCTACTTAAAATCAACCAGGAACTACCTGAGAGATTTAGAATAAAATCTAAACTCTTTTTCCTACCTACTTTCCCAAGCAGTCCTGTGCAAAAAGTCACAGAGGGATTTCAGCCTCCACTTTTCAGAAAAAAAAATTGGGGGAGAAGGCAAGGGAACTAACATATAAACACCCACTCCATATCTGCATTGGAGAAGACTGTTTTATTTGCAGGAAATTAAAAGCCTTTGGCAGTTCTTTAGCAAGCATGGGTCAATTAGTCTGGCACCTCCAGGGTCTTCCCAGGGGGACTGATTTCCATATTTCCCTAATCTGAAGACCCTGCTTCAAGTGGGCTGGTTTCAGTGGGCCAGAGAAGGTGTTACAGTGAGCCAGAAAACTACCTGCATCCGAGTTTGTTCTAATTCCACCATCTATCTCTTTACTTCATCCACTACTGTCTTTCTCACCAGCTAGTGAACAATCATTCATTATGGCGGTCAGAGGGCAGCACCGACTGAAAGAAACATAATGAAAACCTTGGCTTTCTGGTCCAGCTAGATATGCCACTAACTAGCTGTGTGACTCTGGGCAAGCCACATACCCTCTTGGAGCCTCAATGTACCTGCAACGGTCCATGTTAACACTAAGATTCCACAATCAACTGCTAGCTTTCAAGCTGCAATTCTACTAGCACCAGATCAAAGAGAGGAAATGTAATATATATAAGAAATAATAAAAAATCATTGGGACTTGCCTCTTTTTCCTTGGAAAAAGTTCATGGTTTATTTAGTCTTTCTTTTGTGAGACAGGGCTTCCATTGTGGCTCAACTGGAAAGAATCTGCCTGCAATGCAGGAGACCTGGATTCGATCCCTGGGTAGGGAAGATTCCCTGGAGAAGGGAAAGGCTACCCACTCCAATATTCTGGCCTGGAGAATTCCATGGACTGTATAGTCCATGGGGTTGCAAAAAGTTGGATGTGACTGAGCAACTCTCACTTTCGCTTTCTTTTGTGAGACAGAGAAATCTTAAGCTCCTGAACCAAACTGCCAATATCTACCCACTTACTAGCTTCCAATTTGCAACAGTTTGAAACTAATTTCTTTAAAGTGGTGGGTCCTGCTTGACTTTTCAAAGCAGAAGATTTTTCCTCATTATTTGCACTGTGAAAATGTTTTAAAAGAAATTAAATGAGGAACGATTAATTGATATTTGAATAAGTTCTTAATCTGCCAGATGGGAGCTCCAGGGATGTGTGGTCTCCAGTGGCCCAGATTTTGCTGCTTAGAGAAAGTACACTGTGCAAACCCGAGCTGCCCTCCCAGTGCCTAAGTAAGGCTTCACAGCTTTTCTGCCTCCATTCCCCTTTTCCTCTCCTGTCTCCTGTCCATTCTCTGTTACTGGTGAATCTATGCTGAAACACTTCCTGTATAGGTTCAGACCCAAAGAGCTAGCCCTTTTCCAATTCACCCACCTTAATGCTCTTTTTTTGTTTGCTTGTTTTCACATCTCTATGCCTTTGTCCTTTGCCTCTGATATCCAGGCTTAGTTCTCTTTCCATCCTCTCAAGTGTAGCTGGTATGGCTTCTCCTCTGGGGCCATAAGTCTTCCTCAAGCCCTCTTCCCTGACCCTTCTGAAAATGAGCAGCAGTGTCACAATAACTTTTTAATTCCCCATTAAGGCCGAGTCCTCCTTATCTCTGTATTGCACAAGGCAAAGTACAGTTGACCCTTGAATAACACGAGTGTGAATGGCACAGGCCCACTTACACATGAATTTTTCTTTTCACTGAACACATAGTACAGCACATGCTACATGACTGGTTGAACCTGCAGATGCAGAACCACGGATACAGCCGGCCAAGTGTCAACTGCTGGGCAGCATTTCGACTCTAGCAGGGTCAGCATTCCTAAGCCCCGAGTTGTTCAAGGGTCATCAGAACTTAATCACTTGTCTATTGAATAAACAAAGCACAAGAATGGATCCTCAAAGCCTAGATTTGCACATGCAGGGAAGTTGTACTTCCTGGACTCTATGGCTAGAATGATGTCAAGGCCTTCCTTCTGTTTGTTACTGTTCATTGGCTGCTCTCTATAGGGAAGTCATTTGCCTCTACCATAGATTGTGGTAATGCATTTGAACTGATGTTGAAAGACTTAGCAGATGTTTTCTACTTAACTGCAATCAAAGGAGGCAGGAACCAGGCTAATGTGGACTGTTGTCCTGGAAGTCTCCCTCGGTGGTCTGAATTGTATTATCTTGATGTCAGCAGCAATACTTTAACTTCTGTACAAAGCAAGATATTTATGAACAGTCAAGCTGGTTTTGTCACTCTAATGACCCTAATTGGAATTCGCCAGTAAAACAAGAAAAAATCTCCGTGAGCATTCGGCTTGAAAAGTGAAATGCATTTAAAAAGGGTTCATTTGTTAGTTGTCTACATTTCTCAACTTATCCCCAGGACATATTTAAAATCTATGAATTTTGACAGGAAAGACATTAGCTTTGATCTGTGGTCTTGATATCAAAATGTTCACCATAGTTAAAATGTTGGCTCATTAAAACTTAATTCACCCTCAGCTCCTCCATTCCTTTCTAAACTCTTCAAATTTATGCAATTTCACCCAAGAGTGACGATGACTTAAGAAATATCCCATGGAATTAATTTTCAGGGGCATAACCTAGACAGTGTATTAAAAAGCAGAGTCATTACTTTCCCAGCAAAGGTCCGTCTAGTCAAAGCTATGGTTTTTCCAGTAGTCATGTATGGATATGAGAGTTGGACTATAAAGAAAGCTGAGTGCAGAAGAATTGATGCTTTTGAACTGTGGTTTTGGAGAAGACTCTTGAGAGTCCATTGGACTGCAAGGAGATCCAACCAGTCCATCCTAAAGGAAATCAGTCCCAAATATTCATTGGAAGGATTGATGGTGAAGCTGAAACTCCAATACTTTGGCCACCTGATGTGAAAAGCTGACTCATTTGAAAAGACCCTGATGCTGGGAAAGATTGAAGGTGGGACTAGAAGGGACAACAAAGGATGAGATGGTTGGATGGCAACACCGATTCAATGGACATGAGTTTGAGCAGGCTCTGGGAGATGGTGAAGGACACAGAAGCCTGGCATGTTGCAGTCCATGGGGTCACAAAGAGTCGGACATGAGTGAGCAACTGAATAAAATAACAACAGGTTGAGTGAAGTTTCTAGTTTCTCACAATCACACCATCTTTCTCCTTCTAAAAGTTCAACCTTCTCTATAAGAGCATGTCTCCTGTGCACAGTAGGACATCTGGTGTAGATTCTGCCTTCTCATTAGTTGTAGCTAATGACAACAATAATCAATAATAATATAATTAACATGCATTGACACAAACGGTATTTCCTATAACTTTTACTATTACATTTTAACATCTCTGTAGGATAAGGGATATTAAACCCTACTGTGTGGATGAAGAAACTGAACATTAAGAGATTTTCAGTATCTTGCCCAAACTGGCAAGTGGTTAGTGGGGGTGGCAGAGACAGGAAACAGACCCATGTCTTTCTTTCCTCAAAACCCAGGCATTTGTTTCTCTCTGACAGGAGCCTCTGACCAAAATGGACTTCTTTATCTCATTTCTGTTTTACAGGTGAGTAAACTGAGTCCTTGAGAAGGTCAATTAACTTGTTCAAGGTCTCATTACAAGAAAGTACTGCAGTAACTTCAAACTCAGTTCTGTCAGCTTCCCAAGTTCATCCTCTCTCTTATACCTCCCTACGTCCATGTTGCACCTCAGTTGACCTGAGACTCATCACATGGGGTGTCAGGACAACCTGGGGCCTGGAGGACACTATGGGTAAGTGGCCATATTTAAAAAGGTCATTTCCCTATTCCTCATGGCTCATTTTGGCCCTGGGCAACCTGATTCCCTGTGGTTCAGAGCACTGTGGGGGGATGTTGAGATTCCTGTGGTAAGTTGAATGTTGATTCCCCCAAAAGATAGGTACATATCCTAATCCCTGAACCTGTGAATAATATCATATTTAAAAAAAGAAGTCCTTACATCTGTGATTAAATTAAAGACCTTGAGATGAGATCATCTTCAATTATCTAGGTGGGGGGGACCCTAAATCCAATTACAAATGTTCTTATAAAAGAAAGACAAGGGTAGAAAAGGAGGTGATAAGACGATGGAGGCAGGGACTTCCCCAATGGTCCATTGGCCAAGACTCCACGCCACCAATGAAGGGGGTTCAATCCCTGGTCAGAGAACTAGATCCCACGTGTCACAACTAAAGATCCTGCTCGTCTCAACAGAGATCAAAGATCCCGTGTGCCACAGCTAAGATCCAGCACAGCCAAATAAATAAATAACAAATATTAAAAAAATATGGAGGCAGACATTAAAGTGATGAAGTTACAAACCAAGGAACATCAATGGATGCCCAAAGCCACCCCAAACTAGAAGAGGCAAGGAGCAGATTCTTCCCGAATGCCTGTGGGCATAGTGTGGCCCTGCCAAAACTTGACTTGGGACTTCCAGTTTCCAGAAATGTGAGAGAAGAAAGTTCTGTTAAGTCACCAAGTTTGCAGTCATGTGTGATGGCTGCCACGGGAAAGTAATGCACACCCTGAGTGTGGTTTGAGGTGCTTCCGTCTGGAGATACATACAAGGACAGCTCTGTCTACCTCTAGGACTGAGTATTTTGATCATGAGAAACTCCCAACCAGGAAATTCAGGATGCTTAGAATGCAGGGTACAGGGCAAACTTCTCAGACTGGTGGATGGTGGTGATCAAAGTGGATGGTGACTGGGGCCTGGCAAAGGCACTGTGATTGGAAACACCTGCATTAATACGAGCACCATGAAAATCTTGATAGGCATGCAAGCTAAGGATTCTTACAAACAAGAAATCAATACTGTACAAGATGTACTAACCAGAAACACGAGGGCATCAGTGAGGCTTCAATTAGGACAACCGGTCCTGCCTTTAAACTTCATCTGAAGCTGCACAATGTGGAGAAATGAGTACAGACTGTGCTCTAAAACATTGGATTTGAGTTCTGGTCCTGTTCAAGGTAACAGAGTCATTGAGCTGACAGTGACTAGAAAGTTTCTCACTGAGATATTGTCAGGATTGAGTTAAATAGCACAAGTTTCTATGAAACACCAAACAAGGGCACATTGAGTGGTGGTCGGTGTTCTCTTCAGTCATGAGACCTCAGCCTGCAGCGCTGTCTCTGCCATTCTTTCCTTGAGCTGCTTCAAGAGTAAGAGGCAAGGGAGAGAAAGATGAATTGAGAGAGGAGCATTAGCATATATACACTATCATGTGTGAAGTGCAGAGATACGGGGAAGCTGCTATATAACACAGGGAGCCCAGCCTGGCATTCTGGGGTGACCTAGAGGGGCAGGGTTCTGCGAGGGGAGGAAGGCCCAAGAGGGCATGGATATATGTATAATTTTGACTGATTCAATGTATGGCAGAAATCAGCATATGGTAAAGCAATTATCCTCCAATTAAATAAACAATTAATTAATTTTTTAAAAACAAGAGTAAGAAGCAAGATCTATCCTCATGTCTACTGCTCTAACCTAAATGTAAGATGATGGCTCAAAGCAAGAGCCTCCCTTCCATACTGAACCCAAGTCTCAAATGGTGAAATGCAATGGACATTTCCCTTGGACTTCAAGGAGATCAAACCAGTCAATCCTAAAGGAAATCAGTCCTGAATATTCATTGGAAGGACTGATGCTGAAGCTCCAATACTTTGGCCACTTGATGTGAAGAACTGACTCATTGGAAAAGACCCTGATGATGGGAAAGATTGAAGGTGGGAGAAGGCTACGACAGAGGATGAGATGGTTGGATGGCATCATCGACTCAATGGACATAAGCAAACTCTGGGAGATAGTGAAGGACAGGGAACCCTGGCGTGCTGCAGTCCATGGGGTTGCAAAGAGATGGACATGACTTAGCAACTGAACAACAACAACAAATGGATGGACATCACAGCTCTGAAAGAGCAGATGGTTCCTCACTTTATCTGCTTTTTGTTTCTCAGATCTTGTAGCTGAATTCCCTGGGTGAGCTAGGTGACTGTTCCCAACCATTATGTATTGGTAACGTAGATTAAAATTTTGGTCACATTTATTAAAAGAACGATTCACAGAGTTTACATTTTTAAAAATGAAATCAACAATACCATACAAGCTACCACCACAGCTACCGGGCTAGATTCAGTCATGACATTTTGTGCTGGCAGTGATTTGAGTGGCTGGAAAGAGTGGATGATGCAAGGGACATGGCATTAGGAATAATTACTTTCTATGAAGTCAAACTTTATTTCCATTGTGACATCAAATGACTGAATTCATTTTCATCTGTTATGCTCAGCTCTCGGGCCTACCTGGAGCCTTGTGTGTCAGATTCTTTTAGAGGTGTTAGCAGTGAGATCTGTCAGCATGACAAGTGGTCTCTTTTATTCCTACTGTTCAGTGTTCCTCGTTCTGGGATTCTGACAACTGAGAAAACTCCTGTAACTTCTTAATTAATCATGGGAAGCCTCAGAGGTGAAGAAACTGACCTGTTGCTCAAAAGGCAATAATTTTGTTTTAAAATATTCACCAGGGAAAGAAGAGCACAGCCTGAAGTAAGCAAAATTTCTCCATTCTACCAAGTCACAACTTAACTCTGCGGTAGTGGATCAGTCATTTAAAGGAGAAAAAACCAGAATGATAAATAATTCCAGCCATGCATGTGTTTGTCCTCAACTGAAGAGGTATTCTGACATTTTCTGCTGGGCTTGATATCTTAGAGTTTCTTTGCAGAAGTGCACGGGAAATGAAACTCAGACAATCCAAGTGCGGTTTTCTTCATTCTATTGGGAATTCTCTTTACAACTACAAACACAGGGTGTAGGAAGGATCAAGTTATTCCCTTAAGAAGCTAAAATGTAGGTGGAATGGAGCCAAGTTAATTAACTCCTACATAGGTTTAAGTTATTTATAAATGTGAGAAATAAGCACAGCCTCGATTTCCAAGTGCCTGTAGCTAGCACCCTTTATGAACCACTAAAAACGCCCTAATCGTCATTTGTACACTGGAGGAATTTTGGTTTAGCCAAGTCAGTTTTGCCTTCCCCACTTATTTTTCACACAATAGGATCTGGCAAAGATGCTGGAGTCCTAAAATAAATACAATGAATCTAGGCTGGTTTGTACCATGAGTTATTTCTGTCAGTAACTGACAGACCCACTCTGAATCATCAAGATCCATCCAAACTGAATGGCTGTCAAGGGGTCTTGGCAGATAACACATGAATGGCAGGTTTTGAGCAGGTAAAGCCTCAGGAACACAAACATTCTTTGTTGTAAGACACGTTACACATGTTTTGACTTATGTTTGGGAATATACAACCTGCGTTGTAAAGACACACAGGGAATGATTCTTTTCACAGACATGGCACACATAAGGGTCCTATTCCAATCGAGTTCAGAAAGCCTTTGTAGAGGCGAAAAGACTTATAGAACCAGACTAGAGCAGACAAATTGGAGAAGTGGACCATAAGTAATAAATGTAATTTATTGTCCAAATCAGAACATTTTTAAAGATGAAATGAGGAGCTATTACTGCGTGAAGACCTAGCTCTAAGGCATGGGAAGGGCACTGCTAATATTATAACTGATACTGGCAATAGAGACAAAACATCTTGCATGATGCCTGGCACCTAGAAAAGTTCAATAAAGGTTTGCTGAATGAATAAATTAAGGAAGTAAAATCGGATCACTTGACTTCTCCAAAGTCTTTTAGTTACAGATCCACTGAGGTTCTTATATCATTATTAAGGACTTGGTGGTGGCCATGGCTTTGATTAGCTTTTGTTATAATAAAACAAGAGAATGGGAGATGCAAGCACCAAACCCAGTGGCTTTGTGTCAGCTTACACCCTCTTGGATCTTTTGAAGAACACAACATTGTTGGCCACCACTCTCTTCCCTTGGTTTCCGTGACACTGTGCTGTCCTGGTGCTCATCTTACTTTTCTGACCATTGCTCCCTGTACTCCTTTACTAGCTTCTCTTTTGTCTTTTTTTTCCTCTGCCCTACAACCAGGTATTCACAGGGGAGCCATCTCTGACTCTTTGCCCTCTCGTTTTACCTATGTTCCCTAGTGGTCTCATCTACTCTGTGTTCTCCTCACACAATTCTGCAATTTTGGCCTGTATCCAAAGCATCAATTCTGCAATGCAAGGTTGCACCTGCACCTAAGAGTCATCTTTTTGAAACAGAACTCAACATCTTAAATCAACTCTTCCTTCTGCTGTCTTTCTGTGAAAGGTCCCATTTGTCAAGGGACCAAGGCTTGAAGCCTTAAGCTCATCACTTTTTCTTCCCTCTCTCTGAGCCATACAACCAGGACAGCACCAGTTTCTCCTGGACCTGTTTACCAACTTACTCCTACATTTGCTCAACTCTAAATGCAATTACCTTCCTTTAGGTCTACCCTCTATTTCTTGCTACAGTGTATCTACCTCCTAATTAGCATTTCTGCCTTCATTGCAAACTTCCCAATCCAAATCACTAGGGTTTGAAGTTTCCTCCATTTAGATGTCAAGGCATGACGTATCTTAGTTGCATAACTGCGACTGCTGAAAGCAAGAAGGGTGGTTCAGAGGCAATCCAAGCACTAGAGAAAGTGAACACAAATCTCCATAAACCCTTCAAAGAGTTGAAAGGGCAGGTAGGAGACAGAGGATTGGAAGAAATATTGAAATAGAAACTTAATATTAGAGTGTGTGCTAAGTTAATTCAGTCATGCCCGACGCTTTGCGACCCTATGGACCAGAGCCTGGCTGTCAGGTTCCTCTGTCCATGGGATTCTCCAGGAAAGAATACTGGAGTGGGTTGCCATGCCTTCCTCCAGGGGATCTTCCCCACCTAGGGATTTAACCCTCATCTCTTACATCTCCTGCATTGTCAAGCGGGCTTTTTGCTACTAGCACCACCTGGGAAAGGTTAACAAACACGTCATACTACCTAAAGTTATCATGAATCATTTTAGAGTAAAAAGAAAGACTCATAATAATTACTTGTTGATACCAATGAAATGGAAAGGCAGATATTTCAAGTATGAGCAAAATTAATGTTAGATGTCAAGCTGATGTGGGTTTCTGTATGTTATATAAAAACGAATTAGTATACGTATAGTTTCCTATACATTTAAGTTTAAATAAACACACTTGGATGTGGATAACAAAAACCATATATGGTGACTCTGGGGAAATAAATATACAAAGTAATATCAGATGCCAAGTTATTTTCAGATCTTGCTGTCTCAGGAAACCTCTTTACCTCCTGTCCTTAAAATCTTTCGAAATTCTTCACTATATTTTCAGATACTTGATACATTCCATGTGAAATAAAGTGAATTGATATAACAGCATAAAATATGTGATAAACATAAGCACACACGTACACTGAAGAAGAAATTTAAATATTAAAATGTCTGATGCTTTTTGGCTAATTGAATGGCTGGATGCATTTTTTAAAATGCAATATTTGACTGGATTTGTGATCCAGCAATCTAAAGTAGGGGCATAGGGGTGGAGGAATCCGTTAGGGGCAACAATCTAATTAGTCTTATGCTCAATGGTTGGAATGAAAAACAAATTAAAATTTCATGATTCAGAAATGTGTAGAGCAAGTTTAATTCTGCAAGTGTTAGGGCCTAAGCACTGCTAATCCTCCAGGGCAAGGGGAATGTGGGGGCACTATTAGAAATCTGGGCTGGTTGATGATCAGAATAAAAAAGTCTGTGAACTTTGCCCATTTCTGTGACTCCCAGATGAAGCACAGTGCTTGGCACATAGTGGGTACTCAATAAACAGCTATTAATGAGTAAATAGAAAAAAAGATAATGAAAAAAGATCCTTAAATAACAATACTTTCCTCCAAATACTCTATTAATTATTTCATTCTATGGTGAATATTGGATCTCTACTTCTCCTGCTCATCTTACTATAGTCATTGTTGTGACTATTGAGGGTTTATTCTCCCCTTAACACTCACATTTTTCTTGCTAGATGACCTACCCAATCATTAAAATTAACATGTTCTTCGGTTGACTAGAAGTAAGAAAACAATTCTGAAGAAGATTGCCCAACTGAACAAAGGAATATAGTTAAATTAAGAGTGGAAAATCCCATGGACTGAGAAGCCTGGAGGGCTACAGTCGCAAAGGGTTGGATATGACTGGAGTGACTTGGCACATTTAGAATAGCGAACTTCAAACTTTATGTGAATGAAACCGTAGATAAACCTCTTAGAAATGTAATCACGGAGCTGGCAGCTGGTATGGGGAGGGGGCCTTTAGTCTCATCCTGAATACATCTGCCTGCTAACTTCATCCTCTCTCTCCTAATATGCCAGAGTTCAGAATCCTAGGATTCTGAAAGGCAGAGTTTGAAAACTAGTGCCCTAGGACATGCCTGCAGCAAGGGTAGAGAAGGGAAGCCGAGTTCAAACTGAGGGGGAGGATATGTGGCGGGAATTTGGAGCTGGACAACAATAGATTGACTTGAAAGAATGTATCACAAGATGAAATGAGCATGAGCTATGATCAGATTATGGCGGCTTCCTGGAATAGCATAGCTATTGGTGGCAGCTGCCTTAGCAGAAACACACCACCTGCTGGCTATACTCAGAGTGCACAGGGCTGGCCCTGTCAACACGTCTAAGTGTGGAAAGTGCTTTCCTCCCCATGTGCTGTCCCATTGGCACACCTGTACTTCCTTCCAAAGCTTTTCTACCTGGGAAACCGAGTTGATACTACTCTGTGGAAATTACACTGCGTCCTGGTCCAAGCAGAGAGTGTAATCCCAGGGGGAGGTGGTTGTCTCTGGTGCTCAAGACAGGCCACGAAGGGAACAGAGAACTGAGAGTCTCTGGAAGTCACGTGCCCTGCTGCACTCCACTGTCCACATCCCTTAACCAGGAGCAAAGACTTTGGCAAAACTGGGGCATTTCCACCCCAAAGCCAAATGGAGCACAGCACCCAGGGTACTCTGAGGAAATGTCAAAGTCATCAAATCAAGCCACGTCAAAGCATACCCTCACAAAGAATGAAGGCCACACTATATTTTAGAAGACCTTTGAATGTTTACAACCTTTCTCTCTCCCTGGGCATAGCATTGAGGGCCCAGAGCAAATGCCACCTCGTGCGGGAAGCCTTCGTCCACTGCAGTCTTCAAAGATCTGATCTCTCATTTCTCAGGCCTTCTTTTGCACTGACCATTTCTATCACATTTCATTCCAATTGTGTACTTTTGCTTAATGAGTTATTCTAAGATGATTTTCTGCCTCCCAAACCAGACTAGAGGGTCCTTTAGGACAGACACTATATAATATATAATAATCACTTAGCTCTAGGCCCAACTTATAGAAATCAACCACCTAGCCAAGAGCTGTGAGCAATCAATAGCTTTGGTACTGACTTGTTTCTTTATTACGACATTCATAAAGCCATCGGCACACTGACTGTCTTCACTTCCATGTTTAGCGGACATCTCAAAACTGACATGATCATAGAAGGACACGAGATTTCTAACCCCACCACGACTCCATCCTGATTTTTCCCCAGTATTCCCTATCTCGATAGATAGCAGCACCACTCAGTTGTTGAGCTCCCAAACTTAAAATTAATCCTTTATTCTTGTCTCTCCATCATCTTCTATATTCAATCCATCAGTAAATCTCACTCATTCTACCTATAAAATCTATTTCAAATTCAACCACTTTCATCATCTCCAGGATAAATCTAGAGTCTACACCAAACCACCATCATCTCCTGGCTATACTGTGCTCACATCCTCCTAACTGAGCTCTCAGCTTCTGCTGTTGTGCCATTCGGAGTTGAAGAAATGAACAGACATTCCTTGTTTTTTGATAGGATGACTTGATAGTATAAAGATGTCACTTAATTTATAAGTCTAACTTATAGTGTTAAATTATAAATTTAACATAATCCTACTTAAAATGGCAAGTTTTTAAATAGTTAGATGAACTGTCACTGACCCTCACATGGAAAAATTAACAAGTCATGGAAATACAAAACTGAAAAACTATGAGCAGGTACCAGTCCTACCAGAAATTAAAACATACTACAAAGCCTCTATAACTGAACAGGTGTGGTGAAAGTGAAAGTGAAGTCGCTCAGTCGTGTCCAACTCTTTGCAACCCCATGGACTGTAGCCTACCAGGCTCCTCAGTCCACGGAATTTTCCAGGCAAGAGTACTGGAGTGGGTTGCCATTTCCTTCTCCAGGGGTACTAGCACATTATTTAGAGATCGGGGGGAAAAATAGAAAGTTTAGAAATAAGTTCAAGTAAATATGGAACTTTAGTATATGAGAAAGATCATATCTTGAATAAGCAGAGAAAGATAAACTTTTTTGATAGATGGCACAGGGAAAAAGGTTAACCAATTGGAAAAAGAAAATTAGATCCACACATCACACAATACCTAAGAACAAATTCTAAATGGATCAGGGATCTAATGTAAAGTGAAACCATACAAGCACTAGAAGAAAATATGGGTGAATTCCTCTTTAGTCTGGATGTAGTAATAGATTTTTTAACTAGAAATCCAAATCCAGATACAGTAAAACACATGACTTTCAAATCTCACCTTATAATAACTTTTTAAATGAATGCACATCAATAAATACCATAAACAGAACAAAAAGGTAACTGACAAACCAGGAAAAATATCTGTAACATGTATGACACATAAATGTCTAATATCTCTAATGCAAAATACTTCTTAAAATTTAAAGGAAAATAAAACATAAATCCCAGATAGAGAAATGGCCAAAAATATGCATAACTCACACCAAACTAGATATAAAAATGGTCTTTAAGCTTATCACAAAAAATCACCCTCACTCATAATAAATGATATGTTAGTGAAAATTACATTAATAATCCATTTCTCACCTATCAGATTGGCAAAAATGAAAGACTATAGCACTCTTTGAAGGTGTGGCTGTGGAGAAACAGGCACTCTCATATACTGTTGGTGCGAATGTAAACTGGTTCAGTTTTTGGGAAGGGAATTTGGCACTATTTAACCAAATTATATATGTACTTACCTTTTGACTCAGCAATCCCACTTACCATGATTTACTCTGAACATCTATCTTTAATAATATGAAAATATGTATGTACAAGATTGTTTATCACAGCACTGCAATGGCAAAAATAGGAAAACAGTGATATACTATACACTTCCGTTCTTGTGATTTCTCTTTAAGTCCAAAATCATGTCAGAAGTAAGAGAAAAGATTCTTTTTCCTCTAAAGAAGCCTTCACAAATTTATCAGAAGAATTTTCAGACCTCCTTTTTCATAGTATCCATCTCACATTGCAGTTTCAAAATAGAGAATCAAGGCTTTAAATGTGTAAGACAACAGAATATTTAACAAATCATTAATCACACTGTTGTAGTTCTCCCCAGACTGACAATAAATTTTGTAAAAAGTCAGCCAATCAGTCAACACCATTCATCTTGAGAATTCCTACTGCATGGAGAGTACTCCAGGAGGTCCTATGTCACATTACTGTAGAAGTGATGGAGGTCATTCTGCTTATTCTTCCATGTCTCCCTAAAGCTGGTCATTGAGTACATTTCAGTCTGGTTACTAGGACACAGGCCAGGGTGGTTAGAGAATGACTGCAAACGCTGGATTTTCATTCTTACCTATGGAAAGGAAGATAGTCCGCTGGTCCTTATTCCCTTATTTACCTACAGTTCAATGTCCTCAGCAAGGGTCCATAGAGATTCTGAACTTGCTTCATTTGAAATTAAAAGAGCAACCTGAAGAGAACTGGTTCTTAATTCCCTTGAGAATCCATAGGCCACCTATGGATTTCTGTCTTCTGCATACATTGGCAGGCTGAATTTTATAAGATTTTGCCACTTCTCTGTAGGGAGCAGGTATATTTTCCTCCCTAAAGAAATGTCCGGGTATGAGAGATACTGTAGAGGAAATATGTAGAGGACTGGATGGGAAATTAGGACAGTTAGAACCACAAAGGTTTCTTCCCACTCAAAGATGGCATGATTATGTGGTTTAATTCCTTTGAAAATTTTCTGATCCTTCAAGATGTAATTATATGTGTTGCCTTTGTGCCTCCTCCCGTTTTGTACTTAGGCCAGTGGATTAAAATTAAAGATGTACATGTTTGTCTACAAGGAGCTTTGGCAAACTTCTGTTGGAAAGAATCAAATAGGTTTTGTGGGCTACACAGCCTGGGTGGCAACTATTCAATTCAGCTATAGTAGTGCAAAAGTAGCCAGAGACAACATGAAAATGAGGGGCGTTGGCTCTATTCGAATAAAATTTTATTCACAAAAAGAGATGATGGATGGGATTTGATCTGAGGGCCATAATTTGCTGACCCTGGTGTATGACATTTAAGACAGAGGCCATGTCCTAAATCCTGACGTCCCCAGTTCTAGTACAATAGCTGGAAACTTCTAAGGTAACCAATAACCAGTTGCTGAATGAGTTCATGGTTGACCACAGGGTGAGATTGTCTGGTTATGCTTAGAAATTTCAAAGTACCTGTTTCTCATAGAGTGTGAAGTACAGAGATAACCTCAATTATAATTGTAATCCAATCATTACTATAATGTTCGAATAACATCTACAACATTCCTAACAAGTCGTTGTCCATTTCTACTTAAATATGGAAATTATCACTCTGTGACAACCTAGAAGGGTGGGATGGGATTGGCAGTGGAAGGCAGGTTCAAGACAGAGGGGACAGCAGGGCTTACCTGGTGGCTCAGATGGTAAAGAATCCGCCTGCAATGCAGGAGACCAGGGTTCAATTGCTGGGTCAGGAAGATCCCATGGAGAAGGGAATGGCAACCCACCTCAGTATTCTTGCCTGGAGAATCCCATGGACAGAGGAGCCTGGTGGGCTACAGTCCATGGGGTCACAAAGAGCTGGACATGACTGAGTGACTAACACTTTTACTTTCATGTTAGATTCACACTGTTGTGTAGCAGAAACCAACACAACATTGTAAAGCAATGATCCTCCAATTAAAAGTTTAAAAAACTGGAAATTCCCCATGTCTTAGGGTATCCCAATTCATTTTAGGAAGGTAATGTCCAGTTGAAACAATTTCTTCTATTGAACCAAAATCTGTCTCCTTGAATAGGTCCTGGCACCTCCTAATCACTCAAAATCATAAACTATGGGCCAGAAAGGACCTTAGATTTCACCTAGCCCAAGTTCTTCAGATTACAGATAAGAAATTCAGGCTAAGGGAGATCTAGAGAGTTCCTCACAGTAGCCCAGACTGTCAGCAGCAGAACTCTGAAAGAGCCAATTTCATATGTGCTGGTATCCCTGGCTAGATTTACCACAGATTTGGAATAAAAAAAAAATCATCTTGGGGTACTTTTGTAGTGCATGCTCAGTCGTTCAGTTGTGATGGACTCTTTGTGACCCCTTAGACAGTAGCCAGCCAGGCTCCTCTGTCCAAGGGGTTCTCCAGGCTAGAACATCGGACAGGGTTGCCATCTTCTTCTCCAGGGGGTCTTCCCGACCCAGGGATCGAACCTGCATCTCCTGAATATTAAAATTGACCAGGAATATAGATGAGGTCGTGTGGGCAAGTTGTTTAACCTCTCCGGGTTAAATTAGATGACTTCTTGAGTCCCTTTACACTCTAGGATTCATCCTCTATATGAAAAAGGCAGAATATTTCAAAGCACAGTATAGGGATGTTGTTACAAAAAGCCTAATATTGTTCATGCCAGAAAATACCACAGTTTCTGTAAGTGGTTCAGACCATGGGCACCAGAGACTTGGGTTCAACTCCCAGATCTGCCATTTACTTGTTATGTGACCTGAGTGCAAGGCATTTAGTCTTTTCGAGGTGCAGTATTCTTATCTGTAAGTTAAGAATAAAAGCACCTACCTCACGGGGTTATGAGGATAAGAAATGAGTTATATAAACAAGAAATATAGATGATATTGTGAAACAAAATTCATATTATATGGCAAGGCAAGAAAAAAATTAAACATAAAAATTCTTCCGTGGTCTTTGGTCTCCCCTCTACCCCTACCGTGCATTGTGTATCTGAATTATGCATCAAGCAAACCTCCCCCATTGGGAGTTATACCTGTTCAACCATAAAGAGCAACAGTCTCCTAGCAGCAACAAGACAACTCCTTATAGATAATATTCCTTCTTGATCTTGTAAGGGGCCGCATGACTCACCACGATGGTGCTTAGATATGGAGTATGTAAACTGTCAATAATACATCATTTATTGTACAGTCCTCTGTCTGAAAAAAACTTCTGTGACTGTGCCTTGACTTCTAACCTGCAGGACAGTTCTCAGAGCTTTCTGAGATGCTCTTCCCAGGTTATAATCCTCAAATTTAGCTCCAATAAAATTTTCCATTCCTTTCTTAGGTTGACTGATTAATTTTTCGTTAACAGTATACAGTTGAGCTCAATAAGTGAAATCTCTCATTAACGTAAGAATTCTGAAAAAGCAAACTAGAAGATGCAACTATAAGACTAGGTGTGAGGGTTGGTGTGGATCATGAATGTTTCTAGTCATTCTCAAGTGGAAAGTCATCCTAGAAATGGAATGCCGGCCCCTCCATCTTTGTCCTCATGTCATAAAGCCTCCAGAACTTTCAACAAGATGTCTAGTTCTTCATTCATAGAGCTCAAATGGGAAACTGTCTCCAATGTTGGCTTTCAGAATTCTAGTTTTACAATGCAATATGAGAAGTGATGAACATGTGGGTTTTTTTTTTGGTGTTACTACAGAATTATGAAAGTGTTATCGATGACCAACAATTTCATCCCCCAAACGGGAAACTTTTAATAATGGAGGCTGACTCTAAGTAATGTGTAAACTTGTGCATATTCTGCTCAGTTCTTGATTGTCTACAAAGAAAAATAGCTTCTTTTATTAAAAAAAAATCTATCTCATGTTAAGAATATTCATTACAAAACTACATATTATATTCACACGTATTTCAAGTAATAACTTGAAGGTGGAATAATATAATTTACACTAAAGACTCAGAAAAGAACACTAACAAGTCAGGTGAAGTGTCTTATCCAAAGTAGTCAATTAGGCCAAAGATCAAGCCAAGACTTGAATTCACAGCTTCTGCCACTTCTCTGTGTTGGAGGCACTCAACTTATAAGGATTAATCACTTTGTGTCCTTGGGAAACAAGTTAAATCAAATAGAAACTGAAGTACGAATGGTAGGTGGTACATCATATTTTTAAAAAAAGAATGAAGGAGGTAAAAGAAAAATTGCTTTATTCAAGCAAACAGTTATAAAGTGACAATTGGGTAGATACTGTAAAGAATTCTAAACAGGTAGCAGAAAGGATTTTCTATCCTCAAAAATCTTCTCAATTTCAGACAAAAACATCAACTTTCACTCAACTCAGTAATTCAATTTCATTCAATTAATTTACTGTTCAATCACAGAAACATTTACAGAGGACTTGCCACGTGTCTGGTGCTGTCCTAGGACAAGGAAGATGACGAACACAGAACCCCCAAGCTATAGGACAGAGGTAGGGAAAGTTTTCCTGCAAAACACCAGATAATAAATATTTTAGCCTTTGTGGGTCATTCATTCTTTACTGCAACAAACAATTGCAATAAACTAAATAAAGTAGAGAGCTGAAGAAACACTATCACTGGAGCAAGAAGACAGCAATGGACAATGCATAAATGAATGAGCACAGTTATGTTCAAAACTGAAAACTGTTTTAAATCAGTGGGTCTTAACAGGGAGTGTTTCCCCCCAACAAAGTCACCTCTTACATCAGGGGCACACTGGGGAAAGGGGTGGCCTATTACCTGCATGCCAAGGGCAAGAGATGAAGGACTCTGCTAAACATTGTTCGTTATTCAACTGCTAAGTTGTGTCCAACTCTTTGGAACCCCCATGGGCTGCAGCATGCCAAGCTTCCCTGTCCTTCACCATCTCCTAGAGCTGCTCAAACTCAGTCCTGAATATTCATTGGAAGGACTGATTCTGAAGCTGAAACTCCAATAATTTGGCCACCTGATGCAATGAACTGATTCACTTGAAAAGACCCTGATGCTGGGAAAGATTGAAGGTGGGAGGAGAAGGGGACAACAGAAGATGAGATGATTGGATGGCATCACCGACTTGATGGACATGAGTTTGAGTAAGCTCCGGGAGTTGGTGATGGACAGGGAAGCCTGGTGTGCTGCAGTCCATGGGATCACAAAGAGTCAGACACGACTGAGTGACTGAACTGAACTGAAGGTAAAAAAGTAAAAAATGGCTAGAAAAAACTGGTCAATGGCTAACCTAGATATCCTAATCACTTGTTCAAGATAGACATGTAGACAGCATTGAAATGATTCAAACAAAGATCAAAGAAGACAGACATATTTGGATAAACTGACTTTTTAGGTCACTTCTAAACCTGAGGTTGCCAAGAAGAAAAGAATAAAGAAAACTCACTTGTGGAAGAAAGAGTCTGATCTCTTCATAGGAAAAGCAAAGGTCTTTAGCATATCTGTAGCCAATGCCCAAGATACAAACAAACAACCAGCTGTCACAAGATTGTGAATTTCTAAAGTAAGTAACAATCCAGTCCCTTGGCCAAGGGAGCTCTGACTGCTTCCTCCTTCCTCAATCAATGTCTTGCCTACCAGCACCCAAATCCTGACCCTCGCAATGGGATTGACCCTGAGCCAATCAGATTCTCTTCTTGTCTGAAACACTTGCTAAGTGCTGAAGGCAAACTTTGCATCCTAGAAGGAGGAAGTTGATGATAATTACTGACTTTGCTAAGCGGCCTCATACACACTGAACAGGGAAGATGGCAGCTTTGTCTTCAAATGGATGAGAAATCACTAAAATCATTCATGCCCTCGGGAAGGTGAAAGAAGAGTAGCTGAGAAGGGATTCTGCTTACAAGAGCCAATTATTTTTTAAGAGGCTACCTCCCCCTTTTAATCAAGAAGTTAAAAGTTTTGACTTTATAGCATTGATGGGAACAGAAAGGATGGAACCGAATATTGTATTAATTTTCTATCTTTAGAATGCTTAAGAAAGGAGCATTGCTATTTAATACCTTTGAAAGTACAAAAAGAACAATCTCCAATAATGTGATAAAAATAAATTGTTGAAGTGACCAACTGGTGGGCAGTGTCACGAGGCCATAGTAGCCTGTACTAAGTACCCAGGCATTGGATATACGAAGCTTAACTTACCCTAGTCCATGAAGAGTTCCAAGTGGGGCAGGATGGAAAAGGAGGTCAATAATGAACATACCATGTGGGACAGTACATGTAAAACTATGGGATGACCAACTCTGCCCATACTATGAGAATGATGAAAACATTACTGATCAAAGTGCACCATTCTAGGACTTGGGGAGAAAAGCGAAAGGCAGAGAAAGTAGAATGAACAACATGAACAGAATCATGAGGAATGAAAGTTCTCAGCATGACTGGGGAATAGGAAGTAGGCCAGCAGGCCTGGAACAAGGGTGGGGGATGCTGAAAGGAAATGAAACTGGGAAAGAGTTAGGATACATTTGAAATATATTAAACACTGTTACAAAGGATGGGACAGGAGATTACAGAATCCAAACTTATATTTGGAGAAATAAAGGGCACCTGGAACAACAGACTGGTTCCAAATAGGAAAAAGAGTTCGTCAAGGCTGTATATTGTCACCCTGTTTATTTAACTTCTATGCAGAGTACATCATGAGAAACACTGGGCTGGAAGAAGCACAAGCTGGAATCAAGATTGCCGGGAGAAATATCAATAATCTCAGATATGCAGATGACACCACCCTTATGGCAGAAAGTGAAGAGGAACTAAAAAGCCTCTTGAAGAAAGTGAAAGTGGAGAGTGAAAAAGTTGGCTTAAAGCTCAACATTCAGAAAACGAAGATCATGGCATCCGGTCCCATCACTTCATGGGAAATAGATGGGGAAACAGTGGAAACAGTGTCAGACTTTATTTGGGGGGCTCCAAAATCACTGCAGATGGTGACTGCAGCCATGAAATTAAAAGACACTTACTGCTTGGAAGGAAAGTTATGACCAACCTAGATAGCATATTCAAAAGCAGAGACATTACTTTGCCAAC
This sequence comes from Bos taurus, assembly GCF_002263795.3. NCBI lineage: Eukaryota > Metazoa > Chordata > Mammalia > Artiodactyla > Bovidae > Bos > Bos taurus. The sequence continues at coordinate 6,279,613 of NW_020192292.1, read as the reverse complement.
AAAGGTTCGTCTAGTCAAGGCTATGGTTTTTCCTGTGGTCATGTATGGATGTGAGAGTTGGACTGTGAAGAAGGCTGAGCACCGAAGTATTGATGTTTTTGAACTGTGGTGTTGGAGAAGACTCTTGAGAGTCCCTTGGACTGCAAGGAGATCCAACCAGTCCATTCTGAAGGAGATCAGCCCTGGGATTTCTTTGGAAGGAATGATGCTAAAGCTGAAACTCCAGTAGTTTTGGCCACCTCATGCGAAGAGTTGACTCATTGGAAAAGACTCTGATGCTGGGAGGGATTGGGGGCAAGAGGAGAAGGGGACAACAGAGGATGAGATGGCTGGATGGCATCACTGACTCGATGGACGTGAGTCTCAGTGAACTCCGGGAGTTGGTGATGGACAGGGAGGCCTGGCGTGCTGTGATTCATGGGGTCGCAAAGAGTCGGACACGACTGAGTGACTGATCTGCTCTGAAGACATTTCAGTTCAGTTCCCCATATGATTATTTCTACTACTACTATAAGTACAATAAACAATATCATGACTACAAAGGTCACCGTTTTTGAGCACCGGATTCTAGATTTGCTTACAAGTTTGAAGGTGCAGAGGAGGGAAGCTAAGGGGATTCACCTGGAGTTTCTTCTGCAGTGTTCAGAGTTCCTCTGCTAAGTAATTGAGATGGTTAACTTTATGTGTCCAATTTGACTGGGCTAAGGGATTCTCAGATTGCTGGTAAAACCTGATTCCTAAGTGCATCTGTAAAAGTGTTTCTGGAAGACATTAGCTTGTGAATCAACAAACTGAGTAAAGAAGATTGCCCTCCCCAATGTCCATGGGCATCATCCAATCCATCAAGGGCCCGATAGAGCAAAACAGGCCAAGGAAGGGCAAGTGTGCTCTCGGATGCTGGGATATGAGTCTTCTCCGGCCCTCCTATGCTGGCGCATGGTCTCAAGCCTTCGAGTCTAACAGGGACCTACAGCACCCCCCATGCACACTGATTTTGGGCCTTTGCACCCAGATTGAGACTTCTACCATTGGTTCCCCTAGTTCTTAGGCATTCAAGTGTGGTCTGAATTACACCATGAGCTTGCGTGGTTCTGCAGCCTGTAAATAGATGGGCAATTATGAGTCCTGGCTTTCATATCACACAAGCCAATTCTTATTATCTGTGTGTGTGTGTGTATGTGTGTGTGTGTTTCTCTGGAGGGTGATACAGTAGACTTCAGATGGGGCAGTGGCCTGAGACCCGTGGCATGTTAAGGACATCCGCTGTGGGAGATGAAAATGGGAGACAATATGATACATAACTGACCCAATGATGTCACTGCCAAGGCTGTGTATCCTGGATGCTCTTTTTCTACTCACTTTCCAGTGTAAAGAATTAATAGGTGAAATTCTTCTCTTATTATGTACCAGAGTATAAATAATCCAAAAAATTTAAAAATGACCAGTGATGCTACTTTTTTTGTAAAACTGACTTTATGAAGGTCAAAATTTAAGAGATAATAGAAGACACATAATAAAACTTATTCTTAGTGATAAAAGTACCTCTTAAAAGTGGATCTGCATCAAAGATCTTGGTCATTAATACAAAGTATTGCCCATACTCTGCCTAAGAGTCCATAATATGGTAACATGTGGCTTTGAAAGAGACAGGATCAGAAGTGATTAGGATTTTCCATGTTAAAAAACCTCTAACTCACATTCCTTTCCTTCTCTTATCCTGGAGCTTTACAATCCCTAAGGAAAAGAAATGTTGTCATTCTGCTTCGGTAAGCAGACTATTACCTCTTGCTGTAAGGGAATTATACACCCTACTCAATTTGGGCTCAAACATTTTCTTCCTTTTGTGCATTTCCTCCAACACACAGGCAGCTCCCAATCTATTTCTTATGCAGATAGCACACTAGCTGAAGTAGTTGAGGAAAGCCTTCCTTTAAAGAGGATGATTTTTGGTCCACTGAAAAAGACCATGGGAAGATTGGGCTTGTCAATTCACTCATCTCCTCTTTTACCCATCATTTCAGGATCTCAGTTAAGAGTGATAAATGTGGTAGTGAAAGTGATTGTTTTGGTGGGCTTATGGGTTGCTCATTAGGAGCAATATATACACAGAAGTTAAGGGTAATACTCTTTGGAGTCAGATCAGGGTTCAAATCCCAGCTCCACAATTTACTAGCTAGTTGACCTGAGGCACATAAATTCAAATTCATGCACCAAGTCTCCATTCTTACATCTCAAAATTAGGGGTAAATAATAATATCAAACACATGATACTGTTGGGAGGATTACAAAGATAATGCATGTAAAGCTTTAGCATGGCATCTGGCACAGAGCGGTGCTCCATATTGTGTAGCTACATAAAAATTATTCAGTGCTTCCGCTTGCTTTTGTTTCAAAGGCAAAAGGAACTAGTCTTTTGTCCTTCCAGGCCGCATCATAAAACATGAAAACCACTTCAAAATGGACTGCTGTGGTTAAGAACTTGACCTCTGGACACTGTCCAAGTTTGAGTCCCTGTCCATTATAACTTTTCCAGGTCTCTGTTTCCTCATCTGTAAAGTGAGAATGAAAGGAAATCATGGATGTAAAGTGCAGTTATTGGCATATGGTACACAGTAAAAATGTAGGCAATAGATATTACTGTTGGGGAGGCATACTCTGAGCATACGAAGGTAAGATGACATTTTTCAGAGGCAGTCTGACAAAAGTTGAATTCAAGGGTTCCCACCAATAGTGTCCAAAGCTCTGCAGTGTACTTGATTCTGTTTTGGTAGTCAAATTCACATGAGGACTGTTCACCGCTTGGCTTCTTAAACAGGAAGTTTTTAACTCCTTGGGGAATGAAGAAAGAGTTTGGCTACACTAGGCCAACCTGGGTGGGCGTCTAGAAAATCTGACCCACAATGTTGGTTTCTCATCGTGTGGTTAAGGGCATTTATGGCAGTAGCATTTGATGAAAAATTTTTGCTGGTTGAAGAGCAATATATTCTTTTATGCTAAGTCACTTCAGTTGTGTCTGACTCTTTGTGGCCCCATGGACTGTAGCCCACCAGGCTCGTCTTTCCATGAGATTCTCCAGGCAAGAATACTGGAGTGGGTTGCCATTTCCACCTCCAGGGGATCTTCCCCACCCAGGGATCAAACCTATTTCTCTTACATCTCTTGCACTGGCAAGTGGATTCTTTACCACTAGCACCACCCAGGAAGTCCATATATCCTTTCAGTCTCTGTCAGTTCAGCTTCCTGGTTTATCAAGATCCTTTCTAGACACCTGTCCTTCCTTAAGTGTTTGCCTATGCCATTTCCCACTGAACCTTGGTATTATAAGTCTTCAGAGTTTCAGGATGATTTGCCCAAAGCATTAGGTGCCCTTAGGAATGAGTTAACTATTTCTGAAAATCTCTTATCTCTATTAGGCTAAATGAATACCATTAGACAATGTATGTCTACATTATATTAATGGTACCCGGGTGATCTACAAGTCAGCACGTCCTTTAAATGCCTAACCATTTCCCTACAAGCCATTTATAGCATTCAAACAAAATCCATCCAGAATAAAACCAAAGCACAGTGCCTTTCCAAAGAATACAGAACATAAAAACACAAGACTAAAGTACAAATTTCTCAAGTGGTAAAAAGAAAGAACAAATTTCTCAAGTGGTAAAAAGAAAGACCTGAATGGTAATAGTTCACAAAATATTCTAGTCATGAAAGCCCCTTCATGATCTGCCAACAAAAAAATTAGATCCAAAGGATGCTGTGACAGGAAAGAATCAAACCACATAGCCCAAGGCATCTACCCCTCAGTTTGTTTAATAAAATGGTTTGATCTTAGAAAGTTGTGGATAAATCAATGCTCATTTAAAAATACTTTCAAAAAGTAAAAATACTTTCAAAAAGCTTTACAAAGCAATCTTGCAGTGGATCCATTAATAAAAGGAACAAGTGGTCCCATTTTACCTCTTTTATAAATTTAAATGCTCAAATAGTAATACTTAAAGTGGGATTTACTTATGACCCAAGAGACCCTAGCTCCACAGCTTTATAGCTTAAGCAACTTTTATTCCAAGATGGATATTATGGCCCGAAACTGGTACACTTCAGTTCAGTTCAATTGCTCAGTCGTGTCCGACTCTTTGCAACCCCATGAATCGCAGCACGCCAGGCCTCCATGTGCATCACCAACTCCGGGAGATCACTCAAACTCATGTCCATTGAGTCGGTGATGCCATCCATCCATCTTATCCTCTGTCATCCCCTTCTCCTCCTGCTCCCAATCCCTCCCAGAATCAGAGTCCTTTCCAATGAGTCAACTCTTCACATGAGGTGGCCAAAGTACTGGACTTTCAGCTTTAGCATTATTCCTTCCAAAGAAATCCCAGGGCTGATCTCCTTCAGAATGGACTGGTTGGATCTCCTTGCAGTCCAAGGGACTCTCAAGAGTCCTCTCCAGCAACACAGTTCAAAAGCATCAATTCCTGGGCACTCAGCTTTCTTCACAGTCCAACTCTCACATTCATACATGACCACTGGAAAAACCATAGCCTTGACTAGATGGACCTTTGTTGGCAAAGTAATGTCTCTGCTTTTGAATATGCTATCTAGGTTGGTCATAACTTTCCTTCCAAGGAGTAAGCTGGTACACTGGTGTATTAATACATAGACTCTACACATGGACATCACCAGATGCTCAACACCGAAATCAGATTGATTATATTCTTTGCAGCTAAAGCTGGAGAAGCTCTACACAGTCAGAAAAAACAAGACTGGGAGCTGACTGTGGCTCAGATCATGAACTCCTTATTGCCAAATTTAGACTTAAATTGAAGAAAGTAGGGAAAACCACTAGACCATTCAGGTATGACCTAAATCAAATCCCTTATGATTATACAGTGGAAGTGAGAAATAGATTTAAGTGACTAGATCTGATAGACAGAGTGCCTGATGAACTATTGTACAGGAGACAGGGATCAAGACCATCCCCATGGAAAAGAAATGCAAAAAAGCAAAATGGCTGTCTGAGGAGGCCTTACAAATATCTGTGAGAAGAAGAGAGGTGAAAAGCAAAGGAGCAAAGGAAAGATATAAGCATCTGAATGCAGAGTTCCAAAGAATAGCAAGGAGAGTTAAGAAAGCCTTCCTCAGCAATCAATGCAAAGAAATAGAGGAAAACAACAGAATGGGAAAGACTAGAGATCTCTTCAAGAAAATTAGAGATACCAAGGGAACATTTCATGCAAATATGGGCTCGATAAAGGACAGAAATGGTATGGACCGAACAGAAGCAGAAGATATTAAGAAGAGGTGGCAAGAATACAAAGAAGAACTGTACAAAAAAGATCTTCACAACCCAGATAATCACCAGATATCCTGGAATGTGAATCAAGTGGGCCTTAGGAAGCATCACTACGAACAAAGCTAGTGGAGGTGGTGGAATTCCAGTTGAGCTCTTTCAAATCCTGAAAGATGATGCTGTGAAAGTGCTGCACTCAATATGCCAGCAAATTTGGAAAACTCAGCAGTGCCCACAGGACTGGAAAAGGTCAGTTTTCATTCCAATCCCAAAGAAAGGCAATGCCAAAGAATGTTCAAACTACCGCACAATTGCACTCATCTCACACACTAGTAAAATAATGCTCAAAATTCTCCAAGCTGGGCTTCAGCAATATGTGAATTGTGAACTTTCAGATGTTCAAGCTGGTTTTAGAAAAGGCAGAGGAACCAGACATCAAATTGCCAACATCTGCTGGATCATGGAAAAAGCAAGAGAGTTCCAGAAAAACATCTATTTCTCTTTATTGACTACGCCAAAGCCTTTGACTGTGTGGATCACAATAAACTGTGGAAAATTCTGAAAGAGATGGGAATACAAGACCACCTGACCTGCCTCTTGAGAAACCTGTATGCAGGTCAGGAAGCAACAGTTAGAACTGGACATGGAACATACTGGTTCCAAATAGGAAAAAGAGTATGTCAAGGCTGTATATTGTCACTCTGCTTATTTAACTTATACGCAGAGTACATCATGAGAAATGCTGGGCTGGAAGAAGCACAAGCTGGAATCAAGATTGCCGGGAGAAATATCAATAACCTCAGATATGTAGATGACACCACCCTTATGGCAGAAAGTGAAGAGGAACTAAAGAGCCTCCTGATGAAAGTGAAAGAGGAGAGTGAAAAAGTTGGCTTAAAGCTCAACATTCAGAAAACGAAGATCATGGCATCTGGTCTGATCACTTCATGGGAAATAGATGGGGAAACAGTGGAAACAGTGTCAGACTTTATTTTGGGGGGCTCCAAAATCACTGCAGATGGTGACTGCAGCCATGAAATTAAAAGACGTTTACTCCTTGGAAGGAAAGTTATGACCAACCTAGATAGCATATTCAAAAGCAGAGACATTACTTTGCCAACAAAGGTTCGTCTAGTCAAGGCTATGGTTTTTCCTGTGGTCATGTATGGATGTGAGAGTTGGACTGTGAAGAAGGCTGAGTGCCAAAGAACTGATGCTTTTGAACTGTGGTGTTGGAGAAGACTCTTGAGAGTCCCTTGGGCTGCAAGGAGTTCCAACCAGTCCATCCTAAGGGAGATCAGTTCTGGGTGTTCATTGGAAGGACTGAAGCTAAAGCTGAAACTCTAGTACTTTGGTCACCTCATGCGAAGAGTTGATTCAATGGAAAAGACCCTGATGCTGGGAGGGATTGGGGGCAGGAGGAGAAGGGGACAACAGAGGATGAGATGGCTGGATGGCATCACCGACTCGATGGACATGAGTTTGGGTGAACTCTGGGAGTTGTGATGGACAAGGAGTCCTGGCGTGCTGCAATTCATGGGGTCGCAAGAGTTGGACACAACTAAGCGACTGAAGTGAACTGAACTGAAAGTCAATTGCAAGCCATAAAGCTTCAGACACATGGAATTTTACCATGGTAGTGTATATATGGCACATAATCTCCTCTATATGAGATTATATTTAGCTGATATCAAAGGAAATATCTGGCAACTCCTAGAGCATGGCATGGTATTGTGAGAACTTGTATATGAGCTAGAAAATGGCATTCAATACCAACCACTTGGAAACTTCTAAAAAACAGATCCTGGTGGCCTGATCACAGTGACAGATACTTCATAGCCTTTGTCTATTCAGGGACTTCCCTGAAGTGGAAAGAGAGTGGGAGAGTGATAAGATGTAAAAATGAAGACAGCAAGAACAGAAGAGATTTTATTATGGGGAGGTGTTTTGTAACTACAAAAAACAATCTCATACACATAAAAGAAGAATGATATAGGATTCTTCAGAGTCTTTAATATCTTAATGTGCAGTGCAAATCTCCAGGGCAGGAAGATGGCAAGCAGCTGTTTCTCAAACAATTTGTACTCTTGGGACCCATCCTAGGGGAGCATTTCCTTTGGGTAACATATTTAGAAATGCTGCCTTAAAGACAATTTTAACCACAATAAGAATAACTAGCATTTATTAAGTGCCTGCTGCTGCTGCTGCTGCTAAGTCGCTTCAGTCGTGTCCGACTCTGTGCGACCCCATAGACAGCAGCCCACAAGGCTCCCCAGTCCCTGGGATTCTCCAGGCAAGAACACTGGAGTGGGTTGCCATTTCCTTCTCCAGTGCATAAAAGTGAGAAGTGAAAGTGAAGTCGCTCAGTCGTGTCTGACTCAGCAACCCCATGGACTGCGGCCTACCAGGGTCCTCAGTACTGGAGTGGGGTGCCATTGCCTTCTCCTTATTAAGTGCCAGGGACAGAATAAGTGATACACAGGCAGCAGTCTGAATGCATCGCACAAGATGGGTCACAGTAAGTACCTTGGGACCGTGGCTATAAACTGATGAGGACTCCAAAGGCTTGTTTATATATAACAATGGCTGGATAGGCTTAAGGGTGGCCTGATGAGTTAAAATCCTCACTACATCTACATCTTCATCCTCAGCTACATCTTCATCATCAAGAGTGATAAAAATAGTTCACCTTTATTGATCACTTTTTGTGTATCAGGCACTAGGTCAATCAGTCATCAAGACAGCCCTATAAATTTCAACCATGTTATTGTCTCTAATTTTACCCTTGTTTGACCTAATGACCCAGTGAGTGTCAGGGGTAGAATTGAAACCCGGGTTTTGCTGTTCTTTCCATTCACTAGCTGTCTCTCATGAACACATTGATGAAGACAGTTTTCTGAAGGACCGGCAGCATATCATATAGCAGTTTATGCTGCAGTTAATTGCACCCAGCAGAAGGCAGCAAGAGAAAATTATATGTAAGAATGGATTCTCACAGCTCAGGATTAAAAATACAATCAGCAACACAAATGTTTTTAACCTGAAATAACCTGCCAGCAAATTCTATGTGGAGGCTAATTGCCTTGATCAAGTAACGAATCTATGGTTCACTCTGCATTTGAAAATTTTCATTAAGGTAAAACAACACTCAAGAGACAGACTTTATTGTGCAACACGATCTGTGAAAGCCTCTCACTAGTAAGACAAACATGCCCTTAACAGCGATGTGTAACATGCAGTATTTTCCAATTCTGAGAAGTATTCTTTTGTGCATTAAGAGGTAAAGGAGGTTCCTATTTTCTTGATATGCCACGCAGCCTCATTTCTAAAATGGAATTGTTGCATCTTCAACTAAGGCACTTGTATTAGACACCTATAGTGTGCTCGGAAGATGTGGGTCCTGCAGTCTATGGGAAGATGAAGTTTAACATCAGGCAGGCAGTGATAAAGGACTTGACAACAAGCTGTGATTCCAAAAGAGTCTCAGGGTGAGAGTGTTGGGAGTAGATCTAGGGAGGCAAGAGGAAGGACTGGATTTGAGCAAGGTTTTGAAGACTTTTGAACTTGATCAACTTCAAATTTACAGCCTTGGGCTCTGTTGTCCATATTAAAAGAAAAGTGAAAGACTTCAAGTTAAAGAATAAAGTTCAGAAATAAAGATACTCGATAAGCCAGGTTTTCTCTTTAAGGACAAATACAGTTGAATATACATTTACACAGCTATCACTTTTATGGCTAACAAGAGATTTACCAAAGCAGTGTTTTATGTTTCTAGGGGAGCTATTATTCTAGAATAAATTATTTTGTGCACAGAGATGATAAACTGAAATTTAGTTACATCTTAAGCAACAGTTCAAGTCATCAACCTAGGGAATACCCTAGATGGAGGAGTCAATCTATCCAAAGGCTGGTTTGTATAACTTAAGAGTTCAAAATTCAAACCAAACTATGTTTTTAACACCTCCTAGGTTCCAAGTCCTGTCCAAACTCTCTGAGCCTCAGTTTGCCAACAAAGGTCCGTCTAGTCAAGGCTATGGTTTTTCCAGTGGTCACATATGGATGTGAGAGTTGGACTGTGAAGAAAGCTGAATGCCGAAGAATTGATGCTTTTGAACTGTGGTGTTGGAGAAGACTCTTGAGAGTCCCTTGGACTGCAAGGAGATCCAACCAGTCCATTCTAAAGGATATCAGCCCTGGGATTTCTTTGGAAGGAATGATGCTAAAGCTGAAACTCCAGTACTTTGGCCACCTCATATGAAGAGTTGACTCATTGGAAAAGACTCTGATGCTGAGAGGGATTGGAGGCAGAAGGACAAGGGGACGACAGAGGATGGGATGGCTGGATGGCATCACCGACTCAATGGATTTAAGTTTGGGTGAACTCCAGGACTTGGTGATGGACAGGGAGGCCTGGCATGCTGCGATTCATGGGGTCGCAAAGAGTCAGACATGACTGAGTGACTGAACTGAACTGAACTGAGGTTCCAAGTCCTGTCCAAACTCTCTGAGTCTCAGTTACTTCATGTATGAAATGGGGATAAAATAATTACATTACAAGATTTATATAGAGATTAGAGAAACTCTATATGTACTTAACATAGACTGGGTCTTCAAATAAATGGTGTCTACAGTAATCACTGCCTCTTGTCCAAGGTCAGGTGTGATGGACAGGAGGTGAGGAGACATGAGCTAGAAGCCCTGCTTGATGTGATATTCCAAAAGGTTCCCCCACTTTTCTTCAAACTGGCACATCACTCCATTTTCCTAACCATTTGTTAAGCTCCTCTATCATCCAAAGCATCAGCATCCAAAGTAGGTGGAGGACTTTTAGAGTAGCTGCAGTGCTCATAGGAGAATGGAGCTGATTCTGTGAACAACAAGCTACCACCTAAAAGCAAATTGGGTAATTTGGAAAACTATACTGTTTTATGGCTTTCCCGGTGGCTCAGCTGGTTAAGAATCTGTCTGCAATGTGGGAGACCTGGGTTCAATCCCTGGGTTGGGAAGATCCCCTAGAGAAGGGGATCTTCTCTACCCACTCCAGTATTCTGGCCTGGAGAATTCCATGGACTGTATAGTCCATGGGGTCACAAAGAGTCAAACACGACTGAGTGACTTTCACTTTCACACTTTTAGTGAGTTGAGTAAATATCCCACAGCCTTCTACCTAACATCACCCAGAAACAGTTTAGATCCCAGGAGGATGTGGGTTGTTAATTCAACTTCCCACAGAAGGAAGTGAACATGAGAGTAAGTGGTAGAGTCCCAAGATGAGGGGCAGTAAGCAGAGGAGGGATGCGAAGATTGACACCTAGGATCCCGAGTCAGGAAATAAGAGGACTGAAGTGCAGTGGTTAGGGTGCCAGTCTAACCAAGCAGCCGATAGATCTCTCTCACCCCTAGCTCTGACTTTCTGTGCTAAGGGAATCCTCCTAGCTCCAAAGAACTTCTCCACCAATGGGTACTAAATGGAAGTTCTGCACACCACGAATATGACAGCATCAGATCCTTGAAGTCAAGTTTAGAAGCATGAAGAGTTAAGGTCATCAAGGGAAAGCATGCTTAACTCTTAATCCTCCTCAAAGCAGTCCCGAGAGCCTCTGCTGCAGAGAAAGTAAAGTACAGCTTAGGCAAGGCAATCTGAGTCTGAAACTCAATTCCCCCATTTTCTAATAGTGTGATATTGGGCATGTTACTTAGCTCATTGGCTCATACTAACACATGTTTGAAATGCAGACAGTGAAGTACTCAGAAAAGGTTACTTTTCTTCTCTCCACCCCAACACCAGCCCATGCCTGGGCCTTTTCTTCCCTTAAAGCTGCCCAGAATCAAGATTGCCAGTTTCAGCAAGAATCTGGAAAAGGAGATGCCCATGGCCGACATCATTTGGCTATGAAGCCCTGGAGCTTTTGAACATTGAACTATCCAGCTGAATGAAGAAAACATGTGACACTTACATGAAGTCAGACTTCAACCACATCTATCAGTCCAATTTCCTTCCATTTGGACTGTGCATAACATTGTTAGGAAACCTAGCAACAGATAGAGTCTTATTTGAACCACTGAGACATTTAAAACAAGAAGTCAATCAGTCCCCCATCAATCCATCCCCCCCTCATTTAAACACAAGCATATGGAGACCCAAAGATGGAATGGACCTTGTTCAAGTTATATAACTCCCTGAGAGCCTTTTACCTTGATAAGGGAATAAAAGCAAAGCTAAAAAACAGGAACCAGAAAAATTGCAACTGCTTTTGAAAAAAAAAAACTAAATAAAAATCTATTAAATTAGCTGAGGTAAATTTAATTTCGTTCTTCGTCTTTTAGAGGACTGACTTCTCTGAAGTTAGATGAGTTGAATTCCTGTTTGTCCCTTAAACTATTACTTGCTGCTGCTGCTAAGTCGCTTCAGTTGTGTCCGACTCTGTGCGACCTCATAGATGGCAACCCACCAGGCTCCCCTGTCCCTGGGATTCTCCAGGCAAGAATACTGGAGTGGGTTGCCATTTCACGTGCTTATTAGTGGTATAAAGGAACTACGAATGTAGGGAAAAGTGATAATTCATTTTTAGGGGTGTTTTCAGAACTAAACACTCTGAAGGAAGCAACTAGTCCAGTGCCTGGCATAAAGGTAGGTACCAAGGCAGTTTGAGTTCATTCTCACTGGTTAGATTTAATTCTCTAAGCTTTTGAATTTTGAACTAGATATGGAGACAGGCAAAAGAAAACACTGAAGAACACATTCCTCTCTGGTCATCATCAGCTCTGCTAAAGAAAAAGAGTGAACTAAGGGAAGATTTCTCGAAGGACTGCAATGAAAAGAGCTTCCTGAACAAGATTATACTTGAGCCTTGGCCCTGGCCCCAAACAGACTGATGCTATTTAAAACTTTTCATGGGTGAGAGTTTGCTACGAAGCTCCTAGAAGCAAGGAACTCTGCCCTGCTTCTCCAGATCTCCTACAGTAGACACAAGGGGAAAACAATGAGACAGCAAAAGAGACACTGGTGTATAGAACAGTCTTATGGACTCTATGGGAGAGGGAGAGGGTGGGAAGATTTGGGAGAATGGCAATGAAACATGTAAAATATCATGTAGGAAACGAGTTGCCAGTCCAGGTTCGATGCACGATGCTGGATGCTTGGGGCTGGTGCACTGGGACGGCCCAGAGGGATGGTATGGGGAGGGAGGAGGGAGGAGGGTTCAGGATGGGGAACACATGTATACCTGTGGCGGATTCATTTTGATATTTGGCAAAACTAATACAATTATGTAAAGTTTAAAAATAAAATAAAATTAGAAAAAAAAAAAAAAAAGACTCACTGAATCACAGCCTTCAGCTTTCTTCTACCCAATCATCTTCTGTATTGGAAAGTCTCATAAATAGTTTCAGTTCAGTTCAGTCACATCTGACTCTTTGTGACCCCATGGATTGCAGCATGACAGGCTTCTCTGTCCATCACCAGTTCCTGGAGTTTACTTAAACTCACGTCCATTGATTCGGTGATGCCATCCAACCATCTCATCCTCTTTCATCCCCTTCTCCTCCCACCTTCAATCTTTCCCAGCATCAGGGTCTTTCCAGTGAGTCAGTTCTTTGCATCAGGTGGGCAAAGTATTGGAGTTTCAGCTTCAGCATCAGTCCTTCCAATGAATATTCAAGACTGATTTCCTTTAGGATGAACTGGTTGGATTTCCTTGCAGTCCAAGGGACTTTCAAGAGTCTTTTCCAACAGTTCAAAAGTATAACTTTAAAAGCTTTTGGCAGGGAGGGATCAATTGGATGTTCAGAATTAACATATATAAACTACTATGGTGGCTCAGATGATAAAGAATCCACCTGCAATGAGGGAGACCTGGGTTCGATCCCTGGGTTGGGATGATCCCCTAGAGGAGGGCATGGCAACCCACTCCAGTATTCTTCCCTGGAAAATCCCCATGGACAAAGAAGCCTGGCGGACTATAGTCCATGGGATCACAAAGGGTCGGACACGACTAAACGACAAAGCAGAGCACAGTACAGCATATATGAAATAGATAACCAACAAGGGCATAATATATAGTACAGGGAACAATACTGAATATCTAGTAACAACCTATAATGGAAAAGAATCTTAAAAAAGATAGGTTTATACAAATATGTATAACTGAATCACTTTGCTGTACATCTAAAACTAATACAACATCAGGTATCAACTATACTTTTGGGAGAGAGTTGATATAGGTACATGTATGGCTGAGTCCCTTCGCTCTTCACCTGAAACTTTCACAACATTGTTTGTTAATTGGCTATACCCAATACAAATAAGTTTTTAAAAAATGTAATAAAGGAAAAAACCTTGTGTTTATAAGCTGGTAAGCCAACCATGGGAAAAAACCCAAATATTAAATTAATGGGAAAAAAAGCTTTTGGAAGGATGAGGGAAGAATTAGGAGGCAGAATTTGGATTAAATTGAAATTATGACTTTAATAATCCAAGGAAACAGGACACTGGTGGTGATTAAACAGAAGCATTATGAATGTCTCAAAGAAACAGTAACTTTCAGACCATAGCTTTCTTATTGGCATAGTTATGATATAGCCAAGGGGTGCGTTGCTGGGTGATGACTTTCATGAGACATGTGGCCACGTGTGAAGATGTCTGTTTGTTATCACCACTCAGTGGGGCAGGGGCCAGCTGAGGGGTTGCTACTACTATCATGTGCACAGAGTCCAGGCATCTGCTCATCCCACCAGGTTTAGGACAACCTCTGACAACAAATAACCTAGACCCAATGGTCAGTAGTGCTGAGGTTGAGAAACCTTAGTCTAGCCCAACATGGGGCCTTGAACTGACCAACTGAAGGGGGAAAAAAAAGATATATAAACTGATTTTTACAGCAGGAAAGAAGCACAAATAAAAATGCTCCCTGGGTTTTAGTTCTCACTTATGTTTCCCATGTTAATTTGGTGTCATTTGTAACCCAATGTTATTCATTATCAAGTATCCGATTGTGTTGGTTGATGTGATAAACTCCTCTATGTACAAACAAATCAGGAACAATTACATAAAGACAATGCCTCCCCCACCCGCTGGGGACACTCTAGGGACACCAGTCCATTTCTGATTTTCCCCATGTCCACTCCTCTACCCCCAGCAGCAACAGAATGCAACAGGAGAGAAGACAAAGTTCAGATTTTGTGTTCAATCTAAACCTCTTCCCCCTACCTGTAGAGATACTATTTCTTCCTTTTCAAAGCTCTTTCTTGAGGCCAGCAGACAGATGAGAAAGGATGACAGGATATCAAAAAGCTTCTCAAGCCAAAGGAATATACAGTCTCCTTGATTAGTTTTCATGTTCCACTATCAAGATCCCAACCTACATTTTAAGGTAAAGGATACTGTTTCAGCAAAGATCTAATTGAGACACAGGAGAGTAGTACTGGCTAGGCAAAGGGGGAAAATGTCATTAGAGGTGGGTGAATGAATACATTCTCATCTACCATGACATTTTGCTGTCTTGGGAAGAAGGGTACTGAGCCAAGAGTTTAGAAGCTGTAGCTTCTGCCCTTAGTTTAAAAATGAGTAAAGCATAATGTAGTTTTATTTAAGGGGTAATCCAAGTACAAGAATTTCTTTAAAAATAAGTTTCCCACAAAATCCCTGAACAACTTTATGAAAAAATAACTAATTTTTTATTTTCTAATCCTGAAAAAAAACAAAGCATTTTTACTTTATTGAGGCCACTAAGGAAGAGGGATTTGACCTTGGACAAGGGGACACCCTGTACAGAGGACTTTCATCCAGTTTTGCACAGTAAGTTAACATTTCCTTGCAATGTAAATTTGTAAATCCTAGATGAAAACTCAGCTCAATTATATGGACTCTATATCATATTGTCAACTCAACAGTTCTTCACTGCAAAAACTGTGTACCTATGCTTTTTATATCCAAGCTCTGATATAGGAAGAGATTTTCACTGTTAGACAAGGAATCAATTTCCATAGTCTAGCAAGGGTGCACATGTTTGTAAAGTTGGCAGAAAACTTGCCTTATTGAAAACTCATGTAACAGCATCCTGGATTGCAGCACATTAATACAACTTCAAAGTATGTCAGATTGAAAATACTGAACTCAAGAGGTAATTTACTTTTAATTTGAATTCCCAGTGGTCCAATATTTTTAGGCTATTAAAAATTATTGAGAAAGCTTAACTATATTTAAAAGGACAAACAACAAAAGAATAAATCAGTCCTGGCAAAGACTTAAACTTGAGATGCGCTGAGAAGAAAAATCAGTGACATCTTTACAAAGATCGACTCTTTCTTTAGCGCTTAGAGAGTCTGTGATTCCTCATCACTCCCTCTATCAAGGGTCATTCACACCAAACTTGCCTCAATAATTCATGCCAGTTATTTCCAGGACGTATAAGAAGGTATATGAAGTGGGGAGACATGTTTTGACATTGAAATCAATTGGGCTACAAAGTCCAGATGTTATGAGGGACATATGAGAAGCTTGCATTAAATTACTATCTCCTTCCTGCAATCAGCTCTACTAATTATATCCTGAAGCTCAGTCCCGCTTTGGCTTCCTTAGTACCTTCTTTTCCTGCTTCTCCTTCTCTCACTCCTGAGGAGTCCTTTCTCTTCCAGATCACCTTCTCTGCCTCTCCTCCCTCCAAAGATGATCTCCTCTGGTCTGATGCTTTTCACACCACCCACAGGCTGGTAATGTCTGTCACCAGCCTATAACTTATTCCTGAGCAATTTAAATGCAGGTCCACTAGTGTTTTGAACTCAGAAATGTTGCTCAATAAGGGTTGAAAGTGATAGTTGCTTAGTTGTGTCTGACTCTTCTGGAGCCCATGGACTCTCTGCTGGGCTTCTCTGTCCATGGGATTTATCAGGTGAGAATACTGGAGTGGGTTGCCATGCCCTCCTCCAGGGGATCTTCTTGACCCAGAGAATGAACCTAGGTCTCCTGTATTACAGGCAGATTCTCGACTGTCTGAGCCACCAGGGTAGGATAAGGGTTACATGAATGAAATATAAAAATGGATTCATGGATACCTGTGGCGGATTCATTTTGATATTTGGCAAAACTTATACAATTATGTAAAGTTTAAAAATAAAATAAAATTAGAAAAAAAAAATGGATTCATGGGACTTCAGCAAAAGACAGGTAGAAGAAAGCTGAGCTGTCTTAGACAAGTCCACCCTAGAACCTGTCTCACCAGCTACAGACTATGAGAAAGAATAACTACAGACTATGAGAAAGAATAAATTTCAAGCCAAAATTTTTTAGGGTGACTTAAAAAACAACAAGAGAGAGAGGAAAAGGCCATGTGATGATGGAAGCACAGTTAGAAGATGCTGCACTGCTGGCTTTGAAGCTGGAGGAAGAGGCCACGAGCCAAAGGTTGCAGGCACCTCTAGAAACTGGAAAAAAAAAAAAACAAACAACAAGAGCTAACTGATGGTTCAAGATCTGCCATTCACGTCAGTCTTGCCTCCTCAAGGGCAGAGATTGTACCTCTTGTTGGTGGTATGCCTAATAACCGGCACAGTACCTGGTTTGTACAAGACAATAAATACCTATTGATAAATACATCAGATTCTGTTAACAGTGAATAAAAGCATCATTAGTCATTTCTGCCTAGAATTATGGTAAATGGCAGGTTGAACTCAGAGTACCAAAATTTGTTATTGGAATAATTATAAATATTTATTATTTCTTGATGGACACTGTGCTAGGCCTGTGGTCTCTATGTAATAAAGCTCTACTTATTAGGTATGAAATAAAGGGTGTATGTTTAAATGGAGTCTAATTGGTAAAGGAGACAGATCTCTTTTAAGACACCAATAACTGCTCCCAAACAAAATGCTACCCTAGAATAAAAGGCTTGTGAACTATTCTGATTTGCTTTGGGGATTTTTGTTCCCTCCCACTAAATATTCTGGGTATATTTAACCAATTATCCACTAAGTGAACAGCTAACCATGCATGCCAATTAGAAATTGACTGAATCGGTTCATGAATCTTCTAGCATAAATCCAAAATGCTACCTTCTCAGAGAGAAAAATCAAGGGATTACAGAGGGGAAATGGTTGAGGAGGGAACCAAACAGAAAAGTTATTGGCTGGCAGCTTCTATAACTCCCTAATTTTTGAAATGCCCTTTATTCCTTCCTTATTGCATGAAAAGAAGTAGATTTAGTTCACAGCTTGAGGCAGCCTGTGAGATAAATGTGCTCCCTGTGTGAATGGACTGCTTGAGCCCACATTATCCCATAGAAGACTGTGACTAGGCTGAGCTTCGTGGGCTGGAAGTATTCTAGAAAGGGCCCCAAGAGAGGGACCATGGGAGCTCTACTACCTCCTTGCTTGTAAGTGTTTTTCCTCAAAAAAGTATTTTCACTAGTGGTGTGCATACATGTATATGTGTGTGTGTGTGTGTGTCTCTGTGTGTTTACCTCTTCTCTGAATGCTGACTTGCGACCACAAGGGGCACACTTCACTTGTCTTAGGGTTCTGTGTTTTTGGAAGGGGCAGAATCCACAGAGCTGGGTGGGTAATGTTGGGTCTCTGGGAGAATTAAACTGAAGAAGTTCCTGCTCCATTGAAGTCCCCAGTGGAGGACCACACATAAGACCTGGGGAAATGCACTCACACCAAGAGAAAGGAGAAGGAGCAAATAATCTCAATATGAACATGTGTTGCTAAAACCAACTCACATTAAAGACGGGCTATGCCAAAAAGGGGTCCACCCTTAGTGCACAAGATCACTGCATTCCGAAGTGCACAAAGAATCCAGAGCATTTGTGGAACCTCAGAGCTCTCATTGGGAGTGCCCAAAGCTGGGAGTTTGGGAGTTTTGTACTGGTACGGACCCTGCCTCAGAATCTTGGTGCGCCCAGAACTCTGCATCACGGCTTTCCTTTTCTTAGAGAGCAGCTCATAGCACAATCAGTTACGGTGGATTCAAGGTGTAGTGGTTCAATGAGGAAAACTATGAATTAGAAGCATTATTCCACTTAAGAAAGCAATGCAGGAAGAATGACCTGCACTTTGTTCATCTAGGGAACAAGGGAGAAGAACACGTGACAAATCTCAGGGATGACTGTTTAACCCCTTGCCTACTGCTTATACCGATGTTCCTACCAGGATGTGGGGAAACCCACAAGGGAAGTCTCCCAGGGGATGCACTGGGTATGTACACTGTGCTGAGACATGAGAGAGATTAATATAGTCTTTTTCTAAACCGTATCTCTCACCAGCAGTGGATAAGATGGTGCTGAGCTCTTCAACATGGATGGACCTTAGAGATGAATATACTAAGCAACTCAGATAAAGATAAGTACCATATGATATCACGTACATGTGGAATATAAAATAAGATATGAATAACCTTATCTATGAAACAGAAAGAGACTCACAAACATAGAAAACACACTTATGGTAACCAAAGGGGGAGGAGTAAGTTAGGAGTTTGGGATTAACATATACACAGCACTATATATAAAACACATAAAGCACCGGGAACTATATTCAATAACCCGACATAAGCCATAAAGAAAAACAATCAGAAAAATATATTGAATATATGTATATAACTGAATCACTTTGATGTACACCTGAAATTAACACAATATTTTAAATCAACCATATGCCAATTAAAAAAGGAAAACAAGAAAAATAAGATGGATAAGATGGTGCTGAGCTCTTACACTTAAAAGAGGGAGTCAGGTATCACAGTATAGGATGAGCTGAGGCAGCACAGTGTGGTAAAGGAGATCAGGCTTCCGGGATGAAAAGACTTGCTTCAAATCTCAATTAGGGCATTATTATCTGAATGATGCTGAAAAAGTTATTTCCCATCTCTACACACCAGTATCCCCATCGTGTCCTTCAAGACTTATACCTACCTCATGGGTTGGGAAGATTAGTAAAAATGAATCTGAAGTGCCTGGCACAGAAAAGATGCTAAAAAATTTGAGAGCTGAGCATCTAACCAAAGCACAGTACAGAATGTCATGCACAGAGCAGTCCACACAAATTCCGGAGACCTCCTTCTCTGTGCTTCCAGAGAGAAGTGGACCACTTTATACAATTTCATTCATTGTGAAATTCACATAGAATAATCTCTTGACAGCGACCCAACCTAGTTGGGTGAGACTTCTCTTCATGTGCCTTTAAGTCAGTCCTCACTAGGTCATGAAGGTTGTGTCATTCAGGGATTTAAGGTCAGCAGGTGTTTTGTGAGCAAAGGTTTTAAGGTAGAAGGTCAACTGGCCTGAGGTGATTAAGAACTGGCCTGTAGCTGAATACTGCACACCAGCACAGTGAGTCAATCGCAGTTCTTACATTGTAGATTGTACAGCATTTCAACAGTCATATATGATGAGAATCTGCCCTGTAAACATGCTGAAGTTCACCCTCACCGTTTACCTTTTCTCTGAAGAACAAGCTACCTTTTGATTCCATCATTTTTCTCACAGCAGACCAATGGTCCGCCCACACGGGTGGACCTTAGTATACCTGGCAATGCGTCTCCATAAGATGATACTGGGGGGAATGGAGAACAGAAGGGGAGCTTTTTCTAGGGCCGGTCTCATTATGAGACACACTCTCCTGTGCTGGAGAGACCACAGTCTTTGGAGTGAGACAAGCTGCAGTGGAGCATTGGCTCTACCATGTCTCAGTCAGGTGACCTTGAACAGGTTATTTCACGTCTCTCCATCTCTGTTTCTTCATCCATCAAGAGGAGAGGGGAAAAAAAATCTCCTACATACTTCTAAGAATCTTTGAAAGACTTAAGATAAAGTTAGGCAAAGCACTTGGCACATAGTAAATTCTGGATATTTGTCAGTTATTGCTTTCATTATTATTTACCGTAAACTATAGAGTAGGGTTCCAACAAGTAATGAGAGAGAACTCATGGCTAATTTCTAAACCTCTAGGAAAAACCTAATCCAATAGAAAAGGGGAAATACTCAGAACGGGTCTTAATAACATTCCCATTCAGGGTGGAATTTTAATGAACTGAGAAAAAAATTAAGCAATAGAATCTGCTTTTTAATTATTAGAAATGACCTTTCCTCATTTATGCTATTATAGGTGATGAGCATCCTCTGGCATAATGAAAGAAGATGAGGCAAGTGACCAGTTTCTGTTATTTATTAAGGGAACCTTCTATTGCACTCAGATGGAATGTAGTTTTCATAATCACTCCACTCTGCCTTTGCGTGTCCTGGACAGGTCATCACCTCCTTGACGGTGAGGGTCATTTCACTTCCTCCTTCTGAGTGCCCCATTCCACCTAACTCTGCTGCTGCTGCTAAGTCGCTTCAGTCGTGTCCGACTCTGTGTGACTCCATAGACGGCAGCCCACCAGCCTCCCCCGTCCCTGGGATTCTCCAGGCAAGAGTACTGGAGTGGGTTGCCATTGCCTTCTCCACCACCTAACTCTAGGCCCCAGAATTAACCAGTACCTCCCAAGTCCCTTCTGCCTGTGACAATGTCCTGCAATAGCAAAGATGAGAATGGAGTGCAGACAACATTTTTCTCTTGAAAACTAACATGTTTCAGCAATTAAACTGCTTTTAGACAGCAAACTCACGTATAGGGTAAAGCTGAGCATATGCAGAAGTCATGGAAGATAAAGGACATGGGCTTTGGAGGCCAGAAAAGTCACACTCAAATCAAGTCCAGTCATTTGTTGGAGAAGTGAATTAGCGTTCCCATATTTTAGTGTGCTCATCTGTGAAAGGTTGGGAGCAGCCCCTACCTTACAAAGTTTTGTGATCCTACCTCCCAGGGCCTTTGCACAGTGCTTGCTGCATGTACATGTTAACTCAGTGAAACTGGGCTCTCTTTGCTTTCCTCCGTGGAGATCCGGTTTTCCAGACAATGTATACG
Source organism: Bos taurus (assembly GCF_002263795.3). Lineage (NCBI taxonomy): Eukaryota > Metazoa > Chordata > Mammalia > Artiodactyla > Bovidae > Bos > Bos taurus. Next base: position 6,258,423 of record NW_020192292.1, on the reverse strand, counting down.
AGTTGCTTCCAAAGCTGGATATGCTTGAAGGTTGACCTGGAGCTGTTCTGAAAATATACATCTTAAAATAGCCAGGGCTTCTAAGTAGCAATAGGCTAGCACATGAGTGGAAGTGAACATGTGATTTTGATGTGTTGGAGTGAGTGTGGATATTGGCTGCGAAGCAAGACAAGGGTAAGTGTTTGATAAAATGCAGGATGTAATATCTCTTGTTCCACACTTTCCCATGGGCATTATCTAAGCTGCATATCAAGCACACAGAGAAATACTGTAGCGTATAACAAATGAATACCTGAATGAATGTAACTTAGAGTGCTAGGAATGATTGATAAACACAGATAACACTGAAAGTCTCCCAATCATGGCAAAGTCATTCTTCACGTACATGCTGCTGTAATAACATTATGCTGAGGGAGCTGGCGATGATGTTTAGATAATAAAAGGGTAATGCCCCAGTGATGACAGCCTGAGGGAGAGATACCCAGATCAGGAGCAGCTGGTATCCACTTCTGCAATCTTACCCTAGAGCAGCAGGAAGCAAGTCAAGAAGCACGTAGATGACCTTTTCTGGCACGGTGATATGCTCTGCTAATTCTCCATTTTCTTCTTTAAGTGAGATCACAGGAGGTCCCAAGAAACTCTTCCTCCCACATTTGCAAGCTGCATCACAGAGAGCAGAACAAGTATTTCCACCACTACTTGCAAAAAAGGATGTTGGTCACAAGGTGGCAGGTTACCACGCTCCTGTGGAAAAGCTGGATTATATTTCTAAAAGCTCAGAGAGGCAGAGGCAAGAGAACTTCAAAAAGGTAAGAGTGTGTGTGTGTGTGAGAGAGAGAGAGTGAGTGTGTGTGTGTGTAGTGGGAAGGACGGATGCCTTACATGGCCACAAGCTCTAAAGGTCATATAAGTGCTGCCTGTCCAGCGTGCCCTCTAATCACAGGGCACCTCCTCAACAGGCTCATGCAACTAGCATGATAAGAATTGTGAATTGACAGCTGACATCATACAAATGACCTATGCCAAGGTAATTCTGTTCTGAGGCAGCGAGTCCAACCCTGCTAGTACACTAGAATCACCTAGGAACTTTTCAAATTAAAACACACACACACACACACACACACACATCAAGAATCAGCCACAAGAGACCTTGCAGGGTTTTCATTTGGACAAGTTATTGTTTAGTTACTTGATTTTGGTCTGATGTTGGGTTCAGGCATCACTATTATTTAAAAGGTCCTCAGATAATTCAGGCATCACTATTATTTAAAAGGTCCTCAGATAATTCAAGGGTGGAGTCAAGGTTGAGAATCACTGAAATAATCTAAGCAATATTACTGAAAGTAGGGTCCACAGCCTTAGTGCTGACCCATGAACTTGTCATTAGGCACATTTCTGTTTAGTTCAGCTGACACTATTTTTCACAGCAAGATAACAATACTTTCTTTAGTTGATGTATAGTTGATTTACAATGTTGTGTTAGTTTCTAATGTACAGGAAAGTGATTCAGTTTTACAAATATATATGTATGTATATGTATGTATGTATATATACATATATATGTATATGTGTGTATGTATACATACATATATATGTATATGTGTGTATGTGTGTATGTATGTATGTATATACATGGGCTTCCCAGGTGACTCAGTGATAAAGAGTCTGCCTGCCAATGCAGGAGATGCAGATTCCATCCCTGGGTCCGGAAGATCCCCTGGATGAGGAAATGGCAACCTACTCTAGTATTCTTGCCTGGAAAATTCCATGGACAGAGGAATCTGGCAGGCTACAGTCCATGGGTAGCAAAGAAGTGGACACAACTGAGTGATTAAGTATGCACGTATGCATGTATATACACACACACCTATATACACATATACTTTTTCATATTCTTTCCATTATGATTTATTGCAAGATATTTAATATAGTTCCTTGTGCTATACAGTAAGATCTTGATTTTTATCCATTCTATATATAATAGTTTGCAGCTACAAATCCCAAAGTCCTAATTTATCCCACCCCATCCTTCCCCTTTAGTAACCTTAAGTTTGTTTTCTATGTCTATGGGTCCGTTTCTGTTTTGTACATACATTCACGTGCATCATAATTTAGATTCCACATATAAGTGATATCATACGATATTTGTCTTTTTCTGACTTCCTTCACTTAGGATGATAATCTCTAGGTGCATCTATGCTGCTGCAAATGGCACATTTTCATTCCTTTTTATGGCTGAGTAGTATTCTATTGTATACATATATACCACATCTTCTTTATCCAGCCCTTGTAAGTTGCATTGTTTGCAAATAATTTCTCCCAGCCTTTAGGTTACATTTTTACTTTGTTTATGGTTTCCTTTGCTATGCAAAGGCTTCTAAGTTTGATTGCTGCTGCTGCTAAGTCGCTTCAGTCGTGTCCGACTCTGTGCAACCCCATAGACGGCAGCCCACCAGGCTCCCCCATCCCTGGGATTCTCCAGGCAAGAACACTGGAGTGGGTTGCCATTTCAATTAGGTTCCGTTTATTTTTGCTTTTATATCTACTGCCTTGGTAGACTGACCTAAGAAAACATTACTACAATTTATGTCAGAATGTTTGGCCTATGTTCCATACTGGGAACTTTGTTGTGTCATGTCTTATATTTAAGTCTTTAAGCCATTTTGAATTTATTTTTGTGCAGGGTGTGAAGGAGTGCTCTAACTTCATTGATTTACACGCAGAAAGACAGCAATACTTTCTTGATAAAACAAACAGTGCATTGACTTACATTCTGGCACAAGCTCATCATCTTATCACTGACTGGTAACAAACAATTTCAGACCCAGTCCTGAACCATGGACCACACTTGGAGTAGCACTTTCCTAAAGATAGCAGGTGGGGGTCAGAGAAAAAGGGACCGGCATTCATCTTTAAAAGTGTGTTACTTGTCAAAGCTGAGCTTTGATGGGAACACACTGCTTAGTGGAGCCACCAAGGCATTTCCCAAAGCATACTTTTAGGATGTTACTATGTATTACGAACAAAAATGATTTGGTACCTGAAAGATGCGGTTTACCACTTAACTGCCCAAAGTGAGACAAATTACTCTCCTATGCAGGATGACTCTCTAAGAGAGATATGGAATTCAACAAACACGTATGGGATCACAGAATCTTTCTTTTCACAAAGCCATATGATTAGTAGTTCATAAAACATAATTTGGAAAATAGTGATACAGTTATTATTTAAGAACCTGCAAAAGAGAGTATCGTTAATTTTACATTCTCTTCAACCAGGCAAGCAAGTTATCATTTAAAACAAAAGAGTGAAAATTGGAGCTGACACAGCAGCCCATGTGGTGCATCTCTGCAAAGGCGGACCCCTAGACCTTAGGGTTGGGCTTGACTTGGTAAAACAGCTCAAAGTCATCCAGGCTATGCCTTTCTGGGGATGGTCCACAGTCTACCTACAGTCATACCATGCCAGGTCAGAAATGCAGATTTGCTTCAGTGGTTTATTAACCGACTGTGGAAAGGAAAAACCCAAAAGGTGTTGCTGAGACATCAGAGCACCAGAAGCATGCTGGCAACACAAACCTTGATGGAACAGCTTTGAAGAGGGCAGTGCTGCATGGATGGAGACCTTCCAGATTTTTTTCAAGGATCAGCATCTAGATTTTGACTTTGTTTTAAAATCAAAATCACCACCATTGTTCATCCAGTAGACCTTTCTGGGCACGTTCCCAGGGCAGTGTTCCTTTAAATATAAATACTTAAAGTGGACCATCTGTGTTGGTTTCACAAAGGAGAAATATCTGCTTCCAATGTTAAGTGAGGAAAACTTCAGTCAAGAGAGTCCTGAAGGAGAGATTACTTCTTAGGAACCCTCACCACCGCCTCGACAGGAACACCGAGGCTCGAGGGAGAAGGAAGGCCTGTTGCTTTAAAAAGTGAATCATCAAATCATGAGTGGTTGTTTGTTTCTACCGGAAAAGCCAGCCTGGAGACTGAGTTGAGATGCATGCATCTAATAAGAGAATAATAAATGCCCATCCTGACCTGAAATTGAATTATTGGCTGTTATGTATACTTCCTTGATCAAATTATGAGTTTTCCAGAGAGTAGAAACTATCCCCCAAACATGACTTAATGCTGTGCTTGCTGCCATAAGGAGGGGAAATAGGAGAGAAGAGAGACTGTGTTTCAGTGCCATTACTAGCTTCCCAATCTTGTTAGGAGATAACAAGTTGTCTTCTAAGAAATAGCTGACAAGCAACCAAGAGAAATACACTTGATCAGTATATGGGGAAAGGATAATGTTTATTCATTACTAAACAACAAGGCTTTCAAATTTGGGGCTTTTAATTTGATTTTGATATGGACCAATATTTTAACTTTTCTTGTGACTGCAATTAAGCTGCCATTGGCTTCAATGAGCAAAAAAACCTCTCTGAGTTGTTTTGTCATCCTTCACATCATAAATCAAAGGAAAAGTGACCACAAATGAGTTATTTTGAAATTTAAAGATTCAGAATAAAATCTTTTATTGCTTCAGAGTCACATAAACATATGGCCCCATGTTTTTCTAATCAAATAGGAATAGCCCTAAATTCTTACATTCAAGGGGACAGATATTGAACCCAATTACACCGTTTCTGCCAGTCAAGACATTTTCCAATATCAAGCATCAGAGGTGATTTAGTTTTATTGAACTATGAATTCAAATAGTATTAGACCCATTCTTCTCAAAAGGCAAATTAGTAGGAATATGAGGAAGACACACAACAGGAGACATCAGAGTTGAAGAAAAGGTGAGGATGAAAATAAAAACAATTCTCTTGACACTTTCCTAAATATTCTTCTACCTCCTTTCTCTCCTACCATTTAGGCAAGACTGATATTTATGGTGACATATTCTCTCTCTGGGATAAGGAAACCAAGGCATTATCAGAGTAACAGACATTGTACTTGTTACAAATATGCCCCCTTAACATTTGGCACATAATTTTGCTTTCTTTTGGTTGGTGAAAGCTGCCATACTTCATCACCGGTCTAGAGCACAGACTCTCTTCTCCTCCAACCAAAGTCACTATGCTTGGATGCCTCTCTGAATAAAAAGGTTACAGATGTCCTAAGGGGAGTGGAATATATATATATATATATATAACTTTAAAAAAAATTCACATGAAAACAGGACTGTAGGAAGGAGGCCAGACATTTGATTAAGATGGTGACAAATCATTGAACTTTGTGATATTTTCCTATGTTGCCTGAACTCCTTCAAATTTGCTATTGTAATCAGATTTTCAATCCCACAAGTATGTGCAGGTAATCTGTGATTTATTTCTCTCTGCAGATTTTCAACATTATCTACTTGTAAGCCTGTATATCTTGATGTGATTCTTCTGAACAATCTTCAAGCATCAGTAACAGACCAGTGACTCGAATTTAGGAAGCAACAACTATACTGGTAATAGATAGGCATTCAGAAGGTACTCTAAATCAGTGATTTTATTGGGGCAGACATGACAATGAAAGAAAAAATGAGGGAAAGAATAAAGCTGTAATGATTATACTTTCTTTTGCCAAAAGGCTCCTGGGACAGTAAAAAAAAAGATTTTGGTAAACATCTCAGCTCTCCAAGTGGCTTTCTTATAACAAAGACCATAGCTGGTCCTGGGCCAAAATTAGACTCTCAAACACTTGTGTGTGCTTCTTCAGCCAAATTCCAGTATAAGATTACATCATAAGTGGTTTTTATGGAAATAATCACATCACTGAAAATCACAAGTATTTGGAAACAGACTAAAGCATTTATTTTGGAATCGGCTGTTCAGAAATAGAAACCTGTTTCTGGCAAAGTGTAATCTGTCCTAAGGATATCCTGAAAAGCCAATGAGGTATTTCAGGCCTTCTGTGTATTATTTTACATGAATTCTGAAGGCCTTGGAAACAATGCAAAAATGTCTTTCAAAAGACAGACGGTGGTGAACAATTGCTATCTGTACCAAATCTCAGGTGATTATAAATTATGGAAATAACTTGGCCTTTACAAAAACATCACCAACCAAAAGAAACACCAAGACTTTGTCTATAATAATGCAAAAATAGTTGACAGATTTTATCAATTCAGTAAAGAAGCAGAAAACTAATTCCAGCTTTATCATAATATATATAAACCTCTTTGACCTAATTTAATCATTTGTAAGACTTTTCCAACTCTAATTTATATTCTACCACCACCACCATCCCCCACCACTACCCTGGCCAAATTTCAATGAATGTTTCATTCTTTACTTGAGGGCTCCACACACACACAGTCTCATTAGAAGAGGTCACATGAGCAGCTTGGCATTGCACAGTTCAATCAGGCTAACCATGCTGCCCACTGCCTTCACCTGCAGTGGAAATGGTGGGCATCCACAGTCAAGGTCAATTAATGTTTCATGCTTTGGAAGAGAGGCCATGAAAGGACCTCTCTCTTCAAAATGCCTCACATGAGAATAAAATGTTTCAAGGTATGGACATAGTTGAGAATTGAGATTCTATCCATTTTTAATAAAGAGATCTCTTATTTATACTCATTATAATAAAATGTTATAGCAACTGGAAGAGAGAACTGAAGACAGGACCTTACAACACTTAAAAATCAGTCTTGCAAAAATCTTCCAGGTGGCCAGAATGACCACTGAACCATTCTAAACCCACAGTTACTTCACCTCCCAGCAATGACGAGTTTCTGGCCTTCGAGATCCTACATGAAGTAAGCATGTTAATTTCATAGCATTGTTTCCTTATTTATCCAAGGTCTCTTCCGTGGCATGTTTTCTTTCACCCCCATCTAAGGTCTTCGGGATCCTGTTAATTTGTACAGAGATCAAGTATATTCATTGCAATGTTTGGGATCACCATTAGCTTCGGAGTCCTTGTTTAAAGGCGATGAAGTAAAATTGTAAATAGTATCACAATGTCATCCCAGAAAACCTCTCATGTGTCTAATACTATTTATAAATAATTCTTACAAATCAAGAGGGAAGTATTAGCTTCACTATTCCAGAGGACCTGGCAGGACGGCAAGACTAAGGAAAATCTTCAATCTGAAAGAAGACAATGCCCATCATCAAAGCACACAAGAGAAAGGATGACAGCCACATTTAACACAAGGACAGCCAAAATAAAAAGTATCCAAACCTTGTATAAGAGAGCTCAACTGATACCCATTCTGTAAAGAATTCTTCATATTTGAAAACATTCATAATAGTATTCATGATACATTCCAGATATTTTGAAAACTAATAGATCCTGTCTAAACTATATATAATAAGAGAATGGGTGGGTCTTAAATTTAGTTATTCAACTGTCTTTTTTTGAATCTGAGAATTGTTAAAACAATTTGAGGTAAGTTTCTAACCAAATTCTTGACTGAATTTAAGCAACTGCTTCTTAAATGGCTTATTATACTTACTCAAACCAATCTTTGTGTTTCAGGATAATGTACAATTAGAAAAAAAAGTATAGTATCTGTTAATACAGACACACACATTTGTAAGAATATAATTATATAAGAAATAGTGTATTTCTATAATACAGGTACTGTTTTGTGCATGCAAATATATATACGGTACACAAACATCACTGGCTGAAATTTTTTGTTTCAGTGAAGCATAAAATCAAGTTAGTATCTTCTCTACAAAACCACCAAAATTTTGTCTTACTCGTAAAGGGCCACCATTTATATTTCCAGATGAATAACTGTTCACATCAGAACTCCTATGCAAAGTGGACAGCTTGCATACCAAAGTGTGAAGTAGAAAACAAATACAAATGCTGTATTCTACAGGTCAAATAGAGTTAAGCATAGAAAACGTACACTCGTCATTTTCTGCCAAAGAACATTTGAAGCTCTGTGTGGAAGGGCAGAAAAGGGGGAGACTTTGAGATATGAAAATCTGCTTCCAAAACTACAGATTGGAGTCAATTGGGAATAATTTCCTCAAACACCAAACTTTGAACAGACCTGTGCAACAGAAAGACAGTTGTACTGGAAACCCCATAATGTTGCCAAAAGGGCAACTTGAAATAGGAACAAGGGCATTTCTAGAAATCGTACCAGAAACAGTTATGCAAAAGTGTATACCGACTGCCAAAGGACTGGTTGAATTCTGTCACCTCTGACATCATTCATTGCTAAACTGCATGGATGGCATTTGATCTGGGAGGGAACTCAAGTTGTTATACAATAAGTACTTAATTAGCATACACAGTATACCTCTCCATTGTCATTTTGGAAATCAAAACATACACAGATGGCAAAACGTTTACCACATTTGTGATGTGAAAACTGATCCTATTTGATATATGCCAAAAAGTTGGGGGAAAAATGAATGCATACGCTTTCTGCAGAGACAAGGAACTTTTGAGATACATTTGTAGTATGGATTGCAATGAATACCTTATTGACCTCAGTTCAAGTACCAGCGAGTAGAGTTTTCCAAACCTGTACTTGAGCTGCAAAGAAAAACAAACTACTCATCGTTTCCTTGAGGCATGCATTTCACTATGGCAAAGCGCACCAGGCGTGCATGACAGGGGAATCTGGGCCTGCTTCAGCCAACTGAGTAGACCATGAGCATTCTTCGAACACAAGGCAGGAGGCTTTATGGAGTGGAGAAGAGGGAGAAAATTTGGAACCATCGTCTGATGATTTCATTTTGGAAGGGCCATTCCTCAGCCGACTGCTGCTTCAGGAAGGCGAGGTGATGGGACCACACTCGGCCAGATGTTGGCTACGGGAGCAAGCAACTTTAGCAGCCAAAACGGGGCAGTGTCATGACACCAGCTGAACACGTGTCAGCTGCGAGAAGCAGGAAGATGCTGCGCGCTGGGCCAGAGCTGACTGTATTATACAGCGTCCCATCTGAGGCTGCATAAGACACTCACTGGCTAGCTTACGGGGCCTCGGAACGATGTCAGGAGCCGCACAACACACAGCACACCAGAGGGCAATGCACAGTCAGAAAGAAAGAGAAAGAAAGAAGAATGAGAGGAAACAAGCAAGACACGCGTCCGTCGTGCACAAACCTTCGGGCTCTGTGTGTTCTTTGTGGTGGACTTGCTTCAGCGGGCAGCAGAAGATTTCGTGACACTTAGCACGAAAGGGGGACTCTTTTTTCTTTAATTCCGCAGATTGGATGGAATCTTGCCGTAACATAATGTATTCCTGTGTGCCAGGGGGGGCGTCATCCAGAACTGTGGTCACCACATAACAAAATGAACTCAAGTTAGAGCTTCAGGAAAGCAGGGAAACGTCTTACATCAACTCTACTCCCGGGGGAGACTATAGAAACAACAGTCCCATGAAAAGTTTCCAAGAAAAGCATTGCATTGCTTGGGGGTTTTCTTTTGAGGGGCTTAGTTTGCTAATATGAATCGTTTACTCAGCTATACATACCTTGATAGCTAGTACTGAGTTGGCCAAAAAGTTCCATCGGATTTTTTTCCAGCCAAAGGTGAGAAAAACCCAGATGAACTTTGTGGCCATCACAATATACTGAGCATTTAAGGGTTAGATCGTCGGGATGAGCAATAAAACATGTTAATACCAATAACCATATTGTATCTAAATAAACACTGTGGAAAGCGACATGTTTCAACTTGAGGTACAATATAAATATTTACAGGTGAAAATGGCTAATTTCCACAAAATTTTCAGTGTATTCGTTTACATTTTCTTCCTGGGTCTGCTCCTGGTGAGGGCCTGGCTTTCATGCACTATGTACAGAGTTGGACAAAAGAATTCACTTTGTGTTTCCCAAAGAGAACTGGGGCCATGACAAGTAACCTTCACATATTCGAAATCCCCTAATAAAGTGAACATATTCCAGTCAAGAGCCTAATAATCAACACTGGATCAAAGACCTACCTTGAATTGTAGCACTGCAGGGCCTGATTCACTTTTGGCCTCAGATATGAGGCCCCTCTCAGATTTCTAGGCCCTTTGTGCATTTTCCTAAGGAATACAGTGAATTTCTAGTGTTTGTTCCCTGCTAAAACAAGGTGTCTGCTTTCACCTGGTCCACTGCAACATTGTTTTTCCTGATAACTACCCACCAAAGAGTGTGCAAATTTGATCTGGGTCTGCAGAAACAGGGCATTGACCTCAGAATGGATTTTTTTTTCACACCTTTCCAGTGAGGTCATCCCATTTTACCAGGAGTGAGTCAGTACCCCTAAAGTTATGATTAACAATGGACTGACTCATCCTACTCCCTCAAATGCATAACTCTTAACATGCCTTGAGAAACACTGGGTACCAGCTGCAAACTTCCTATGGGGAGAACAATTCTATGATGCTTGTAAAATATCACCAGCTTATGGCTGAGAGTGGATGGGATCTCATGCTTCCACATTTGGCACAACATTCTCAGCTCACTGGCTAGGATCTTAACAGACTTTTAAGAACTTTCTTTCACATTGGAATGAAGATGGCATGAAAACCAGCATAACCTGGAAATTAGTATTATGAGTTGAGAACAAGTTCTTGATAGACTGGCTGTGTGTGGAGTTGTTGTCTTCCTTTATAAGTAATTAAATTACGCAAGAAGGTGATGAATATTTTAGTCACTTCTCTTTCTATTTTCCTCTAGTGCTCAGCAGTAGTAATCAAAAATATTACATAGACAGACCACCACAGCCTTTTCTGAAAGAGAGTTCCCTTCATCTACTAGGAATGTGACTGCAACTTCTTAGAATCTGGTTGCTGAATGCACATCTTTGGTAGCAACAGCTGCTATTCAGACCATTGGCAACCATTTCCTGCCATGAGCAGATAGTTATGATAATATATACATGTATCAAATTCTAGCATCACAGATGAAGGTAAGTTCTAGTTTGACCATACAAAATATTTAAGGAAAACCTCCGAAACTTAGAACTCAAAAACAAAACAAAACAAAACAAAAAAACCCCCCATGATTATACAGAAGCTGAGAAATCCCATTTTCATGCATTATATATAAGAAACACATTTTAAGATCAGAAGAGAATTGGAGGATTAAAAAGAAAAGAACAACTTTTGGATAATACATAGAGAGCTTATTGTTCAGAAGTACATGATAAACACCAGTAAATTGTTTTCCATTTTCATTTTTTGATACCAAAAATGACATCACAAATGGGCATCTCTGGAGATTAATGGCACAAAAGCCTTTGGCTGACTCTCTAGCCATCAGCTTTAACCAGCTGGTCATTAATTCCCACAAAAAGCCTTGTACTTCCATCATTATTGTTTAATTAGATACAACTAGTATCTGTAACATACAACAAAATTCTAGTGAAAGAGCCCCACTGACTGATATAAGAACCAGACCCCAAATTCATCATCATGGGGAAAGCAGGAAAGTCACAAAAGTGCAACATAATTGCTTTCCACAAAATTCTCTCTCTCCTATTCTTTCCTCAAATTGAATTTAGCAAGTGAAAAAGATGCCAAGATGAGAGCATTTAAGGAGCCATCTGAGTAATGACCGCAGGCAAAGAACATTTCCTTGGAAATTGTGAACATCTGGGAGTTAATGGCTTAGCTTTGCATCCAGGCTGTCTCTACTCAAATGCCCCAAACATAAATCAATTCAGGAAAAACAGAAAAAAAATATTAAATCTATTAGCATACCTTGGTGTCATTTTGACACAAGACCTAAAAATATTTTTGACTTTTTAACCAGAAGTGGCAATCTACAGGAAACACCTCATTTCAGTCTATAAAATCTTTGAATGTAAATTCATTTTGATGAAAGATTAAAACTGTTGTATTAATTTATTCCTAGGGCTCCTTCAGGTAGAACAGTGACTGTATGTGCAATTAACAGCAGGAGTGACAGGGAACTTCCCATAAGATCCCAGCACTAAGGCAGGTGAGTACCTCAATTCTACTACCTTAAAAAAAGGATGAGGAGACAATGTGTCCAAAGGGCACAAACTAGAAAAGGGAGAGGAGACTTGCAAATAAGTCAGCTCATCGAAACAGGAAAAAAGAATGGAATCTACGTTCCCCTGGCTTAATCCTAGGATTTCTGCTCTTCCCCCACTTCTAGTGCATTCCTTCTTGCACACCATTCCAGCCTCTGAAAACCAATCTTGCCTTTGTTCATTGAAACTATTTGTCCAAATTTATGCAGTGACTCCTGCCCTTCTTCTCAGTAATGTTTATCCAATCTTGAAGTTTGCATGAAAGACTCCAGTGATTAGGCAGACAATAGATTTACACTAAACCTCTTCCAGTTTCAGAGCTTCAATTTGACTCTTTCAGACAGGTAAGATGGTAAAAGTAGCTCATGGTTGATTTCTGAACTGCAGGACCCAGGTATTGAGAAAGGCCACGAGCCCCATGACAGTAGCAGCCAAGGAGTAGGCCTCTGCCGGGAAATGACACCCACATAGCCAGTGCCCTTGACCTTGATCACATAGGCCACCTACTCAGAATTCCAAAGTCCCACAAGAGTGGTAGAGAGTTGGATGAGAGAAGTGCACACATGCAAATTCACACACCCACAGACATGCAGACACTGACAGGTGGCATACTCAGACACAGGGTGACAATAAGTGACTCTACTGGTGGCAGGATAGTTAAGAGCACAATTTATGGAAGACCTTGTTCCCATTATACAAGGTGTTTATTGACTAACCATTAGGTGGGCAAGCCTACATCCAGGGTTGGTTTCCCAGTAACAGTCCTGGATTGGCAGTAAACCACCCTCATTCTCCTCCAGGCTTCTCAGCAATTCTCAGGGTCAAGGCCATGGTCACGAGTGGGGACAGTCATAGGAAGGGAAGAGAGTTTATATCTAAAGCCAGTGACCTGGTCTATGTTACCCATGTTCACAGAAATAGTGTTCCCATTTCAAACCGGACATAATGCATCGATCTGTAGCAAACCATCTGTGATAAAATGAAAACATTTGTCATGGTTGTTCAGTGGCTCTGTCATGTCTGACTCTTTGCAACCCCATGGACTGCAACATGCCAGGCCTCCCTGTCCCTCAACATCTCCTAAAGTTTGTCCAAGTTCATGTTCATTGCATCAGTGATGCCATCCATCCATCTCATCCTCTGACACCCTCTTCTACTTCTGCCCTCAATTGTTCCCAGCAGCAGGGACTTTTCCAATGAGTTGACTATTCACATCAGATGACCAAGATACTGGAGCTTCGGCTTCAGCAAAACTAATTCCAATGTAATATATGTCTTAAATGCATTTTTAATTAAAGAAGTTAACAATCACTTATTCTTTCTATGTTTAGAAACTCAATTTCTAATTTTACCCTGTACTTTAATCAATAAATATAATATTGGCTAGATAAAATACCTACCCAAATATTTAGTAGTATCACAAACACTACACTCTTCCAAGTCATTGCAAACAGAATTTCTTTAGAGATAACTTAATGCAACCCCTTTGTCTTAAAACATAAGGAAAATAAAGCTCAGGAAGGGGAATTGACAAGCCACAAAGTTATTGGAAAAGCCCAGCCTAGAAGCCAGGATTTTAGGGTGTTTACCAGAAAGTCTTAAGTAGCTTCTGGTCGCTTTTCTTTGTACAAACTTATATATTTAAACAGGATCTTTTGTATACCTTAGCTTCAAATATTATCTCTGTCTCCAACGAGGTTTATTGTCTTTATTTAAAGACAGAAAAGCAACCAGAAACAACCTGGGAAACTACTCAGACAATGCCACAAAGGCATCTGGCCCCTGGCCAGGCCACTGTGACTTGTAAGGTGTGCTGATTTCAAGCTGGAAGCAGTTAATAAGCCCTCAGTTATTTGATGACACTGTTTTTTGCCTTTAGTGAACTCTTTGGAAAGACGACTCAACATACTTAATGAATGATACATGATTTGAAATCAAAGAAAATCTGAGATCACCAGGGCAACAGCAATGAACACAGCCATGGGACTACCAGTCAAAGTTATTGGACATATATTAGTGACTCCAAAAAGCAAATGCTTGAAAGCATCTGTGAAAGTAAAAATAAGGGAAAATACACAGATTATCAAATGTCCTCGAATAATGAAAAAGTCAGTAGGAAACAGAGTAATTAGAGTGATTATTCTTCCTTGTCACTGAGCACCTGTCAAGCAGAAAAGTAAATTCAGCCACAAATGAATTAACTCAAGTCCTCCATTTTGCTTTCTAACTCACTATCTATTGGATGCGTGTGTGCCTGCTAGGTCACTTCAGTCGTGTCCCACGCTGTGTGACCCTATGGACCGTAGCCTGCCAGGCTCCTCTGTCCATGGGATTCTCCAGGCAAGAATACTGGAGTGGCTTGCCATTCCCTTCTCCAGGGGATCTTCCTGACCCAGGGTTCAAACCCGAGTCTCTTAGGTCTCCTGCACTGGCAGGCAGGTTCTTTACCACTAGCACCACCTGGGAAGCTCCATCTATTGAATACTTACATAAGCTTTACTGCCACACTGGATACTATCAATGGCAAGTTTAAATGTCAATGAATTCTCTGTCTCCATCTGTGCTCAAGCACAGTCATGTCCGACTCTTTGTGTTCCTTTGGACTGTGGCCCGCCAAGCTCTTCTGTTCATGGAATTTTCCAGGCAAGAACACTGGAGTGGGTTGTGATTTCCTCCTTCAGGAGATCTTCCCAACCAAGGGATTGAACCCGCATCTCCTGTGTCTCCTGCAGTGCAGGTGGATTCTTTGCCTGCTAAGCCATTGGGGAAGTCAATGAGTTATTCAGATAATTCACTGAATTGCATTAATCAATACTATGGTCATTTGGTTTGGCCAAAATAGAAACAACTGAAAATATTTCTAGACATTTCAGTTACCTTCCCCTTTGCAATCTTCCCCAACTTCATGCAGCCTCCTAAGCACTATCCAGTTTTCCTTCAATTTTGTTTCTTCAGGCTGTTTTGCTACTTTCATGGAAGGAAAAAATTCAAAGTCACTATCATGGTGGCCACCCACCTCCAAAATTCTATCACATGTCCATCTTCTTCCACACACTAGATTTACATAGTATCTAAAATATGCCTGAAGACCTTGTATTGTACCTGCTGTTCAATATGACACCCCCATTGGCTCTACTCAAATGCCACCTCTTCTGAGATTTCTTTTTAGCCATGTTAAATAGGTTTGCACTCATCACAATCTGTAATTATGTAGGTATTTATGTACATGCCTCTCCTCTGACTCTCCCCACATGAATATAGGATATCTGATGCAGAAACACTATTTGTCTTATTTGTCATTCTATAGGTGGAGTCAGTTGTAAAACACACTCAAAGAATTCTTATGAATCAAATGAAAGATGCCCACCTTCACCCAGCCTTATTTCAAAGCAAAGGTAAATAGCTCATTCTAACTCTTCATGAGTTGGTTAGATAGCATCTCTGACTCAATGGATGTGAATTTGAGCAAACTCCAAGAGATAGTGGAGGACAGAGTAGCCTGGCATGCTACAGTCCATCGGGTCACAAAGAGTCAAATATGATTCAGTGACTGAACAACAACAACAACAACAACAACTCTTCATGTCCATATAACACTTTAAGAAATTTATCCTGTCATTTGTTGAGATAGCTTTCTAGACATCATCATAAGCTTTTAGTGAAAAGTGAGATTGATAATTATTTTCTTAGATGTGTCTTTCCTCCACAACTTGAATGGGAGCTCCTAGAAGACCAGAACCATGTCTCTTTTGGTATCATCTTTGCTTTCCTAATGGCCCACCTACAGTGCTTTGTGCATGGTAACTTTGCACGCACAAACTGAGTCCCTTCTAGGGAGAGTCCTGCCTACCTTGAAGGTGTGTACTAAGAAGAAAGGATCAGAAATGGAAAGAGTTCAGCACATTGCATGGTACCTGGCAGGCACCAGAGTGGCTGCAGTGGAAGAAAGACCATATATGACAGAGATGGAGCCCGTTGAGCACTGTACCAGGATCCCCACCCTTGAGAAACAGCTAAATTCCTGGGTGACCTTTGGAATGGCACATCACATCTCTGAGTCTCAGTTTTCTCATTTCAAAAGTAAGTGACATGGGGACTTCCCTGGTAGTCCAGTGGTTGGGGTTCCAAATTTCCACTTCAGGGGATGTGGGTTTGATCCGTGCAAGATCCCACATGCCAAAGAGTGTGAAAAAATATTAAAAAAAATAAAACAATAATAAGTGATGTGGACCAGGCCAGGCTTTCTCAACATTAGCACTTTGACATCTGGGGCTGGATAATTCCTTGTTCTAAGAGGCTGTTCTATGCGCTGCAAGATGCATAATAGCATCCCTGACCTCTACCTCAGAGATGCTTAGCA
Source organism: Bos taurus (assembly GCF_002263795.3). Lineage (NCBI taxonomy): Eukaryota > Metazoa > Chordata > Mammalia > Artiodactyla > Bovidae > Bos > Bos taurus. The sequence goes on along the minus strand of NW_020192292.1, from coordinate 6,242,115 downwards.
TCTAGCAAGGACTCAGATGTTCTATTCAGGGGAGTTTGGTTCAGACCAAATAGTGAGAAAGATGCGCTAGTGAGCACATCAGTCATTCAGGTAAAGAAAGCCCTCAACAAGATGGAAACCACTATAGCTGCACACCAGTGAAGTCCTTACTCGGCTCATGGCAAAGGCCTTCTCTAGTGAGGGATGCCACTGGGCAGCATCGATGGCATTGCACAACGTTAGGGGAGTATGTCCAGGCACGTGCTGAGAATGCATAATAGATGGGGCACAGCGTACCAAAGACCCACCTCAAATGGAGACAAGAAGCAAGAAGAGAAGGTGGGCAACTCTCTGAGGCCTTATCTAAGGTAGCTTTCCTGAAGGTCGGCCTTCTCATCATCAAAGGACCCACATCACCAGGAAATATGGGTTTTCAAGGTGGTGCAGTGTAAAAGAATCAGCCTGAAATGCAGGAGACCTGGGTTTGATCCCTGGGTCGGGAAGATTCCCCTGGAGAAGGGAACGGCTACCCATTCCAGTATTCTTGCCTGGAAAATATCATGGGCAGAGGAGCCTAGTGGGCTAAAGTTCACAGGATTGCAAAGAGTCAGATGTGACCGAGCACATGCACATGTGCACACAACATCAGGGAATATGCAGCCCGTCCCTCAAGACAGAAATGAGTCCTTCATGCAGAAAAGTGGCAGCTCCCTCTAGCAGAACAGATTGTGTGCAGAGGTTCTGTGCACAGTTGAAATGGCATGGATTTTGTCCCCACCACCATTTAAAGCATGTGAGAAAGAAATGCCTAGACATACACTCGACCTGACCTGAGAACACTGGGTGCTGTAAATTCACCTCAATATACTGTCTGCAGGGCTGGCACCTGCCCATTACTTCCAAGTTTTCTAGCCTGATGTCATCGCATTCTTCTCCCCCATGCACCTGTTCAAGTCCAAGTCAAACTGAAGTATCCATCCTAGTCTCCTGGAAGGTTTGTTAAGACACAGGTTGCTAGGTACCTTCGCCTAGAGTTTGTGATGGAGTTGGTCTGGGGTGGGCATGAACAAGTTCCCAAGTGCTGCTGATGCTGCTCAAGGATCACATAGGGGCAGGGGGATGACTGCCTAGGTGTGTGTTTTACCTGTTCCAGCTACCTCTGCTGTCTGCATCCTCCTCCACGTGGTACAAACATAGTCTACACCATTGGTTCTCAGCTAGGGTTGAGCACTAGTATCATGTGTGGAACTTCTAAAAACTGAAGTTCTCATGGTACCACCCCAGATCAATTACACTGGACTCTCCAGCCTGTGGCTGGAGTGCTGGTGGGTTTCCAAACTCGCTGGTGATTCAACTGCATAACTGGAGTTAAGAATGACTGTTGTAAGCCTTTTCTTGCTTTCTCCAGTGAAAATTCCTCTCTCTCCTTTGGAGCGGGGGCAGCTCTGGCCTCTGATTATCTTGCTACAGTTCACCCTTGAACAAGGCACAGGGTTAGGGGTTGTCAAGCTTCCTTACAGTTGACAATCCACATATAACTTATACTGGTCCCTCCCTATCTGCAGTTCCTACATTGGCAAGGTTCCACATCTGCAGATTCATTCAACAGCGGCTCATGCAGTCCTGTAGTAGGAACTACTGAAAAAACTCTTGCGTGTAAGTGGACCCTGGTAGTTCAAACCCACGTTGTTCAAGAATCAACCGTATTTCCATTTCTTTGCACACCTCAGGCCAGAGTGGCCATGTCCTCTTGGGCACTGGTACTGTTCACTGTGTAAAACTCTACAGCAGCTCCTATCTCCCCACAGTCAGTCTATTGTACTCTGAACAGCCATGGTGGTTGGTGCATAATTCTACCACAGCATCAACCCACAGTACCCTAGGTTCTTGTCTTTCAAGATGACAGTCTCCTCACTAGCCAGTTTTGTTGAAGGGAATCAAAGCAAGCTCTCTGATTATTAGAACCCCTCAAGGTCAATGTCTTGGGCTGGTGATAGCAGGTGTCTTGGCCCTGAAGCCAGTTGGTGATGCTGCATGTCACAACTCTGGATTCATGCTGATCAGCTCTGCACATAGACTCCTCACCCTCAGGGTCTGCACAGAGTCACTGCAAACTTTCCATGTGATGCAATTTGAACCACAGTGCAGCGCCAGCTCATGGTCAGGAAATAAAATGGTACCAAGGATTCATCGGGAACCTTGTTGGTGACCGGTCCAGTAAATACACTAGTCCTTCTTTTATGACATCACAAAAGGGGGGTTGGAATACATTTTCCATAAATTGCATCCTTGAGCCCTGTAATTTAGGGGCTCTCCACCCTAGCTACAAAATCAGAACTGCTTCAGGGATCTTTTATAACACACCCATGCCTGGGCCCGACCTCCAGAAAGTCTCTTTAATTGGTCCTGGAGAAGGGTATGGACCTTGGCAGTAAAGCTCCCCAGGTAGTTCTCAGGTGCAGTTAGGATGGTGAACCAATGTGCCTAACCAAAGGAGCAAGAGAAAAATTGAAGCTGCAAATGTGAGCACAATTAACTGCAAAGATGTCTTCCTGAACAAAAAAGGAAGCGCTCTAGAAGATACTGGGAATTTCGAGTTCTAAGCCCCTTAATGATTGGACAAATAAATGTAGAACACAATAAATTCCAATAAATATGGAATACAAATGGCTCACTCAAGGAGAAAGCCTTAGGGAATGAAGAAGAATGTACTGGCAAAGGCCTCATAATCCACTGGT